>NC_051188.1:89947496-90575959 GCF_015220075.1 Falco rusticolus
TGGACCCAGCAGTCTGGTTTTCAATCCACCTCATTGTGGATTTTAACCTGTACTTCCCCACTTCATCCATGAAGATATTATCAGAAACAGAGTTGAAAGCCCTACTAAAGTCTAAATAAACAGCAATCACTACTCCTGCCTCCTCCATCTAGCCATTATTTCAACCACAGAATGCTATCAGGCAAGTGAGGCATGATCTCCCCTTCACAAATCCATGTCAGCTACACCCAGTTTCTAGCCCTCAACAGGCCTGGAAATAGCTTCCAAAATTCACTCCATCACTTTCCCAGTTATTGATGTAAGTTGACTGGCCCTCAGTTCCCTGGATCTTCCTTCTTGCTCTTTTGAAGACTGGAGTTATACCGATTTTCTTTCGGTCTTAGATTCTTCACTCAGATGTGCGAAGAAAAACCCTGCAGGGTCACACATCTACAAGGAACAAGGAACCTAGTCCTGGGTAAAGAGCACCACACACCTTCCATAATCTACACCCACCTTCTACCCTCATGTTCCCCACATGTAGGGATCTCCCAAAGTTGACTTGTCTTCCCTCTGACACTTGCCATAACGAGGTCTGTGGAAACACAGATTCAGACAAAGGAATGCTGGAGGGAAGCTACTTCAACCTTCCCAAGACCACCTTTAAAAAGCTCAACTTTTTCTTGCAGTTTCAAATACACTACTGTAACTTTAGTAGTAATAGTGACCAAAGCAACAAACCATATACAGGGGCTTTCAGATGACACTAGCACACACGCATTTTCTAGGATGCCCATAGAGTAATGTATCACCTTTATAGAATAAGAAATACCTTGAATCTTTGTCCAAATCTCCAATCTTAATGTAAAGAGAACAGACCTACACAGCCTCTTTTCCCTAGTCCTTTATACAACAATAAAAATTCAAGTTCAGGCTACACAATCAGCAAGTCATTACTTAAAATGCTAAGTGAGAACTCAGCTAAAAGCAGCTGTACGAACAACGAACAGGAATGGTTTTGCTTCAACTTCTGCAAGCAGTGCAAAGCACGTGTATTAAACAAAAACATAACTCCGACATGCAGGCTCATAAATCACCTTTTTCCCCCGCTTCCTCCTCTGAGCTCTGATAAAAAGAGATTCAGTGCTTTCACAAAAGCAGGGTAAGATTCCCTAGTCACCTTTAAGGGAAAACTCTACATAAAACTAAGTTTTGAGCAACTATAGGTTTATCAGCTCCATCCACTCCCGTAATGGAAAAAATACAGTAACATAGTTACTCCTTCAACCTTCCTCTACTCAATTCGTCAAACTAGGACAACAAAAAATTTAATTTACTGTATATATAAAACCAGAAGTGATCTTTTATATTGAATATCCCATGTTGTTTTGTGAATCTGAAGCTCCCGATTTTTTCTGTAAACTCAGCCTCAATAAAAATACATTCCAGTATCAGTGAGGTTTAAGTCTTATGTTTCCTTGAAGCATGAACAGTAAAATTCTTGATACTGGATTACAACATTAAAAACAACTATTACCAAATTGCAGAAAAATGGTACTGTAACATATCAAAGTACCACCAGTAAGCACATACAGAGTAAGAATAATCTTATCAGCCATGACCTGTAAGGTATCTCACAATTTGAAATTCAACACATGAGAACAGCAGGTTTGGCTCCACATTCAAATGGAAGTGATGTGTCAGAACACTTCCACTGGCAGCATTTAAAAGGCAATACTCCATTTCCACCTAGTCATTAAGACAAAAGCTTCTTTTTGAAAAGGTTAAATTGTGAACTTCTGCTAGAAGGACAGATAATGCAGTCACAATAATTTAGTATTTCAATACATGCAATCACAAAACACCACAACATGGAGTTTAATTAATTGGCAAGAGCAGAACATCAGGTTTACTGGACTATGTCACAGCACTCTCACTATCTCAGTTTGCCATGACTTTTCAGTCAAACACGTAATTTAAATAAGGAAGTAAAGAATGCTAGCAAGGTTGGGTAGTTTTATGCCTCATCACATATGATCTCTGGTACAAATGCTTTATTAGAGACAAGAATCCTTGATACAAGGAGCTTTTCTTGCTCTAACATTACTTTTGCTGCACATCAAACCTGCAGCAGAAGCTGAGCAACCGTTAATGTAAAAGGGATTCAAGTATGCAACTATCTTTGTCATTCTTTCTTTAAATGAATGCTACATTCCTAACAGCATTGGTCATTCGACATCTATTTTATGGATTGGTGTTAATACATGCTTTTCAGTGCTTTTGGAATACATCATGGGCATGCACCCAGGTAGAGGATACAGCAGGGGAAACACCAGAGTAAAGGGGCAGAATGAAGAAACCAAGAAACAAAGATTTTACTAGTAGCACAAAACACTCTTCAATTTTACTTTTCTCCCCTTAACAGGATAGCTTCAGGTGAGCCGAACTGCAAAGCATCAAAATAAAACTATGTTCTCATGCTTTAATATAGTCACTCAGCCGATGTAAGTGTTACCAAACAAATCATTTTGCTTGATTAAAGCAAGCACACTGCACATTGGAAATTAGGTAGACTAGCAAGTCTTTTCAAGCACAAATGAAGATGCACCACTGCAACATACATTTTAAAGAACCAGAAGAAAGCATTTGCTACTAATTTAGAGCTCATTTACACATGAAGACTAACTTAAGATTTCATGTTGTTAACAGGAAAGTACTACATTAATAAAATTTAGTCAGGGAGCATTTTTTTTCCTGTCAGCCCACAGACTGACTTCCCCAATAAATATATTTTTGACTTCTGGGATATCATCAGAGCCTTAACTGAAGGCAGAAAGATTTACATCCTCAACTGGTCAGTAGGATTTATCCATCTGGGTGAACTGTTACACCCAAACTTGTGCACAGATTATTTTAAGTCATGCAGACCAATTCAAAGGCTTAAAATAAATCAGTTAAGTGAAGCAGCTCAGCTTTGTTATTAAACTTTCATTACACGTAGCAGTAAATGCATCTACTAGTCTCCAAAATTCTGCCACCCAGAATCTCTACCCACTCATTAGATGAGCAACACCAGCCAGAGTTCAGAAGGACAGGAGGTATCAATGCCCTCTGCATTATGCCATGGTTCTTGCAGAGATTCCTGTAGGAGCCAGGATGCATTGTCCACAGAAGTCTCTCTCAAGATAGGTACCAGTGCAAAGATACAAGCACAATCAAACACAGACACTGACCTACAGGAGAGCTCAATTATTATAAGCATCATTATTAAAATACCCAGAGACAGGAAAATAAACCTTTCGCTCTAACAGTGGCTGACTACAGCAGAGCCAGCAAAGTCAAGTTTGTAGCATGTATGAATGTGAAACTACTTGAAAGGAAAGAATTAAAACAAAGGATCACCTTCCATAATCTACCTTGATTTTATTCACTTAAGTTTTTGATTATCATCTGACATGACAAAGGAGTTAGTGTTTCCAGTGCTCTATTTCCCACTTTTCCTGGCTTGGTTACTGCACAAGTACAGGGCTTGTGGATTCATCAGCATCCAAAGGCTCACTCTTGACAACTCCTGCATCACAACACACTTAGTGAAGTTTAAAAAGAGCCCACCACAGGAACCTATAAAGGGGTTGTTTTTGTTGTTTGGGGTTTTTTTTGTTTCGTTCCCCCCCCCCCCCCCCCCGTTAGCTTTTGGCAAAACTTTTAGAAGCCCCTCATTGCTGCTGAAAGTACTTGAGGCTATTTTCAGCTGGCTTTTAGAGGAATGTTTTCCAGTTAGGTAGGGCAAGTCCTACAAGAACATTCCACAAGACAAAAAAAAAAAGTTTAAGACACCAAACATGCCGAATTCCTACAGCCAGGACAACTCTGAAGAAGAAACTATTTAAGTACTGCCCCTTCAAAAACAAAGCCAGAGAAAGAAGTAACGAACTGCCCAATTGCTATACCTTTCCTATTGATCACATGCAGAGCTAAAGAATGTTTAAGCCTCCCCCATTCACTTTGACATTTATGATTTATTTCTGTATTTTGATAAAATATATGCTTCAGGAGTACTTCTACACCTGGCATCTAATTGCAGCTACTTGTAACGTGATATCCTATTACAATTAACAATAACTTTAATTCTGGTGATCTGTTCTGCACCGTTTCCAAAGTCCTGACACTCTGCTAGCTCTAGAAGAAAAAACATTTATAGGCCTCCACAAGTTAACAGTGGCTGGCATTTCTGTACACCACATTAGTTTAAAAAGTTTAACTTTTTTCTTTCCCCAGTCGCCACTTTACCCTGTAAGAGTCTTACAGGTTTTTCTATTTCATAGAAATCTACTGTTCGAAACCACACTTACTTCTCTAGAGACAGACATGAAATATTTGTAACATTCTTCTGGACAGCCCACAAACAGTATTCTTTTACAATTTAAATATCTAGGTCTCACAATAGACTATTCCAGATTTGCTGCTTGGTCAAGTTTAATTTTGCTATTGAAAGACAGCATTTCACTAAACTTCTTGCAACACTTCATCGCAACAGTTTATCCGAGCTGATCAGTAGGTGAAGAGGTAAGCCAAAGGCATTTGCAAAACAACATTCTCAAACATAAGTTTGGCATACCACCTTTACAGAGTATTTATGCCCTGAGAAAACTTATTTTGTGATACATAGCTTGAGCTTTAACATCAACAAATGTTTCAATGCCTCAGCTCCACTAACTTCATTTGACTCTCAGTAATACATAAACTGAAGTCTATCAGCTGGCATACAAAGATTGTTCACATTTTAAACAGTACAACCTGCTGAAACGTCTGTAGCCCTTCCATCCAGAAAAGCAGTAAATGTGAAAACGTACTTGGGAACAGCTAATACCAGCTCTCCTGTTCACTTACATCTCTCAAGCCACTTTCATCACCTGGTACCAGACCACCTTCTAGAAATATATTAAGCAAAGCAGTTAGTACATGTCATATACACTTTTATTCTCCTTCCAATGATTTTGCTATTAAAAAGGCATGGTCAGTGACATGTACCTGAAATAAAAAATATTGATGTTTCAAAAGCAGCCTGTATGTCCTATAGAAGTTTGTTCCACAGCTTCAAACCAGACCATAATGGAAAACACCTCCCATGTTGTTAACCTTCACCTTTGCAGGTGACAGCTCCTTCATGTCTGAGCAAGCAGCCATTCAGTACTAGACATCATTCTGGAGAATCAGATCATGACATTCTCAGAGTTCCATTCATAAAGCATTTTAATCTTCAAAACTAGAAACCAACAAAAGCAGGGAATGAGTTCACGGAAGTTCTTACTGCTAAAAATGGAAAGCTATTAATTCCTGTATTAATGCCTCCTGACAAGCCTCATTTGTGTTCCGACACAAAGCAGGCCAGTTCTTAGTCCAGGCCTGCCAGAACTAGACTACGGAGACCTGCAGGGTTCAGCTCAAAACAGCTCAGCCAAGAGCACAGGCTGAGCCCACACCGCTGGCACAGGCTGCTAAAGGAACACAACTAAACCAGACCTATTCCTGAACCACAGCTGCAAGCTAGCTGCAAACTTTAGCCAAGGTTGATAATGAAGTTGCAAGCTCCAGTGGCATTTGAGTCTTGTTTAATCTTTATTTACATGGTCTTCACATACAGATCAAGTCGGCAAACATTCTGGTAACATACCATAAAAGAAGAGATAAGCCTATCATCCACATATCACCACTGTAATCAGATGTTTCAGCACTTCAGACAGCCCAATACTTGACAGAACCAGTTAAACTGAGCTACAAGGCTCAGAGATGCCATTCCCCCACAATGTGTTTTTACCGCTGACTGCAGCCAGCTCCAGTCATAGAAGCTGAACCTGCCTCATAAGAAAAATAAAGCCCTAGCATCACTAGTACATTAGGCCAAAACACTAATTACAGAGACTAGTAATTTTAAAATAACTCTATATACAGCCAAGTGCTCCAAGGTTTTATTAATGAGTTTTTAATTTATAATTTTAGAAACTACCGAATATTTAGTATTAGTTGGAGCCTTTCTCCTTCACAAACAAGAATGACCAACCCATGGAAAAACTCTGGAAGCAACATCAAATTTTCAGTGCCAGTCACCTCTTCCTGCTTTCTCTGCCATTTCCAAACTTAGTGCAGGATGAACCACGACTCAACAGCTACAACTGCCGATTATCTGCTTATTAAGCTAAACCAGCACCAATTTCAAATTGTCTTTACTACAGCAGGATACAGCTCACATGAGCAGCTGAACTCATGTACAATTTTCAAAGGTAGAAATTCAGGCAGAGGTTTCAGAGATGGCAGACAGGAAGAGCCAGTACAGCACTCCTCACTGTCATTTAATTCTCTTAAACACTCCTGTTTCTGGGAGACTGTCCTGTCCAAAAAGCATTTTTTTAATTAGTCCTTGAAAGTTAAGAAACTCAACTACAAGGCTCCAAAGGGATGCAGAAATAAACAAAGCCTTGTCAACTCTTTCCCCTCCCCAAAAGCTTAAATCAGCACTGTCAGGAAGCAGCACATAAAATTACCGTCCTGCTCTATGAAAAGTATTAAGGCTTCCAATCAAAACAAAGACAAGAATCAAAATATTAGCATAACTGCATGCAGTTCAAATATTTAACAATTTGATAGCCTAAGTAAAAGCTTCAAACACTGAAAGAACATTTCGTGGAATAACTTATATCTTATAATCAACATTGTTTCAGAACACAACACGTATGAAAGCTATGACCTTTCAAGGACGTCAAACACTGGAATATACCATGCAGTATTATTAAATGACTGGGGGGGGGGGGGAAGAGGATTGAGGGTTGTTTAAATCTTTATACCCAACTGCATACTAAAGCGTCACCTGACAGCATTCCTGTAGACTTAAAAACAAGGCAAGATTTAAGATACAGGACTGCCAGTAGAGCTAATGGCACTTTCTTACATTGTAATGGATACTTCAGCTGAGACATTTTATCTATTTTAATTAACTTGTAAAGTAGGTAGTGCCTCCCCTAAAAAAACCTCCAAAAGTACTATTTTGTAAATTTTGACTCCAGTAAGTGCAGTTATGCAGCGAAACACTAACCAAAGTAAAATACTTTTTCAAGTCTAATTCCATATACACAATTCCAGTTAGTTTTCTTTCACACAATCTGTTGTTAAAGAATCTCTTAAAATATTGTCTGCATCCAACAGCAATTAGACATAAGTACGATAGCGATTAGCCATTTTTTATTTACAAATATCCCTACTGATGACAGGCTTAATTTTCTCACCACAGTTTTCTCTACACAGTCTCAGAATTGAGTACTGGACCCTGCAGACAGAAACAAAGCCACTGACAGGGCCAAAAGAAAAGGCTCAGCCCACAAGAGATCATTCTAGTTCCTATCTCCATGAAAATACTCATTATGAAGAAAAACAGATCTTGCACACAGACATCCACTTACCCTTTTCCTTAAAAACCCAAGCATTGCCTTACCTGCACTACAGCCCTGGCATTCCCAGTGCATGTCAATTCACACAACAATGTCATACAAATTTAGTTCAGTAACTGCCAGCTCAGGTGCTGCTTTCCTCCACCAGCTCACCCATCTGTGCCCTGGACTCAAGTGTTGCCAGCACAACTGTCTGTGCAGCTGTATTATGAACTATATAATCCCCCCACAGCAATAAACCCAAACAGTGAACTTGAAGACAGTTAAAACTAATTTTCCAACAAGTTCTTACCTTTTCAAAGCAGTTTTCTGAAGCCAGTAAAAAAACAAATCTCAAAGTCTCCATATTTTCATGTCATTAGTCCAGAAGTGAAAGACATGACTAAAGCCTTTATGTCCCAATGAAGGAAGCCAAGTGATAGGTATTCATTTTCATAAATGTTAGAGCACTTTTGTATTTTAGGATCATAAGCACTACGCTGGTTTGCCTGCTTAAGTTTTCTTCTGGTTTTGAGAGCCACAGATGCTTCTGCTCAAAGGATTGAGCTCTATAGTTGCTACTTCGACCAGTTCTTGATGAGACTATCACAGGAAGTCAGGCTGTGTTATCCAGTTATCAAAGATTCAACCCTGCTTTTATCTAACTACCTATTATTATTTTTAAAAACTGGTGGGATGCATTATTATACATCTAGTTCAAAAGACAGGCAAAAAGGCTTTTCTTTTTACTAAATTTGGAGATTTTTTAGTACATTAAACAATTTGAGAAGTTTGAAGAAAACTAAAAGCTTTTGTAGAAATATGCGACTTCATCTCATGCAGCCCCATTTCCAAGACACTGTTGTGTTTCCCATCCCCCCCCCCCCCCAACCCAACATAAAAGGACTCGTTTTCTCCTCTAACTCCCCACATCCACGTTTTCATTAACATTGCTGGCATCTCTCAGTAGCTCCAACCATCAACCTTACAGAAGTGATGATGGTAAACACTAGGAAAATATCCATTATTCTAGTTACCATTCTCAAGATCCTTGTTGAGTACACACTTGAATCCTGAAGAATGTAACATGCACCACAGTCCAGTATCACAAGAGAATTAGGCTGCCTGAAGAACAGAGAGCTGCTATTGAAGCGTTTTGGCACATGTCAAGTCAGCCAGCCAGCGGGAATGATTGAATCTACATCATTGTGCAGCACAAGCATATGCTAGCTAATATAGCTGCACAAGATTAACACATGACAAAATGCCACCTTCCTAACGCAGAGTTGTGTCCTCCAGATCCAACAGACGTCTAAAGACAGCCTTCCTCCCTTACTCCACAAAAGCCTCAGAAGCCTTCATCCTCAGTCAAGCCACACACAGAGCACATGAGAAACCGATCCCAGAAAAATGCTAACACCTCACAAGCACTATCCTACCCTTTATAGTCATGTTCAATCATGACACTGGACAATAACAGTGAAGCCTTCCTTCCCTTCAGGATAAGGACAACATTTAACCACTGTGTAAATATGAACATTGAGAACCATTTCAAAATTATTTCATCAGCCATATATAACTCATATATAAGCAGATTCTTATGCCATTCCATGGCATTCCAGATCATTCAGAAGTTTTATTGTCTACATACAGTAAAAGCCTCAGCTAGTTGATGATCCATGATTCAGCATTAAGCTTGAACTCCTTTAACACAAGCTACAAATGTATATTCACAATTTTTTCCTCCATATACAACCCTTTATGCTTTGGGCCATAAGCACTAGACAAGAAGAAAAACTCCACATGAAAAGTACAAGCCAACTTCAGAGCTGCCACGGGTGGAAGAAAGTTCTTCACATCTCACTAGAGATGTCTATCGTGCTGAAACATATAAAAGAACGAACAAAGGTTTCTTCCCTGCTTCAATCTACACAGCAACACTTCTACAGTTGGTCTATCCCCCCCACCCTCATCTAGGCATATTCATCTTGACTGGAAGAAGACCCAAATGTTGTCTTCAAAAGTAAAGGGAAATGCAATAGCAAACCTACCTGAAAGCAAGACAACATTTCATATCATTACCACGCTCCCTATTTAAATAATGGCATAGTTTTTGTATCAAGAGCAGCCAATTAACTTAGGTGCATTGAAAATAAGTCTAAGTTCTACTCTTTTCCCTTGTAATTCTGACCCTTCCACAGATGCCAGTTATGGATGTAATCCTTGAACACGTGATAGTTCAGGGAACTAAACGGGCAAAGAGGTAATTGTGTGGGCTAAGTGGCATCCACAAAAATTGCTTTTAGACTGATTTAGCTTCCCAATTCCGCTCATGCTAGGTTAGACAAGCACAAGGTGCAAGGAAAATGGCAGTGCCATCTCATTTACCATTAAGTGACCATTAGAGTGGCCAAATTGCCCTGTAAAAGATGTCTCTGTAAAAATGGAAACTGCAAGACTTTTACCATGAAACACAGCAGCTATGGCACACTGTTTGGAACCAACTTCACTAACACCTCCCCCTTCTCTGTTCCTGGCTCACCAAAGTGCAAACACAGCAACGCCACGAAAGGCATAGCACGCAGCAAAGCCCCTGGGGTCGGGAACCTCTCTCTCAAATCAAGCTAATGATAGATTTTTATCTGTAGATGTGGGGAACTGCCTTCACAACTCCCTCCAAAAGGGGGAAATGAAGAGAGAGGGGGCCGGCCCAGTGGGTCAGCCCCCCGGGCACGCCGGCCGCAGGAAGGGCCTGTCCCAGCGGGGAGCGGGGCGGGAGCGCCAGCCCGAGCGGGGCCCTGCTCGGCGCTCACCGGCCTCGCCACCCGGCTTTAACGCACACCCCCCCCACTCCCCGCCCCCAGTTAAACCCTTTCACCCATCTTGGCCGTTGAGAAACGTGGTGCTCTCCTCGCGTTCTGGCTCGAACATGCCCCCTACAGATAACCGAGTACAGCGCTGAAACAGCCAGTGGCTCATCCCGCGTTTCACCGCTAATCACTTCCTTCGCGATTTCGCGACGAGGCTGGGGGCACACCGAAGTGACAAGGCACGCAGGCACCGCGCCCGCGCCCCGCTCCGCGCGAGGTACCGGCCCGTTCCATCGCCCCCGTCCGAGGCGCGGTGCAAGGGCCGCGCTGACCGGAGCGCCGAGCCGAGGCGGGCTTCGCGGGGCGCCCCAGCCCGGCTGCTCGACAACGGCCAGGCCCGCCCTCCCCCCGGGCCCGCGGCGCGGCAACCACCGCTTCCCCCTGCCGCCGGCGGAGAAAGCCCGCCCTGGCGGCCGGCCGGCCGGAGCCCGCCGCGGTGACCGGCCGGGGCACCTGCGCGACACCCCCCCCCCGGCCCCGCACCGCCGCCTCGCCCCGAGCCGGGCTGCCCCAGCGCGGGGGGGCCGCTCCACGGCGGGCTCAGGGCTAGGAGGCCGCAGCGGGCCGCCCGCCTACCGGGGGCAGGGGCGGCAGCACGGAGGCCCCGGGCAGCGCGGGGGCACCTGCCCGCCTACAGGGGCGAGCACCGGGGGGGACCCACGGCCGGGGACGGGCGCCAGAGGGAGGCCCGGCAGAGGGGGCGGCCGCGCGGGGCCTGGCGGGCCGGCGGCCGCGCCGCTTCCTCGGCGGCGGCGGGGGCAGGCGGGGCGCGACTGGGGCGGGGGGGCACACAGGACGCGCCCCCTCCCTCTCTCTCCTCTCCCCCGCGGCGGCGGTTACCTGTGGCGCCGAGCAGGAAGTCCAGGGTGCTGTGCCGCGCTGCTGCTGCCATAGTGAGGTAGAGCCCTGTGCCATGCCTGGAGGAGGCGGCGGCGGCGCGGGGAGTGCGGCGGAGGAGCCTATATGCGCGCGGGGGCTGCAGCGGCGCCGCGGGGGTGGGCGCGCGCCGCGCGGGGCGGGGCGGGGCGGGGCGGGACAATGGCGGCGGGGCGGAGGGCAGCGGCCGCTGGCGGCCGGCGGGAGCGGGAGCGGGGCGGCGGGTGCGGGGGGAGGGGTGCAGTGTGACGGGTGTTTGGCTGCGGGGCCCGGGGCCGGCCTGGCGCGGCGGGAGCGCCGCGGGGCGGGGATCGTGGCCGTCCCTCCTGATGGCTGCGGCGCCTCAGCGCGGCCGTTGGTGCCGGCGGCTCCCGGGCCGCCAGCTCCCACCTCAGGGCCCCGCGGCTGGGGCTGCTCTGCGGCCGGAGAACGCCCTGCTGAGCCCAGGTAGCTTTAGGATGCAGTGCCCGCCGCCAGCCGCCGGTGAAACCCTCAGCGGTGTCGCAGCGCCGAGGCCGCGGGTCAGCGTCCAGCAGCCACGGTGGCCTCAGCTCGGGGCCGCGGAGCAGCCGCAGTTGTCGGTCACTCGCTGCCCTTGCTGGCCATGGGGCTGCCTCTTTTCCCTTGGCTTCACAGGGACCGTCACCAGAGAATCTTTAGATCCTTTTATTTAACTTCATTTTTTCTTTTCTAAAAGATAACTGTAAAAGACCATGCTGAAGCCACAAACAACGTAAGCCATGTGTAGTTACAAACCCAGAACAATGCCATCTAGAAGTAGTTAATAGCAGGACTACTGTTCAACTTCGTCAAGTTACTGCAAGTTTTGCCAGCTCTTGGTTCCTTTCATTTCTTTGCAGGACTGAGATCGAATTTGCACAACACCACAGCATCGGTGATTTCATGGGATTCCACGTTTAAAGGTTTACAAGTATACATTATTGCATACGCGAATGCACTACTGTGCTTATTTCTGTATGTTACAATAATGTTTTTTCAGCGCAAGCTTACAGTATTCCTGTTTTGAACACTATAGTTCCACACATGCATCCAGAGCAAAGCAAACACATTCACTGGTGACATAGATCAGAAGAGGCACAGACGACTGCAAGTCTGTAATAACTACGTTTTTGTCAGCTGGTGTTCATTTAACACAGCCGATTCATAAGAGGCTTTTTTTTTTTTTAATGATTAATTAGCTAAAATACAGGGCTTTGCAGATTCCCATTCAACATATTTGATCCAATCCTGGATGTTACAGAGGATTACATAGTCCTGTGTGGGTGGATTGGATATCCTTCTTGCTGTTTTACCAGGAATTCTGCTTTTTTTGAGTGGCATGCGCTTTTTTTTTTTTTTTTTTTTTTCCCTAACCAAAATCTATGCCTCCTTGCTGCCATCTCTGATCTCTCTGCTGTTCTTTTCACACATACAGCCGCCATAAGACAGCCAGGAAAATCCCCACACTTTATGATGTCCTACATCTCTCACCTTTGCTTTGTGGCAGCTGCAGTTGTTTCAGTTACCTCATTACATAAAGGAGCTTACTGGATTGTTTTTTGCTGTCTTAAACTTCAATGGCAGCATGGAACAAACCAAGGCCTTTTGTTCATTTCAACCTATTACATTATCTTTCCATTGTGGAATAGTTGGAAGAAGGTAATAGTGATGTTGTCACCCATCTACCTTCAAATGTATTTGTTCATACGTGCCAGGTGCCTAGCTAAATTATACCCTTATATACACATGAGCAGCTTTGTTGGGTTTACAGGGAAAAAAAACACCAATGTGTGATGCAAATCTTTTCCTGGAATTAATTTTGCTACTTAAGGATGACCATTCTGGACTGGCACTTGAAGAGGGGTGGAGCATCATCTTTTTAATTAAATCTGCTATGGAAAAAAGAAACAGAACAGTTGTCTTACTATGTTCTTTTTTATATGGATGGGAATTTTATGGCTTAGAAGTGCATTTCAACTGAAGTGCTGAAAAGACTAGTGAATTATTTCAGAGAACACTATGAGTTTTTTCTTAAACTTTGACTTAACAGTTACTAGCCATAAATGGCTTTCACAGCTTTTCGTTAGGTTAGGTGGAGCTGGGAAAGCTGGCAAAATGGCATGATGAAATTCAAAAACGGAATATGGGTGGAAAAGAATAGGTTCATCTTGAAAACATTGGTAGAGCTATAGGAAAACATTGAACAAGAGGGGGAAATCTGCAGTATCAACATGTAGGAGTGAAAGTGGACAGTAAATTCCTTATGGTCTTACGAGCAGCTCAATAACAAAGCCCACAGAATTTAAGCCGCCGTGTGAAGGCACCCATTGCTGCGGAAGGAACTAATAGACTTTCTCTTCCGCTTCTTTGGCATGACTACCCTGTGCATACTACTTAACTAGGTCATGCCTGGGATATTTTTGGGAATCTTCCTGTTAGAAAATTACACTGAAAGGAATTTAAAGAAGAGCAATTAAAATAATTAAAGAGATGGAGGGATTGATTTATGAGACAAGATCAAAAGATCTGGAATATTAAAACGTGTTTCACAAATGCAGTGGAGTTTGGATGACATCATATTGTTAAGATTAGCACAGGCTCTATGGGAAGAGTTTATTCAGTGTAAGATTATGTGCGTATTTTCAAACCAGTAGAGACTGCAAAAGTGAGTGCAATGGGCAAAAAAGATTGAGACACCGGTGTTTGCCGAGTTACGCAAAGCTTTGTGCTGAAAAGCAAGGGCAGAGGCCCAAGCCTCTACAGGTAGATCGGGCAGATTAGATAAAAGACATGGGTTGATGGGAACAGTCTTGCACTGGAAAATAGTTGGGACAAATGCCTTGCACAGTATGCAGTAACTTGCACTAGAGGTACATTTTAGCCTGCATCACCTCTGTTCTACATACAGGACCATGGTGAGCTGAAATACCAAGTGTTTCAGGTTTCAAGGTTTTTTAAGCAGAATGTAATAGCATTTTTAACCACAGTCTCCAAGTTCATCTTCCCTGGCTACATCTGCCTGTGTTCGTTGGCCTGAGAATATTTCATCTACAACGACCACAATCCAAAGTTCACCTCAGGAATTAAAGTTAAAACTTTTTCTCATAGACAGCTAAGAAATATCGTTTAGCAAAAAGGTTTTTTTCCTCTCATTTATGACCTGCTCAGAATTTCATTAATTTCAGGTCCTTCTGAGGCCTGCCTGGGGTGCAGTAGGATTGCTTGATGTTAGTAGACTTTTTTTCCTGAATGGCTAAACAAGTTTCTGAAGTGATGACACATTTGAGACAGGAGTTCACAAAGGTTGTGTTAGCACTTGTTTAGGAATACCTGTGTATCTCATGGTTTTGTCACTCATGAATTACGTGGTCATCTCACAGTGCTAATTAAAACCTTGAAATCAGACATACCTATTGCACACACACAGGTTCTCTCCCCATGCCTGATTCTGTATATTCAAAGTATTAAACATAATCAATTTATACTAAGCAGAAGAATTTATACAGTACAATTAAATAAGCAGCATAACATGTGCACACATGTAGCTCAATGCTGAAGTGGCTGCTAGAAGATAGTACCAAAATGGGAAAAGCAGGGGATGCAAACAAAAGAGGGTTAGGGTTTGATGGAAATGTCTAGAAGTACTTTCATCACTTTCACTGTTTATGCATCATACTGTGTCTGTTTAAAAAGAAAAAAAAATGCCTGGGGAAAAAACTTAGTTCTAGTTCTTTAGTGTTTGCTTATAATTGGTAGAAGTCACAGTAAATTTAGAGGGGTTGGAGAAGGAAGGTAATACTTCATTTTAGAAAAGTATTAGGGGGGGAAAGGGTCTTGTAAGTTAATGGCTGTTCTTAGAAAATTATTTGATATAAGGATGTGGACCACAATTATGACCAAAGATGAAGTTCACCTCTTTGCAAAACAGTGTTATCATTTTGTAAAACCAATTAACGTTTTCTAGAGGTGAACATCTGTTTGATGCAAGTAAGAAAACTAGAAGTCAGTATTCTAATGAATTTACTTCTTTCATTCATATTTCTACTTTTGTGTCTGAGCATGTTACTGTTTACTAAAACAAATATAATTTATCTCCCCCTTCTTGGATGCTCACAATGAAATATGTAGGCTTGCTGGGGCATTGCTCTGGAGGCTTAAAAAAAAAAAAGATAGCAAACTGTTTGTTTCAAATTAAATTTAGGCAGTGTGGAGTCTACATCTTATACTGCAAACCATGAAAAAACATCTCTTAACTTTAAAAACAAGCATATTGAGTTGAACAAGGAAACACATTGAAGTAGATTACAAGACGAGTAAAGATATTTTTCCTTTTTTTAAATTCTCAAACAAGGACCCTGGAGAGTCAAATTATATCATAGGATGTAAGACTTCTCACAGAACAAGACAACAATTTCAGGAAGTTTTAGTGAACACAGATAAGAGTTAATTGCTTAAATAAGTGCTAACATAAATTATGGCAGCTATTATACTCTCTGCCTTTTGAGAGCCCTCTGCTGGATTTCAGCCAGAGTGCTCCGTTTGAACCCCGATGATGGGATTTCCTTTGATCCAAATAGACTCCAGTCTGTCTTTTTTGGGCAGAGGTTATTTACCATGGAAGTGAGAGCTCAGGTCCAGTGGCCCACGATCCTGGTCACCCTGCACACTTTCTTCATGGACACCCTACCTGTGTTAGCACGCTCACTAATCAGGTTTCAAGCTTGGCAGAAGCTAACAAATTATTTTGATAACACCGAGAAATCGCCATGTAAATCACTGACAGACCTCTGCCTCCCCACCAGCATCCTCTAAGCTTAGCCCAGGGTCTAACGTGCACATTGCAGCGGGTTTGGGGGTTGGTTTTTTTCCTAACTGCCAAAATGCCACAGGCCTGACAGAGTTCCTTTTTATGTTTCTCTACAGACGTTTGACCATACAACAGAATTACCCAGACTCCCAACTAATACTCGCTCATCCCCAAACAAAATACAAGGAAAGGCTAGATAACAGTGCTTTTCCACCCCAACCACAGTCTTGCCTGTGAACCCATCACATGATGCAGCAAGTTGGGGCCTTAATGTCTGTCATCTCTCAGAACAGCTACATCCTGTAAGCAGTCCCTTTTAGTGTTTGAAAATAGCCCCTGAAAAACCTTTTTATTACTTCTATCAGATGATCTCCCCCACTCCTTTTTCATCCCCAGTCATCATCTGATCCCATGGCCAGCTCATCAGTTGATTCCCAGTCCCACATCAGATGATCATTATCTTGGATAGCAACCAAAGCACTTGCCTGCCTTGTCCACCTTCTTCATCACGCTTGCCATGTACTCCGGATATACATCTTCAGGCACTGGTAGGGCCTGCTAGTACTAGTCTTCTCTTATGACCCAAGATATAGAAGTTACCTTTGATAGCTGTATCAGCTTGTTAGAATATCTTAACCACTCCCAAGTGGTGACTTACAGGCCCAGCAACAGGACAGGACCCGTAGTTCGCAATCAAAAAGAACACAACAGAGGAAATTGGATTATGATACCTTGTTTCCTTGTATGCAAAGCAGAACGATGATAAGCTCAGGTGAGGTCAGAAAACCAGTGCTGGGGGTGGCTGTCTGCAATGTGGTTGGGACTTTAGGACAGCTCTCTCCTCATTTCTGTAAGCTAGGTTGTTGGGGTTTTTTTCTGTTTTCTCTCTATTTCCTAATAATTACAGTCACAAAACTAGTAATGCACAGGTGTTCCCAATCCAGGCCAGTGACACCATCTTGTCTATCAGCTGATCATTTCCCATGTTATGCAGGTGACTTCAGGAAGAGGTTAGCCCCTGGGTATCAAAAAACCACACTGAACAGGTAAATCCCTTGGTTTTCATCACAGCACTCTGCATACAGTGGATAGCATCCTCATTCTTTTGATCAAGACCAGTGGTTATGGTTGAAATAATGTAAAAATGAAATCAGACCAATGAAATCTTAAAAAAAAAACCTGCTTAGGGATATAGGATTTCTTTTTGTACCTTTTAAAACTCTGTAAATCACGGGAAATATACATGGGTTGATAATCTGTAAATGAATGAAGGAAATCCTATTCTCTCTGAGGGAAGTCCTGCACAGAGAAGAATGGATGGTAAATTGGTTAAAATTAGAATTATTCATTCATCCAGGCAGCATGAGGTGGCAGTAAAACAGATGACCAAAAGAGAGGCAAAGTGAAAAAAGACAGTGGAAAAGATGTTTTACCTGAAGTAGAGACCAATAATACTTACTTTATATGCATGTTGTAAAATACTGTTTCTCATCAAGTTGTTCCTTTTAGTTACCTTTTCACATTCCTTTCTGAGTGATGATGCCTCAGTGTGCCATCTGTGAGAAATGCTGCTAAATGATAATGTGAGCTTTTTTCTCATATCTGTATTATGCACTGGATTCAGGACATCTTACGTGAAATGCTATTGCCACCAGTCAAAGACAGACTTACTGTTGACTTCAGGGGAGCCAGAATTTCAGTCTTTGTCTGGTGCACTGCAGACAAGATTAGAATAATACCCTGTTACATGGTCATTTGACTTTCCAGGCAGAATTGTACATCACTGCATTCAAAATATAAAACCGGGGAGAATGAACAGAATGCTTAAATACGTGCTGATAAATTATACTAGCTACAATTAAGTCATAAACACGCTGTCATAACTCTATAAGGGATATTAGTTTGTGGTCAGTAGGTGACCCTTTTTTATTAAAGAGACGAGGTATTTCCATGTGGCCTGTCAAGACTGAACCTTTTGGTTGGAAGTGCAATACAAATTCCAAGTAAAAGGATGGTCTCTTACTCGAAGGGATTTCCAGATTAAATAAAGGTGCCTGTCTAACAGGCCGAAGTGTCAGTGCAGAACAGCTCTCCTGTGAGCTCTGTGCATGAAGGTCCTCCCATTTAACTTCAGATGTCTCTTATCCAGAAGCCTGCATTTGATCGGGTTGTCTTGACCGCGTTCACAACCAGCAGAAAGCCATTCGTCTCACCCTGCAGTAGATGTCTAAAACAGATTAGATAGAATGTGTTCTGCTTCTGTCTGTTGATGATGAACAGTTCAGGTGAATTCCACATCAATTAAGTGCTTTGCACAGATTAAATTAATTTCCTTCTATTCAGAGATACTCTCAACATGAAATAAGAGTTGCCGTGTGGGAAGTTAGAGCCATGATTACTTTTTAAAAGTTTTCTCCTTAGCAGAAACTTTTGCACAAACTTCTCCGTTCATTTTCTATTGTAAATAAGAAATGTGCTTAGGAAAGAGAGATGAGTTTTCCAAGGGAAAAACCAATACAGTAACATAATATTGATCAGCCTAGCTGGCCATGATCTCATTTTATTGGCTACCAGACCATTTTTGTTTTTATTAAAGGCATCACAGAAGAAAGTTGGAAGGACCTTGTGAGGACTTTGTGGTTATTCACAGGCAGTTCCTCTAAGTAGTTGGTTAGGTATCATCTAATTATAAATCTGTATTTTTAAATGCAAGTTAATTAAATCAAAACATAAGAGTCAAGAATAAAATCCAAAGTGATTGATCTATAGCTCACCTAAATACTTTCACAATTAGAGCTACAATGGATGAACCAAATTTGGAGAAACAGACAAAAATGTAGTTAATCCTCTAAAACTTACATAAAAATACTAAACCTATTGATAAGGTAAAGTATTAATGTGTTGTAGTCTGATACCAAATCTTAATCAGAACTCAGTAAAGTAATAATTGGCACTAATTACAGAAAAGCGTCTTTTGGAAGTGACATAAAATTTTTCAGCCTAAACCAGCCTGTTGTTGTAAATATCAGAATATTTATGTGTCCTTGCAATCCAGAAGTTTGTCAATAACATATACTTAATTGTGGAGTTTGGTTCTCACTGGTGCCAGCTCAGTCTTTAATAATACATTCCAGCTGATACTTTAAGAGAAAGAAATGCCTTCTAGTTATGAGGATTAGGTTGGGACTCAGGAGATCAGTGTTTTAATTCTTAAACTACTACTGATTATTCCACCTTGAATAAATTAGAACCTACTGGAAAAGTGGCGGTAACAGTACTTCTTTCTGTAATAGTTTATGAACCCATGAGGACAGAAAATGTTTCAGCTGTGCCATTTTTAGACATACAAATTCAACAGCTAACGATAAATTTCTCTTGTGAACAAAGTATATGATATTCTACATAAATTTTCCATAATGCTTCTTTATTACTTACCTGAATAATTCCTCAGGCAGTCCTTGTTATATTCTCCAGTTGTTTAACCATTAGATTAAGAAATTTCTTCTACTTTTTTTTTTTTTTTGTAGTTTTTCTTAATTACTCTGATTGTTAATTTTGAACTGAAAGAACTTCTGATGAACACAAAACGATATGTGTAGCTATTGTTAATGACCAAGCAGTTGTTCAAAAGATAACAAGTAGTTTGCTTAGGGGTTTTGGCTGCAGTACTTATAGAATGACTACTGTTGCCAGCAGCGTTAACCTGGAATACAAGAAAATCAGAAAATTAATCAGATAGGAATACTTACCGTATGCAGAGTTCAAATGCAACTTACTTTTTTTTTTTTTTTTTTTCCTTCTTCCCAGCATCAGAATTCTGGAAAGTTTTCTTCAAAGAGGTAAGAGGTGAAAATCTTGAGAGGTGAGATTTTCAAATTCTTAAAGGGATTTCCGACGCAAACTGCAGCTACGTTGTACTGGTAACACCCGAGTATAATTTTCAAAGTCAGGACTTTTGAGTACCATTTCTATTTTGAATTCTAGGCTGAAAATGGTGAGAGAAATGAAGACTTCCAAAAAGACACAGAGTAAAAGCATTTCTTATACAAAAATCAAAACATCATTAATTTCCTCTGTCCAGACAAAATTAGAAGAAAAAACCTCCCTTGATGAGAGTTATATCAAAGCATAAGCAATGGAGATGCCAGTTGTTTCGATGAGCAAAGGTGTAAGATTGCTTGGCTACATTACATTCTGTAATTTAAGGACCTCAAATATCCTATGCAATAACATGCAACTGTATTTTCTTTTTTAAAGTTTATTAATTGAGAGTCTTACTTTTGCTAGTGTGTCAGTCCTGGAAAGAGAAAGTAGCTATTTTATTTCCTGTACTTCCCCAATCCCAGCTTTACTAGCATGACATGCAAGATTAAAAATGTCCATTAAATCGGTGGTGTGGAAACATTTTAATATTTCAATTAAATCTTGATAGAAAGGTTGCTTTTATGACCTAAAGCAAATGTTGGGTAATTTAGTTTGGTCTGACTCCTTTCAGTGTTTTGTTGGAATTGTTACTATGCAGGAGTTCAGTTGTAAGAAGGAAAGAATGTATTGTCGTACCTGCGGGGTATTAGAAAACACGGTTAAGTATCTTCTGATCTAGGTAGTGATATGGTGGCATTGAGTCTGTACTCTGATGAATCCAAGCAATAAGCTGCTCTGTTCTGGATGCTCGCTTCTTCCTTACTTTTCTGCCCTGTTTTCAAGGGATACATCTATCACAGTCTACAATACTGTGTCTCGTTGTGCCAAAAGAGCTCGAGTTGGTGTCTTGCCAATGCCAAAAGACATTGTCTCAAAAAGACATTTGTGAATGCCGATACAAAACTTCTGGATTATATTTTCATCTGGATTCTTGTTTTAAAATATACGCTATTGTATTTCTCTTCATCACATACTCAGACTGACACAGCCCCAGGTAACAATAAACAATACTTGAACTGCCAGCCTTTAACTTTTACTGTTTGCTTAGGAAGTGTGCGAGAGCTAATGCGAAAGCATATTAATTCATTTTTTGACCAACATATGATGAATAACAGATTTTGCAATAGAAATGTTTCAGGGAAAGACAAGATGCATTTTCTGTGTGACAGCCACTTTTGACTATGTCAAACAAAGCCATAAAACTTAACTTTAGCCAATAGGTCAGACAGACTTTTTGGACCAAAAAGTTGCCCAACTCCATTCTTTCAGAAATCTTTTCCACAGATTTAATTACACTCTGACATGGTTACATTGTGCCACTGAGAACTGCTGACACAAGGAGCTCAGGGCTCTCCTGGCAGATGAGACCAATTGTCCTTTGTGTTGTGGGCAGTTATGTGCAGCCAGACTTACTGTGGAGCCTTGGCTGGCTCCAGCACTGTGAAAGTGGAGAAGCTGTGTGCAGCTCTGCCTTCACCCACACCGTCCTGCATTGAAACTATTCAGCTGGATTAAAAGACCTGGCCCTAAGAGATAAAAGCTTATCCTGTCATAAACCAGACACGAGTAACAATATCGGAGCACCTCATGCCTATCTCATCTGCAGAAATGTTACTTGCTGCAGCACTTTCTACTGGTATTGAGAGAAGCACCATGGGATCACGCCGGGAGGAGCCGCAGTAGGGTTGTGGGATGAAGCCGAGATGATCGGAGGCAGCACTAGTAAGCACTTTACTCTCTTAAGTATTCAGCTTCCCTTGAAAACATGCTCTTGTCAGCGTTCCAACTGTTGGATCCCTCCTTCCAGTTATGACAGCACATGATTATGATTTTTCAGGGTAAACTTAAGGGACTTTTTTAAAAAAAAATTCTTAAATTTCATGACAAGAAAGCAAGTCTATTATTACTCTGCATATAGCACCGTTTAGACTGCTGACCACTTGGCAACAAATTGGCTTTACTTTCAATGAGTTTTATTTTCCCATTGCTTTTCTTTCTCATTCATGGATAGTATCAAGCTAAAAATACATTTAAAAAATTTTTTTCATATATTTTGTTCAAAATGAAAATGGTACTTTTTGATGGGAAAGAGACCATAGTTTTCTGCTTGTAGGTAATATTTCTTGTCAAATTGTACGTTGTCAGTAGCATTAGCTTTAGGCGCACTTCTGTTAGTGAGCCTCACTTCTACCTTTATAATAATTAACGGAGCCTAACTTTAAGGGTCGATGCATGTGTAATTGGCAGATTAGTCCTATTCATATGACATACGTCATGCATGGCATATTTCATTGCCTGGATTATATGCAGTCTGTCTGAATGGTCACCCTAAGTTACACATTTACAGTATATCCTACTGCAGAACACAACTGTTCAGAGCTCTATTTATAAACTGTTTAGCAGTTAAAAATCTTGTAAATGTTCCTGTCCATAAAAGCAAGAGTTCCCACTTCCAATGTATTAGTGAAATGCACACATTTATTTACAAATCAGTCTCTGAACTTGTTTTATCAATTCTAAACCCCAGCTGAATCAATGACATTTTCTCTCTTTTCAGCTGGCTTTCAATCAAGCTCACAATCACTTTCCCTGTGTGCCTTGAATGTTTAATCGGTAAACACTGCAGGGAAATATTTAACTACAAACAAAAACCTATCCTCACTGATATGACTTAAACACATAGGGAAATTCCTGTTTAATTTTCTGAAATTGCTTCCTTACAGCACTAAATACATGGGATTAAACCAACTTTAAGGAAATGCAAACTGAGAAGCAATAAGATGCTTTTGGCCCTGTGCTGCTCTGTAGGCTTTGCAAAGATGCTATCATGCAGCATTTCAGTCATGGCAGGAATGAACTGGAAATTGCATGAGAACAGGTGGTGGGTAGGTAAAAGGGTGCTATAAAATCTGAAACCTCCCCTAAGGTCACATTGCAAGCTGCTTGAAATAACAAATGTTAAAAACAAGTAATGCAACTGTCATGTAAATACAAAAGTGCTGTCTAACTAATAAGACAGGGACGTAAAAAGACAAAAAAGATGACCCACCTCTGAATGAAGGAGAAGAAATGGCTGTCTATATGACCTTTCCTTAATCCTTACATCCCTTCTGCAGTGTTAAGCCCCAGTCATCTCTCCCATTCCCCCTCTGAAAATCCCATCTTCTCAGTTCCATTTTCTCTTCTTTTGTGTGATCATCACTTCACATCTGCTGAATGGAAGCCTTCTTCTTTAATGCTCTCCCAATTATTTCCCCTCCTTCAGCTTCGTTTTTCATTTGCTGCATGTGTTGGGTTTGCATGGCAAGGTTTTCATAGTGAGGGGCTACAGGGGTGGCTTCTGTGAGAAGCTGCTAGAAACTTCTCCATGTCCAACGCAGCCAATGCCAGCTGGCTCCAAGATGGACCCACCGCTAGCCAAGGCCAAGCCTGTCAGTGATGGTGATGGCACCTCTGTCATAACATATATAAGAAAGGGGAAAATGTTGCTGTGCAACTGGGCAACACTAGCTGAAGAGAGGAGTGAGAATATGAGAGCAACAGCTCTGCAGACACCCAGGTCAGTGCAGAAGGAGGGGCAGGAGGGGCTCCAGGCACCAGATGAGAGATTCCTATGCAGCCCATGGTGAAGACCATGGTGAGTCAGGCTGTGCCTCTCAGCCCATGAAGGTCCATGGTGGAGCTGATATCCACCTGCAGCCCACGGAGGACCTCATGCTGGAGCAGGTGGATGCCCAAAGGAGGCTGTGACCCCATGGGCAGCCTGTGTTGGAGCAGGCTCCTGGAAGGACCTGTGGCCCCACGGAGAGAGGAGCCCAGGTTTTCTGGCAGGACATGTGACCCCGCAGGGGACCCACGCTGGAACAGTCTGCTCCTGAAGGACTGCACCCCATGGAAGGGACCCACACTGAAGCAGTTCATGAAGAACTTCAGCCCATGGGAAGAACTCATGCTGGAGAAGTTCATGGAGGGCTCTCTCCCATGGGAGGGACCCCACGCTGGAGCAGGGGAAGAGTGTGAGGAGTCCTTCCCCCCTGCAGAGGAAGGAGCAACAGGGACAACATATGATGAACTGACCGACACCCCCATTCCCAGTCCTCCTGTGCCGCTTCAGGGGAAGAGGTAGAGAAAATCTGCAATAAAGTTAAGCCCAGGAAGAAGGGAGGGGTGGGGGGAAGGTGTTTTTAAGATTTTGTTTTATTTCTCATTACCTTGCTCTGATTTGATTGATAATAAATTAAACTGATTTCCCCAAGTCGAGTGTTTTGCCCATGATGGCGATTGCTGAATGATCTCTCCCTGACCATATCTTGACCCACAAGCCTGTCATTGTATCTTCCCTCCCCTGCCCAGCTGAGGAGGGGAGTGACAGAGCAGCTTTGGTGGGCACCTGGTGTCCAGCCAGGGTCAACTCACCACACAGCCCTGATTGTCCATAGCTCTTTGATACCTAATTCACCTTAATATCTTCCATTCATCTTAGCATCTTTATCCGTTATTTAGGAATCAGCGGGGCTTTCTCTGTCTTCCCATTCAGTCACTTGCCCGACCTGTTCTGAATCAAGCAGTTTGTTCTTAGATTGTTCTTACTTTCCTCTTCTTTTCCTAAGCCATACTTCATTCTGTTTGATGCCAGTCATTTTCATCCCCTCCTGCTGCAAGTCCTTCGTATGATATTCATTCCATCAGTTTCCGATTTCTCTGCTGTTTACAACCCCTTTTTCTTGCTCTGCCTGCACTGTTGGTGACTTCTTGACTGAATTAGTTTTCAAAATGCATACTGATGTTTGGACTGCGTGACAGAGATGTTTAAGAGCTAGTATCTTTTTCAGAAGGCAGTCTTTCTAGTGCACACTACTTTCAAACCACCTTTGCACCAACACCTGGAGGCCCTCTTCTCCGATCTGAGTCACATCCTCATATCACTGCACTCAGAAAGGGGACTTTCTACCCAGAGAATGTACGATCCAAGTACTGAAAGTAAAAGGGATCAGCAAAACATCAAAACATTATTGCTCCTGTTTTACAGCAGCTGACCTGAGAGTTAATTCAGACCTTGTAATACTTAGTCTGATTTGTTAATGGTGGAAATATTTTGCAACTTAGAGTGCCATCTCCCTGGTTTTCCTAGAAGCCAAACCAAGCCTGGGCAGATGTGGAGATTTTCTCAGCATCTGCCATAGTTACTTGGTGTCACAGCTAAGGTGCTGCCGACTTTGCTGAGCTGTATTGCAGGCTTTACTGTGGAGTTACAATCAACCAGTAGAAACTGGTTTAAGGGCACTAAACCAGGCTGCTGTTATTTCAGCTGCCCAGGAAACTAGCGTGATAGTATATAACAATGTGGTCAGTGCCCTTACTGGCAATGCTTCAGTTTTTCCAACCTTTTCCTGTTTTCCTTCAATAAGAAGTAAATCACAAACATTCACAGATATGAACACAAATATTAATGTGTAGTAAGCAATGTTTCTGGTGTGCAAGTTGGCTCTTTTTAAAGGACTTGATTTGCTGCTCTGTTGCACTGGAAAAGTAAATCCTTAAGAACGGGAATCCTAAAACATACCCAGATTCAGTAGTCCCTTTCCAGAATCTTGGCCACATCTTTACGTGATGTATGTAATGCTTATTCACTGCAACAACCTCTTTCTTCCTAAAGCAAATTACCCTTCAACAAGGTTTTACCTTAACATGTCTAATGCCCTCAAGGGAGATAAAGCATTAAGCCATGGATTGTATGAAAGTATATAACCTGGTATATATAAGCTGTTAATAATCCCCAGCCAGAAGTGCAGCCTTTCAAATAGATGACACAGCTGGCAAACCAAACATAATTAGGTAAGGAGTCATAATGCTGTAAACAGTCCTTCTCAATCATATCACCACAGTCATTTCTTTTGGGGAGATCTAAAGAACAGAAAGGTTGACAAATATATTTGCTAATGAAGTCCTCAGCTAAACCAAGAGCAAAACGCACAGATGCCTTCCTCCTCCTTTCCTTCCTCCTGACTGCATAGGAATGGCTTGCTGAGAAATTATCGCTTTTTCATTTAAGAAACGTGTTTTTACTGGCAAAACAAAGGCAGGCAGATACTAATAACTCTGCAAGTGGTTCTGGATTTGTTACTGAGAATGAGAAGTCAAGATGGGGAGGTGGGGGAGGTGCTGGAAAAGGCAGGAGGTAGAAGAAACATGGGTTGTGAATTCAGCGTCAAACTGGTGATGGATGTGACAGTGAAGATGTATTTCTAACTGGCTTCCCGATCTTCAGTCTTGATCTTGGCAGAAAGACAAAGAAAAGGCTAGTGAACAATTCTGTAGGTAAAAACGTAATTATTTATAGCTACAGCAGCATGGAAGGTGGAAAGGGGACATTTGAGGCCACACATATAATTGAGAATCCTTGTCTTTAAGCATACATTTGACTTATTTCTAAGCCTATCCTAGCTAGGGTGATTTCTAAACCACTGTCTTAATCATCAATATCGTCAAGCATTATTATCTACCTTTCTGACTCATTTTATTGTAATTTTTACTTTAAAATAAGAAGAGATGGATAATGCCAGATACCTAGCAATTACCAGTTGTTCATCATTGTGTTTCAGTGGTCTTAATTACACATGCATATATAAGAAGTGATACTTTGTTGCTAAACTAAACTTTTAAAATCAGGAATGATTCAGACCGATACTTACCATCCTTAGAACCTGTTCTAAAACATTCTTTAGAGGAATGTGACATGCATGAATAAAGACCTTTTGAGTAAGGTAATCAGCCTTACTGAATAAACTGTGTTATTCATGCAAAACATTTTATTCATTAACGTGCTATGGACCAAGGAAAGAGAAGAAATAAAGCAGTGCAATACTCATTGGTTTCAAGTTACTTATATGGGGGTTTTGGGGTACTGTTTTATCCTGTTACACTTTATGCTGCCTCTCTAGATGCTCTGAGCAATCCTATATGTGAATATATTCCTTCTTCAACATGGTTGTGGAGCAGGCTGTACCTGGGCTGCGTACCTGGGCTGCGTCTGTAGTGCGTTGGGTGAGAAGCAGCCCCACAGCATGATCGCTTCTCAGACGGCTCTCTGTGGTGCTCTTGCTCTCTTTACTGGCTGTAAAGAGAGGAAAAGATGACTGTCCAAATGCCTAAAGCAAATGACTCAAGCTAGGTGGGGTTGAATCCCTGGATTCCTCCCCTCACAGCAGCACACCGTTCCATTGACCAGCAGCCTTGAAAGCTTGTTACAGTCCACAGCAGAGAAAAACTTCCAAATTCCATTTGATTGCTACATCCTTATGCTTCAAGACAAAATAACTTTTACAAGATGTGCTTAGAAGAATAGGCCTGTGTCTTAACAGTACACAAGTAAGGAGCTTTGCAAAATAGGTTACTTCTAACAAGGGAAATCCCTTGCTTCATTCTACAGATTGAAGAAACTAGGGCAAGGAAACTGTTTTCCTACCTCAGCAGGTCCAGTTCTGTCATGTTGCTTAGGCCATGTCATCTTATTCTACTATTACTTTAATACTCGATATTCCAGTATAGGGGCAGGATGTTTCCCACTGACATCAGTGTAGCTAGATCACGTCTGTGGCAAATAAGGATGTAAGAAAGGAGCCCTTTATATTTTCAAATTGATTACAGCCTTATTATTCATGCATAATTTGGCTCTGTTTTCATGTGAATATCATATTTGGTGCTTACTTCATGGACACCATTTACTCTGGACCTACAATTTTCTGGTATCAGGTCTAATTGTCTCACTGCAGTGTTAAGATTTCATTAAGAAAACATTCCAAAGCCTGGGCTGCACCAGCAGAAATTTCAAATTTCAGATACCCAACTGGCTAATAATTTAAACTGTTCTTCAGACAGAGGGCTTTCCTTATGGCTGGAGAACAGCAAACTTTTATCAGCAACAAGCTTGCCACAGTTGCTTCTCAATGGTACATCCAGGTCAAACATCTGGAGCAGCTGAAGAGACAGCCCATTTCAAAGCTCCTTTGTTCATAAGGTTCCATGGCCACAGTTGTACATTTCCTAGGCTGCAAAGAAAGTTAGATTATTTTTTTAACATAGAAAAGGTATTTCAGCAAATATTGTAGAAAAGCAGAACAGCTATTCAAATATTAAAGCACCGTTATTCTATAAAACAATAGTAATTTTCTCCCAAAGCTTAAAATTGACAGTATCTCTTTAACATTCCTCTCCAACAAGAAAACACCTCATTATTACACGGCTTGTATGCATAGAGGAAGCATCCCCACACAGCCTGCTGCATGGTATTGATGGTCCTGGACGCCGAACCCTTTATGCTCTAAAACAAACACAGCAAAGATTAAAAAAAAACACAAAACCCAAAAGAAACAATATAAAACATTCCTGGAAACATCGTGGCTCTATCCTGGAGATTGTAAGTAGGTCCTGGCAAGACTTTGAACTCACCTATAGCATTAGATACATGGTCTGGACAGTGATTCACTGAATAGACATTGGATTGTGTCCAGACTGTCTCCCATCTGCTGTATCCGGCTCTTACCCGTGCACACCGCATTTTCAATGACAGAACTAACCCCCGCTGCATTTTGTGGGATGCTTGATTTAAAAATTCCATGCTGAGACCAAGTGCTTGGCTGAGCCTCTGTGGCCAGAGGGACGGCATGGGTCATGGCCAGACCCCAGCCCGGACACAGTGTGTGAGCTCCTCTGCTGCGGCAGGGCTGGGCACATGTGGAAGACTTCAGGGCTACTTTGGGTAAAAATCTGAGCTAGTTCTGGAGGCCTGTTGACCTGAGGGTAAGTGAGGTCCTAACTGTAGAGTTTAGTGAGCTCCACTGGGCTAAGTCGCTCCTTGGGACGGTAGGTCCCTTCCCGAGCCTGGCCCTGACAGGGTGCAAGGGCTGGCTGCCCCACGCGATGCTTTGTGTCTTGGACCCATACGGAGCTGCTAAACCACTTTTCTTTACTGCAGGCTCTGGTTTATGGATCTGACAATGCCATTTCAGCTGCCTTCGCTGTAGCTACAGCCTGTATGTTTCACAGCTTTCAAGGCCACTAACAATCACTATTTTTATCGAAGCTGGTGTCAGTCCAGGTCAGCGGAAGTTAACCAAGTGCTTATCAAATTAGCATGTGTGTATACACAAACCCATGGCAGAAGAAAAGAGGTTCATTTTGCATTTCAAAGCACCCTTTTGATCTAGAAGAGTGCCTTCATTTAAGGGGCATTTTCCCAAGTTATTTACATATTTATTTGTAATTAATAATAGAAAATAGTATTTTTTAAACCTGCATGACCATTCCTTTTCTGGATTCTTTTTGCTATTTTACATCAGAGTATGACAAGTTTGGTTTCATGACTCCTTAATCAGCTACATTCACTATCTAGAGAGTTTTTTTCTCCTTGTTACTATAATGAACTAAGTTCACCAAACCTGGACGCCTCGTTTGGCTGCAACCTTAATGCCTTCAGGTACACTGTAGAGCTATAAGAGCTCATGCAAATAATTTGCATTCACTGGCATTTGACTCAGTATAGAGCATGAGAAACAAACTGGGGAATCACATATATGAGAACGGAGTGATGTATCACATTTAGTGTCACATTTAATATCATGTCATTAAATGATACAATTTAAATTTTACACCATCCTTTGCGCATGGTAAGCGAAAGCTGAGATGTTTTCTTCAGAATTGCTTTTGGTATTTTCATGTCAAGATAAAATTGTGCAGTTCCCAGTTAGGTAAAGTCTCAAGTAAACAATAGGTTTCTGCACATTTATGAAAAAATACTGCTAAAGTTGTCATAACTATTACTATAATATTTCGACTTCTGGTTCATTTACATTCAATTGCAGTTAAAGTGGTATGCAGAAGTCAGTTAGGTTAACTACTGAAGTGCTCTCCTTAGGAGTAACTTTGGAGATAAATACTGGAAAAATAATCAAAGCCTTCATATATGACAAAATAATAACTTGCCTGCGCTGGTCCAGTATATGAAACAGTGAATTTTGTCTAGCTGTAAAAAGCATACTATACAAGTTTTGGTTTGCCCATTTTTTCCTTCAGTGCCACAGCACGCTGAGCATTGCAAATGCCTCGCAGAACATCGCTAGGGAATAAATTCAATCATCTAATAAAGAATGGTAAACAGTTGCAGTGTGAAAAAGAAAAGTTTGTTGGTATAGCCAGTGGTAAGTACTCAGGAATTTGTGGTTTACAATGCATGTTCATAATCTGGCTTTGTTGATTTTGCAGCGATGATAGAGATACAGGTGGTTTGGCCTGGTTTCTGCTAGTCATTTAAATAGCTGCAGGAATGAAAAAAAAGCCAAAGGGCAAAACATTATAGAAATTGATTGATTAATTTTTCTTAATAGTTGCATCTGTGAGGTCAAGTTTGTGCCGAAGAGGGAATGTGGAAACGTGAGAAAAATTCTGACTTTACATCCAGACTAACTGAAAGTAAGATTGAGCCTGATCCTTAAATAGGGAGAGCGCCACGACTCCAAGGTCTAAATGCCCTGAACTGCTGTCTAGGACAGGCTTTCATTGCCCCTCTGATCTTACCGCATGGGATGTTTCTACCAAGGATGGACGTTTGTTAGTTTTATTTGCAGGTCAGCTCTATAAATGTTTCAAGAAAAAAAAAAAAAGTAGGAAAAGTGCTTATTGTGGAGTTACTGAACAGCACTTCCCTCCACTTGTAAAGTATACATGCTCTCTTTCTCAGTTAAAGATTCTGTAAATGAACTAGCCACCTCTCTCTATCACATCCCTTCCCTGATTTTATCCTGTTCCTAACTGTAAGTCTCACCACTTCTTTTGTTCTGCAAGGAAACTGAGTTAAGTACACCACTGTGGCAGTTGGCCAGGCTGATCACAGCCCCCTCACGCAGCCTTGCCTCCACCTGGTGCCTCCTCATCGCTTCCTGTAAACCTGTACGCTGCTGCTACCACCACTCCACATCTGGAAACAGATGGTATCTTCCTGATAAAATAAGCCTTCCTTTTACCTTTTCTTGCTGTAGGTAAGGCAGGAATACTCATTGCTGCTGCTTCCAGACCTAAGGTCCAGAGCAGGAGGAGCGTGCATGTATTCTGCTAGCCTAACTTTTATAAACCAGCCTGTATAGCACTATTATGCACAAACATAAAAGCTTAGATGTATTTTTATGTCAAATAAAACTCAACTCAAAGAGCCTTATATTCCACATGAGTCAAAAAAGAAAAGAAATGCAAGGCAAGAAAAGGAGTCAGTCTGGCTTGATTTCTTGCCCACATATAAGCATCCAGCGTGATACAAAATGTCCTCAGGTACCCCTCCTAGCATCTAGCTGCTGGTCCAGAATGTCTTTGATCTCCCATAGGGCCTCACCCACATCTGCCAGCCCCATGCGTAGGTCTTAGAAACCCTAAGCCCTAAACCAACAGGAGTAAAAAGGATGCAACTGGGGGATAAGTTTCAAAACGTTGTTCCACATCAAGTTATGAACCCAAGAACACCCTAGGATATCTTGGACCACACCAGATGCCTATGTGGGTAACTGAACAAATTCAGTAGGCTTAGAGGAATTTAGACTTTAAAAAATATCTGGTAATACTTTCATAGAGATCCTCACAGAGCTGTGAAAGGGGAAAAGATAGAGACTTTCATGGTACAATAGCAAGTAAAAAGGATCATGTTTAACAAAAAATAAAAAAGTATTTCTTTTTGGTTTGAAAGATTCCTCCCAGGGGAAATGAAAAAAGATGTACGACCATGTGTTTTCAAGACTGTCAGAAGTGGCAGTTACATAGTACTCAGCCACTACTATATTTGCAAAAAACTAAAAAGACGTAGAATTAATCAGAAATGTAGAGAATAAGATATCTAATTGGTAAGAACATCCAATTCTATTTCAACAACACTGGAGCCTTAAAAGCATCAAAGTGAACACTAGACCCACATCCGTCTGAGGCAAAAAGAAGGGAAAAGTCAGAAGTCTGGGTGACTGCTGCTCAGACCTCAGGAATGTTGTGGATTCTCCCATCTTACCACTGTAAGATTAGAATCAAACCTTAAATTGTATTTAATTGGGTAGTTCACATCAAAAGCTCATGAAAATCTTAGATAAGAATTAAGTGAGTTCAATGCATACAGATCTACTAAAGATGTTTAGGAATGCTTCTGCTTGATGATTCAAACTGGTATGATCAGATGAAGAATTATATAAAGCCTTCTTTATAAAGTTACCAGAAGCAAGACTCTTACAGTATTTCTTTTTAAACCTTATCCTGAAATTATATTAGTGATTAAGGCAACGTTCCTGAAGGTGACATTAAGACATCACTGCTTTTATCCTAGACTACAGAATATACATAATCAGAATAAGGGATAACATTTTCAGAATCAACTGGAAAGCCTCAGGACCCTCCTAGAAACCTAAATGCTTCAGGAAACAAACTACTGTATCTACCTTTAACACGAGTAAGAAAAAGAGGGAAAAAAGCACCATCTCCTCATGCAAGTATTCAGTAAATTGCATAGTGACTCATCTGGGAAACCCTACCAATGTGTCCAATCTGTGCTGTGTGCCTGTTTCTCATGGTAATCTTTTATCTGGGAACAAAGCCATGCTTGCTGAAACAGCTCTGCTTGCATAAAGTAACAGCTTGTCCAACAAGCAACAAAGGACAATTTAGTTCTCAGTACAAACAACCTGGCTAACTCTAGATGAGCTTGCCCAAGAAACAAGGGCAATAAAGCTTCATTCTCCAATAAATCTAAACAACCTGGTTACACCATGCTAACACAGCCCCAGACAGCGTCTGGATACCTAAGTGAGCTTGTTCAGAACTAGCCAGGGAATGTGTCCAGCTGTGGGCTGGCCTGTATATAGAAATCAAAAGGTTGTGAAGTGTAACATCACCTTCATGTCATTCAAAGATCTGACTTTTTCAGTTCTTCACATAGGACTGGTCTCAACACCCAGAGAGGTCGTTTCACTTACCTTGACTATGGCATCCTGCGTCAAATACTTCACTACCAAGCTAAAAGAAGTCGGTAACTCTGTAAGAGAAGAATTACACAGGAACTAAACCAAGAGAGAGGCATTTGCTCCTACAAGGCAGTCAGATTTACTGTGGACACATTAGAACGAAGCTAGCTTTACACAGAACCATGTGTAGGTGTCTGTCTGGAGGCACTTCTGTTGTAATTCAAACTGTTACTGAGATAAGCTGGTAAATAAGGAAAGGAAGGGGATGGTTATTATTAATTTTAGGAGTTGGTCAGACATTGGAAAGGACAGGGATACCTTGTGGTACCTCGTCACTACCCAGAGAAAGAATACAAATTACATATGAAGAGTGTAAGAATACATGAGAGAATATGGTAATTGCCACAAATAAGGAATTATGTTACTCTAATTTTAAAAACAGATTGAACCACATTAACAATCAAACAATGAATTTATTTGCAGGATACATTTATCATACATAGAAAACAATACTTATTGTTTGGTTGATTTCATAGAGAAAAAAAGCAAAACAAAAACACAATACATTATTCAAAGTGTTCCATTTATTTGTTAGCTGACATTTTCAAAATGAAGCTTTTTTTCTTTTTTTTCCTTTTTTTTAAAAAAAAAACTATGATTGTGAACAATGCATAGTGGGAACAAAGGGTCTAGAAACCTAACATTCCACAGCTGTGAGTCAGTGTGAAAAATAAAGCTATGTAAAGGAAAAAAACCCACAGTGAATTTCAAAACAATACATATTCCATTGACAGACTTCAGATAAGATCATATGAAATCTAAAAGCAAAGTTATGTAAGGAAAAGAGGAATTTAAAATATTAATAAACAGCTTGGGAAGGAAACCCCCCAGATTTCTCTAGTGATGGCTTGGAAAGAGCCTCCAAACTTTCAAACTAGTATTAAGTGGAGGTCAATTACACTGTGATGCCGCAAAAACCAGCCTAAGATGAACACCTGGAGGTGGGAAATATCCAAGTCCATTTTACTAAAATAAGCTACAAGTACCACATACCACTTATTCAGCACATTTATCAATGGAAAGACAAAGTGTTTTTTTTAAAAAAAAAAAGTTTGATCACTTGTCACTGAATGACTCAGTGAAGGGCTGGAAAACATATCTGCATGCTCTGAAATGTTAATTACAAGTTCTTTTCACGTTTCATGCCAATGCAAATGGAATGAATGGAACTGCAGTGTCATATCCTGCTCTTTGTTCCTGTCCTTTCACACTGGGTCAGCAGTGTGAAGGTTTCATAAAGCTGCCATAAACTGAAGTCCTTCACTGCCCTTAAGTCACTGCCATCTGCTCTTCACATGATCCTAGTGGATGAGTCTAAGGAACAAGAGTCACAGAGCTGCCGTTTTCTGGCAGTCCCTAGTACAATGCTTCCCAAATGCTGCATTAATATGCACCCCAGGCAACTCAGCCTGGGGTTAAATAACTAATCTATATATAGTATTACATGAAATTCAGGATAAAGAGGGTATAAACCAACTGCTAATATTGGATCTTACTTGAGTTAGATTCAGCTTCCTTACTCACAAGGTCATAAGAACAAAGCTGAGGCAAGACTCGTGGAAATTGGTCTGAATGCAGGGGTATAGAACATATTTTACAAATAACTATTTCTTTCCAGGGTTTAACTCACATTTCTTTAAAACAGTTAAATACAGACTAGGCTACATAAACATTTATAACCCTTCTTCATCTGTCATAAATGATATCCAGATACAAATTCAGATCTTTCAGATAGAAGACATGCAGAATTTATTTAAAAAAATATTTACTACAGGTCAACCTTTGCCATCATGTAAAATGTACAGGAAGCTATGGGGAAAGTTGGATTGTTGATGTTCTAAACTGAACAAAAATATATCCTTATTTCAAGAAAGCTGAAACACCTTCACTACCATGGGGAGGTCTGTCCTGGAAACTATTTCTTCAGTATACTCTACACAGCCTCACTCATCCCAGTTATTCAGAACAGCACAAACAGCAGCATTTAGAGAGTGATGGATTCTAAGGTTGATCTCTTTTAGTTGCCCTGAAAAATCTGTATTTACCATGCTTGTAGCTGAGGCTTCAGAGAAAGCAATAAACATATTTTAAACATCAGCTGAACAAAACTCGTGCAGCTCTGCTTATTATGTCCATCGCTTGTCTTCTGTTAATAGAGAAGTTACATCAGTTATGGGAGAAAAACATAACTGCAATTTTAAAACCCAGTGAAAGCCATGGAATTCATAGAGAGAAGGAAAAAGAAAAAGGTCTACATTGCAAGTATGGAGGACTGCTGTTAAGTTATCCCTAAAAAAGCAGCATTAGAGACTGTGGCTGTGTATGTGCCTATTATATGTATGTATGCATGTATCTGCATGCATATACACAAACGCAGAATCATCATCACTGGAAAAAACAACTGTCAATATAGTTGGTTGTTTCATTCCAAATAAAAAGGATGAGTGAACAGATTTTCCACTGTGGCTTATAAATTTGGGCTGACTAATCTGCAAGTTTGTCTATACTTTTTCTAGTGGAGTCTCTCTCATGTAACTTGTACAGAAGCAAGCTGGTATAAATCTCCTAAGTTAGCAAAGAGTGTAACATCCCACATGCTGAGAAGTTAACCATTTTCATGTCTCATCATGCATTATCAGAACATGCTATAGAAGTCTTTGCTGATATAAAAAAAAATTCTCATAGAAAATCAGAACAATGATTATAATAATGAAATTATTCTGGTAATTTTCAAGTAAAAGCTACGTATAGCACTTCTCAATGTTAGACATTACTTTTTCCATCTGATACAGATTTACAATGTATAGTATATATAAATAGTAGTATCCATCAAATCTTTTAAGAGTGTTCTGTTTTATACTCCAGTCAATATGCCCCACAACTATATTGGTGTATTCTGTATTAAAGAATACGTTACATTCCAAGGGGCTAATTAGAATAAGAAGTGGCAAGATTTCATTGTAAGGAAAGGCTTCCTTTTAATTTTGACAAAAACAGAAACTGAAGAAACATTGCAAATACTCCAGAGTAAAAAGCTAACAAAAAACCCCTTGTGCCCTTCTGTGTTCTCTCTTGCTAAACAAACAAACAGAACCCCAGCAAACCCCCTCCGATTAACTGTACATATGGCACATGCTTATCAGCATGTAATCTGTACGTTAGGATTATGGGAGAACGAAATGGATCCACTGAACAACTTTTTCTTCAGAGACTGGTCCAGCTTAACTTTTGTCCACAAGTAATCTAAGATGTGCTTAGATGGGTCACCCATTCAAACCCAGTTTGCTTAACGTCTTGATTCAAAGCACCTGTACGTACCTAAATCGACCCTTATTCAGTAGAATTTCAGCACATGGAGAAATGGACCCATGAATTATTTCTAAATAATTCTAGTACTCTCTCTCCCATGTAAGATAACCAGGGCCTTTACAGCATACTAATGTAACCATAACCAATGTCTTCTCCAATCTCTTTTTGACTATGAGGTCAAACACAGTCTGAAGTTCTACTTAGAATAAATGTGGCTTTCACCGATTATGTAAAGTGAAATAAACTGGATTTAGTTTATTTTGATAAAACATCATGTTTTGGTAGCACTTTAAATAACCAGGAACAACCTGCTAGCCTCATTATAGCAGATGTAACTTGTGTATGTTAATTCAGAAACTTTGTTTTTTTCAGATCTCTTGCCTACATCTCCAGGAGAGGTACTACGCTAAAAGACTGTCCCAAGCAGTTGTAGTCAATATGAATATCTGAAGTATCAAACTTGAAATGCTGCTTCACATAATATTTCTGAAATCACCATAGATGCATTTGTTGTTGCTTTAGATAGTAAGACAGCACTGCAACTCTGATACCTAAAAAGCAGCCGTTTTGAAAAGTAAATATCCTGCCTTACTAAATTGCAGTAAAACTCTAAGTGCAAGTTAATTTTGTGCACTGTAGACTGGACAAGACACAGAGACAGAGGAAAGTGGCACACAGCCACTGGAAGGAAGAGCTCAGATTAGTAAGCACCCACTTAGGTGAGTGAGCAGTCTTCTCTGAGCCAGGCTTTGTGCAAGAACCAGGCTGTTCCCATCCCTCCTAGCCCATCACAACTGCTCCCTGAAACCTCTATATGTTTCCAGGAGTGATGATGAGTTAGACTTTCAGGGTGTCTCCAGAAGAAAGAGAAGCCCCCTGGCAGTTTCCGATAGTTTGTTTTCCCTTTCTTGCACTCTTTATGACTTTTAACAGTCCCCAAAGAGACCAACTCAGGCTAGATTGCCTGGAGGATTTACTCTCTCTTGCTGGGATCTGTGACCACATGCCTGGGTTGAAATGATCGAAAATGAGAGGCATGGGCCTGCCACCCCACAGAGGTGAACTTTTAAGAAGCCCACCCAGCCTGTGACTGCACTGGAGAGGTAAGTAAACTAACACAACAAACAAACAAACATGCTTTTTCATTACTGCTTGCAACATCTTGAGAAGAATACATCTTAAGGAAATGTGAAGGCTACTTTGCAAAAATACAGTAATACATCAGTGGGCAAATGTGAACATCATAGTTATTAATCTATGCGGTAGCACCAGGAGCTGGGCTCAACCCCACTTTTAACATTACCCAGGCTTTTAGTTCTAGTGTAAAGAGAATCTGTTACCTGGTCATGAATGCTTGGGTACTGCCTGCAGGCCGGTACCTGCGAGTTTAGCTTCCTCTTCAGTTCCTAATGGAAAGGCCATTTCTGTAAAGGAACTCTGAGCTGCAGCAGCTCCTATGGGAAGCACTGTATGAGCCAGAAGTTGCAGGGCATTTCTCAACATTTTCCTATTGCTAATATTTAGGTTTCCAAACTTGAGCATTTTTTGGTTTTGTCGTATCAGCCTATTGAGGCAAGGCGCTGACTGAACCCGATTTATATAAACTAGGAAATATATCACAGGAGGACATGACAGTCAACATATAATCCTATTGGATACAAAACATTACAGACTTAAGGAGCTTCGAAGTATGTCAGACATACTTCAGTCAGCAAAACGCTGTCTGTTCTTCCACTGTTCATTTAAGAACAAGGATATGGTCTGTATTCATTTCAGAAAGCAAAGCCAAATGTTTAAACAGTTCAATTCACAAACATATTCTTCCTCTAAACAATTCTGTTCCAAGACCAGCTTCAGATAAACATCTTTGTTAGCTATCTTTGAACAGAATGCATCCTAGCAAAGGAAAACAACCCTTTGAAAGACAGAGAACCATCAGTGAGTTACTGTACATATTACATGCATAGCATCAGAAGATAAGACACCATAAAAATAAACAGGTTTCACTTCTATCTGTAAACAGGTATAATACAGTGTTATTTTCTGAGTAAAACAAAACAAACATTACTTATCACTTAGGAATAATTGTGCACAGCATACTTCAGCACTCAGAAGCTAAATTTCAGTTATCTGGTACGTATTGCTGACAAATATTGCCTTTAAAAAAATCTTCAGCTGCTTATGATAACATAGAACCCAATGTGTAAGAAGCAGACATGTGGGCTTTGTTATGCTCCCACACGCCTCATTCTCAACAGACGTTGGCACTTCTCATCTACATCCTGAGGACAACATGCTTCCAGTCATTTTGGCCAGCTGAAAAGGAAAGCTACTAACCCATATGGCCTCTCTCTCCTCATTAACACGTGGTAAGCACTTCTCACCATTTTGAGATCAGACTTTAGGCTTCTTAAGAGTCCAGTTTGGTAGAATAACAGATCAAAAAAACAAAACAACACTCAGGACTATGCTGACTGGGAAATGAGCAGAGCCCACACAGATTTTCTGAAAATTATTCAAATTACAAAATAAAACCTAAGTATTTTATTCTCTCACTTTACAAATGTTTGAGGCCAAATAATTCCCTTATTTTGAGATGTAAATTAATGAAGTCTTAGGCTTTTTCCTGTGAAACTTTACAATGCAATTTCTCCAAAATTAGTACAGTGCTTAAAGAGTATATAAAAAGTTTCCCACTGCTTTTTATTAGATTTCCCATGACCACAGGCAAAACGTTTGTACAGTTTTAAATTAAAACAGCAGCCACCAGCGAGTATTCTTTCAGTGTCATTTTAAGGGAATTATTTCAATTTCAGTACTGAACAAGCTTTAAAAGGCAGTGGGTTCATTATTTTTGTGTACTTTGAGAAGTGATGGAAGTGCATCAAATGTTCTACCGTGCTGTCACCATCCAGAGTCCCAGCGCAACATTGGCAGCCAAAAGTGCACTACCACCAAGCAAAATTAAAAAGCCAACAAGCTCTCTGTTTTGTTTTTCTACAATCAGGGAGCTCAGAGTGGCTTCCAGGAATGAATTTAATATCCACTGACCATCCAAAGCAAAGCAGGGTACAGCATTGATAACTGCCAGTGCTCCTGACAGTGAAATTAGGTACCTGGTTAAAATTAGTTAAGGTTCATGGATAATATCCAAGAAAATGTAAACAAAAATTTAATACAAAACTTTTTTTATTTCGAGTATGCAGAAACATAGTTATTTTTTCAGCTGCCATTCTGTTTCACAGAAATTATATGAGTGCAATGGGTTTTACACCATAACATACCAGCTCAGCGAACTGCCTTTATAGATTCATTTGTTTTTAAGCACTAGGTTTGGATACTTAACAACCTGTGCTCTTCACAACACGGATGAAAGCAGGAGACAGCAAATCCACACTTAATAATGCCCATTTTCCTTCCTTGGTTTGTGTGGTTTGGAGAAAGGTTATAGCTCTGACACCACACCTAAAGTGAGAAATCATTCTAGACCTATGACCTAAGTATGAAATAATGATTAGGAATATTTTCCAAAACACTCCCTTGCTGAAGTAAATGGTTAGAATATAATTGGAAATCTGGCCTCTCTCTCCTACGTACCTGTTAGCTAGAAAAGTTGAGTGGTTTTCCGTACATGCATGTGCATGTGAGAATGAGGCAAGGGTAGGCATTTTTTATTGTTGGTAAAGGATTGCTAACTCTAATACCTACCTCCATCCTATAATGGCCAGACAAGAAGACACATTACTCAGAAAGCAGCTGGGTCAGTGTGAACGTTGGTGTGTTCCCAGAAAAGGGGAGCTTATGTAGCTTCTTTACTCTAGTTTTATGGACTACACTGTTTAATTGCTCTATAGCCACACATAAACACTTCAGTTTCTAAGGCTAAGGGTTCTTAGATTAGCCATATGCAAGCCTACTAATTTTTATGTATGTGTATATATATAATCCCATTTTTAACTGAATTATCATCCTGCTTTTTGAATAGGCTAAGTTTCTTTTCTGTTGAAGAAAAAAAAAAAAGGAACTATACACTGCTATTTAGTTCAGTATAATGACTCAAAAATCATAAAACTCTGACATACCAAAGCTAGCAATAACATCTCATTTGTCCTGCTATAAATTCAGGCTTACTTTGATTTTCTCAGAGCTGTTAAGAATTACCCTCAAGAAAGAGTTAAAAAAAAAGCACTGATCAAAATCTCCTGCTAAGCACAAGAAAGTGAGAGATTTCATTCTGAGCTTGGCAAATGGACAATAATCAATGCAGAGATGGAAAAAAGATGTCAAACCTCTACAGAAATGTTTCAGAGCATCCTGTCTAAAAGGATATCCAATGGAAATTTTGCTGTGTCACCAAATTCCAAACAGTTCCCTTCTTGCCTTAAGAGAACAAACATACTTCAAAGGATACTTGCAAAATGTCTCTATCACCACCGGCAGATCAATGCTTAGAAAGTTTTGTCGTGGTACAAAACTGCTGAGACTTACTGAAATGAAAATAAAAAGATGCACAAATCATGAACAATCATTCCAATATTATAACATTTATGAATTTTAGATTATAAATTTGCAGAAAAATCAGATTTCAAATGACATTTCTTCAAAGACAAATAACCAATCTAAAACCAGTTTTGCTTGGGTTTTGTTTTCAGAAGAATGCAGCCATTAAATATTTCCTAAACATGGTCACTGTCATAGTAAAGTCACTCCACAGAATACAATTAGCATGATTTCGGTAAAAGTAGATCTAAGATACATATTTTCAGAGGCAACTGGACATCTGTAGTCATAAAGACCACACGGTGTAATAGAAGTTCTTTTCAAAGAAAAACATACAAAAAGAGATTATAGTCACCAGACTTTTTCAACATATGCAGCACACATGTATACATTCATACTGTGGGTGCACACATGTACTTTTCTCCAAAGACCAGAAAATTCTTCTCTTGCAGTACCTGCAGAAGAACCCCCTGACCTGAGACTGAGCTCATGTTGTATAGGAGTGGGGCAGATAGAGAGCAGAATTCTGGACTCACTCTGAGAAAGCAAAGGCTAGGAGATGATGCACAGCTGCATTACATATCTTAACACCAGTTAGCCAACACGTAAGTAGCTTCTTTTTCTGCCTTCATATGATACTGTAAGTGACTCCAAGATGCAACTTAGTGCAACTTAAAAACCTAGGAGGTGGGACTCGGCATCCTTCCTATAAACAGTGACTGGAAAATTGCAGTGTCAAGCACCACATGACCTTGAAACACTTCCTTAGTACTGTAACTTCTTTGAAGAGGTGCATGAAGCTTCAGCTGACTGCATGTCAAATGTTTATGACAGACTCCTCAAGAAAACTGAGGTAGCTTGAGACCTCCCAGAGTGCACTGTTAGTGCAGGGATGCTCCATCTGGGTTGTCTCATAAAAAGTCTTGATGCAGTCTTTCAAAGTAAACAGCAGTCTCAGTCTGCCAGCCTCAGGAACTGTTTGAAAGCATTAGTTCTGTGACAGCTGCAAGAGACACTTCTGCTACTAGAAGGCTCTACTCATAGCATAGCAGAAGAGGATTAGGTAAATTAAGGCACAATTAAAAATTTGCCTTTAGAATGAGCTTGCACAGTATCAACAATAGTCACTCTGTCCCTGAAGAACAACTTTGGATGTGAGTTGAGGTCAGCCACAGCAGCCTGAATTTTCCCTACCCACCTGGGAAAAAGTTATAGCTGTAAGAAATACCATCTCCACAGAGACATGTGAAAGCAAGAATTCAAATCCCATTCAAAACAAATATCCCTTGGGAAAGGAACAATTTAACCCACCCTTTGACAAATTTTAAAACCATAGGCTAAGAAATTGCTGGAACCTCACAGTACTAGCACATGACATACCAAAAGTGCTGCTAAGTACGTCTTAGTTAAGAGCAACATCAGATTTCTTCGGGTTCAATCAACAATTCAAGGACATGGAAAAAAAAAGCAACGGGAAAGCAGTCCCAAAGGCACATGAGGCAGAGAACTGGTCTACTCAGTCGCATAACAACATTTTCTTGTGTTAACAGAGGCCCTTCTGATGAGTGCAACCAGCAAACATACCATGGGATGGAGAGATTTGGATAGCAAGGAGTCCCAAAAAAGGTTTTGGTGTGGCAACAACCAGAAAACTTTACAATACCAAAACTACCACAGCTGTGCCAAGACAGCTTGAAAATTATATTCTTTCTTACCTTAGCTTAAGAAAGACTTTGAATTAGGGGAACCGAGAGAAAATAAGTAAGTCTGTTGGACCCCTGAGTGAAGAGCATAACAGACAGAAATCCTGGACACCATCCAGCTCAGAAAGTCAGAGGCATCCAAGTCAAATGATATCCAAAGTGATATCCAAAGCAAACAACTCATCAAGCTGAAGGCTGGTATCAGAACATCTGATCAGACCTCTTGTTCATGAGCTAAAATATCAAAATGGCTGAGGCAGCGAGTGTATTCAAAAGACATACACTGAAATACACTGTAATTTCAAAAGCTTGACTGCCTCCTGACAAACACCCAACGGACACAAACAAGTCACCATCCTGAACTTGAAGTTGTGCCTACATTGCAAATGGATCACTAATCTCCTTCCCTCTTTGTTACAACAAACCCTCTGTTGTCCCTGACAGCCACTGGACAGGGATCTCAACTCCAAACCTTGCTGCTAAAGCAATCTCCAAAACACAAACTCCTCACGAAGTTGCTGGACCAAGTGCTAGACATTGTAACATGAGGCAATGAATTTAGTGTCTGTAATGGATCATACCTAATGGCAGCAGGGAAATCTGTCCGATGAATAATAAAAAAAATTACAGAAATTATGTTCTCCAGGCTTGTCTTCAAAAGACACTGCTGGAAAGAGGGGAACAGCAGTGAGGCTGGGTGAGAGAAAACAGTCATTGTTTTCCCACTCTAATTAAACAATTCTTTGACCTGGAATTAACATTTCTTTTGTTGGCTAATGCTAGATGATGTTGGCAAATATTGTGAAGAATGCACAATGGACACAATTTTAATTAGAAGTGATTTGGAGACTAGGCTGACCAAAGCGCTTTTCAAAACCTCTTAATGGGGGAAAGGGCATGTATGCCATGGCAGAGAGGGAGAGGGACAGCACGGCATGAGATATCTCTGTGTGGTCTCTGGAAGAACTACACATGTAACCTTTTAAATATGGGTTGAAAGAAAAGAAGCATCATCCTCAGCAATAAGGGAAAGCAAGCACAGAAATACTGAGAAACCAGATTGTACCAGATAGACCTTCATCAGGGATTATGGCTTTTGTTGCCTAAAAAACTTCCAGGAAGTGGCTTTTTTTGTTTCCCCCAGAAGACTTGGATACAACAGAAGCAGACTTGTCCAGTCTAGGGAAATTATCTTCTAGGTAAGTTCCATCTTCTTTTCATGAAGTAAATCTTGCAGGTTTCGATCCCTGATGAGTGATGCAGATGCAGTAACATTCAAGGATATGATCTCCCAAACAGCATGAATTCTAAATGTGAATGTTAGTCACCAGATTATTCTCAACCAACGAGCGGCAGAGAAGGAAGCCAAGATTTTGCAATACCAGAAATGACATGAAGAAATGAAAAAGCCCATACAAAATAAAGAAGACACACTGCAAAGCTGTATGACAATAATGACAGTGCCCTCCATTTCAACCTTAAATAACATCTGTCCAAACAGGGAGAGCCTCTAGAGCATTACTAGCCTGCAATAAGAAAAGTCTAAAAGTCTTGAGTAATACCACATGAATTAAACCCATGGTAGGGATTTATATTGGATTACATTAGATACTTTTTACAGAGACAATGATAATTAAAAGGATTAATAAATATGGCCATCCTAAACAACATGCATCCCTAATAATTTCTTCTGGTTTAGTTTTGGCCAATTCTCCAGCAACGTAAATTCGTTTAGGATTATGAATCTTTCCAGTTGGGTTTTTTAATTATATACTGGAAACAGGAGCTATATATGGTATCCATATCAACAAAACCATTTTTGCTAGGATATTTTACCTTGAGGAAACAGAACCATTCTAAGTAAGCTGTATAGCCTGTTTCTTGTAAGTAGCTAATATGGATATAAGTTTTTATCAGGAAGGTAGCTTCAAATGAAAATATGAAATAATTACTGCTTCTCCATAAATCAGGACTATCATGACAATACAAGCCTAAGTAGAAAATAATACATGCATAGCATTAGAATGTTTTTCAAACATTACTTTGGTGACATTTCTAGAGAAAGTAAAGTCACACAGTAGCGCAACTCCCTTATCAGGCTGTGTTTTAAATGTAGTACTACTCTAAAAGTAATGTACCCTGCAGGCATTAAGATCACACTAAAGAATAATAAGGCATTTCAATAAAATGCATTCCTATTTCAAAATTCACACAGTAGAGGAAGAAACTATTTTCCTTTCTTAACTGTAAGAAAATGGTTACCACATTCTGATCAGTCACACTTGGGAGGGGGGAAAAAAATAATCAAACCTGTTGGCCCCAAGACAGAATTGTACAGTGCAAAGTTAAGTCTGAAATATTTAGAAATTGTTTCATTGGAATGCATGGAACTCTACGATGGTACAGTAGACTATCTGCTGCCCAAACCAGGATCCCGTAATTTTAGCTCTTGTGTTTTTCCAAGGGGAACATAGAGCACAGGTTGCATTTGCAGCAAAGTTTGTAATAAAATCAAGATTTTAGCTTTCAAATTAACACATTCAGTGTGCAATACCTAAAGTACAGTAAATCACTTTAAAATTATATTCCTATAAATACACTGTATTTTCACACAGTAACTTCCTAAAGTAGAACTACCTCATTAGATGCAACAACATTCTTTTCTGACTTCTGACTGACAGGTTCAATTGTTTTGCAGAATTACCGTTCAGTAGGAAACCCTGACTAAAACTCCATTGCTCCAACATACTGGAAAAGAGAACAGTATCAATTGTTCTAGAGTATCTACAGTTTGTATTGTTACAGACCAAGAAAGGGAGCTTACAAAAATTATCAAACCCTACTCCTAAAATTTGTTGCTGCATTTGGAATAGACGCCATCAAATATAGAACAGTGTGTTGATATCACACAGGTAAACAATGTTTTCCTCCTAAGAGGAGGCAAGAGGGCAAAAGTCACAAGTGAAGAGATCACATTTTGTTCTTAAATGAGGATATAGTGTAAACAAGTAGAAATAAGTAATTCGTATCAAAATATGACCAGCACAGAAAGATAAAGACTTGCAGATTAATTAAAGATATGGTTATGCAAGAATGCTAATGGATTTACACTACCAGTTTTCATCACTGTTTCTCAAGCTCTTTTGTACCTAATTCCAGTGCTGGTTCAGAAAAGTACAATGCCTTGCTCGGGAGGTACTTCAAGATGTCTGAAGCAAATCTCCTTCTCTGAGGTATAGCCATCTTTGAGGAACAGACAGGTTCCTCACAGGAAGGAATGGTAGTTTAACACTTCACACTTTTTTAAGCCCATCTGAAGCTAATTTTCACCATGCCACTCAAGCTACTAAGCAGGGATGTTGATGAGTTTGTTCCTTCTTTCCATACTTTACTTGCTTGAAAAGCAGAATTACTTTTTACTTGTATATATGGCTGAAGAACATAAGCTTGCCTAAAGGACAACCATATTCCATTTCAAAGTAAGGAACTAAATGGTTATATGTTATTTGATTTAGGGCACTCAAATAAAGAAATAAATAATCAGAAAAAAACTGTGTTGTGAGTGTTCTTATGTCTCGGTAGTCATGGGAATCTGTCACAGATACTTGGGTATTAGGTGTGATTTCAGCAGTCATGCTAATATTCCAGGCAAGATGTCAGACCAAGACGCCCTAGAGATTTTACAATAGCTTTTTGAGAAGTTTATGTGTTAGGAAAATGCAGGTGCCTGGTTCCCATGACTAACCTGAGTGAGATCCGTTATAGAAAAAGCCCTTTCATACTCTTCTGAAAAAACAACCATCTCACGTCACATATGGTTTCTATTACCTTCGTAACTCATTGCACTGTGCACATTTCATTTTAGGCCTGAGTAGTCCATGTCTCTCCACTGGCTGTAACAACAAATGGATTCTGCATTAAACAAGTTAACTGACAAGCGCTCCAAGACCTTGTTCAAGCAGCCAGGCAAAGTAAATCATATTAGAAATCTCTTTTGTTAAGCTCTTTTAATAATTAATACCAACCTGTGTACTGAAGATGCATTGGGTGTCCTACATACAGCATATCAATATGGGGTGGATGTTTTACCCTGATTAGCCTTGTTTGGTTCTCTAAAGAAGGAGTCACACAAAAGCTTGGAACAAGGTCCTTCTGGCAGTCCATGTTGGTTTGACAGACTCTGCTGGCTTCAATAACTTTTCGTGCTGGCAGACAGGCATACTGCAAAGGGCATTTAAAATTTTTATCAAATTTAAACGTATTTTCCAACTGACCAGAATAAAAGGTACTATACATTCCTTTTTAAAGCAAAGGAAGTGTCTCACTGATATACTACCTGTCCATGAAGAGCCGAAATCTGCTTTTTTGGTAGTTTGTTTTTGTTTGTTTTTTTTTTGTCAAATCCTGTAGAACCTCTGCCTGACACATATTCAACCTGTCATTCCTTTTTGGTGGAATGTGGAAGAGAGGGTGTGCAAATGTACCAAAATAAAAGTTAACTTTTCAAAAGGTACACACGTGCACAACAAAAAAGAAAGACACCTAAACATAAGCCAGTGATTTCTAATGAACAGAGCCTGCATCAACAAACTAGTGACTTACTTAAGAGGTTTTAGTCTTCATTGATCTAAAACATCATTCAGCTGAACAAAACCTTTAGTTCAGCAAACCAATAAACTTACCATCTGTGTGCTAACTAAGAAACCATTCTCGGTTCAGATGATCACAAGACAATGCAGTGTTGGGTCCCAAGTCCTACCCATAACACTCTCACTCTGCAGTCTTAGAGACCAGATCTTCCTTGCTCCCCACAGGCCAAACAGAGTACAGCAGAAAGGAACAGGAAATTGTTTTCCCCCCTCATGTCTCTTGTAAAAGCTCAGCGATCATTTCCCTTTTGTTCTTAAAACACAAGCAAGGAAAGTTCATGTACTGTTTGCCTTAGGAGCAAGAAAAAAAAAAAGAAAGAAAAAAAAAAAGAAAAAAAAGGGATATTCTTGCTTCTTAGCCTGATAGTTACACTCCCCATAAATGCATGCGTGTCAGACACTCTCCATTAACCTCAATACAAGCTCTTTCTATTCTAACAAGGGGGAGAGGGCACACTTTCAAATACTGCTGCATACCACTGCAAAGACTATTTAAAATAATTGTTCAAAAACTCACAGCCAGTCTAAGGAGCCTTGAAGGTCACAGGTTTCTGAATGCTTTTTTTTCTTCTCTGTTCTTAAGCAGTAGAAGAATGTCAAAGCTCAGTGGGGTAGCGATTTACCAAATCTTGCTGAACTCCAGAACGTTACCAGTCACTGTCATATTTCAAATGAACTGCTGGTCTCTGCTTAACTCTTAGTGGTTAAATACCACAAAAACACTCTGGAGTGGGATGTTTATTATTGCAAACTGTAAACATAGCAGATGTAGGAATAGGCTTATTTTCATTTCTTCAGGTATTTATCACTAGAGGTCAGAACAATAACAACTCATATGTGTAGAAAAGTTTACAGGTGATACCTGTGCTCTTTCTTTTGTAAAGAGAACTGTTAGAAAAATTCCACCACTGCCAATACGGATCACATACTGTAACAAACATTTCTGTGCTTTGATAAATCAAAACCCTACTGAGAAACTTTGTATGCTTCCACATGTGACAACAAATCAACATGGTGAAGAAGGAATCAAATAGATGCCCTGATTTTGAGAAACTGGGCTATCTCTAGGACTTTCTTGCATGTTTTCAGTTTAACCTTGAGAGCAGCACTGGTGGCTTCAGACAAAATAACGGAACAGTCCAGTGCTTTGCTTTGCCTATAGTCTCAGTACCTTTAAAGACTGAAGCATCAAATCAGCAATTTCACCTTGTTCTCACAATTTGTCTTTTCTCACCAATATTCTACATCCAGCGGTGAAAACGGGAAAGGTGTCTTTCTGTCTAAAGGAATGAGGGGGGTATATGATCTTTTCTGATTCTTCTCGAGACTTCCTGATCGATCATGGGAAAACCCATAACCAATATTTTGGGGGGTTTCAGCTGTAAACGGGGAGAATAACATACACATCCACCTCTATTACAAACTGTAAGTATTCTTAAACACTTGAGTATACTGCATAAATGTTGGTAAATATTACTAATATAATTTAAATAATTTCAGATTTACCAAACAGAATTGGCAGTTTAAGTAACTTACCAGGTGGCTGTCCAAGTTATTACTATATGAAAAGCAAATGTCTGTGAGGCTGTTGTTACTGCAACATTCAACTGTGCCATCGAGTCTCCTATAGACTAAAGAACATAGGCATAGAGCAAACAATTAATAGTATAGTAACTTCCTGAAAAGAAGTTAGTCTCCTAACAAAGTAAAACATCCTGTAGCCTTCAAGAATTAAAGTAATTCACACAGCCTAGCTGTGGTTCAGTCACAACTAAAAATAAGCTTCACCACTTCTGTGTGTTAATGTCACCTGATTTCAATCATGTCACGTACTGATTTTTTTCATCTTAATAAATCTCCTTGAGATACTGGGGATCTACCACTGCAATATTCTGAACATTACGAGTTAACAAAATACTTTGATCCATTGTCTCCAACTTGCATCAGGGTTTGGCATATAAATTTGTTAGCTGCTACTGTACTGATTTCACTGGCTGGCTATGAAAATGACCAAAACTCAAAACATACTCTTTAAAACATGAAAGCCTTTACAAGATTCAGGTTTTGGAAGCTTTCCAAGCCTTGAAGGCTGCAAGAGTGAATAAACGATGTTTTAAACCATGACATAACTAGTCTGATACAGAATCTTTCTAAAGGCGTTCTTTAAATTAACTGAATTAACTTATTCTACAAAAGCAGTTTATAAAACAACCCACAAAAGAATGGTTACTGTAAGGATCTGTGTCACAGCAACGCTGCAGTATCTTTAGGTAGATCAAGCCTGCAATTCTGGTTGCTGATTTATCACTGCATAACCTGCAGTTCACTAACACAAAGCTTTATGCCTGGGGCTTACAGGTGCAAGCACTGTACCATACAATTCTTCTTTCAAGTACCCTGAGGCTAAGCAACCACATCTATTTTTGAGTAGTGAATGACCATGAAATTAGTTTCCTCATAAACATTACATTGAAAACACTTTTTTTTTTTTTTTAATTTCAAGGTCCTTGGGGCATTGTTTTCTGTCTAGCTTCATACTCAAATAGCTTACTCTCCATTTGGTTTATGGTCAAGTAGATAGGGTCCCTTTGCTAGATACATTTTTATTGACATTCTGTATTTATGTCAAGTTGTGAACCGTCAGGATTTTGACAAATGATGGCTGCTAGAGACCGAACGGAGTTCATTTAATTTCAGACGAATATTTCTCACTGCTGGAGGCTTATGACTCTGAAAATGCAGACAGACTGGTCTGATTAGAATGCAGCAGTGAGACAATGGGCTGCTAACACTATACAACAACCAAGCTTGGAAGCAATATTGAGTCTCCAGTATTAAGTTTCTGGTATTTCAGTCTAAATAGGACTGGTTCCGTTACAGAATATGCAGTTTTATTATCCATGACTCTGAAATTGCATTTCATAGAACAGCAGAATCTGAGCATATATACCTACAGCATCTAAGAATTGGTTCTTACTTGCCATCTCCGCCCAGCCAAAAGCATGTGCCAAAGTTGCCCTCCTCTTCAGAGGGATAATCCAAACTGTTAGGTTTCTAAAAGTAGAATCTTACCCATATTTCACTAGTTTACAGTTTAAATATTTATCTTAGTTCCACCTGTAAGATTACTTTCCTTATATACTAAAACAAATAATTTAAAACTACCTTTTCAGTCTCACAAGAGAACTAAAATGTATAAAAAAACCATGGGTTGTCAAGTTGCCTGACCCCCCTCTTTACTTCCAGTATGGTGGAAAAACACAGTGACAATTTTAAAGCTCTGAAAAGCATCACAGAGGTTTTTCTCAGTAGCAGCTCCTTACCTTTGGAATTTAGTCTCCATAGATGCTTGCGTGAAACAAACTCTAGAGAGCTTTAGGGCATGTCACAAGAAAATCAGCCAATTTAACTTGACTGTTCTTTATTGTTCTACTTAATTTTTGTTTATTGTTCTAGTTTAGTTCATATTTTTTTGTTTCTCAGGAGTAAGCCCTTACAGCAACAAGCACTCTAATTTATAAATGAAAACAGAAGGAAATAAGACTGACTTCCGGAAGCAATATGTGCAATCCAGACAAAACTGAGTTTATGGGCAATGACACTGAGATTGAAGAAGCAAATGAAACCTAAAACCTGTATAGTGAGATACATCAGAAGTGGCCATAATAAAGCACATCATTGCATAAACCACACAATTTGTAATGTCATGCTGATCAAAGCTGTATGTGTGGTAATGTGTGGAATTTATATCTGCAAAAGATCACTGAGTTGATCCACATAACTGAACTAAAAATAGAGGAGATAACTGTATCGCTGCTAATAACCAAATTATGCAATATCCTGAAGAGGCAAATTTCATTACTCCGATCATAAAGGATATTTGTATAGAATGACTGGAAGACCAGAGACATTCTTCTATCCACCTCTTCATCACTTTCAGATTTCACAAAACGGAATGGCATATAGGTAAATGCTTAAGACAGGATAGCAGACTCGACTTATGAGAAATCTGTCCCCAGCAACAAATCCTAAATCCCAAATAGTCTTTAAGACATGATAAAATTACAATATAAAATAATGAAGAGAGCACCTCAAGTCATACCTCTAGCTGGAAAGCTTAATTGCTGTAGGGTGGCTGCACTTACACAGTAGCCGACCTGTGACTTTGCTGAAATGTCTCCCAGACAGGAATTCCAGTTTTCTACGCTATAGACTGGGCAGTCTTGTAGGTTAGTGACAAGGTCTCCCACAAAAAGACCTCTTGGCCCATTGGCAGGAGAATCCTGAGAAGAAACAGTGAAGTCAGTCATGTTAATACAGTTAAAACTATAAAGATTTGTTTACAGTTCTGCCTAATGGCCATAAAACCTTTAGGTTAAGACGCTATTTCCAGAGAAACAGAACCTCAGGCTCCACTAGAAGTGATTAATTCAATGTATGATAGAGCATTACAGAAACAACACCCTCTACAAATAATAACTTAGTGCAAAGAAAAAGAAAAGGGCAAGTCTCCAAGTGTTCCACAGACCTCTTCAAATCTGAGTAATTATTTTCATACAAGTTAATATATTATGTTCTTTCCTACTACTTTAAGTTCAAGCAGCTTAAATTAATACCCTGAATCTTTCAACAAAGCAGGGTGTACCTATGCTTTCAAAGATATAAAGCACAAGAAATGTCACTCTCTGCTGAGTTCTATCAGTTCACTTTTAGATCCAAGACAATCCTTTCAACTCTGCTGTTCAACTGTTCTGTATTTGATTAAGTCAGAAAAAAATCAAGTCCTTTCTAGAATCTCAGCAGTCCATCTCTACTTTGCTTCCAGCTGACCAAACAAGCAAGGAAATCAGCTCAAAATAACCCGTAACATTAAAACCAGATAGCAATAACTAGAGTGATAATGCAGTTTCCAGTAGATTTACTTGGTGCCAATATTTGAAAAGAAGTTAGAAAAAAAACCAAAACAACCAGAAATAAATCTGCAAACTCATCTCAAATGTCTAAACATTTACTGAATAGGCTATAATTATTCACACCATGTTCCTTCATTTACTAATACTGAAAAACATGAGACTCAGAATGAAACATTAACGAGACAGTGCAATGTATCAGATTCTGCAGTGCTGCACTGACCAAATTTCATTGTGATAACAAGACACGCAAGTACATTTCAGGTCACAAAACATATAATATGAAAACACTAAAGATCTTTACTTACCTCTGCAATATACGTTACAAGTGCTCCAACACCCGTGTAATAGAAAGGGAAAAGGATGGCTGGCAGCAGAAATAAAACCATGAAACTTGCAACACCAAGAACAAAATTATGCCACACTCCTAAAAAGAAGGGGGGAAAAGTCATGTTTCTAAATAAACATTAATAACAAAAAGGTGGTTTTGAAATGCAAGATTCTTACAGTTACCTTCTAATTAACTTTTCTGAAATGATTACTGTAAGAAGGGATGAAAAGTTAATTTGTGAACACAGCCATGAAAGGAAAATATGCATATTACTTTATAAATTTCAGTTTCTATGATGTCACTTTGTATAGGAATTCTACAGAAGCCTCTGAGCCCCTGAGAATTATACCATCAGGAAAGACAGGGAAGCACCAAGTTGATTTTTAAGGTGTTATTCTACCATATTGATACTTCGTCACATACCGCTACTTTTCTAAGTACATAGTGGGCAGAGTACCCAGAAGAAACAATCTACAGAGTTGTCATCAGCTATAAATATTAAAAAACAGTCGAATGAAATGTATTGTCACCTTCTACCACAATAAAATGTTGAATTTAAGAACCTTAATAAATGGGCTTATATATGAATAAATACTGTTTGTCCTCCTCAGAAAGATGTATGAAATTCAGTTGCAATTCAGTATTTTTCATTATCTCCACTGTATGAACGAAAATAATTATATGCATATGTGCCAAAGAAGTTCAGAAAATTACTTGAAAAAGGCTTCTTTTACAAGAAAATCTGGACCTAAAACCACATCAAGAAACAAAGTTATGCAAGTCAGCATTTCCTGACACATTATTTTGGGCAACATTTGCAACTGCAATCGTTATGGTATGCTGTTCTCCATAGGAAGAAACAAACCACTATCATAAGACACACTTGGCTTCCTTCAACATCCAGTACTATAAGAATTTTCTCATTTAGTTTGTGTTCTTGGACAAACTTTTTTGTACGACCAATGCAGGAAAACTTTTCAATGTTGAAGACTCCTTATTTCCTTCTTACAGTGCTTCATCTTGTTAAGAGGGCTTTGATTAAACTCTGTATTTGCAGTGTAGGACAGGAAATTAAGTAAATATATTTAAAAACATGTTAAACCTATCTTTCTTGCACTGTATATAACACAGGAATAACATACGGCAGACTCTTACTTCCCCTGGCTATCTCTACACGTCACCCAGTCTCCTTTTATGTTTCTAAGGCTGCAGAAATGAGAGACATTTCTGCAGCACTTTAACTAAGGGTTTGTTGCCATTTCCACTAGTAGATGCTTCTTAAGAGTGCCTTCTCCTTCTCTTTCTATAGTTTTTAACCTTATCTCATTGAAATGCAATCAGATAGATGACATGTTTCAGCATTCCATTCTTTATCTCACACACACACACGTATGTGTGTACACACACAAAGTGCAACGAAACAAATTATGAATTTTTTTTATCTTAACAAAGGATAAAACTTTAAGACAGAAACAAAAGTCCTTTTTAACAACGTGGATCCTGAAGGCAGTAAACTGGAAAAAAATCCCCCTTAAAGTAATAAAAAAGAGGTGACAGAAACAGCTAGAGGGTAACAAGGAGTACTTTCAAACAGCTAGGAAAACATGGGCCTTAATACCATAACCTACAGAGTTTACTGTATGGAATACAGCAGAAAAGTCTAAAACAGAAAGGCTTCAAATTCATCCCAGGTGATCTATAGAAAAATATACAGGCTGAAAATGACAATACCTGTAGAGGCACACTGCTGAGTATACTATCAGAATAATTTTGCTAAAGCAGCCTCATCCTTGGATATCTAATTCCTTATATTTAAAAAGGGACACTTTACACAAGACTTAAAACACCTTAGCTAATTAATTTTTAATTAAAAATGTAAAAAATCTTCAGAGTATTTTCCTGTTAAGGACAACACAAAACATATTATAAAGAATGTACAAAAATAATACAAATATTTGAACTAATAATAAGAAAGTGGTGCACAGAAGCACTTTTCATTTAGTAAGCATGGAATTAATGCCAAATATATCACAAGTCTTACAAGAACACTTATGAACTATTCTTGAACTCATGATGCCATCTGCTGTACAACAAATATACTCTTTAATCTCCAGAGCATGGCTGGACTACAAGAGGAAAATTTGGTGTCGTTCCCTACTCTAGCATTTTTTCTTAGCTGCCATACAATAATCTGAAAGCAGGTCTCTGTAAACTCAGATCTTCAGAACACAAAGAATAGGTTCATGCAACTGCTCCAACAATTAATAAAAACTGAGTCAAGTTTACTGAATATTACATTTTATCATTACCAAACATTCTAGTTCTGAAACATACCTATTATTAGCTGTTAAAAACATGCAGAAATTTGTTATACCTAACTGATAACAAGCCATTGATACTAGCCAGTCTTGCAACACGCTTGTTCCTACCTTGTATTCCCCTATTTCAGGTTTCCCAAGAAAACAGGTGTTTGCTTGTTGTCAAAAACACACAAGCAATTATTTTCTATTACAGCTCATAATTTTATTTTTCTAAATGATTTCTCAGGAATGTATGTAAGCAAACTATTTTGAAAATTGGTATGTCTTCTCTCTCAGTTCTGTTCACAGTAGCTGGAAATGGAAATTTGGGAAACAGTGCTTCATAAAAGTTAGCCTAACATTTATCGTCATACACTTGATTTATGAAAGCTTGAAAATACACTTTGCTAAAGACTGCTGTATGCCCAGCCTAAAACCCTCTATATATTATTTTAGTTACAATATTCAAGAAACAATGTTACTATCTAAACATTTCAACAGGCTGGCTGCTATCCTACTGTCCCCTGCAATAGAGAATCAACAGTATCTAGAAACAAACTAAGATGCGCTAAACCTTTCTATCTCTACTTCAGTAGTTTGGGAACCACCTTTGTCTCTAGAAAACCATACAAGTGGCTCCAGTAGCATAACACAGTCTCAGTCTAACCTTCCACAGCAACAGGGCTCTACTTCCCATTAGACGGAGCTTCAAAAAACATCAAACCAAAAACATTCAGAGGTTATTTGGAGCTCTAACCTGTGACTTTTTGGATGCTTATGTTTTAGTCTTTATTTCCTCCTGATGGCAACATCAAAACACAGTGAGCTGTATAATAACGTAACTCACACATCACTGAAAATCACAATACTATTGAAAAATCACATAACAGATCGCTCCTATTGCAGAAAACGGTGTTAACCTGTGACAGCAAGTCATGTTCTCATACCGCCAGTCTCATGGCCGAGTATTTTCCAGCTTGGGTGCTCCAAGGTTTTGCTACTTAGGCCATACAATACGGGGTGGGGGTGGGAATAGCAAAGGAACTTCTGTACCTGAGACAGTGTAAGAGCTTTTTCTAATGAGGGAGCAAGGTCAGAAATCACATTTTTTCCCCAACCACATACCTGGAATTTCTTATGCACAACTTTTCTGAATCAGGTCTAGGATATAATACCATTTTTCACGACAGGAAATTGGTACTTATTTAAGATCCTTGAAACTGATGTCTCTCCTCCAGAAAACAGCACAATGACGACAGCAGTGATCAAATGATTTTCTGAAATCACAGTGTAGGTTCAGAGGAGCAGGATCACCTTTAGCTAAAAAAAGGCTTTTGTACTTCTTCATTTTAAACCTTCAATCCTCCACCAAGGATTCACAAATGATGCCTGTGGAATAAATAACTTTGCTAAGCAAAGGTTTAATAAAAAATTACAAACTATTACCTGCACAAAATATCCTTAATTGCTGGACTGGAGATATCAGTTGTAAGTGGGTTGTGAAGAGATCAACAAATGCTCCAGGATAGACAATGAAGATAAAAATCCCAAATCCATTAAATCGCACTTGTTCTCTTAAAAAGAAGAAAAATGAAGTGGCATTACTGTAAACCAACAAATGAAAAATGGCAAGATTCTACATAGCACACGTATTTGTTACAACAAGAATAACAGAATTTACAATTCTAAAACTAACTTTTTTTTTCATAATATGAATAATTGAAAGATAATTAAAATAAAGGATATTTCCTGCCCTAGTTGCCACATCTAAGCAGCACACATTTGTGAGCCTGGGAAGAAAAAGAAAAAAAAAAAAAAAAAAAAAAAAAAGCTAAGTTCAATTTCTTTTCTGTATCCTGCTAACAGTATCACATGAAATAAGAAAAAAAACCCCACCCAAACTACTTTCAAGTCAATGTGTATTTTAACTTTTGAGGGATCTTCAGCTTTAAGTAAAAAAGAACAAAAAAAGTAGCCTGTGGGATGCAGTTTCAAACTAATCTACTAAAAATTATCTGGAATAAGCAATCACTTTCCTTTTACAGAAACAGAGATTTCTGGAATTTATCATTTCTTGTTTCTCCTAAATTAAACTTAGAATAAATTGTAAACTAAAAAAAACGGGGGAAATATCATCTGAAAAAATGAAAACAAGTCAAGAGGTTAAAAGGACAAACACTATTTAAATATATTACTAGCTGACACTGTCATACAGATAATATATATATTTTTCAGAGGTTTTACAAGTGCTTTTAAATGGCACCTTTTGAAATAACTACGTAAAGGTTTTATGAAGCTATAAATTTCATAAGGGACTTATAGAGGCATGACAATCATGTTTCAAGACAATTACATTCCAATTATTATTCCAAGACAACCATGTTCCAAGACAAGCCAGGCACAGATAGCTAATTCCGTATCTTCACTGAGACAGTACACTGGGCATAGCATTTTGTTTATTCACATTTATTTATTTATTGTGCATATAAAATAAAAGACGACACAGGATTATACAAAATTAATCAGAATGAAGTAATACATTAATTCCCTGGAGTTAAGTCGTAAGACCTACTCATGCTACCAATTATTAATAGGCATTCTAATGCCTATACACAATTTCATGACTTGGGTAGGAGGTACAGAGGTAAGAAGAAAAAGGTTTTTTTGGCACAAGCCTTGACTAAGTTAAGGTTCAAGTATTGTAAGCTCTTGTATTTCACAGCCAATACTATCCTGAACTGAAGTTGGAGAAAGTGCATTAGATTTCAGGGAGTCAAAGTGATTTGCCAGAATAATAAAATTTTCACACAGCACAGCTATTTATTAGAGTCTAAACCCTGAGGATTGACCATAACGGCTCTACAGATGCAACCTGGTCTGGGGGTGGGCCAGGGGGGAAGCCAAGCAGAAAACAGCAGCAGCAACAGCAACATACATTGGACAAACTAATTTTTCCACTGAAATAGCTAGGAATCCGGTTTTTAACAAAAACATAACCCAAACATGAACATTCAGAGCCTTTGCTCCAGGTCTTGAATGAGATATCATACCACGAAGGTGTAAGAATCATTCATTCTGCTTAAAAAGAGCTCTATAGCTCCTCTGCAGCTAGCCAGCAACATGTGAAGGTGCTGTTAAGAGAAAGGAAATTCTGTTGTTTCTTTCTGTGGTGGGATGGGCAAAAGCTTCACCCTCCACAGAAAAATCCCTGTGAATATCAGGGGAAAAAAGCTGAAAAACAGAGCGTATGAAACAGTGAGGGTTACAAACCACCCCTTGAACTGAGAACCTCTGGCGTGATAAAAAAATGTAGTAATGGGTTAAGATGCAGTCATGACTACCTACACTCGAGAAAATCAGAGAAGCAACTTAGGGCTTCATGCTTATGGGACAGATAAGAACGATGTCTGGGAGAAATGCAGAGAACACCTGAATATCAGTCCCAGTTAACCACCACTTAACCCTCTGATGCTAGTGTCAATTAGGGCCAAATCATATTTGACTGAATTACTGCTTTAGCCTGCTCATATGCTACTTTACAAGCTATGTTTAAAACAAATAAATCAAAAATCTATTTTAAAGTACCATTGTGCAATAGCACATGGGTCCTCTTCAGGTGCCATAGCTGCAGAAATGTAATTGCTGTGTAAAAAACTAGGCCATGTGAAAAAAAAATAAATATTATTTTAACCCTGATGCAGTGTGGTATATTTGCAAAGCAGAAGTCCTTTCTCATGATTTGTAGAATAGACACCATATTAAAATTCTATCCTTCACTGTACATTCTTCCAAACTTAAAATCTAAGGAAGCTAGGAAATACAGAATAAACAGACTCTCTAGATAAACCAAAATGGTGCTAACAACATTCACCTGGAAGTAAATGCTCTGGAATATTAGCCTTTGTTGGCACATAGTAAGAGAAAAGCAATCTGTATTACCGAATAGCTGCCACCCCATGGCCGACTTCATGTATCACACCACTGATGAGGATTGCAGAGAAGAAATAGGTCAGCTGGCTGACAGGCAAATTTACACCAGGCACCTGTTGATGTGGGCATGACAACAGAACAAAACACAGAAGCAAACCAAGAGGTACAAAGACAAATCATTCTGCCCCTAAACTTGTTGCTTTCACTCACCTCCTTCAGACCCACAACAGAACACGGGCCGCTCTCTCGCAGCACTATCAGTTTATACCTCTCCTCCCAATTTATTCAATGTATTTTAAAATATATTAAATATATACTCTTTTGTTGAAGGCGGAAAAGTTCTCCAGGTGCAAAAGCTTTCTCCCTGCCCTACTTATTTCCCACAGCCCATGTGTCCTACTCTATATTAAGCTTGAGAAGTTTATAAAAATGTACACAGACTTCCACTCAAATGAAACAGGCTTGGCAACTGTGAGCATTAGTTTACAATTTCCTGCAGCCAGTCATGTAGCTATTAGAGAATATCCATCCTTAAAAAAAATAAAATTTAAATAACCATATGGCACTTAAAACACTATGAGCCCTGAAAGTTCAGAAAATGAGCCTACAACTGGAACATTCAGTCTCCCTTCTCTCTCCCTGTCCGAATCATGAGACTACCTCAAATTTACAAGGTCAAAAAAAGGGTAACTTCTGTATATTGTTCAAGTTTTGGTAGTCTATATATGGCAATTTAACCTTTAAAGAAAAGCACTTGAAATGAGTATACTATTTTAATTTATGTAAGACATAATATGCAGGTCCCTCACATTCCTCCCGTTGCTGTGGATTCCCACCAGTTCCCAAGTCCTCCACTGTACTAGTCATGAGACACCAATGGCTTCCAGATGGGCTTCAAAGCAGTCACGAGCGACAGAATGAGGAACCATCCCCTTTCCTCCTGATGGACTTTTCTCCCGCTCGGTTCCCATCCCCGCTCAGCTGCTGTGAGACAGTTCTCCTGTCAGCTCCACAGCTCTCCCCGCTGCAAGCAGGATACACTCCACTACAGTCACAAAGAGCTGATGTGAACACACCTTGAATTGCAATCCAGCATCAGAAAAGAGATGCTATGGGAAAAAAATATTGGCCTGTCTATGGGTCTCGCTAAAAACTACCTCTGTGGGACACAAAAGGGTACAGACCCAAATGAGCAGACCCTGTTTGATGCTACCTTCATTAAAACCTGCACATTGCTCAATTATATGCACTCACCTACCCGTGCAGCAGAACTCTACAGTAGGTTGGTGAAACAATCTAGCTAAAAGAAATCCTTCAAAAGACTCTTTTCATGAATGTTAAACCAAAGCATTTCACAAATTCTGTCCAGAGTGTGATCATGACCAAGACATTCATCTTAACTGGCATGACTATTGTACCTCACTGCATGAAGACAGCTGCTCTTCATTTATTAAGCATCAGTTGCTTGTATCACAGCATCAGCTGGTGGCACTAATGCATTAGTTAACTGCTGTTACCAGTGGCCCTCTGCTCTGGGCACATGGGAGGACACACAGCAACAGCAAGAGCTGCCATCTTAATACCAACATGACTGCAGCTGGTTAGAACGCAGCACTGGATGATTCCAGACTTCATGTCATAGAAGCTAGTTTAAGATTCACCTAAAAGGGAAGCTAACTCTCATGAAGAGTTTTGAATCAATAGCAGTATTTTGTCAATAAGCATTGCCATCTTATATTTTATGGGCTTCTGGAAACACCTTTAGTAAAATAAGATCCATTTCTAGTAACTGATCTGTCTCTTTCACACTTTTGTCAATGCGCAGCCAACACAAGAAGGGGCAGCTGAAGAAAACCAGCCCAGTTACCTACAGATAGGTATTTTAAATAAAGTACACAACTGAACAAAAGAGGAAAGGTACAAAAACCTTAATCAATAAAACATAAACAGAACTGTAGCTCGCTCTCTTCACAAAGGCTAAACAGATTTATGCCACAGGCTAAAGTTGAGTTTAAAAAAAAAAAAAGGTTTTTTTAAAAATCCTAACTCACTCTCCTCTAGGCAGTCAAATACAAAGAACTAATTTAAATGAGGAGGAGGTCCTCCTGACTTGTTCTTCACCTCTTTACAACCACACATGGGTCACTTTGTGTCAACTTATGCTAGCACATTCCCCTCAAAAAGAATACTGAAACTCTTTAAAAGCAGAATTATACAACTGTGACCATTCAGAAATGAAATAACCATGTAGGAAAGAAAGAGAACCACAAGTCAACTTAGCAGAAGTAACCTAATCCCCATACATGATACTACATTATCCCTATAAATTACATCTTTTTCAGTGCCTATCTGTCCTTGGTTTGAATGCAGTGATATCGCCAGTAGGCAGTCACTGAGGAATCAATTCCACATTGAAATTGTTAACGTTATCCTAGATTTCTGTTTTCATAGTTCCAACTCACACCAGATCAATTCCAAAGGCTCATCTTTACTTTGGTTGCCTCTATGTTATTTTCTCCAAAGAGCAATATATTGCAAATGACCACTTTACTCTGGTGTCACAAAAGTGGATAGATCCATGTAATGATCTCAGAAAATGAAGACGTTAAGGGTGGTTTTTCTTACTCCAGAATGTAATAGAAATACATGCTTAGGATGGTCCCTGTTGGACTGTAAAATAAAAACTTTCTGTCTCACGTTCAACTTGTGCTCTACCAGATGCACAGACTGCGTACTCCTGTCTGCTACTGGAGATAGTTCAGGAGCAGGCTGTGGACTGGGTGACTACAGTGGCAGAGCCAGACATTCTCTCTCAAGTCCCATTGCCTGCATTTGCTATATTCACCCTGCGTGTGTGAAACAGACCCAAACTATCCCAAAGGCACTAAGTTTATGGCACACACTAATGATCACACTTCCTGTGCTCATGCAATTTTTTAAGTCCAGCTGCATGCACTCAGTTTTGCACTTATGGGAATGTCTGTCATGGCAGCACGCAATTCCCAACTTCTGTTGACTAGACTAGCTGAGCACTTAAACAGAGTGAAATGGTTGGGCACTCCTGCTCTAAGCCATGCAGCAGAAGGCAAATCAATCTCACTGGACTTTCTGCATTTCTGGGAAATGACCATACATTCTGGCCAGACAGCACTCTTGGGGAAAGAAGGTTGGCTAGGAATCCTTCCAGGTTAAAACTGTTGTAAGGTAATGTCAGTTCTTCCGTTACTGCCTTGTGTAGAGATAACAAAAGACAGTATTTGCAATCTCTCCCATTCTGTGAAAAACATTCTTTTCTAAAACCATACGATATACCATCCAACATCAGAAATCGATAAAATGATTAAATACATTGTTATTAGGCCTTTGACTCATACTGCCAGAAACAGGACTTTCAATTTCACACTGTAAATTAGGGTATAAGTCCTTGAACAATCAAAAAATATGCCATCTCCTCGCTAATGAATCTTTGTTTCCACTATCACACAAAGGTCTTTACACCTTTCCCTTTTCCACTAATTTTTTCTATTGTAATAAATTAAACAGAACTCCTCCCTTTTTGTTGATTATGGATGTGCTCTGCAAACTTCACACCCACCAGTGCCTGTACATTGCACAGCTCAGAGGAGGCAAATTCTTAGCTCTGTTTGTATTCTTAGTACTATGATAAATTAGGGCTTTTAAAAATTACTAACCAATGCTCCCTCCTGAGAATTTTTAATATAAACTCTTCCACATGTTTGCCTTCATTTGTCTTCCCCTCTTTCACTGCCTCTATCCCCATTGCTAAGGCTGATAACAAATCAGCAAATTTTTATGTAGATGAATAACAGCAGTTAGGCTATTCTTGCATGGGTGGATTTATGCATCACATACCCCATCAAGAAGATGGTTAAGGTCAGTTTACAACTCTCAAATAAAAACCTGAGGAGAGAACACTTACCACAACTTGCAGCATACGATCATTCTGGGCTTTTGGTGCCTCGGTGAGCATCTGTGTCAGTGTTTGCATCAATGTCTTTCCGAGAAGAATAACAGAGCCAAACATGGCAACTATACCAAACACCATTCCTATGTTGAACCTACGAAGAGAAGCAAATAGTTTAGCAGTGCATAGCTGCAAGAAGACAGGGTATATTCCCTGGATATGTAACTGCTTTTAGCCGAGCTTAGCACACCAAACTCAAAGAGCAAAACTTATCTGATGCTACTACCATTCATATATCAACAATCTAGTACAAAAATATCAGCTAAAGGAAAATAATAATAATAATAACATATACTAATAACATATATTAATAACATATAATATCTTCCTTGTTTAGTAAAACATCCAAGTTTAGTTTACATTCAAGCCACATCCTGATTAATTTTTAAATATTTTTATGTTGTTCTTACGTAGTCTAAATTCTATTCAGTTACCTGATACATGTAACTTGCCATTAGCAATGAATATAAAAACGTAACAATGTCTCATTTACCATGTTGCACCACATACTGTCACACATTTAGAGACCTGGATCAAATGATGGGATAGCATACATATTCATTTACATAAGCTTTTTCAGTAAACTGTGCATCTACTTCACAAACAATAAGAAGTGCTAAAGAACAATAAATGAGACTTAACCTTTTTTAAAGAACAACAACTAAAAGGTACAACTGCAAGATGAGATTAAAATCAGTTACTTAAAACACACTGTTCCCACCATTTTCTATTAAAATCAGTGTTGAAAATTATTTTGATTTATATCAGTCCACCTAGTGGTGATTTTTATTCAGGATTTTTTTTTTTACACTGTGCAATAGTTGAAGGATGTGTTTATTTTCTAGCTAAAACGCTTCAATTCACTACCAGTCCTCCTTCCTCTCACAATAGCATAACTGTTCTCTTACCATCCTTAACGAAGCTCACTGGGAATTAGTAATTTATTTTAAGCAACACATATTTGTAATGTTAATTAAAGAGACTGGTGGAAACACTATACTGTAATAAATTATATGCATTAAAAAAGTGTGATTGATATAGAACTAGTTCAGACTGAAACAGTAAAATCATTACATAATGGAGAAACCAATACGAAGCAGACCTTTCTTTTTTACTATCTCACTGAAGGTAGCAATACAGGAAATTAAATTCAAACCTTACTCATTTTATACTTTCAGAGCAGACATAAAGTAATGCTAGGAAGGCAACTGCACAGTAGTTTTCCAAACCAGTCCAGGAGCACCCATACTAACCACCCTGCTTATTTACCCCCTCCCAGCAGTCTGTGCAATCTTGGCAGGTGAAGGTACAGACAGATAAAAGACAGAAGGCATGCAATGTGCTTCTGAGCAGCTATAGCTGCTGAATGTCTGGGCAGTGATTGACAACAGGGTTTGTTGTCAGTACAAAAGTTTACTTTGCAAACTCCAATGATCAGGGGAGAGCTCAGTGTACAGTCCATTGCTAGGGTATGAGGAGCTGATTTCAGACCTACTTCTGCATGCAGCATTACACATAATAGCTGTAACTATGTACATAGTTCAAACCATAGGTAAAAGTAGCTTATAGATTTCTAATTTTATACCATCTCAATATGCAACCTGTATTACAGCTAAGTATTTTTCAGCAGAGGAGAAAGTTGTACTGTGCCAGTATAAGCCTATGGCAACCATACTAATTTGGTTTTATCATTGGCTAGTGAAATAACCCTTTTTATCCATTGCACTTTAAAGGATGAAAGGCAGAGCTGTGGTTGTCACCTCTGTATTTGAGAGAAGAAAAGAAAATCCTGAATTTATACCATAAGTACAGAAATCTGGGTTTCCATCTCCCCCAGTTGTAGAACTGGCGGTTGAAGAGAGCCGTTTGCCATCGCATGTGAAAAGGGGAGACGCTCAAGCCATATGTCAGCAGCCAGTCTTCATAAGATGCCTTCAGAGAGTCGGACGACTGCAAAACAATGGAAAATTAATTTGAGCAAAAACTTCCAGGAAAATTTTGTGTTAAGTGACCAAGCAGTAAATGTCATCTGTTTACATAAAAATGGGTGTATTACTTCAGGTAAATTCCTGCACTTTATTTATATTGTGACATACAGGTAGGTGGAATAAATAATATGAAAAAGTTACGCCACTGTCTTGATGTAAATCACAACAGCTCTAGGACCGCAAGAGAGATAGGGTAGCCAGTGTTATTTGACAAACAAGACCTTGTATCATCTTGCCTAGTGTCAAATCACTTCCAGTAGTTTTTAACTGTGTGGTTAGAAGCCTAAGGACTGAACTGTTTATGGTATTTTTTCAATGTGCAATTTTATTCAAGTAAACAGTTTTAAACCTACAATAAAGAAAAATGTTTCCTTTGGCTTCAGCTGAAAATGCTGTTTCTAATATTGGTGAGACATGGATCAGTACTGTGGATACCCTTTAGTAAGGGTAAAAATGAGGTCCAATTTTCAAACACAAAGAATATGCCTAAAGAGATCCTGAAATTTTTGATCATGCTAACAAAAAGCCAGAAGGAATTTAAAATTATCAACCTGTATTACAACAGCAATTTCACTGTAACTTCCCAGCATTTCAAGATAGTGCTAAAATGCATTCCTAGGAGTTCCAATGATTTCTCTTTATGATAAAAGTGACCTATGAACTATACAATTAATACTTATCTTCAATATTATCTGGTATCATAGTCTGATAGACATAGCTTTGCAGTCACTACTTTATATTATATGGCACTTGTATTCTCAATAGGCTTTATTCAGCCTGCTTCACGGAAGCTAGTATCAGAAACCCAAGTGAAGGAATGCTTTCCTTGGAGGTGAAAGAGAAACTCATAGCTCAGGAAAGGCACACCAGAGAGCTTTGAGCCTTCTGACTCTAGGCAGTTCCCAAGGCAGGAGTGTCTCTGACATAATCCAGACAAGTCTTCAGAGCTGTCTGAACTAGAGCATTGTTCCCAAGTTTCCCTAGGAGTGCAGTGCCTACTTAAGACATAGGGAATGTATAGTTCACAACAGGCTCCCCTCTCCTCCCCCAAAGAGGAGCTTCACAAGTTTCTGGCTGTCATCCCTGGTTCTTTAAACAAATTTAGAACTTGCCAAGTTCCTTGCATTCCTCCTGTCCTGCCCTGGTGGTGGTGGGGACTGAGGATCTCATCTTGCACAACTATATTCATAGATTTTCTCATTTTGTTGAGTTAATTAAGACTTGAACACTAAACATTTATTTCAAGTAACAATTTTCCTAGGATGCGAGACCCATTTACTTGGGTTATTTTTCATGTATCACCTATTGCACCATTTATCCTTCTTGCCTACGTATTTCTGTGTCATTTCTTTCTTCTTCACCCTACTGATTTCAGCCACATCTTTGTTCAATCAGCTGAGGGCAAAGGCAGAAATTTTTACCGTAACGTATTCTGTAATCAACACTAGTCACTCCCTATGGCACCACTAAGTTTAGTGTCCACAAGCAGATCAGCATTCACTAACCCAGCATTTGTTAACTTTAACAGAAGAGCGCACAAAGATGATTACACTTGTACAATTAATAATGCATAAGCCAAAGTAACAAAGAAAAGAACTTCCTCACAATCTACCATTTAAGAACAAAACTACGTATGACATTAAGTACCTCTGATATGAGAAAATGTCTTTTGGGATTTAAGTAAACACTTCCTATTCATTCACACAGAGTCTAACCCCTCCCCCAACCAACCACATATTACCATAACAAAGCTAATTGGATATATTGATTTGGCATTTTAAAAATGTGTTCCTTTTATCACATGCAAAAAACACTTTTTCCCTATAAATGCCACAAATTCATCCCTTCAAATTAATTCCAACCACATCACAGCCCTACTGTACTAGCAAGGCATAAATAAATACGAAGCTTTCCATGAGAAATATGGGATTACTGACCATACCTTTGCCAAATGGGGGGAGGAGGGAGAAATAGGTACCAAAATTAGTTTTCCTTTTGCATTCTCCTCCCAAGTTGTATAAATGGTATTCATGATCACTAAGTGACTGCAAACCTTGGCAAAACATATTAAAAAGCTCTATACAAGCTTTTGTTGCTCCCTCTGTCCTGAGCCTAGTAGGATCACCACATTCCCACGTGCACCATCATGCCCTGGTATGAGGTATGCTGGAATCCTAAGTTTCATTTCAGACTTCCTTCAACAGGCCTTGATTCTGCTTCTGTGAGTTGAGTTCTAAGTGTTCTTTGTAACATTAATTTTACTATAACAGCAATACTTTTTTATCTATGCAAGCCTTCAAAATAATGAACTAATGAGTCTGCTAAATACTCCCGAAGCTCTGCAAATATCTGCCAGCATGTAGGAGTCCTTAACATTCTTCTGTGCTGACAAAATCTGTTCAAGAGCTCTGAACCATTTCAGCTTCCTGACCTTAAAAGCTGAAGGCTAACCTTGACTGAATGTGTCTAATGTACCCTTTATTTCTCACTGCAGAAGGAGGGACAACCTTCTACCCTTTGCTCATTCGATCCTTCAGGCAGAATGAAATGGGATGATTTAGGATGCTGGGGAGCATGAATTTAGGGGTCTGCCTGAGTGATTCCCTTTTATAGGATCCAAACTTCAATGGAAACTTTCAGCCAGTGTTTCAATGAAGAGCAACGAGAAGGACTAAAAATTCCACAGCACAGCTTGATTTGGCATATTTTTAGTTTGCCAACACAAATGTAGCTTGTAATGTAACCCTAGCAATATTACAATCCGTGAATTTATTTGTGCAAAAATGCACAGTTATGCCTTATATATTGTAGACCTTCTAGTAGTTAGACTGCCTAACAAAATGTTTGAAATCCGAACATAAACCAGTAAGGGAACAAATGGAGCAAGAAAAATTGCACACTGAACAAGTTTACAGAATAAACACCAACTGCAAGTTACACCACATATCCTTCTCTTGCCAAAAGTATCAACAGGACTGCACATGGAAAGGTACACCTGGATTATTTTTCACTCGCACTCTGCACTCTTTTGGTGTAATTAAATCGTAAATGATTTGAGGTTTAAGCAGGGACTACTTTTGCTATGGTTGCTAGCAGCCTCGGGTTATAAACGTGGTAGGAGATTCACAGTAGCAGCAATAAAACTAGCAACCCTGAGTTTCCTAATTACATAAATCTGGTTATTTAATCCAAATTGTATTTAGGTTGTGGTGCTCATAGTAAAACTTTTCAGTGAGATGTATACACACGAGATCTACCAGTAAATTCACTAAAACCCAACAGCTCCCACATACTTCCCGACGATTAATAATAACCTTTGTCAACTTCTAGTTAAAAGATCAAAGTTAAAATTTAACTCCTAGAGCCTCTTGCTTGCTAAAGCATGTCAGACATTCCCCTTCCTTTTTCACATAAATCAGGCACTAAGTTGGCTCCAAACAATGGGGGTGGTTTTTTCCCCCCCTTCTTGCTGCTAAGCTCTACCAGAGGTTGTAACAAGAAAAGCAGTAGCTATCCTTACTTAGAAAAGGAGAATGATTTCAAGGTCTAATGCCAGAGGAGATCTTCAGAATCTCAGAGATACAAATGGGTCTCAGCATTGTGACACAAAAGGTCCACTACCTGAATTCAGCTCTTGCTGACACTGTAAAACTCTTCAGACGCAAAGTTACTGTCAAAAGAAAACCAGTCTGCTGGCTGACCTTTCTGGTGGTTTTTGGTGTGTCACACCAGTCAGGAGCACAGTTTTTTGGTATCTGGCCAATCTTCTAATGTGTTTCAAAACAATGCCACAGTTCTTTCCAAATGCCTAATACAGACTTGTAATAAAATTTGAAAAATCTCCAGATAAATTACTGTGATTTTATTGTTATTATATACAGACTTTTTTTTTTAATTTGGCAATTAATAGCTCATAATTTACTGAGCTACATTTGCTCTCCAGGAATTAGCAGCAGGGGGAGCCACTTGTTTTTCCAAGTTTTCTCATCACCTGAGATTTCTTACATTTCTTCCTATATTTTACAGGAGTGGCAAAATGAAAGTTTTTTACTTTCAGGGTACTAGGGTCTATCTGCACTTGGCAGAAACTGATGCGGCTCCTGGACTTTAACATAAGAAAGAAAGAGAATTACAGATCAAACCTCTCATTTCATTTTTCCAGATATTTAACTAGCATACACCCTATTTTGCAAACATACTTTGCAATTTCAATCATCTCCTAGAAATCATACCTCTCGAGCTTTAAGAAAACCTCCTGCTTAATGAAACTTGTGCAACGCACAAATGCACCCTTAGCCATAATGAATGATGTCGTCTTGGTGTATTTTCTTTTCAAACCCTCCCCTCTCCATTAGGAGGAAAAAGATGAGTCTTACAATACTCTCCAAAGATTAAAGTTTATTTCTTTAAAAAGTACCTGTATTGAGCTCTGTCTTAACTTCCTTTTTTTCAGTAAAACTAAGGGCATTCAAATGAAAAACAAAATGCATTAGTTATGATTTCACATAGAATGATTTTAGAAAGTCATTATAAAACACGTACTCGACACTGCAAACTTATAACGGATGAGGTTTTTTTAAGATGGTATTACTTTAAACTCCAGAAAGCACATAAGACGCCACAGAGCTGTTTAAGCGGCAGACTAAAAGCTGCCTTCCCCAAGGTCTCGCAGCTTTGGTCCTTTAACAGCCCCGGCACCTGCGCGGCCGGCGGGCGGCAGCACACCGCCCCGGGCCCGCCTGCAGGCCCCTCGGCCCCGCCGTTCGCACGAGGCGACGTCCCGCCCTCCTCGAATCGCCTCAGCGGCCGGGGGCAGGGCAGCGAGGCGGGGGTCAGGCACAGCCCCCTCTCAGCCGCACGCTCCGCGGAGCGGGGAACGGCGTGGCGCCCGCCCGAGCTCTGCGGGGCGGCCGGGGGAGGCCGCGGCCGCCGCTCCCAGCCTGGCCGGCCCGGCGGAGCCCGGCGCCTGACGAACCGGGGCAGGGGGACTGCGGCCACGCGCCCCCTCAACGGCCCGAGCTTCGCGCCGCCCGTTCCATGTGAACCGCGGCGAGGTGGGCGCCGCCGGCTCGGGCCTGCGGGTCGGGCCGGGGAGTGGCGCCTCCGCCTGCGTGCGAGCAGGGACAGAGCGGGCCGCGGGCACCCCGGCGCGCCGGAGCGTGGGCGAGGCGGGGAGGTCTCTCCCCGGAGGCCACTCCAGACCCCGCCCGGGGGGGGAATAGGGCTGCCGGTGCCCTCCTCCCGAGCCCGGCGGGCTGCGAGGGGTGAAGCGGAGCTCCTGCCCCGCCGTTCGCGGGGCCGAGGGTTCCCGTTCGGTTCTGCGCCCGCAGCTCTCACCTTGAGCAGCGTATCCGCCAGGTAGATGGCGCACCAGCCCCCGAGCACGCACACCACCACCGGGATCGGGATCATTGTTGCAGCCGAGGCGGCGGCCGCGGTTCGTGCGGAGGAGCCCCCGGAACTAAACTTGTCCCGGAACTCTTCTCCATCAGCTGTGCTGCCCGGTCGGACGCTTCCGGGCTCCGCGTCGAGCGAGGGCAGGTGCCGGAGTGACGCCACGGCCCAGCGTGCGGCGGGACGGGGGTCGGCGCCGCAGGGCGCGTGCGCAGCGAGCCGCAGCCCCGCCCGCCGCGGTTGCTTGGGATCCTGAGGCGTAGCGGGCCGTGGGGAGGCGCGGCGGTGCACACGCGTGGTCTTTATGTTGCTTGTCGAATGTCAGAGGCAGTCGCAGGCGCGCCACGCCCCCCCCCCCCCCGAGTTCTCGGGGCTCAGCAGCCGCTCCCGGCTGGGCCCCGGCAGTGCCCGTGGTGTGGCGGGTGGCAGAGCCCTCTGGAGGGGCTGCGCTGATAATGATGAGGAAAACGTGGGAGAATAAAAGTCATTTGGGGTGGTGACGTTAAAGCGGATTGTGGAAGCAATGGTGAGGGAGCTTCCCTTTAACTACTGACTTTCTTCCAGAAATCTAACGCTTGACTTCGTGGCACAACAAAACCATTTTATGAGGCTTGTTGTATGAATGACTTTCAGGCAAATGCTGTCTGGGCTATTGTGTTTCCTTCCCAGTCCACTATCATACCAATTCTCTGATTGTATGCCTCTTTTGATCTCCCCCACTCCTCCTGGGCCTGTTTTTTGCTGTTATTAGAAGTGGGACATGCTGGGAGGTCGCTATGCTTAAAGGTTACTTTCTTGGAGCCTTTCTTAGTTTAAAAACTTTCACTCAAATCTTGAACGCTAAAAGCAAACAAGAACAACATTTGGCAAAAGTTAAGGGAAAGTATTTATTTGCCTACGCAAACTATGCAGACTGAGGTGCACCTTCCCTTACCTCTGTGAAAAAGATGTGCCATCGTGTCCTCAGTTTTCTCATTGTTTCTAAAGATTTTTCAGGAACCAAGACAGCAGCAGTGACGGAGCCCTTTGCAGTTCCTGCTTGCAGTGGCTTCCAGTCTGCCTTTTCCTGTGTGCTCCAGGTAAACCTTCCTTGGCCTTGGTTTGTGAGCAAAGGCTGTCTCTGTCCTGAAAATGCTTATTACATATGTCCTTCAGCTCTGATGCATTGGTCTGTGGAAGAACTGGGACTGCCATTAGGGGAAGGGTTTATAAAACCAACCACAACCTGTCTTTTCTACACAGAAATCTCTATAGAATATATATTGTGTTTAACAAAGATATACCAGTGCCTGTCCTTTGAATTCAAGCATGCACCAAGCCCTCCCTTTGCTAGAATTAAGTGTCTTTAATGCTGGTTTTCCAGTCACATTTTCAGATTTTTCAGCTCTTTCTTTATTCCATATGTGCTTCTATATCCTGTCCTTCCCAAAATGGATGCTGCAAGCTTTTCTTATGCTACCATTAGGAAGAACATCTCAGCTTGGAACTCCTTGGCTCTTTTCAGCTCCCTTTCTTTTCACTGGTGACATGGCATTGCTGAGGGGTAGTAAGGGGCTGTACCCCAGGAGATGGTTAGATCAGCAAGCAAGTGGAGACAGCCCTGGCTACTCTCTCATCATTGGTCTTTTGTGGGGGCAGAGGGGAAAGTGACACCTGGTAATGCATACCTGCTTTCACTTGTTCTGTTTGGTGAATTTCTTTGCCTTTTGTCTCTAGTAAGGGATGGTTTTCCCCAAAGTTTACATTTCTATCATCCCTAAATCCCTAGCCTTTCATATTAACTGATGCCTTCTGAGAACTTTGGAAAGAATTTCATTTCAACATAAAAGCTGAAGAATTACAGGTTGTGTATCCAGCCCTGCATGCAATCAAATTTAAGGTTGTGCACTGACATAGACAACTTTGAGGTGTCCCCCACATCTAAAAGAGATTACAAACTGAGTCCCAGCACAACCAGATCTGATCATGACTTTTCTGCAGTTCTTCCCAAGCTAGCAAGTTCATTGCAAATCATTGAGAAACGATGCAAATATAGTTAATTCTACAACTTATTGGTTGAAAATTCACGTTGTTCTGTTGACCAACATGCAGCTAATAAAAATATACAACATTTATCCTAGTGGTGATCTTTAGAAGCAATGGGGAGGGGTGTGTGTGGGGCAACACACTCAAACAGTTAAGAACACAAGTACTTTTACTAGTGGCGTAGTCTCACTGAAATAAAGCACACTAAAATGGGCATGTTCCAACATGATCCAGTTGATAGCTTTTGTAACATTATTGTATTTTTCCTCTCTGTTCACTTAGTATACCGTATAAAGTACAGACCTGACTTTTATTGAGTTGGCATAGAAATTGGCAGTGCAACTAAAAAGGACTGCAGCTAAAATACACTCTGTATTTTATTGCTAGAAAGTTTATTACAAGAAAACAGACAAAACCAAGAATTTTCTAGAATGCGGAAGGTAGATATTCTGAGCAAACTGCCTGCTGCATTCTTTACTGGCATAACTTGAGGAGCATTTTGCTTAGGGGGAAAGGCAAAGTTAGTCCTTTTTCCTATGGAATGAAACTGTTGCAGACGGTGAAGTGTTACAGGGAGAGACTGCATTTTGAAAGTTAAGGTATTGAGGGTTAAAGATTCCTACTTTAAAATGATTCAGGAGTTAGTACAGATACTTATGCACCTTTTACCAGTGCTTCTTTTTCCTTACAACCATGGATTAAGCAAAAGTACTGACTAAAGCAAAATACACTAATCATGTTAGTGCACAGTATCCATATGTTGTTACAAAACCGTGTAACCATCAGTTTTAAAAGTCACAGTTGAGGTGTGCCTTAATGGGAGGGCATGGGTGGATCTCAAAAGGGCAAGTGTTGAAGTACATTAGAAAAGGATACATATCTATCTATATATATATCATTGTGCAAGAGTATCCAAGTCCATACAAAAACTTTAGACTGAGAAAGAATAATCTCATAAGCATAATAATACTGATCAAATGTAATTTGGCAAGTAAATATCAAAGAATGCATTAATAATACATTAATTAAGATATTATCAAATTGTTAGCAGCTTAATATCATAGGCATCCTTTTCTAGACATAGTAAATGCATTTATCTTAAAATCAATTATCTATGTGTCTAATAATTAATCTCTTCAACTTTGATGTATTATTGAAGTAGAGATGTGATTATTCAGATACTACGATAGAAGACACATTGCAAAGTAGAAGTAAAACCAGTCTTAACAACACTTTCAAAAGTTCTGATGTTAGAGGGGTTTGCAGGGCTTCAGGGAAGTTATACTTGATCACAGTTCATTGCAGGTTCAGACCTAAAATCAGCTAAGATGTGGATTTTGGTATGGAGAGGTTGTAAATTTTGCCAGTTTGAAGACAATACCATCAGAACATGAATTGGTCGGGTAAGTGTTTGAGCCTTGAGGAGAGCAAATGGGTTTTTAGATATATTCTGAGTAATATTCATCGCTACATTGTTGGTCATTGAGATGAGCTAAACAGAGGAAAGGAAGACTGGAATAAAATGTGATTCTGCAAATGTTAATTTACCATCATAACTTGAAATGAAGGGGCACTTTCATGGAGCATGTGAATGCAGAATGAGCACACAAGTCTGGCTGAGGATTTAAAGCACAGATAAGGATGCATGAAAGAAGAAATAGATGGGTAAAGATGAAATACATGGTCCATTAAGCACTTGTGCCGGTTAGGAAATTGCTTCTGGAAGGAGTAAGAAAGTCAGTGTAAAGAAGAAATCTGAGACACAAGAGGAGACATACAGAGACTGGCACACTACAGAGATGTATATAGCAGCAGTTGTAAATGTTTGAAGGACAAATATGTTTTCATTTACCTTACTAACATTACTATGTAAAAATCTCAGTATATGGGAGAAGTTCAGGTAATGGGAATTATGGAGATACGTAATACAAGGGATCTTTTAAACTGAAAAACCCAAACAAGAAAAGAACTTTCATACTTGCTGTGCCTAGAAAAGGAAAGAGCAGAATGTTACACAAATTTCTTGGTCTTTTTAATGTTCCAATTACAGAACAAAACAGTCTTGCTTTATTTAAATAGAAATGAGGTCAAAATATTCTGTTAAGGTTCAGGATTTGTTTGCAGTATTTAACCTGATTACCAAAAATACATGCTGGAAAGATGGGGGTTTGACTTTTTAAACAGATGAAATTTGTTAAGTCACTGTTCATGTGAACAATTTAAGTAAAGGAAAAGCACAAGCATTCATAGAAGCATGCCTTTACTAGGTTAACCTGCTGCAAAGAGCAGTTGTACATGCTTTTTCATCATTTGTTAAATACCAGTGCTGATCTATAACAAAACAGGTTTTTCTTAATTCATAGCAGCATTTACCCATCTGTTGTAACTCTGTTAGGCACATTGTGACTGGAATTACATCCAAAAGAAGGTCCTCCAAAGCTGTTGCATTCCAAGGAGAAATGCATGTGAGACTAAAGAAAAACAAAGGAAAAGGAGAAACCTGAGAGATGTAGCTCAAATATTATTCTAGAATACAGTACTGTAAGTATATTAGTTTGAGGCTTCAGCTGCTCAGTTTAGGTGATAGTCTTGCTTGCTCACCTGTTGGGTGTTGCATCCTCTGCAGTATGTGAGAAAAAGCATGGAATATCTATTGTAGAGTAGCTGTTCAGCATTAGCTTCTACATTGGGATCTCTTTACAACTTTAAAATGCAGGAAAAAGAAGAGTTCAGCAGAGAAGGAGGAGAGCGCACAGGGAAGATAATGCCGAACAGTTGGTGTGGAAGGTTTGGGTATTGGGGTTTTTTGTTTGTTTTGGGTGGGTTTTTTTGCTTTAAATTACATTTCCCTATATACACGATCCCCTATTCTACTGCAGAATGAAAAGTAAGTGTAGAATAGTTTCAGTCCAACAGGTATTGTTTCGTGCTTACTGTAACCTGAAGTAAAAGCATATGATAGCATTAGACCTATCCAGTTTGAACCCCAAAACTTGTAGAGCAGCACTGAACCCTAGGCAAAGAAGTGCACTTAGCTTGCGTAAGTGGAAGTGAGATAATGCTTTGGGGCAAAGTGGTTTGTAGTTTAATTTAACAGACTGTTAAAGCCTGTAGCATTTCTATTCACCTATGCATATATGGTATTGAGCTGTTCTGACTAATTGGAATGTCTTGCACAGGATGAAGGGGTGAGGATATGACCATAACTGCCCACCTGGACTCTAGGGATGGTTGAAGTTGCTCCTGAATTGCTTCATCATACAGCACAGCGCTCAGTCAAACCAGCACTGATTTTGTTCTGCCTCAATGACAAGAGGGAGCTGCTTCATGATCACATAGCCCTCCACACAGTGGATGAACTGTCATCTTGACTGATGTCCTGGTACTACAGATCCCCTCTGCCCCCTGCCAGCCAGAGCACCTGTGAACTCTGACAAAAAGCTGTTTTGCTTTACATAGATCAGTTTATGTGAGGAACCTGAACTACAAAACAGTTCTTGTTTTCCTAATAAAAATCATCAGTTTGAGAGCTGGCTGCAGTAAAGCTGCAAACACCTTCATGGATACTCTAGTCAGAGTATAAATGTTATGGTCTGGCACCTCACGGATAGTTGGTGGGTGCAGGAAGCACAGAGCAGCCTGCAGCTCTCAAAAGTCATTTCCAGGACAGATGATTTTCAAGCACCACTTTTAGCTCCAGATCTTGAGAACTGAACTGTACTTCAAAGGGCTACCCCCTGAGCTGCACAGCCTGATGTGACTGAATGAAGCAGCTTAATGTTTATAGTTTCTTTCTTCGGGTTTGTTATTATCCTTGGATAGAAGGTATTGCCAGTCCACAGCCCTACTTCATACGGGTGCAAAGAAAGATGCGAAAATTTTAACAACTACTTTGTATAATTTCCTAAGAGAAACTGTTTATTCTTTTTTGTCATACTTGAGATTTGATATTCTATTGAGAAACATCATTTGGAAATTAGCACCTGGGCTTTCTGTGCCAACACTTACTTCTTTTGGCAATTTCTCTCTGAGCAGGTACAATATTTGTGCGGCAGGAGACCACAGATGATTGAAAAATGGCCCTGTAGCAGGTCTGATTCAATAAAAGTAAGGTTTGATATAGATCATGTTTGACTACTTGATAGATAGGTATGACTAGGAAATTTATTCATATCTTCACCACTGAAAGCATTCATTCTTAATTGTCTTATATTTCAGAATGTTGGAGGCATCAGAAGCTAAGAATTTTTTTCCTTGTGACTCATGGGAACTAAAATAAGTATCCTGATATTGATTGAGACTTTAAAAATCTTCACACCCACAGTTTATCAGTCTTCATCTTTTATTTTCTGCTCAGCAGATACAAACCAAAGATAGCAACTGATCAATCACATATGATTCAGCAGATTGGTGCAGTTGTCCTTGAATTTGGTCATTTTTTTAATCTAAAGGCATTAATTTCTTTAGAATATCCTTAATATTCTGCTTCCTCCAGCCCATTGCCTCATCTCCCTTGTTCTGGGTGCATCTTTCTACCAGGCAGATTTTTCATGTCTCAACCATGTCTTTATTCCTGTTAATATGCCATTTAGAGGAAGAATTGTCAGATATTAGTCCTTCTTCTCTTTGTTAGACTTCAGATGATTGCTCTTACAGTGGGATTATAGCTGTGTGAGCTGATTACCTGCATAGCTGCAGTTTTGTTTCATGCTTTTACAAGAGGTAAGTACATTGCTTTGTGTGGTGCTGAGTCCCCAAGGCCTCTGATATATCTGTATCTAGTTCCTATACATCTTTGGACCAGTTGGGTACAATGGCAAAATCCCCTCCTGTACATCAGGTGAGGTCTTAACCTGGCCATTGAAGACAAGAGCTAATAGTGTTCAGCACAGGTAAGCAACAGGCCCAATGATGAAGGATGAAGATGAAGGATGACCTTCACCAAAAGAATCTGTTATGGGGTTGAAAAAGGTAATAGATGCCTGTTCAAATTATCCTGACTTGTGAAAACAATGAGCAGTCTTTCTGTTCAAAACTTCACCAATGACTCAGTCAGTTCCTATTTTGTCAAAGATGTTTGCCCAGAACAATACCTGATGGTGCAGTGTCACTTTTTTTGTTTTTTTTCCAAATGATGCTGAATCATTATAGCAGACAGGATATCTACAAAATCAGCACATCATTTGAAATTCATATTCCCTTCAAAATCTGCCAGTAGCCTTGCTTTTTCTTATGGTATCAGTTTTTCCAGGTATGGTGGCTAAGATTTCACAGGAGCAAAGTGGAAACAAATTTGTTACTTGTATGTCATCATCGCATTTCAGTTACTCAAAACATTCTGATAAGTAGGAATTTTACAGAATACAAGCAACAGAAAATATGCCTTTTGAGTAATTCAGTGATCAAAACTATGATGTTCTAGACTTTGTGGGGGTTGTATTCATAATGCAGTTTTTAGAACTTAATACGAATTCCTAGGTGATGCTAACAACACTATTAAAAGATGCTGGAACTCTGAAATTTAGAACAAGGTCACTGGCAGCCTCTAATGAGACCATCTTCTTAATACAAGGCTAATTATTTCTTAATGGAACAGTCTGTGATAATAATCACCATGCTTTTATATTGAAAAGAAAGAGAGCATGCAGGAGTTGAAATAATATTTAGCAGCTCAGCAATGTCACAGAAACAAAAGCAGCTAATTTAGATATGTTTGTTGATTTCCTGTCCACTAGATAATAGCAAACATTTTTGTACGCTATTTTATGTCATTCATTATTTAAATAGCCTGATGTTATTGTTGTTGGCATGCTGTACAAGTGGAACTCAAGAGAAAGTGCTTGATTTTTTCTTGATCTTAAAAAATATATAGATTGGAGGAAACTGGAAGAAACAGTTTAATGGTAGATGATACTTCCACAAACAACTTCTCTTTTGACAAAGCAGCTGAGGTCTGATATTCTTTCTGCAGTCTAGGAATCAAAATTAATTTAAGTTTAAAGCAAGAGTAAGAATGGGCTCTGGTGCCTGGTAGTTGCTAGCTCCACCATATTTTAAATTTCTGTAGTTCTGTCTAAACTCATAGGCCTGGGTACCATTCCTAAAAGTCTCTGCGTTTCATCAAGCCTATGTGCCAAATCATTGCTACAGAGTATACACTTTTATTAAGGGTAAAGAGCCCTAAAGTACAAGTAAAATCTGTGTTAGTTAGAAAACGGATGGTGTTATTTTTTTTCCCAGGATCTGTCTGGGATTTATGTCTGATAAATCTTTCTGATAACAGGTTTCTTATTTTTAACTTTTAGTCAATAACTTAGGTGTGTTGAACAAAGATAATAATTGCTGAATTGCACTGCAACTTTAACTTTCCTATTCTTCACCAAGCAATTCAACTGAATGTAGAGACAGGAATTAATTAACCAAATACTTAATATCATGGGCCCACTATCCTTACCTGGTAATAAACTTTAATTTATAGAGCTAAAATTAAGATGGGGAAGCAAAGTTTTGCATTGCCAAAGATCTAGAAATTGTTGCTGCTACTTGGTAATTTGAAACAAAAGTCCAGGAATTAATTTATTGGCTTTTTACTTTAGAGAAGTCTTATTTCAAGTGAGCTAACTGCTCCTTTGTTGACTTACATTTTCAATTGTATTGCATTGTTTGCATTACACTAAAACAGTTTGGACTATAATAGGAAAAAAAAAATTCTTTTGGGAGCCTCAGGGAAGTTATATCTGTGCTCATGAGGTTTCTCAAAAAGCAAAACATTTAAAAAAGCATATTAAGTAGTGACAGCTTAAAGAAAAAAGTCTGACATTATACAGTGAAATATCTCAGTCAAGAAGTAAGACATACATGCTTCTGTTAAACATTGACTTTGCTTTTGAAACAAATAAGCTGTTCCAGGAAGCGTGTTAATTTGACAAGCTTCTAGGAATGCAATAAAAGTATATTTTGAACTATATTGAGATTTTCATTCTTCAAATACTTTGTTACTATGTCTTTTGGGTCTCTGTACACAAGACATAATATTTATGCAGTGTGTGACGATGTACCTAGTCCTAACTTGCCGGGCATTGAATCTATCATCTAAAATGCACTTATGCCTCATTATTTACTTTCTAAATCACCTGCTGCATGTATTTAGCAGATGAATCTGCAAGTCATGGGGCTATGCATGCCAGTCGTTATTCAAATGAATGGTACTCTGCAAAATAATGGTAGGTCTATTTTTCCCTTTAAAATCTACTCAGATTGACATTTTCTGATATTAGTGATAAAATCTAGGTTTACTCCTTTGTCCCCACAATTTAATACAGTTTAGGTGTGATAGCTTATGGGTGTTAGGTATGTGACAGAGGTAGATTCTTCTCCTGTTTACACATCGCTAAGACTATCTGTGAAATCACTTGTCACTGCCATGAAAATTTGTTGAAGGAAACAGTGTTGAGCTGGTATTTCTTAGGCATATTTGCAGAATGATGGGATTATAAAATGTGAGCAATGGCCTACCTTTTCTAAATGAATGACATGTGGAAGAAGTAACTGGGTATTCCAGAGCTGGTTTGTAATATAACTGTTGTAATATAAATTGAAATAAAATTGTGTATAAGACCTTGTTACAAAAATGTAGTGCCTCTTTCATTGCCTTCTAATACTTTTGTGTAAATATAAACTTTCACAAGGAGGAATGTAAAGTCACTTATTTGACTTCAGCTTTGCTTTAATGTGGCCTCAACCACCTGGAAGGCAGGACCTTAGACTGTAACAGCAAAATCCTGCATTCTGGGCAAAAGACAGGTTTTTAAGCCCTGTTGTGAACTCTACCATGGTTCAAGTGCAGTAGTCTTCTTAAACCTCGAAATATTTGATAACAGCCATGCTCAGCCTTTCTGAAGAATGGGCCAAGGGGTCTCCTTGGAACAAGCCAATTGCTATAATTATCTCTGTCAGTCTTGACCTAATACAAGTGCATGTGCTTGTTGCATATGCCTAGTTGGGTGTCCATCTTGTCGTGGATCTTTGGGAAGGAGGTGACTATGAATAGTCTGCAAGCTGCTAGAGCAAGTCATCAGCTATATCAGCTGCTTAATGATGACAGCAGTTTTGGGAAAGAGGGCAGCAGGGAGTGAGTCACAGGCTTAATGAAGTGGTCTGTGTGGTCATCTTCCCCTTTGAGATACTTGAAATGAAAACAGTGATTGATTGAACAAGTTAAAGTAAAGAGAAATCCTCTCTGAAACCACTACCCCAACCACTAGTTGTTATCTATGTCTTTGGCACTAATTTTGAAAATTCTTGATCTTCTAAAAGTTGCAAGTGGCCAGTACGGTATTGCCCATAATGACAATGCTGTTATCAGCACTAGTGTTGTGGGTCAGGTGGAGAACAGGTATGGCAGAGGAGTGATGAAGGGGAAAGTTCACCCTTAGGAAGATGCAGTGAAGAGGAGGCTGTACTTCTGGGAGTGGAAACATAAGACTGAGCCCTATGCACGAGTTGCTGGGGCAGGTCTCCTTCAGTAGCCTTCACTGGAGATGGTACCCAGCCAGCGTGAGCACAACTGTATAATAACGCTTCATTTCCCTCGTGCGCTATAGCACCTCCCCCCCTCCTCCTTATCTTCTCTTCCTCCATGTACCCTAAGGCTCAGCAGCTGGCTGCTATGGCCTTGCACAGTCAGAAGCCCTCCTTCCCGTGGGAATGGCTGTGCTGCATGGAGCACCACCACGCCGAGACCCCGAGGCAGCTGCTGCGCGACGTTGCTCCCAACCCAATAGCAATACAATTGCATTGGTGTGGCATTCACCTCCCCTAGTTCCTCTGAGGCGAGTTCTTCGTAATTATCTCTCCGTAATTATTTCCTTCTCTGGTGTGGCAGTAGGGAGGCACACGCTGCCCCAAACACCACAGGAGGAGTTACGCGTTCCCTTCTGCCACCGTATGCCTGGCACTTGTGGAAAGTCCAGAGCAACAGTGAGAGGGAGGGAGGGCAGGAAAGGACCCAAAGGTGTGTTCCTTCAACACCTCCTGCCTGACACTTGAGCCCTGGTTTGATGATGGTCAAGTGTCACAGGGGACTAAGTTACAGGGTGAATCAAGCTCTATATTTAGGAAGAACAACTGGAAGCTATGACAGGAATGCCCTTTTACACTTCGCTTCTCAGCTGAGTCCCACTCCAGCCTGGAGCAGCTCTCAGTGCCGTCCAGGCTGAAAGCATTGGAGCTATTTCAGACACATTAAAAGGATCGCAGTCAATACCTCAGCTGGTGGAAGAAGGTACCTCTTTCAGCATCGAAAGGAGGTGCACATACTCACTTGACGGTTTGGAGCTTTTCTTATATAAGTAAATAAGTAAGCTAATCTTGAAGGGGTCAGTTAAAAACTTGAAAGACCCTTATGAAAACTGTTTAATGCAAGGTGACTACGATAGTTGTGGGTTTCTGCTTATTTTAATGTCTCATACAGCGTATCAGCATATTCAGAACAGATTGTTATAATTATCGCTTCGTAGTCTGTGGAGATCTTTAAAGATTTAATACAGAAAGTCAGTTAAATACCTAGTGACTCATAAGAAGTGTAACTGTATTAGCTCGAATGCTGTAGTACATAGGCATGCTGATTGTTTTCTATATGTTTGTTATAGTCAGTGAAATATTACGTGGGGATTTTGATGGTAAGAGGTGTTCTTTCACTGTAAGCTTAGCAGGTAACTGTAGGGGAGGCAACTGCATTACAGAAACCGTGATTGCATTTGCCTAGAGCATGTAGTAAGTTTCTGTGTGACAGGCTGGAAGCTGCAAATTAGGGGATTCTTGTCTTTCTTTGCACTAGCTGGGTCTCACAGTAGTGTAGTTCCTGTCAAAGCCTTTTAATAAGATAATACACTGCAGTTCTGTGTCCGAAATGCCCGTTGTGCTTGGTGCCGTGAGTGCAGCAGGGAGAAAGGGCAGCTTCCAGCTGGGGCAGGGGGAGGGCTTTTTCTCTTGTCCCTGTGCTACTGTACATCTCTTGTGCAGATTACAGCAGATGGCATTATGATATTGTATTTAAAGCAAATTGAATAAGCCAGCTTATTATCTTGCTGCAGCCCTGTCAGAAATTATTTTTAGCAGAGGGACAGAAGACAGGTCCTTTGTTTTACAAAGTTTCTTTTCAAAACACTCATTTATTTCACTGTAGTAGTCCTGTATTTCACAAGTAGTCCCATTCATGAGTACTTTCGTGCGAAGCAAGGGGATTTGCAGGGGAAGTCTGGCATAAAACAACTCCAAACTGGACTAATGTTGCCGTTGCTTTCTAAGTTTGGCTCAGCATGCGTCCCATAGAAGGGAAAAGGTAAGGTGTGGGGAGGCCAAAAAGGTGCTGGGGAGCACAGGCTGCGTGCGCCTGCCTTTCTCTGGCTGCACGCATATGAAATCCTGCTGTGGAAATGAGGGTGAAGAGGGATTTTTTTCAAGTTTGCAGAGCTGATTGGAATGCCAGAAGTAACTTAATATGAGTGCAGCACTCCTGACTGTCTCGCTGAGATGTGTGGCAAAAGAACCAAGGAATATGTAAAAATGATCTAATCACTTCAAGTAATAGATGTATCTGTAATCTGAGGCTTCTTTTCCTGTGGTTGATGGTCAGTGTTGCTCTGGAGGGAAACTCAGGGAAGGGAGGGAAGGGGAGAGAGCCAGAGAAGATTGTCTATTTTTACTCAGTAACGTGCTGTTGTCCTGATTTCCCTGGCAGTAATGAGGACAGCACGAACTGGTAGGAAAATCACCTCCTCCGAAAGCAGTCCTACACAATTGTATCATGCATCTGTCTTTAGGAACCAGTGTCTGATTGCAATCAATTTGAACGCAGACTTCTTGTGAACCCAGAGCACCTCACTGAGGAGCTCTATCGCTGCACTTGTTTTAAAGTTGAGATTCAGTGTAAATCCTTACCCATTTAGCTCTAGGTGGCCCAAGAAGTATATATCGGTGTTTTTGCAATGCACTGGCATGTGAGATGGAGAAGTACATCAGCATGAATTTCTTTGTGACAGTGGTTAGAAAGTAGATCCATTTTATGTTAATTTCCTGTGCTTTTGTTTCCATTTTTCGTTCTGATTAGAAAGAGGAGAAGATGATAAGAAAAATTAATTAAACTTTCCTGTATTATGAGTCCTATCTTTCCAATAAACTGGAGGATTGTTTTGTATTCATCTTTGGAATACAACCACTCATTCACAGCACAGTTATTTCTTGGCATAGTGAAGATTTTCAAAAAGGAAGGAGAGAGAGAGAGCTCGGTTAATCCTTTTGGCTTTTTGAAATCTGTGCAAATTTTGTCATCAACTTCAGTGGCTGAGATTTCACTCCCCAAAGTGAATTCTAAAGTTTTTAAAACTACCTCTGGTTTTAAGATTGTAAATATAAATATAAAACCACAATATAAAACTCACTGGAAGCCTGCTGGTTTAATTTTGCATGATGGTGGTGTGGGTTTTTTCTGATTTATTAATCAGTAGAATCAGTTTAAACCCAAAGCAGCCTATGAAGATGATGTCCTCCGAGTTAAGCCTGCGTTGGTTGGAAGCGCTCTTTACAGCTGAGAGTGCGATCAGAGGGAGACCTCTAACGGCAGGTCATTTTTACTGTAAGTTCTGCTCAGCATTCTACACAGATTTAAAGCTACATGAGAATATGCAAGCGCAAGTCTTCCACGAAGCTCCAGTGATACAATTTCAGGCTGATATTCCAAGCTGAAGCCAACCTACAACTCGTCTCTACTTTTCTTTGGTACCGCCTCCATGTGACCATTACACTCTTTGCAGTACCAAAACCTTTGACCCACTTTTGATTTCTCAGTATATTTCTACTATTCTCTTCTGCATCATTTATTACTTTTCTCAATATTTTCCTTCTCATTTCAGGTTACATTTAGTAGCAAAAATATGCTGTAGATTGATTGTGATCAATGAGTTCTCTGGTGAAATAATTTCTCATCTTTTAGTATTACTAAATTATTACTATTAGTAAAGTATTACTTTTTTTTGGTTTATAATGGTTAAATAACCAGGCTTTGATGAAGGTCTAGGCCAGTTAAAATCTTAATTCTCATTGAAAGAATAAAAGGCTGAGACAATGTTTCAATTAATCTGATAATAACATTTCTTGCCTTTTTTTTTTTTTTAACCTTTACAGAATCTTTTGATTTTGGTGTATTTCCTGTTGTTATTGTATATTAATACTGCATCAGTTCGTATTTCTCCACGTACATAAAACTAGAGGGAAAACTCTGTCCTTTTTAATTTTATTTCTAAAGAAAATTGATTAATCCAATGCTCTATAACTTTGAGGAGAAGCTACTTTGTGCCCTCGATTGTCAAAGAGGACTTTAGAGTTTGACCATCTTGATCATTTTCAGTCTATAGGCATTAAGGTTTTGCAAGGATTTGTGAGTCAGAAAATGGTTATGTCTGCATTTACCAATGTTTTATAGCAAGTTATGCTTTATTTGAAAGAAGGTTTAAACTGAGAGTTCTAATAATTTCCTCATATATACTGTGACAGAGATAATCACACATTGTTTATCCACAAATGCTTCCCTTAATTCTTACTCATTTTATAATGCCGTGAAGGTTTGAGAGATTCCTTATCTCTATTCATTGTTATTTTTAATGTGAAAGAGATAGCTCCATTTGTGGCTATGAAACATTGATTGGAGAAGCTCAGGTGTTCTGTCTCCTTCTGGTATTCAGAAGGAATAACTAAGCAACTCTGAAACTGAGATGGAAACAGGAGCTGGGCAGATGAAATGGATGCCTGTCAAGAGGCAGCATGGGCTAAGTTCTAGCTTATCTCACTTAGCTATCAGAATGTCAGAGCTGGTAACACTTTCCCATTTTGCTTGCAGGGATAAGCCTCTGTCTTAAAAATGTCAAAACAGCCAGCGTCACATGTCAAAGCCATTCAGGTAAGAGACAGTATTTACGTTTCTAATATAATAAAATAATAAATCTCAACCTCCAGTGCTTGGCAAACTGCACTTTTACTCAGACAAAACACCACAGAAGTGCTAACTGGAGATTATTCCTTGAAAGTGAAAAGCTTGGTAGACATGAAAGTACTGAAAAAGTTTGACCTGAAGAGTGTCTTATGATCTGGGCTGATAAAAAACTGGATCAGGTGGGATGGTTAATCTCTTGCTTGCATGGTCTTTCCAGTGTTAGGTTATGGCTGTTGGCGGATCAGCTAAGGAAAACACAGTGATACATCTTTATAACTGATCAGTATTATGAGTAAAACTAATTCTTGCAACTGTTAGATTTCCCACAGGGTTAATATAATGCTGAAAGAATTATAGGTTAAAAAGAAGGAATAGGTATTTTGAAAATTTTCACATGTGAATTCCTTCAGGAAAAAAACCCTACAACTTTGAATATTTGTTTAAGAAGCATTTTATTTAAAAACCAAATGAGAAAAATGTTGATGTTTTAATTTAAGAAATTCTTCTGTGTCACATACCTCCTCAAATGGTATATGCTTATAAGGATGAAATTGGTTGTTACATACTTGTAAAAGAAACAGCTGGAGAATTATCCCAACATCATAATAAAGTTGCATCACAAAGAATGTATTTAGCTCATGCTATCTTTGATTCTTGTGAAAAGGTCAGAATGCATCCTGAACTGCAGATTTTTTTCAGATATTTCATATATTTTTTTAAAGTGCACTTGCAATGGAATTTTACCATGAGTTTAGGTTCCCTTGGGATTATGTAAGAAACACAAAATGGAATTTCTGAAGTCTGAGCTGTCCTCTGTTTCCTCAGGAAAATTCTAGCTCAATGGATTGGAGTGTCAAGAAGATTAATTTCCCAGTGGCTAGACAGCATACTGAAGTTGCAAGACACTGAAAAATGCTAATTCTCTTTATCATCATCAACTCTACTGCAACAGGCATATAAACTACTGCACTTCAGTTGAAATTAGCAGAAGTTTGGTATTGATGTCACTCTGTTCAAATTTTCATCCCTTTTTTACAGTGACTATGGAAATGTTTGTATGATTAATGAAAAAAGGTAGATAATTTATAGGTCCAAATTATTGACATTTTACATTTAAGCTCCATAGACACAAACAAACATTTTTTAAGGAGTGAATTTGGTTTACTTTTTTCTGTAATGTAAAGAAGTAGTTATAGGCTCCTTTTTATTTTTATGACGAGTTTCCAACTTTTAGATGTAAAAAAAATCTTCCAATTTTTCCATTTTAAAAGTCCCGTAAGTTCAATATTTTAAGAAACTTTAATTTTTGCAAAGGTAATTTGATTCATGAGAAAAATTACAGCACAAACTTTAAATCTATTAAACTTTGTGTCAAAGGTTGCTCCAGCAGGGAGACTTGTGCTTGGACTGATACCTATTACACCTTGAGCACTCTAAGAATCATGACTCAAAATGAGCACTAGACACCGAAGTGTCTTTAGACAATGACATTACTTTTATACGTTGTGATTCATATATTATAATCCCTTGCTATTATGTGCTATAATAGTAGGACAGGCATCCCCTGGAGAATGTACATCATGCTGCAGCAATGGAAATTTAACGATACTTTACTAACTGAAGTATTTCATGGTACACTTTGTCAGAAATGGCTTCTTTCTGACTGTACAAGATGTATGTTAAAATCACTTGCCAACAGCCACTAAATACAGATGTGGGAGACTTAAAGGTAGCGACTGGTTCCCAAGAGTAGTTCAGGGTGATAGAGGACCAAAGTACTGTTAATTCCTGATAACATTCATTGCTGGCTTCCTCCTCTCAGCGTGTAAAAGACTGTGTACAGCTCTGGCTGAAAATTATTCTACCCACAAGTGCCACTCTTGGCTTTCCCCAGAGATAAAGGCGAAGGGTTTCCTATTATTATTATTTTTTCTGAATTTCATTCAGTTTTCTCTGTAGTTCCTTTATTATTTTTTTAAACTGAAATTGTTTATACTAAAGTGGCTTTACAGCTTATTCAGCCATCCTTCTGGAGAGCTAGGAATGGCTGTGATGCTGTGAAGAATTTATCCATAACAGTCCTCAACTCGTACATGGATGCATGAGTTGTACCCTAATTGGGATGCCCTGTCTCTATTAAACAGAAAAAATAACACAAAAAAATCTTTAAATACCAGTTAAATGGAGTCAAACTGCAATATATGTTGGATGCCATGCTTACAGTTATTTTTCCTTTGGTCTGTTCAGGAAGACCTTAGTAGAGTACATCAGTACGCATACTTACTCATTATGAAAACTGCAATGACATCCAAAACACAGTAGGCACTTTCCAAAACCAAAAGAAGATGCAAACCCAATAGTTTTAATAATTACTATGATTAAAAATAATAATTACACCTAGAAAGTCTGTGTAAAGTAATTATAGTCTGGGAGTTCAGGAGTTTGGAACAAAAACCCTCCTGTTTAACATTTTACTGGAGGGAGAGCAGGCAAGAAAGAGGTCAGTGAGACTCGTATCTCCACCCCAGCAGACAGGTGACAAGAGCCATGAAATGTATTTTTAATACAAGATAGCAAACTTGTGCTGATAGCAGCACAGCAGAGTCCTTGCAGAGCTACACTAGCTTATAGAATTTGGTCCACCCATTACACGGCTGCTTGTCTGCAGGAAGGGGCCAGCGGCGGATTAAGAGGGAGATTTACAGCTCAGGACTTTGGTACCGCTGGTCAGGAACTGTATGGAAATCAGTCATACTTTCCTTTCATAGTAGAAATAATTGAATGTGTGGTATGTGTTATCAGACCTAGACAACGTGAAGCTATGTCTTACAGGCTGCTCATTTTACCAAATTAATATTTCATGTCTGTGTACATCTTGTCCAAACTCTGATGTGAACATACTTATTGCAGATAAAATAGTACAAACTGCTTTTGTGTGACACAGATTACTGTGAAAATGCTCAAGTAGACCAAAGAGCAGTTTGTTTAATTAACAATCTGGCACTTAATGGTTCATTTTTGTTTCCTGAACCATTTTTAGTCACAGTTGGTCTGTCATTCACAGTAGGAAACACAAGGGCTGGGCATCAGGCTTGCCACACTGTGCTGTGCCCTGGGTGGCTGTGGGAGGCTGGTGTCTGCGAGGGGCAGGGATGCCTGAGTTTAAAATGAGCACCAAGAGGAGAGAGAACCCTTAATGTTTCAGATCTGCAAACCTGTATGACCACGCTAGCTGTAAAGTACAGAGAAGTTTCAAATTCCGAAAAAAGAAGCTGTCTGAAAGTACCGGAGCCTGGCGGGGAAGATGCTTAAAGTTAAAAATAGCAGAGCTGTTTTTTTCCACCCATAAATGAAATAACAGGTTAAGTACCGTGAGGCTGAAAATGCCCTGTCTCCTGGGAACTTAGGAGGTGTAGATGAAAGGTTTTTCACTATATCTAAACTAATGCTCAGTGAAAAACCTTTGTGAAATGAATGCCCGTTTGTCTATAAACTACATGGCCCTGTGGACATTTGCCAGCCCCACTGAAATGGCAACATCACCTTGGAAAAATAGCATAATGGGAAACAGATAGGTAGTATACAGGGAAAGGTGCTTATTTCTTGGCAAAAGGATTCTTAATTTGCTTGACGTTTGATGACAGCTGTCAGAACAGTTGTTACTGAAAACAGTGGGCTGTTTTCCTGTGGTTGCCCAGCCTGGGGCACAATCTGCAAGACCGCGATTTGAGCAGAAGAATGGGATTATTCATCTTCATTTAATGCAAATCAGTCAGATGGTAAACTACAATAACACAGCTCGCTGTTGGAAGGTTCTCTGCTTCCACTCCATAACATTACCGATTCACCTTCTGGTTTTACCAGTGGGAGTCATGATATTTTGATGACATTTCCTAGGAGCACCTTCTCTTCTGAGATCATGAGATAAGAACAGGCATAAATTGTGCATTTAGTTGATCATGCCATTTGACTTTTAAAATAATCCAGCCATCGGGAAATGGATACATTTTAGCTGTTCTTCCCTAAGCAACATTTTCTGCATTTCTTTTCTCAAAAATCTTTACTTTTAAGGTATCTATTATCAGCCCCACGTGTGTTATAGCTACTGGCTTTCTGCCACAGATAAAAAGTCAGATTGATGCAGTCATGTGGGTATAATTCTGAGGGGAGTTTGCTAAAGCCAGGGGCTAGTGGTCTGTTCGATGTTGGAGCCGGCCCAGCTTGCTCCGACCCGCAAGCCCCCACTGCAGACTGGGCTGGGGCTGCTGGGCAAAACCGAGATGGGGCTGGAAGGTCAAAAAGCCCTTCCTGCCTTTTCCCACAAATTCTCTTGGCAACCCAGGGGCAGATTTCCAGGACTAAGGCGACACATTTGCAGTTTGTAGCACCCGTGGGCAAATTTTGTCTGTAAGATCACATTTGAAACACTCATGGCTTGAGTTGGCTCAGGGCAGGCTTTCCTTCCTAACTGCCTGGGATTAAACGTGATGAGAACTGGTGTCACTGGGGGAAGGACAGCAGTCCGGTGGTGTGGGGGTCATGGTAGAGTTTGGGTGATTTACATTTAAATGCTGATGCTGGCACTCACCTTGTTTGACCTTGATCGAATCAAAGCAGACGCAGATGTCTAAAGACACTTCGGTGTCTAGTGCTCATTTGTTTAAAGTCCAGTGAAACCAGGGAGGCTAAAATGCAGAACTTCAAAAGCTTTCTAGGTAGCTTTGTTTTTTCACTTTCCATCTTTAAAATGGAGATGAAAGCACTTTTCTTTCCCACAGGAGTGCTGTGATGGATGATGCATACACTGAAGGCATAAGTGCTCAGAAACCACAATAATAATGTCTATACACTTGTTCTACCCCTTTTGAGTTTTGCCATTTACCAACTGTATGTTTATTTATCAGTCACTATTATATGCATCACAATTTCCTTCTCACAGGCTAATATTAACATCCCAATGGGAGCATTTCGACCTGGTGCAGGCCACCCTCATAAAAGAAAAGAACTTGCACCTGAAGAAGTGGAGGAGGTAAGAAAAAAAACAGGGGTTTGATTTTTTCCCCGGGAGAATCCCTGCCATTGATGGAAGAAAGCCTTTTAATCAATCTTACAGCACTGCGTACCACTGTGCATCACTTAGGTGCCACAGCTGAACATGCCCTGATCATTCATGGAAATAAATGGCCACCTACTAAGCACTTCTGTCCTGGTTTCAGCTGGGACAGAGTTAATTTCTTCTTAGTAGCTGGTACTGTGTTTTGGATTTGGCTGGCAACAATGTTGATATACTGATGTTTTTAGTTATTGCTAGGATATATATATACTAAGTCAAGGACCTTTCAGTTTCTCAGGCCCTGCCAGCGGGAGGGCTGGAGGGGCATGGGAGATTGCGAGGGGACGCCGCCAGGACAGGTGACCTGAACTGGCCAAAGGGACATTCCCTACCATGGGATGTTATGATGAGTATATAAACTGGGGGGGTTTGCTGGGAGCTGCTGCTCAGGGACTGGCTGGGCATCGGTCAGCGGGTGGCGAGCAACCGTATTGTGCATCACTTGAGAGAACTCTTCCCTTTGGATTTCATTCCTCTCCCCTTCTCCCTCCTATTCATTATAACTGTTGTTATTATTATTATTATTTTATTTCAATTATTAAGTTGTTCTTGCCTCAATCCTCAAGTTTTACTTTCCTTTATGATTCTCCTCCCCATGCCTCCAGGGCAGGGGGAGTAAGTGAGTGGCTGTGAGGTACTTTAGCTACTGGCTGGCATTAAACCATGACAACATCATATATGCATAGTTCTGTTTTTTGATGCCAGGGCACCTATAGGCATTTAAACTGTTTCAAATGTGCATCACTGCTTCAACAGCAGAATCTGTCAGGAAAGAGAGCCAGGATTTCACCAGCAGTATTTATCTAGATGAGAGCTGATGATGGGACACAGCAGGAAAAGTTATAGCAAGGCTTTGGAAGAATATGCTACTACCAGCTGCCCCATGGTGTGATTTATTGTTACAATGTTGGAACAGGTTTTCAAACCTGACACTTTTTGGAATATCTATTGACAAGGAAAAATTGAATGTGAAGACACTTGCAAATTAAAACCAGAAATTGTGAACCCATTTACCTGCATAGTAGTAAAAATACTCCATTTTAGATTGAATTCTGTGTTTTCATGCTTATATTTTACAGAGAGTTTTTAACACTGAGTTTTGAATAGAAGATTCAATTTATACTATAACCAACATTGGTCGCAAAGGTTGTGATTAAACCCAGATATCATATTTTTGGATTATAATAAAGCAACTTATTTACCATGAACTTTTATAATAAGTAAGAACTAAAACTAACGGTGGAGGAGAAGGTAGTGGTAGATACTCCAAACAAGAAAAAAACTCAAGTAAAGATGGATGCTTATGGCTTCCCGGCCTGTTGCCTTATTTTGGTTTTATAAATCCCAACTGAGATCTGGTCCTGCTGGGCCAGACCGCCAATGCTGCTCAGAGCCAAGGGCAGGAAGGTCTTGGCTCGACCCCATACTGCCGGTCTGCCTCTGGCAGGACTCGGCCGGGTGGACTTGCTGCCATGGGGCCGAAGCAAAGCTGCCATGGCTGGGGGGAGCCTTCCCCTCAGGCAGAGCAGAGCTGTGGTGGTCAGGAGGGAGCGGACAGCCACCTCGTTCCAGGCACGCGGTGGCACTGCTGGTGACTCAGCTCCAAACAAGAAGCAGCCAGATTAGTTTTGGACAAATCATCAGCTCCTTCTGCCCTGGGACAGGCACTTAAAATGGTCAACTTTAGTTGTGTGAGAGCTAATTCTTTCTTTTCTGTCTAAAGAAGATTTTTTTTTCCCTGAATTTCGACATACTTAATACAAATAGTGCTCTTTTTACAAAGAACTTTCCTGAACAAATCAAACCCAGGCTGACTTAACTCTTCTTAAGAAGATTTTGTAAAAAAACAAACCCAAGCATACAACGTGACCTTGAACAGATATTGTGGCTTCCTCCCCCTGGAAAGAAATCAAAGCCTATTCTCTCTGCAGTAATTAAACTGGTGAAGGAATGCATGTTATTAAGCAGAAACTAATACAGCATGTGTGAATTTGGTAGTGTTTGAGAAATAAAATAAATTACTAGTACTGATAATTAGATTTGGTTGCGTAATTGAATATTGCTTTGCTTCTCAGCTACGTGAATACTATATATGAGACAGATGTAATGGAATGAAAGTTCTTGGCCCGGGCTTTATAGCCAATATGCAACCAAACCTATGGGAGTAAAGATGCGGAAACAGATCTTGTAATAGGAATAGAATAAAAATGCTACCAGTGGACTTGTTTTTTCAGTTTTCTCGTCTTTTTAATACAGCTTGTGATTCTTCAGAGCAGCTTTGGACAAATACTTTTGTATTTGTAAAAAAAAAAAAACAACCCACAAAACTTTTGCTAGCGCTGCTTAGCATTTTTCACTATATTTTGAGACCTTGGCAAAGGAGATGAGGGAAATACAGGTGTTACTCAAAAGGATGGTGGAGTCAGATGGGAATGTGTATTTTTGAAGGTCAAAAAAGCGGACATGTTAACATGAAAAGAAATAGGGGGTGGAAATTTCAGAAAATAACTCTTCTTCAGTCAGAGCATTTCCATGCATGTATTTGTTAACTCTTGTCATATATCTAAGTCATCCTTCAGACTCTCTTCAATAAAACTGAAGGCCAAGGTCTGATCCCAGCTGTGCACTGCACACAGAGTGGGTGATATAGGGAGGGGTGCAGTCATAAATAGCACACACCTGAGATTAGAAGGGAAAGCTGACATCAATTTATGGTGCGCAGTCTCCAAAACATGGTCAAAGTTTGCACCATTCGTACTATGAGAGGAATGGTATTGTAGATGACTTGCAGTGGTACTTTTAACACCGAATCTGCTATGTACTGATAAGAACTAAGGGGTTGGGGGAATGGTAATTTTTCCTGATTGTTCAGATTAGCTAGCTGTGCAGGAAAACTGTTGAAGCAAACAATACAAGCTCATGGCATCTTTGACTACTAATTTTGTTTTGTGCATCGTTCCAAACACCTTCTGTATCATTTATTCTCCTGCTCTGCTTTACTACTGTTTTAGGATGTTAGATCATAAAGCTAGACATTAAACAGTATATATAGTAGCTGGGGTTGGATTGCTGGCAGGGATTTTAAATGACCAAAGAGAAACAATAGTATAATGCTATTAATTAGTATTACCAGGTATTAACAAATAGTGTATTACCTAAAAGGTGAGAAAAGATAATACAAGTTTACTAAACCAAGCAATACAATTTGATGTTTCATTTTTCTTATATACGGTGATCTCTACAAAGTTCTTAAAAAACAGATAGGAAGAAAACTGTCATTTTTCTAAAATTCCTTGTTTTTTGTTACTTGGCATTGCAAAAATCTTCTTCCTGATTAGCATGTAGTCCACTAGTCAACAGAAAAAAGAGGGGTTTACTGACCAATATTTGACAGATAACTTTAGAATTTTAAAAATAAAGTCAAATATTAAAAACTGATTGTTCACAATCAATACACCTTTCCTGAAAGGGTGGCTAAAAAAATCTAAATACTGAACTAACTCAGAAAAGCCTATCTGAAGAGGACATTCACAGAGTAAGTAAAAAAGAAGAAATAATTTCATTGTGAAATTATTTACAGTGTCCGCAAAATAGCTGTGAGGCACTACCTTAATTCAAACATAAAAAGACAGAAACCCTTCTGGTCTTGCAACTGAGGTTAAGAAAAATTAAACATCAACTCAAACTGAGCTTGGTTGGAGCTTTTGGGGTCCATAACCTATTATCATAGCTCTTCTCCAGACCTGCACAAGATGACTCGCAACTGTGAGACTCTGAAAGAAATTAGATGATTAAAGTGGTTCTTCTGCTTTTTCCCCCTAGAATACAAAGGAACTGGGAGTTTCTTTAAATGCTTCACCCAGTTGATTTTCTGCTAATGGTCTGGCACTGTAAATTCTTACTCAATTAGCAAAATATCCACATTCCTCGACACTGAGCACCTTCTAATTTTTTTTTCAGTATGTTTTTAGACATTTTATACAACAACCAACAAAATAACCTATCTCTTCCTGCCCTCCCACCCATTTCCATTAGGACTGCATTTAGCATAAAAGCATCCTTTCCTGTTTCTCAAATAACTGACCTATGCTCATGCTTGAGATATTGCTACTGCAGTAATAAGGTCACTGGTATCCTTTTGTGCAGAGTGTTCCTGCTTCGACAGAGGAGGAGAAAGACAAGAAACATCTCCCAGGGGCTAAGAAACTTCCAGGTCCTGCTGTCAACTTGTCAGAGATCCAGAACGTAAAGAGTGAGCTAAAATTTGTCCCAAAAGCTGAACAGTAGCTGGAACAAGCAGGTGAGTAAAAGAGAGGTGCTTTGCATGGCTTGAGGAGAAACAGGCAGATCCAGGAACCTCTTAGTGTCAAAAGATGCCTTTTTAATTACTTCAGGGGACCTGGAATTACACCCCATATTTCAAAGACAAAATATAAAAAGAAAATGTCATAATCCTTGGAATTCTGTTATTTCAAGCGTGGAGCATATAGGAGAGTGTATCTGATGATATGTGGCACCCATCAACAGACCTAACAATAAGTGTGTTCAGCTGTTAGGAATATTGAAGCCAGTTTACAAATACCAGCTTCTTGCTTTGCAAGCACAAGTTCCAGCTTTACAGAATATAGGACTCGTATTTTTACACTCTAACTACAAATAAATGTTTTACAATGCAAATAAATTTATTGCAGTGATGGACAAGTAGGTCAGTGTTTTTAAAAATCTCCTTTGGAACATTAGATATTTGATATAACTTTATTTCTGTAATTCAAAACTGACATGCTAATGGCTCCGTGTATGTGATAACAGAAATGTACCAATGCCACTTGTGGCACCCAGGGACTTGCTGTATATCTATGCGGGGCTCTGAAATATGGTATAGGACCTTGGAGAGATCTGTGCTTCTCTGGAGTGGCAGCTGGAGACCAGGCAGTGACCCTCAGGCACTGCAGACAATACCAGACACCTAAGGGTTGAGCCACTGGTCTATGACGAGCCCCACAACTCATACTTAATCTTGTTTTGCTCAGTGTCCAGATGGAGATCAGTGACAAGTGGTGTCCCCTGGGGGTCTGTACTGGGACCAGTACTGTATCTTCATCAATGACACAGACAGTGGGACCTCAGCAAGTTTGCAGACAACACCAAGCTGAGTGGTGCCGTTGACATGCCTGAGAAGGGATGCCATCCAGAGGGACCTGGACAAGCTCAAGAAGTGGGCCCATGTGAACCTCATGAGGTTCAACAAGGCCAAGTGCAATGTCCTGCACCTGGGCTGGGGCAACCCCTGGTATCACTACAGGCTGTGATGAAGGGGTTGAGAGTGTCACTGAAATTCGGAGTAAGAAAACTCCTTAACACCAAAGTAGTATTAAGAAGCAGGCATTCCTTTATTGCAGCGCTGGATGCACAGGGGATCATTCCATCTATTGTGCCTGCTGTATGTTACATTTAGGCAAGATTATGTAGACCATACGTATGTTTATGCATTAAATTTCTTGGAAGAGTCATACGTTCATTCATTTCCTAAGAATATGTGTTACTATGTTAATTAAGCATCGTGCATGCTCCTTACAGGTATTTAAGAAAACTTCTAGGGGTCTCAAACAATAGTCGACCCTCTAGTTACAGTTGACCGAGAATTGAACCTCAGTTACCTTTCCCTACATGGACTTAAACACAGTTCAATTTTTGGCAAGTTTGGTTTCAGATCCAGCTTCACAAGAAGATCTTTTGGTTTAGTTCCTTCTTGGCATTATTGATTAACCTTCCCTTAACAATATAATGTTGCACAACTACTGTTTGGTGGTAATTGTCCATTACACTGAAATGAACAGTACATGGTGACAAGAATAGCCCCTGTGGAGAAGGACTTGGGGGTACTGGTGGGTGATAAATCAGACCTGAGCCAGCAGTGTGTGCTTGCAGCCCCAAATGCCAACTGTATCCTAGGCTGCATCAGAAGCAGCGTGGCCAGCAAGCAGGTCAAGGGGGATGATTCTCCCCGTCTGCTCCACTCTGGTGAGACCCCACCTGGAGTGCTGTGTTCTGCTCTGGGGTCCTCAGCACAGGAATGACATGGACCTGTTAGAACAGGTCCAGAGGAGGCCAAAAACATGATCAGAGGGGTGGAACCCCTCTCCTGTGAGGAAAGGCTGAGGGAGTTGGGATGTTCAGCCTGGAGAAGAGAAGGCTCCAGAGAGACCTTATAGCAGCCTTTCAGTACCTAAAGGGGGCTTGTAAGAAAGATGGGGACAGACTTTTTAGTAGGGCCTATAGCAACAGGACAAGCAGTAAGTGTTTTAAATTAAAGGAAGGCAGATTCAGACTAGATGTAAGGAAGAAATTTTTTACGATGAGGGTGGTGAAACACCGGAGCAGGCTGCCCAGAGAGGTGGTAGATGCCCAGTCCCTGGAAACATTCGAGGTCAGGTTGGATGGGGCTCTGAGCAACCTGGTCTAGTTGAAGATGTCCCTGCTCATTGCAGGGGGTTTGGACTAGGTCCCTTCCAGCCCAAACCATTCTATAATTCTATGATTATTTTATTTCAAAGGAAATATTCAGCTCTTCAGTGTAGATTTCAGAATAATTTCCGTCTGATTTTAAACAAGGCCCATAAGTCTCTGTTTTTCTACATTCTGAGATTAATGATAATTTCTGTCCGTAAAGTTATCCTCTGATTTCTTTTGAAAAGTCTAGTCAGTAAAGCTGCATCAGGCAGTTACAGTGAAAATTCAGATCCACAGAGAAGTTTCAATCCAACCCCCCCCGCCCCCAGCTACAGTAAGAAAAAGATATTTGTGTCACATAGTAGTCACCTGAATCGCCAGTTTTACCTATTGACAGAATTCCTTTTTATCATGAAGAGAGGCAGAGGAGCTGAAGAGAAGAACGTCATCTGGAATTTACTCCACAGAAACATAAATGAAGAACAAAAGAAAACAGAAAGCAGTGCAAAAGGGTTCTGGGAATGCAGGAGTGCTATGGACCAGGAATCTCAAAAGAAATGGCATATAATCTGAATGAATTGCCCCAATACACACTGCAACATTAACTTATTTTTTATGTACAGCATAAATATGCCATTTAGAAGGAAAAAGTGTTTAGTTATTTCTTGCTTTTACCCTGCTGTGTCATAATGTTCCTGTTATTTTAAAGAAACAATGTAGTCTTTATCTTCAGAAAATTTGGGAAAAGGAAAATTAACATTTTGTAAAATGTAACATTGTAGTCATCACACTAAAGCAGTGCCCAGAGAAATATGAATTTTTAATATGAGGCTTGAAAGACGCTTTTCTCTGTAACAGATATTTAGACATACATTTAACCCCATATTTGTTCTCAGATGATGGCTATTTTCAACATTTAAATCACTTACAAAGAGTCTGACAGAAACATTAGGGTGTGCACAGAGGTTCATCCTAAATAAAATATTTCTACAGAAAGGTCACCAAAGTAAAGGTCATCTTGAAGGCTCTGAGGTCATTATGAAGTAATTTCTGTCTCAAACCTTCTTTTGATGTTGTATGGGTCATCAGGTTCTAACAATGACAGAGATTTCTAGATTTTGGATAGTAAAGTCACAGATCATATTCAAAAACTTAGTTTCTAGCGGGGTTGCAAGCATGCTACTCACTGGAGACTAGGAGTTTGGGTTTGGTTGCGGTGCAGAATTAATCATGTGCATAAATTCTAGATAAAATTGGGATGTAAATCAATTACTTTCCACACCCAGCAGTCTTGAAGGGTACTAAATCTAAGGATTGTTCCTACAGAGGACATTCATCAGTTCAGTTATATTAAGCATGACCTGCACCCTTGTCTAAAATGTGATATAGTCAGCGAATAGTTTTATGACTGACCATGCCAAGTCAGTGAAGATTATCTTTATTTGCAAGAAATCCATGCGTACCTCTTCCTGATAATTTGCTTCATCTCCAAGAAGGGGTTACTGATCATCCTTTGGAAGTAATGCTCTCTAAAGAATGGTAAACTGACTAGCCAATGGAATATGCCTGTGCATACTGATAAATGAGGGTGTTCTTTGGTTTTCACAGTTGAAATTAATTCTCTTTTTTTTTTTTTCATTTCATATCAATTCAGATATTCACTGCTGAGAAATTTCCCTTTGATAGTATTTATATTTCTTGTGGTACTGTAGGAAATACCCACTGAAACTGATAGAATAGCTCCAAATTCTCTGGATAATTTCCATTTCGCTGTGATCCTATAATATTATATAATAAAAATATTAAAAAGATATATAAATACATCAAAAATACCAAAGGTTTTATAACTACAACAGTTATTTCTAACACTTCTTCCTAGTATTGTCATTTATTCATCACATGGTTTCAGTAAATTGCAAGTCAACATGATCGATTCTGTTTTAATTTTGATCCATGTTTTCTTGCTCAGCTTTACAGAGTGCAACCTCATCAGCAAAAATAAGGAGCCTGCAAAACAGTGGGTTGGTTCGTTATTTACTAACTCATTCCTACATGATTTGCACTTCAGAGTAGCTTCTATTAAATATCTCTGGTCATGCTCTTTCACCAAATTACTAACCAGGAACAGACTTGCTAAGATCATAGTTGTGAGTCTAACAGTTTGTGGGAGGGATGTAATTAGCAAGATACCACGAAGCTGGATCCACTGAAGGTCATAAAGTGCTTAGTAGTTAAGATATTCCTGTAGTCATCCCCTGCTGCTGGTCCATCTTCTATAATTAACTAATTAGCATACTCTTCTTCATCATAAAGATATTTTTTCTTCCACAGACCTGTAGATGATGTGTTTTCTGCAGCTAGTTTTAATATACAATGTGAACTGTGATTTTTTTTTTGTTTTCTCCTTCTACAGTTCTTTTTTTGCTGCTCCCTTGGCACATGCACATTTCTACATGCACAAGAGCAAAACACATGCAAAACAAAATAGTAACAAAATAGCACACACTAATCAGCTAAATATATGTCCTATTGAATAAGTAATGGTAGGAAGCATTTAATTTGTGACAAATGCAGCCTGCTGTGGATGGGATTTACTGCTGATTCTTGTGATACCTCATGTCATGACTAGCATGGTGATTGTACCTAAAAATGGGCCTGAGCACAAACTGGCATTTCACCTGAGAATATATTTCACCTGAGAATATGCAGCCAGTTACAGCTGCAACTTAGGTTCGTTCTTCATTCTGTACCACTTCAAGTCTTGTGTCCTGAAGTGGGGTGAGTGGAAGGGTGAGTCAGTGATGTGTATGTGTGTGTGTGCACGTGTGTTGTGCGTGTGTGTGTGTGTGTGTGTGACAAGACTTTTTACAATGCACTGTGAAGGACCATGGAGTCTAAATGCTAGAATTTGGTTTTAAAGGACCTAAACCTTCAGCTAGAGTGGTCTAGTCTTTTCCTTTTGAAGGAGACTTTCATAGTTACTGAAGGAACTTCTCAAAAGGGAAAAAGTTTACTGCCTTGATGTTACAAAAAAGTCTGTTGTGGACATATGGGCAGCACTCCTGGCATTGTGTTCTGGTCGTGTTTGGAGAAAGGGCTTCTCAGGATCCCCATTACAATGGTTATGAGATGGTTTCTCAAGGTGTGAGAAACCATGCAGCTGGTACTTGTAGATAAACTGTCATCTTTACCTGGAACTCTACTGGGGAGGATGGTTTAACTGCAGGGGGTAGTTCTGTTGTCGGGTTACAGAAACAAGGGAGTTGTACTTTTAGGGCAGAAGAATAAACAGCTAGCAAAAGTTTCCCAGGGCATATTAGCCTGTGCATTACTTGCAGCATTACCTCCACTATAGCATCTTGGGAATGCTGTCCTGCACAAAATGAGGGATCTTGTCAGCAGAGCAGCCTCTGAGATTGGCATTGCTTGGGGAAGAAAGAGAGAGGAAGGGGAAAAAAGAAAAGTAGTCCCTTGGGGAACAGAGGTCTTATATCCACACTTAAAGATGTTCCTTGATGTTGCTATTAATTATTTACAAAAAAAGTCAATTACCCTGGGCTAAAAATATACATTATAACTTTGTCCACTGAGTATTGCAGCTTTTAGTTAGAGTTTCATGCTATAAACTGCTCTTAAGCCACATCTCAGTTAACAGTAGCCTAGTGTCACTGCTCTGACACACAGATCAATGATTGTGTCTTACTCCTATGCTCACATGGACCAGAAGGATACAGCTAAACTGCTGTACAGTCACAAGCAAAGTTACTGCCACTTTCTCCCAGAAACACAGCCAGTGCTTTGCTAATAGAGGAACTCTTTCATGCTGTGAACACAGTTTTAAGAAAACATGTTAATTTGATTAAGCCCAGGTAGCCAGCCCTTGTGTGAGAGAAGGCAATTCTGTGTCCAGAGGGTGCCAAGATACATCAGGAGCTTAGGTCTCCTTAGCTGGATGGGGAACAATGGGGTGAAGAAGGAAGATGTGCTGCAAGAATTTCTGCAGCACTCTTCTGCCAAAGTCTGAGGAGGCTCAGGGGGGATCTCATCAATGTATATACGTACCCAAAGGGAGGGTGCAAAGAGGACAGAGCCAGGCTCTTTTCAGTGGTGCCCATGATGGGCCATCCCTAGACCCACTCACTATTTGGCCTGCATTAATTTCAAAGCACTTCTGGTGTTTTTCCGTCCTTGGTTTCCTACCATCCTGCTGTCTTTGGTTCAGAGCTTCCAGATTAGCAGCACTTGGGGTGTTCATGGCTAGCCATCAATTTTGCGATGTCGCTTCTGTTTGTAAAATTGTCCTAAGAAACTAGGTAGTTAAGGACTTTTAGAACTTTTTAACAGCATGTTTAAGATTCTTTTGGTTTGCCTTCCAGGTTTTTTGAATCTTCTTATGTCATGCTTTCAGATTTTAGAACAGAAGAGCTAGAAATTTCTTTTCAAAGAGAAAACTAGAATCTTCAGGACATAATTTAATATCAGAGGAACCTTTGGAATCTTGTTATCTCCTCAAGTAAAGAAAAAATATTCATGTTTTGTTTCCCAGAGTTTCTGTGTTCAGAAGTAAATTTTAGTTCATCACCTCTAACGTGGCCTGCAGCTGTCCATGCTGTCCATCACAAACTGAGAATCTCTTCTCTACCACTGATGAAATGCTGTGGTAAGGCCCCAGCATGTCATTCCTCAGGCCTTGGCAAGTCGAGGAGAGCTTTTCTTCTCATTCTTTTGTTGAATGGTGGAAGTGAGGAGGAAAACTGACTGGGGAGGCTCTGCTTTCTAGATGCCTAAGAAAGTCTGAAGATATGTGTTAGGAGGCTGATTTTACCAAGTAAAGGGCAGGGCATATTCTTACAAGCAACAAATGCTTCTACATAAACTAGTTAGGAAAACATTGTGTTTTGTGGTTTTGAAAACTAATAGCTTCAAAACAAACACTGAAAAATCAGAAAACATTTTTCTCTGAAGTAAACTACAAGAATGGATACTTGTATTTTTTTCAAAACATAAAATATGCAAAAAAAAGTCTTTCAATTCCAAACTGTGTCTTCAAGCAGAGCATTTTTATTACTGGAAGAGACAAGCACAAAATAATATCTCAAAGAATTTTTAGAACCTGAGCATGTTATTTACTCCTCTATCTTCACCATACTCAAGGGAGTCTGCAGACATGTAAGGATGAACAGACCTCCACTCATAGAAGAAATTTCTTCACTGAGCCTCTCGCTTTGAAATGTTAATGCCTTTAAAGGCATTCCCACGCTAGCAATGTAGTCCAACAAATCTGCTTTGTTCTCGAGTGAGAACTGTCTGTTTCTAGGAGAAAGTTCCAAATATTTTGTTTGAAAGCTGAAAATTCCCTTTTAAAAAAAAAATAAATAAAAAGTCATTGCTTTTTGAGAACTGCTTTCCTGCAATTACTCTGTTGATTACTTGGTCCTGAAATTTTGTCAAACTCATTTCTACAGAAAAAACCCTGTGCTTCCATCAGTGCTGTTCATGACAGATTTTTTGTAAGAACTAAACTAAGTCAATTCCCTGAGTTAGAGGCAATTTCTGGGGTGACATCCCTCAAAAGAAGCTCTTAAAGGCTGAAAGGAGGTCTCCTGAAGATACCAGGCATGGAGAATTCAGTGAAGTGTGAAGATGTGTTACAGTCAACAGGCTTTTTCTTGCTTATCTCTGCTATATTTATTAAGAGGTAGCATGAATGAACTGCAATGTTAAACAATAAGTACCACTGGAATGCATTCCTCTTGGAAATCTCAGAACAGGGTAGCAGGAATCCCTAAAACTTCAGCTGTTTGCTATGTGGACAGATCCTGTGACTTAAATGATGCTTATACCCCCAGACACACACATATAAACCCATGCAGAACTAATTGTAACCAGGGAACCATGGGCATTAGAAACTGGAGAGTGGGAAGTAGATCATACTGACCACTGTTAAAGAGCTGTGAGATGAGAGCAATGGTGTTTCTCTGTACCTGGGAACTGTCCCGCCAGCATTAGCTATACCTGGAGCACTCGGACACTGTAATGACAGGCATCATCAGAAACCCAAAATAGTAAGCAAATCCAGTCTCTCTAACCTTACACAGTTCAAAATGTATTCAGCACAAAGGTTTTCAAGTGCCTAGATCAGAGTAAAAAGGCTAACTGCTTTTGAATACATGAAGTGCAACTTCCTACATTATTAACAGCTCAGATAGTTTTATCAAATCTACATAAATTGTAGCCAATTAAGCTGACAGTATGATCTGAAATATCACAGCTCTGATGTGATAATCAAATGAATTTTCTTCTAAATTTAGTGCCTCATCATTTTGTTTTATAGTTTTTATTCGTTTCATTTGATAAAAGACTACCTAATTATGTTTTCACAGCCTGGTGCTCAAGAACTGCATAAATTACTGCGTCACTGTAGTTTGTCATCTCTTGCAGAGATGGCTCAATATTGCATGAGCCTTGTGATCCCTGTTTAGGAGCAGGACATCTACAAGTGTCATGAGCCCTTCTCTGTACTTAGGATTACACATGTTTCAGCTACCAGCTTGCTCCTTGTGTGTCTTGTTTTGAAAAATGTAGTTCTTTTTAGTGCCAAGGCTACCTCTATTTCACACTTGTTTGCAAACTCCTTCTGAGAATGAGTAGTATCATATAATAGAGCCCACTGTATATAGGTAGAACATCGTATATAGGCAGAGCTCACCATTACAGTGATCCCAGCATCCGTTGCCCAGTCAGCAACACTACTGCGGAAATATTGTGCTGCAGATATTATTGGTTTTTGCTGCCCCTATCTGCTGCCTTTTAACCTCCTAATCCCCCTTTGACTTACAGCAGCAGTCTCAAGTACACTGTATTTCCATGCACTAAGAGAACGAAGTCCACAGCAGAAATTAGCATTTCCTACAGGAATATGTGCTGGTTTTACTCTCAGTGTTGGTCATACTTAATTTTTCACATTTGCTATGCTGCAGGTTGTAGCTAGTTGAAAGGGAACTCAGCTGAACTAACCTTTACTTGAACTGGGGAACAAGTATAAAGTCTGATTTTCTCTCCCTCCATTTAGTGGTTGCATTAGTATGGCTGTATTTCTTTCTGACCCCAAATGGCTGAGCTCCATGTACAGACATGGATTCAATAAAAGCAGAATAAACCCCTCAGACTTGGTGTTTGGAACTCACTCCCCCACTTTGGTTAAGTTGCCGTAATACTGCTTTTAATTTAATAATTCAGTTATTCAACTGATAAAAAAATAAATTGAGTCCTTCAGCTTTTAGCTCTCCTGGGTCTTTGTTCTTGTTTGTTGCCTTGGAGCGAACCTCGTCTTAAAATTGCTGTTACTCCTGCCACGGCCTTACAGAGCCTTTCACAGCACAAAAATGTAATCTCGGAGCAAACAATAGCTGCAGACATGAATGCACTTAGGGAAGAAGAGGGCAATGGCCACACTTGCCCTGCTTTCTAGCAAATGAACCACTGGAGAAGCAGGCTAACTGGCCCATGTCTGCTGCCGTGCTAGTGTATTTTAACAGCAGTGGTAGCAGCGATATGAGTGCACAACGAGAGAGCAGGACTGGCAAAATTGCTTTTACTGAGGGAACCTCAAAGAACAAAAAACTTCCCCCAAAGCCAAACTGCTCCTGCTCTGAGGGAAAGATGATGACAATAAATACACGGTGTTATTTCAAGGCTTTGAAAGGTGCTGCCTTTATAAATAAGATAAAACCAACACAAAGTGTGTACTGAAATGGAAGAAAATACAAATCCAAAGAGTTGAAATCAAACATTTGAGCTGAAGTAGACAGAACACAGGGAAAAGCAAACCTCCAGCTGTTTCTGTGTTTGCAAATCAAGCTTCTTCTTGAGTGCAGTATCCTTCCCAAAGACTGTCAGAGACCAGGATAGAGTATGTTCTCTCCTGTAATTAATTAAGGATATGACACCTTAATTAAGCATTTAATTAAGGATCTCAGAGCTTTTACTTTTGAATTTTTCAGTTTCCTTGGTTTTGTGGTTTTGTCTGAAGACAGTTGATCTATCTTTTCAGGGTTTGAATGAAAACATTTATTTTGGAAAAAAGAGTAATCTTTCTCCCTTTTTGTTCTCAAGACAAGAAGAGCTCTCTCTGTGAAGACGAGGCATATTTTCAGTTTTTCAGTCTATTTTACTGAAAGTAAAGTGAATTCAGATGGGTGTATCTCACATGTACCTTTTTTCTTTTCTTTTGGTTTAAGTCCTTCATGAATGAAAAGTACCAAATGAGGGAACGAGGTACCATTGCAGTCCTTTCCAGTCTTTATATGCTTTTCTTATTTTTATTCTTAAGTTTGGCATGGCATCTGCCATGCCATAGATCTGCTATTATATGTTTGAACAATTACTATTGGGGCAAACCAGTTCTGCTTATTTAAGGAGCAGCTAAGTGTTATCTGTTAAGTTACTGCAGTTTAACACATTAGTAAACAACATCTGAGCCACTGTTGAGCATGTGCATGCTCCAAAGTCTTTTGTGGCGTATGAGGCGTGGACTTTGCAAGGATGGTGAAGCAAAGACTTTTATTGTTAGTTAGTTACAGCTTTTATAAGTTTATACTCTACACACACTGCTAAAAGCTTTATTATTGGTCAAACTCCACCATCCACACGCCCAGCTGCTGTTCACTGTAGGCTATCTGCTGTTCATGCTGTTTCCTTATCTTCTAGAGGTGAGACCACATTCCTCCTTCGTTTCTGTTTCATCTGGGTTTCTTCTCATACTCCCTCAAAGCTGTTTAACTCTTTGCTGCAGGATCACAGCTGCGCATCATCAAAGCAAGGCCACAGCTGCACATTATCACTTTCAAACAACCCACTGTCTCTGTCCTCTATAGTCTTTGACAAACCAGTAGAAACCTTAGTCAAGATGTTCATGCTGTGCTTCGTATGTGTAGAGGATAAGAGGTTGAACATGGCCAAACACCACAGCTCAGCTGAGAAGTGGTAGCTTGCTGGGTCATGGAGCAGCTTGGTCACATGTCCAAGTGTGAAGTTGTTTGCAGATTGGTTGAAATTAATCTGTTTCCCTAAGGCAGGATGAGAAATAGAGCAATTAACTCCAACTTCTTTAGTGCCCTACTTTAACAGACACCATAGAGGTGACTGGAGAGTGGCTCCCAGAGAAGCTTGTGCTGATTTGAGGCTAAAGGCCTCACTTTTGAGCTAAAGATTGACCATCCTTCAACAAAGTGAAGTCCCTGGGACCCCACCTGCAGTGAGAGTTGTGGCATCTAACCATTTCCATCAAGGCAAGCCTGTGGTATGAAAACCATGTGCAATGGCATTAGAGTGCCTTAAGCCAATGGAACGTTCCTTGATGTCCCTCACTGGTGTCTGGGATTTTATTAACAGCACGGGGATTGGATAAATTTTGGGTGGAATGATGCAGGCAGCTGTTTTTGGTAGCTGCGGAAGATGGCAGCACAACACATTGCACCACCATGTACTCATTTGCCCCAGAGAGGCACTACATGCTGTGTGTATCCCTACGTCTCTCATTACCATGGAGGAGATCCTCTTGTGTGGTCTGCCAGTGGATACAGCTGCCTGGACTCTAGCTTCTGTTAAACACCTACTGGCTGGCTGCCTTCACCATTAAAGAGGGATGCTGAAGTGCCTCAGACCCTGGGGGCAGGCAGACATGAGTGGTTAATAGATGGCCCAGAGCCTATGGCACCACCTTCTGCCTTGATTGCTGTGTCCCAAGGGCTGGATGAAAGTCTTCCTCTGCCAGGGTGCAGTAACATTGGTCAGGGACAAGTTCTGGTTGCTCTTAAGAGGAAACTGGCTATAAGGAGTTGTACAAGGTTACAGAGGGAAGAAAAGGAGGTGGAGACCCCTGTCTCACCCATAGTCACGAGTGTCTCTGATCACACAGGTCCCTTCAGAAACCCTCTGCCCCACAGAGGCCTGCCCTTCTACCGTCTCAAGAGGGTAGCTCTGCATATGCTGTTAAGAAACCTTGAGCCACTTCTGCAAGCAGCATTGTGAAGCTTCTCCGGAGAGCTGTTTAGAAACAGTGAATGGAAAAAAATGAAAACAATCAGATTGTCTTCTCTGGGCCTTAAGCAATGTCCTGAGTAGAGCCAGGAGCCATTTCCCCGCACACTGGATTTAAAATCTGAACCATCTCCTCCACATTCACACTTGAGTACTTTTTTTAAAGGCAAGAACAATTTGAAAACATGCAAGAGAATGAATGTGCTGGTGGCCCCTCCCCTCTGCCTTGGCTCAGCGATTATCACACATACCCAGCGAGGATGCATGAATAAAGCAGGTCAATTCCTTCTTCTCCTCAAAAGGATTAAAATCCACATTTTTTTGCCTCCCTGGAGACTGCAGACTACCTTGGCAGGGGGCACCCTTTCTAGACTTTGAGCTAAAGCTAGGCTGCTATGCAAAAATGAATTAAAATTAATCTGTAAACAAGTGAGCCTGACAGCAGCTTAGCAATGTGGAGCTCGGCTGGCAGTAGGGAAACCTGCTTCCGTGTGCCTTAGCCGGTGGAGTGCCGTGTACTTTGTCTAAAGGCTAATTTGTATAGCAAGTTTCCTCAAGCTGTGCTTTAAAAGAAACCAGGGTAGCTGCTGCTGTGTTTTTGTACGAAGCCTGATGCAATTAGGTAGGTGTCGAGGAGGAAGGTCTCTGTGGAAACCCACCAAGTTTCTGTGTGCTGCTCAGGGTTACATGTCTCCCTGGTAGTCAGCTGAGTAGGTTTATGACAGCTCAGGTATCTGTAGGCGGTCGTGGGCACTTTTGAGGTTACGGTGCTGTTGGCCCATGGTTTTGAGGATTGCAGTTTTGGTGTCAAGCGCCTATGTCCCATTTGCACCTCAGGCATCTAAATCTCTGGGACTCTGTCCCTCAGTACTAAGGAGCACAATTCCATTGTCACTCTGTGGGAACTATGCTCCTAAATAATTTAAATGCTTCTGAAAATCCCACTCCAAATTTGCATATGCAAATTGCACATTGTTCATGGTTAAGAGTGAATGGGCCTCTGTCTTCCTGCAGTCAGATCCAGGATACAGGTCCATCTATCTACTGATGCAGCTGTGCCAGTCCTCCAACAGCAACTGCTCCATGTACATTCAGAAGAGAGCCTTTCTGCAGAGCTGAGCAAAAGAAAACTTTTCTACAGAAAATGTAGATCATGATGACACAAATTCAAGACCAAAAAATAATTGTTCTTGGATGTATGTTTTTTAACAGCGGGTGGTGATTCACCTTTTCCTTCTATTTCTCAATGGAAGACAGTATTTTTTTCTTTTTCAGTTTGTTCAGTAAAAAACCCAATTTTATGTTGTGAGACAGGGTGTCATGGGAAAGTTTAGTTCTCCCATATATCTTCCACGCAGTCCTAATACCTCATTTGTAAATGCTCGCCTGTCACAGATGGCAAAATCAAGTATTAGCAGTAAAGTCTTGTACAGATAGTATGCTGTAATGACTTCATTTATGTGTTGAAGAAATGTATTTATTTCATGGGAAAAAATGGGCTTACATACATAAAATGAAGCTTTAATAAACGCCAAACCCATATAAACAAAACATATATATATACTTACCTATTACTCATGTTGAAGAACTTCATGTGTACTGTAGCTGTATGTGTGAAATATTAAGTGACTCAACAGTAAGCTCTCCAAAGAAGAGACAATTACCATGCTACCTGTAGTAGATTTGAAGAAGCAAGATAATGCAAGGAATGAAGCGTATCCTGCATGGATCAGATGTCAGAATACACAGTTTTCTAATACAGTCAGTTATATGTCAAGTTAAATTAGCAGCCTGAGTATGATGTCTTGCCTTCATGCTTATCCATCTCTGAAGAGATCCTCTGGGTTATGTACAAGACGGCTGTCAAATTTTCTGAGATGATTAAGACCTCTCACTTTTCAATGGCAAGGACGCCACGAAATCCAGGACAGGTATTAAATATTCAGAAGAGGCTGCAGAGAATGTGGGTTAGGGAACAACTATGCCGGGCTTTGACAGTTAGCGATCACTTTCTTACCACCCTTCTTTTTCTTTGTTGTATTTTTTCAATGTAGTCTGCTTCCTGTGAAGTGCTGAGCATTTCAGAAGTATTTGCAAAGTGCACAGAGACCTCTCTGTCTCGGTTTGAGCATTTTGAAAATAAAACCATAGCCAACTTCCATCTCTTCTGTAACTATATTTGCAGGGATGTGACTGTTGTCTCAGGCTCTCTCTTTTTATTGCACATGCCAGAGTTATATTGAAAGAAAACAGGTGGATTAATAGTACCATGATTAATCATGGTTCAGTCATGCTATGATATTGTCCTATAAGATGTACACTATATTTATATGGAACAACACTCACTCATACGTTATGAATTCTGTTGAGAGGAAGCCGTATGACCACGAGAAAGTAGCATTTTTAGAAACTGTAACTAGCACAGATAGTCAAATGTGGGCTATTTGCAGAACAGCCTGTGTAAGGTTGCAGAAGAGGCAGAATTCGTGATGAACAAGTTGGGTATCGCTGCCAAAATAGAGACAACTGAGTTTTCTGTTTTCTTGCTTGGAAAGGAGGCCCTTCTCAGTGTCTCCAAGACCACAGAACTTGCTGCTAATGCATTAAAAGCTAATAAATCAGTCTGAGAGGGCTTAGGGATGGGTATTGCTCCAGGAGCAGCAGCACTTTGCTTGTCCCAACCCACCATCCCCACACACCCCATCCTTGCCCTGCACCAGAGCACCAAGCCACACAGCTACATGCCAGCCTTGAGGAGAAGAACCTCCCCTGAGTCTGCACCTCAGCGAGGACAACTAAAGACCCCCTCAGCTGGCTGGGATCTCTGGGCACATCCTCTCTTCTAGTTGAAGAGCAGCATGGAACAGTGCCATTTGCCTCGCAGAGCTTCAAAGCACCTGAGTGCCAGTGAAATCCCTGAAAAATCCTGAAAGAGCTGAAATGCCAACAGAGCTACGTCCCTTTGCTGAGGCTTTCAACAAACCTGAGATCCTGGCAGAGCCCGCACTGGGGTTTAGCCCTAGGCAGCTTCTGAAGCGAGGTGGGATGATTCTTTGTCACTTTAACTGCAGTTTAGGTCTTTAGCAGCGAGCACAAGTGTGGTCACAGCAAGCTGGTCCCCCCACCCGTGTCACTGGGTCGAAGTGCTGGAGGGACAAGGCATTGTGTCAGGCAAGGGTTTCTGGGGTTTTAAGTGCCAAGGGCTTCTTGTGTTTACTGCAAAGACATCAGGGCACAGAATCATAGAACCGTTTAGGCTGGAAAAGACCTTTAAGATCATCAAGTCCAACTATTAACCCAGGACTGTCAAGTCCATTCACTAAATCATGTCCCTAAGTTTCTGTGTCTACGTGCATCTGTACAAAAAGGCTCTGTGCCAGTTAAACCACTGTATTTTTTTCCCTTTCACTGTAATAGTGGAAGCAGGTAGTCCATGATGCTGCCCTTCTGGGTTTCCCTGGCTACCAAACAAATGTGCTTTTTTTAATACCCCCACCCTCTTCTCAATAGTAACATAAAGGAGCAGCATGTCCTACGGCTCCTTCAGCCGAGTGAAGTGCTAAAGTGCAAAAGACTCTTTTCTGACAGTCATTTCTCTTCTTGTGTTCACTGGGTTTGTCATTAATAAAGGGTACTTTTGTTTTCAAAGCATTGGTTTTCAAATGAAATTGTGGTTTTACCAACTACTTATATCATGATTCTAGTACAAAACATTGTCCAAAAGTATCACAGTGAATCTAGTCTCTTTACACGGTGGGTTGTTGTTAGGGTTTGGTGGGGGGAGGGATTTGGTTTGGGGTTTTTTTGGTAGAAAAGATAGGGAAATGATCGTTATACTGAGATAAATCACATTCAAAACATATATGTAAATACTGCATCGTGACAGTAGCTCTTCAGGGAAACTAGAGGGCAGACTTCTAAAATGCTTAGGGCTCTGTAAAGATGCAGATAGGTACCTCATCATCTTCCCCCAAAAAATGTTAAATGCCTAACTCCTAGGAGTTTTGCATGTTTAACCAGCTAAATGCTTTCAGAATACTGCCCTGAGATGGCTCAGAATCTTATTGCATAAAAATAAGTCATGGCTGTGTGTCAGCAGCCAAGCAGTTCCTATTGTAAGTCTGCTAATTATTATATCAAATATAACTGAGTTGTCATTTCCTTATCCCTCCCTTTGTCTCAAAGTTGTTGTGTCATGAATTGTGTCTTATTGTGTAGTAGAAATCACTTTGGACTGGGCAGTTGTTTAAAATTATTATTATTACATGTGTGAATATTGCTTAGCATCTTCATGGGGCTTGGCTTCTGACCTGTTCATTGTGCAACATTTACGAAGACCCTTGCATTGGCAGAGAAAAAGAGAGAGAAGTGAAGTCTCATGGTCAAATTGCCAAGAAGGAAATGAAATTAATAGAAAATCTATTTGGATTTTTTTTTTCCTTTTCTTTTAGCTTCTTATGGTTCAGTCTCTGAATCTGGGGTTGATACAGTATAATTTTTAGGGCTTGGAGTTGTCAAAATGAGTCTTGAAGGGTGTCATTAAAGTGTTTTGCATAACACGCCTGAATGAAGGTGGAGGTCAATGCAGCAGGAGGCTGGGATGAGGCAGAGGCGGAGGAACCAGTCTGGACATGCCAAGTTCATGCCATGCTGCAGGGCTGGGCCCTGCCCTCGGCTGGACCACAATGGTGCAGGAAGAGCTGGGCTTAAACCATGCAATTTAGAGTTTTAAAAATAGAATATTTCTTCACTGATTTGAGAAACTAGTTGTCTCCAGCAGCTTCTGGACATTAGGAGCGTTGAGTAGGACGGCTCTTGGAAGCCCCCATCAAAGAGCTGTAAAAGCCTCTTGGCGGGCTGCCAGGGAGCCAGCACAGGGGCTGATAAGAAACTGGCCAGATCAGTCATGCTCAAAGTTCTGTGTTGCATCAGGAGAATTGCTGAAAGCAAGATGTTTCCACAGAAAGTTACACTTTCAAAGTATAAACATTTCCCAGTGGAGAAATGTTCCATCAGAAAATGTTGGACCACTCTGAGTCTTGGCATACTCTAAGGTACAAAAGCTCATTGCATTTTAAATAAACTTCAGCAGCCTCAGCCCATGCCAATTCTCAAACAACAAATCAAGCAAACTTGGCTTTTTCTCCTGTAATTATCCAACCTAATAATTCTCCTGTCATTTTCCCCTTTTGCTTCACTGAAGGAAGAAAGGTTGTGTTTGCAGTACACCAAGATGCTGCTGGCTTCTAGTTTCATTGCCCTGCAATTTGAAATTCCTTAAGAGTCACGATATAAATATACACATAGCTTTAATCCCAAATTATGTATGTACAAATGGCACCAAAATTCAATTACCTTCAGGACACACACGATCAGACTTTGTTTTATAAAACACTTTTTTGACATAGTCCATTCTAAAACAAGTATGAAATGCATCTTTTCTTCAGGGACAAATGAAAGACAAAGTCTGCCTTGCCAGGGTTTGAACACATGGCTTTAGATAGTCTAACCAGTTAACACCTAATACTTAGATCTTTTCCCCCAAACATTAAAGTTGAATGAGAGATGGAGTGTATTTGCAATGAAAAATGAATGGAAGAGCTAGCAACCTGAAGGATATGTGACTTCTGAAGAATAATGAAATAAAAATGTTCAGACAATGTTAAAGTCTGGTAGGAACTGAAATATCTGGCAGTATAGAAGATAAGAGTGTTTATGTGTTTGTTGGTGCAGATGAATTAACATACTGTACAGCCTACCTTGTATTGTGTTACCTGAAAACTACATTTTATAACAATTTTCCCCTGATCATCTCGTATCTGCAAATTTATGTGTGGTTACAAAACTAACATGGTAATGCCGATGCATCGTTTGTACACACCACTACCTCTCTGAAGAAACCTACCTCACTTTAAGTATAGGGGAAAGAAAATTTGGCACCTTTACCTTAACTTTTGAATATGAATAACCACTATTAGGCTATGTGTTCAGTCTTAACTGATTAACTGATGCTTATGAAAGCCATTTTTCAACTTAATATTGTTTTACTATATGCTTTTTATCATTCAGTTCCTCAGCTGTTTTTTGAAGGGAAAAAGCCGTTGACTCCACCGATTTCAATAGGCAACAAAGACCAATGGCACTTCAGAAATGCCATTAGTGAGGGCAAGTACTTGTGGGCTCCATAGGACTCAGCAGTATGCCAGATATTTCACTTTCCACAGCCTTTGCTCCTGCAACTCTACCATCTCCCACAAAATAAAAATTCAGAATCTCTTGCTTACAATTTTTTATTCGAAAAATAAAAATAATTTTAAAAATCCTTCTCCATACGTGAAAACCATGCAGATACCAAGCAGTGTTGATACTGCTGGACGTGTGTCTCTGGAGAAAATACCAGCCTATCAGGGGTATTAAGTGGCAGCCAACATGACAATAACAAAAGATGTGAACATTCAGGTGTGAAATCAAAGAACCTTTCCAGCAGCAGCATTTTGCTGTGTGATGTGTTGCATTCAGATTTATGAGAAAGTTTTGTACATAATTTAGAATAAAGCTTTAATAATTGATTGGAGAGCTAGCACCAAATGAAGTGCCAATGTAAAAGTCCAGGGCAAGTGCCTTCCTCCAGAATCTTTCGTGTAGTAAAACAACTTACTTGAAAAATTATTGTTCATCATTTAATTATGTAGCACAGCACGTTCTAGAGTTCACATGGCATGAAGCAGCATGATCTTGAGGGTGATAGCCCACTCCTACAAAGGCTTTTATTGTACTGTTTAAGGGACTGCAATAAGACTGCTGAAAGGATTCAAATGGAAGAGTCTTTGCCCTACCATAAAAATGTCAGTAAAAATAATGTCACCCTTCTCCAAATTTCAGCCTCCTAAACCCAGTTATTTTTCTAGAAAAACAAAGCTGGGTGGCCTGAATTTCTACAGAAAAGCACAGAACATCTGGGGATTTTCGATTTCTAAGAACCAAAAGTCTTAGACTAAATCAAGCATATTTCACAAGAAGCTTTGTTTTGTTATATTTCCAGGTTCCCATCCACCCCAGACAGCAAATAACATTTTGCAGTACTTCCAACACCTGTTTTTCAGTGACTCTAGACCCTTGATGCTATGGGTCCGGTATAGACACAGACGTTAGGATTGTTACAGAATTTTATAGTCCAAGCTGCTGACTGAGGATTTACAAGGTTACAAGATGCCACCAAATGTCCTCTTTCGCTACTGGGCCCAGCTCCTGGTGGTAGTTGGCTCATGCATCTGTCTGTAGGTCACTGAGCTGAGCGCTTGGCCGAGGCATGTCCAAGGCTGGTGGGGTGAAGCTTCCACTGGAGAGAATGGGATTGCCATGAGAGCAGGCAGCAAGGTTTTGAGATGTGCAAAACACCTTTGGTGACCCTGCTTGTGCTGCCCTACATGGGACATGAAAGGGTTTGACTTTTCAGAGATGAAGGGCTTGTGGTGGGCTAGCTCATGAGCCAACCTGAAGGTTGTGGCCCCCACACTCATAAATTACTTTTGAAACTATCCAGGAATTCTGGTTCTTATCTTTATATTAATTTGCCTGTGTTTAATTCAGGTTACACAGTCCAACAGTGGTCATTGAATTCTTGTGTCTTGTACTTTAGAGGCAGACACCTGTGAGGCATTCCCCCCCCCAGTTATCCCTGTGGTGGGTTACCAAGCTCTGTCTGTAGGGAGTCTCAGTGGCAAGAGCAGTCACCACCATATATGTTTTCTGCTAGCTGGAAACTTTGCTTTCAGAGACACATCTTGATTGAGAAACCCCAGTCATGCAATTAACTCGCAGCAGGTGCATTTCATATTGCATCAATAAGTGCTTCCTTACAGAGCCTTCATCACTCCCAGTACAACAGAGATGTTCCATTGTTTTAAATGTCACAGCTTTTTTGGACTTTTTCTTTTAGTACTTGATTTTTATTGCTGCTTTTTTTCTGTGCTGTATAGAATCAATCATTATTTTATTTCTAATAGTACTTAGCCTGGCCCCTTCTGTACATATGTTTGGCTATTTTCCACCCTGTGCCTGCAAGCTGCTAAGTGGTTTTGCTTATCATTGGAGAAATCAATAGGATTTGTAGCACCTTGAAAGAGGTAATAAGCACTTTGCAGGATCAGCTCTTCAGCCTTGGCTTCCTTACTGATGGATATGAAAATAATTCCTGAAGATTCACCATCTCTGTTAGCCTTTGTCTTGAAGAGTTGCTATTATGCGGTATGAAAATGAAATAAAACTAAACTGTGCCAGAAATCCCTTTCTAATCTTGGTGCCATAATTTTTTACTACTTCAGCTCTTTAAGTTATCTGGCTTCATTAACAGCCTATTTGGGTATACTTGCTAATATGATCAGGAGGATACCTTGAAAAAAGGACCAAGCCTTTGAGTGATGCCTACACTGGGAATCAAATACTTTTTTAAAGCAGAGGTGGTGTAGGTGAATGAGAATAGTTTAACATGAACTCAGAGAACATTTTTCCCCTATATTGATTAATAAGTGCAAAGAATAATAATTATAGGCACACGTGCATGAACTTAGAAGGACAGTTCACACAGGAAGAACTTTTTTTTTTCCCTTCAGAAAGCAGTAATTTAAAAGGTAGTAAGTACCGCAGCATAGTTCTCATTAACAGAGGTAGAAAGAGCCCCTGCAGCTCCCCATCAATAATCACAGCATTTGGTACATACTGCTCAGTCCTTGCTTCCCATTATGAATCACAAATGACTTCATACACTCCCAAAGTAATTGAAGATGGGTCTGGGAGACCTTGTTATAGGGATGACAGTTTATGCTGTGAGAAGTTGGAGGGGAAACGTTAGTGAAAAGCAGAAAATTAAAATTAAAACTTGAATTTAATGTGAGGTAAACATATGTTACAGCCATTGCGCAGAGCAAATGTTAAGGGTAGCTCCAGAAAAAGTCACAGCAGCAGTAGCAGTACCGATAACAGAAAATATACCAGAGTTTGTATAGGGTTTTTGTAATACCATTTTGAAGTGTTATGCATAATCAGTCCTTAAAAATTCAGTCTCTTTATGAACCACTCAGATACGATCAACTTCAAGATATGCTTTCCCAACTTTAAGAAAATGTTTATTATTATACCTTATAAACAATACATTTATACCAGCATCTGTAGTGAAACTATGGTTTCTGTATGGTTCTGTAGTGAAACTATGAGCTAAAATTATTTGCTCATTAAGGCACTTCATCTAAATGATAACTAGTAGCCGATTGCATATTGCATTAGGCAGCATTCTGATCTCAGCCAAGAGATGCCCAAGCAAAAGAAAAACAAGGACTGATAACATTGAGGAGATAAAAAAGTTCAGAACACATTTCCATGCTCTGGAGTGTGTAATGGTCATAACACGTTATAAATCCTAAACTTTTTGACTTAGTACTAGTCAGGAAGTAGAGACATTTATTCTGGGAAGAAGTTCCTTCTTTTTCACTGGAAATGCTGAAAGCTGAGGGTATTTTTCACTTTTGAAGTTGCTGCTAGTTGCAATATTTGGGAATGTTAGGACCCACATATGATAGCATTTGGGTCATCTGCATTTGGGTTCCACTTACCAAGAAAAAACGCAGGCAGTATAACTCATGTCAAGTATCATGGCTTTATGGACATTAGGTCTTTTCAGAGAATAAAAATTTAAAATTCATGTTCTTTAAGAACTTTTGGGAAAAGATTGATTTTGATTCAGAAAGAAAATGAGGAGTTTTTCTTCTCAAGATAAAGAAATTCTAAGGACAAAATAATTTAGAAAAAATACAAATATTTCAGTATGATTTTTCCCAAGTATTTCAGCAGCCTTTGCTCTTAGGTGCTTTCCTGGGAGTGTCCTGGGAGGTGATGGCAAACTCGAGACTTGCCAGGTGTGTGGTGGCTGCCCCGAAGTTCCTGACTCTGGACATGGAGCCTGGGACCTTTAAGGGCTCCAGCTCCACCTGAGGTTTGCAGGGCTGCCTGACCCCTTACTGCAAATCCACAGCTGGAAGTTTGGAGATACCAGAACCCAGGGTCTTTAGGGGTTTCAGAGCCTCTCCTTAGAAGTCAGAACCCTGAAGTTCCCTAGACAGAACTAGGCACTCCCGCATGCTCCCAATGTTGGACCTTGCCCTGCAGAACATGGCTTGGGCCCTCTGCGAGCTGCCACCTCTGCTTGGCTCTCTGGTCCGTGGCAGGGACAGAGGTTTGAGGGAAGAAAAAAAAATCTAACCTGAGAAAAATTTCAAGATGTTTTTATACCTGGAGTGAGACAGCTGCATGGTTGTCTTCTCAAGGTGAGAAGATGCCTGCAGCTGGATAAGTGAAGAACAAGTCTCTTGCCTGAGAAACGTATAATGGAATTTCTCCTTTTGGATAACAATTGTCCTAGAGGCCAGCTGATTTTTTACTGTTGTTACATGGTTAATCTGATGATAGCTAATGGGAAATATTGGTCTTTCAGGGTACTGATAGATTTATGTGCTTACACAATACTTGGTCATTTGCTTTAGAAAGTTAATAAATAGCTGATGTATAGAATGTAAAGAAGCCAAGCTGCTGCTTCAGCTGTCTCCAAGCGGGAGCTGGTGCCCAAACCTCACCATGAATAGTACTCATACGTGTAATTTGTTGATGTGTTCTCTTGTTCATACTTATTGGCTCTCTGGGAGCCATTTGCATAAATCAGCTGCTGTGCCCAAGTAGTTGCCATCTCCAAATAACTAAAGGAACAATCTAACAACCATGCACAGTTTAATAGTACTGCACTGAGCCAAAAATTCTCCAAAGAGCTTCAGGCACGTGATGATATCTAATCTGTTGTTTTATCACTTAAACTGTTAGGGTAGCTGTTAGGTTAGCGCAATGCAGTTCTTAATTGTGTTATGCTGGCTAAGTATCCAATTTATACCTTTCAAAAATGCCACGGATTTGTTCCTTATTTGGCAGGAGATAAATCTACTGCCATAACATCTTGATCTGAAAGACCTCCATTCAATAGCTGCCACTTCAGCGCCACTGGGCTAAGTTGTCTCTCCTTTGCAAGTTCCTTTGCTGATAAAGCTTTGTATCAGTGTAGGTAACAAGAAATTTTGACAACGGTGTAACATGGGGAATGTTTTCACTTGACCGTTTTTTTTGTCTTAAATAAAAAGGTCTGTTGCGGCTGACTAGACATGCTGTTACACAGCTTGATTGCAGCTCCCTTGTGTGTCCACTACTGAACCACGGACAATGGAAAGGGTCAAACCTGCCCTTAGTACCCCACATCATACTGCCTGAAGACAGACGTAAATTAATTTGAGGAACAACATATGCATGATAAAGTGAGCATATGGCTTTCAATAATTTCTTCATGGTGAAGATAATCAAAGTTCATTATTAAAAAAATACTTTTTATTTCAGTGGAAAAGACATCTTTTATGCCCACATTTTTTGTGAGACAAATCTAAAGGATAAATGTTCTGACCTTTTTTGTTTTGAAACTGTGTGTATGTGTATGCACAACCTAAATGTCCATTTTTACCTGCTTCCCCACATATTTCAATTAACTGTAAGTAAAATGCAAAAAAAAGAGAGAGAGAAAAAAAGAGAAATTACTTAATCCTTCCAGTATTTCACTGAATCACAGAACGGCTGATGTTGCAAGGGAGCTCTGGAGGTCATCTGGTCCAGCCTTTCTGCTCAGGTAGGGCCACCTAGAACAGGCTCCCCTGGATCTGAAAATATCCATGAGAGCAAATCTATATTAAAAGATATAAGAAAGATGCTCAGATATACAAGAGTTGCTATTATTATCCTGACAGAAACATAAAATATGTGTTGAAATAATTTGCAAAAAGCATGCAAGAAAGCATTGTTTAATTTAAAGTAGGCTTTTTCATTTAGTCAACCAGTTATCACTGGGAGGGAGTCAAAGGATGAACTCCTCTTCGCAACCTAAACCCTCTCTCCGACATCCCATCACAATATTTATGTGTTAACCTGGAGCACATTTGACTTCCTGCTGCTTCTTCTGCCATCTGTGTGGACAGTGATTCCGATAGGATATAAATATTAAAGTAATTACACAGGAGAGGATGATCTTAGCGAGCGGTGCCCACCGAAGTGAAGTGAGGGCAGACAAATTAAAACAGATCCCTTGGCACTCCAGGTTACTGTCTCAGAAAGGACAAAGCTTTTAGCAGATGTGCGGGAGAATTAAAGAGTCAAGGGAGATAGTCCAGCTTTATTTCACATTCCAAATTCACTAGAGTAATCAAAGAAGACATGCCCCTGGATTTACCTTTTCCCGAGGTTTTCCTTCTAAGATCAGTCTAAGATCAGTGTGCTTGTAATTCTAAGATAATTCTGCTCCAGACTAGCAGAAGTTCATACCTCTGTCCCCTTCTTACCTTACTGAAACTGATACCCTTTTCATTCCCAGGGTGCTATTTGCTAGGAATGGCCAGATGTCATGTAAGAGCTGTGGGAACAAAACTCTTTCCTAGGTCTCCTAACTCCATACAAAGTCATTACCTTCATTTCCCACTTGCATTTTTGAAGAGGTATTTTTTGACCCTGTTACCACTTTTTTCCAATCAGTGTAAAATTTCCCCCAAGTAGCTGTACATGTTGTCCATGTGCAATGCCCACAGTATGCAATGAATGCTTTCAGTTGATTATAATCTTTAGAGTTTGCATGATTTAAGTCATGCTTCACAGCTTGGTTAAATAGTATTGTAAAGAAAACACACAGTTCTCCAACTATAACCTCCCATCCACTCCCGAACAGAGGGCTTCTTGCTGCCTTTTCTTAAATATTGCATGTATAAATGTGATAGTGGTGAGTAAGAGATCTATAAATGGGTTCTGGTGAGGAGTAAACATCATGTGGTCGTCCGCTTTGGAAGCTTGTTGAGTGGGAGGCATTTATTGAACCTTGGTGCACTTGCTATAATCACTGATTTTCTATGAAGTGCTAATAGGATATGACTGTTTTCTCCTTTGTAAAACAACAATAAAATTATTTTCCCCTGGGAAAATAGAATTATTTATGATATAAAGATATCGTAAAATAATAATAGAAAAAGAATAAAATTTTGTAAAAATAATAGGATAAGACTGTTTCTCCTTCCTTGCTCTTATAAAACAGGCTGCCTTAACAGAACCTTAGGGTTAAGTATATAAGGCTGGAAACTGTTCAAATGAAGACAAATTGTATTTAGCCCCCAGGTGATTCACACATGGTCTTTAACTATATAACAATAGGACTGAATGTGGTCATTTTATTGCACATATGGAGATACAGCCAAAATCAGGATTCATTTCATGTTTCAACTTCTTTCAGCTAACATGTTGTATAAGAACAGAAAATACAGACAGTTGGAATTACTGGAGCTTTTTTTAGAGCAAATCGTTCATCTGCTTGCTGCTAACTAGTTTGGGCATATTTTCAGGGAATAACAGGGAGATGCAATGTTAAAAACTGTAATTTTGAAGAAGGAAAAAGTGTGATTTTGGGATTTATTTAATTTTATTTTTGAAGTTGCATCTATGTTGAATAGCACATAAATTAAAACATTTTTTTACATAAACATAGCCATTGCTTTCCCCTGTGGTTAGAAAGCGCAGGGACCCAGACTTTTTTGTCCCAGAAGCTAACACTGGCATTACACTGACTGCAAACCACAGCCCTGCAGATTCTCAGAGAGGGAACGGAGAAAGTCTTGAGGGCTGAAAAGCCCTCTAATTCCATGATTCAAAGAAGATCCTAAGCATGTGCTTATGTCTATCCTTAATCAGGACAACATTTAAGCATTTGCTCTCAAGTACATTCTTTTCTGTTTTCTTTAAAATGGCAGTGTTGTTCAGTATAATAAGGTTGATTGGAGTGGCAAGGGAGGTTCTGGTAGATAAGCTGCAGCAGCTGAAAGACTAACTGGGGAACCTAACTGTGAGGATTATTAATGTACCGTAAGCAACCTATTTTTGAGTTTTCAGACTCCCATTGATCTCTGGAGGAGTTTGAGTTCTAAAAATAACTTGCCTTTGGGACCTGGGAGAGAGAGAATTGGAGCTGGACGGAGGGAGGTCTGAGTGCATTGAAACATCACGGGGAGATAACAGAGGGTCTGCTGACTGCAAAGGCAGTTCAGGTAGCAATTATAAGCAACCAGAGAGCAGAAAGTACATCTGAGAGAAAGGTAATATTATTAGTAGGTGTTAAAATAGCACTGCTTGCAAGCAGTGTGCTTTAGACAAAATTTGAGAACAGCAGGCTTGATTTCCCTCAGCACCTGAGCACTGAGGCAAGGTTTATCATCATGGCAACTTGGTTGCATTTGGATGGCAAATGGCAGGGCTCTTGGGCACTACAGTATTTTTTTTTTTTCTTTTGCTCCTCCTGCTAATAAACTAGTCTTGTAGGTGCATGGCCTTTTAGAAGACTGGGTTTCCTTTGACTAGAGCTGCTATGTCTCAGTTGTGACTGGGAGAACTGGAGACAGCAAATCTTTTGTTGGGTCCACTGCCTAGTGAGAGTACCCTGCCACAGGAGGAGGAAGAAGACAGCTGCTTGCTCAGCTGGATGGGATATGGTGCCAGTTAGGACCTTTCTGCCCTGAGGCCACAGAAGTATTTATTAAGTGATATTAAAACTGATTTTAGCAGGAGATGGCTGTCAAAGGTCTGGAATCGATGAGGAAATGAAGGCAGGATAAAGGAGTATTTGAAGAAAGAGCATATGGCTAAAAGTGATCCCAGCAGCCAGATTACTCGGATGATGAGCAGCACAGTAATACAGTATATAACAGCTTGTTGTTTTAGTTTGTAAGCTCACTGACAGCTCCACAGCAGAGCAGGGGCAAGCAGGGACCCTGCACCTGGCCCACAAATCCACCTTGGCCTTTGTGAGTGGAGGACAGCTTCCCTTGGGACCTACAAAGCCTCTTCCCAGACTCACAAACTGGCTGAGGCTTGAGAGCACCTCTGTAGGTCGTGGAGTCCAAACCCCTGCTCAGGACAGGGTCATTGCTCAGGGCCATACCCAGTCGGGTTTTCAATATCTCCAAGGATGGAAACTCCACGACCTCTCTGGGCAGCCTGTGCCAGTGTTTGACCACCCTGACAGCCAAAGACATTTTGTTTCCTGTTGAGGTAAAATTCTCTGTGTTTCAATTTGTGCCTGTTGTTTCCTGTCCTGTCACTGGGCACCACTGAGGGAAGCCTGGCTCCATCTTCTTTGTACCCTTATCACCAAGATCCCTGGGTGCTCGGTGTGCACAGCACAGGACAGGTGTTATGAGGAGCTCAGGAAATAAGGAAAGGCTAAAAGGCTAAACTGCTTGGAGAAGATAAGCATGGATCTCCCACGCAGGGCAGATGTCTCTTCCAGGATGACACCTGCAGGAAACACAGCCTTACCATCTAAGACACTGAATCTGCGTGATTATCTTACATGATAAAAAATATCATGCAATCCTAAAAACCAGAATGCTACATTGTAGCTGTCCTTCACACCACAAACCCACCCACAATGTGTCTGGAGGCAGAAGCTGACGCTGGCCTCTGTCAGCAGAAGGATCAGAAAACCCTTGTGCCGCCGAGGACCACATCACGCTCAGCTGCGCCCGCTGCACTCTGCACACTCTCTCTCCCGATCCCGGGCTTGAGTGCTTGAGTTTAATCACTGCCAGCAATGTTTTATCCACCCACCACTGGAAAACAGTCACCTTGTGATATTCAGGAACGGGCAAAGAACAGTTTGAAAGAGAAAGGAGAACACTCAACTGAAACACATGGAGAGCGTGTGTAGGCAGGCAGTAATTACATAGGACAGGGTTACACGTGCGTGCATATCCCGGGGAGCCATCAAATACAGCCTTAAAGTTGGCATTTGTTTTAAGATCAGAAAGATAAGTACCTAAAACTACCTGACTGGAAGGAAATTTCAGCAGAAATAGAACAGCACATTGCCTCACCGAATCAGGCTACAAGACGATTACGTTGTTTGCTTGCTAACGGCCACAGAGCGGTATTGGCACTGCATGTGGTTTTATGACCTCTTTCTTGTGGGCAATGGCACACCCTCACTTTTTTTCAAGTCTATTAACTTTTGGCTTGTTTATTCAAAAGTTGCCAACACTTTTGAGCAGTTAGTGCAAGCCGTGCAGGGTTTCTTTTAATAGCACCTCTTTTCTCCAGGGAAGTGTTTCTTCCCAAAGCTAGGCAATTCCAGGCTTTTGAATGTCCCTCCATTATTTCTTTAAATGTGTACAGCCTACATACCTTCAGGAGCACAGCGAAAACTCACTTTATATAACACATCATGAAATACAGAAGATTGCCATTTTTTTCTCTGTCCTGTGGCTTTTTCTCTGCTTTCCAAGCATTTGTTAAAACTTCGTGAGTTCAATAAAATTTACCCAGACCAGAGGTACTTGATATTCCCCCCCCCTCAAATGCTTATATCTCAGCTGAATAAACATATATGCCGAGAAAGTTAGTGTCTTGAACTTTTGAAAGTTAATCACAAAACCTGTTTTCCTCAGTACTGAGCTGTCTGGAACCACCAATATCAACAGCAACCACTGATGTCTCTTAACTTCAAAGACAACAGGAACAGACCCTATGATGGGCTCCGAATGAGCTGTGACTATGCAGGGAAAAGTCGCTGTAGACAAGTCAACGGAAATTACTCATTGTTCCCCAGACAGCAGTTAAATGCCTCCCCACCTCACCTGACATAAGTAAATAAATTAACTCCAGCTGGATTTATACAAACAGCACAGAAAATACGATGCTACCATGTCTAGAATGCTGCCTTCGGTGCTGGTCAGTCATGAAAATTAAAGCAGAAACAGGAGGGGAGTGGAGTTGTGCCAAAAATAGTTACAGGAACAGACACACCACCAAAACAGGAGAGGCTGAAAATCCCTGGGACTGTTCAGACTGGACAGGAGGCAAGGGAGACTCGCTGCCAGTAAGGACTCCAGTGGGCAGTACAGAGAAAGCAAGACAAGAGGGTGATCAAAGCAGCTGAAAAAGAAATAATTTAAAAATAATATATACACACACACACAAACACATATATATATATATACACACACCAGTAAATAGTCTTTACTGGTAGCATTAAATACTGTTTTAACTTTTATACATTTGATGCATCCCTAGTACCTGCAGCACGGCCACGCTGCTGTGCCGTACGGCAGGATTTGCCACCTGTGCCTGCTGAAGCAGTGCTGGGCTTCTCTGGGGATGAATCCCAGGGTACGTGTGGGGTTGGACCCTGCTCTCTCGAGGGCAGGGGCAGGCCAGGAGCCCTCTGTGTCCTGCCAGGCAGCCGGAGGCAGCTGGGCAATGGGATGGGGTAGGAGTCATGGCTACCCGTACTGAGGACAGAACTGAAGGCATTAAAGCCCTGAGCTCTTAGCAGAGTCATGAAATTTCATCAGACAGAGATTTGGAGTGTAGGCGGAAAAAGCTAGTGGATCAAAAAGATTTGTTTCACGCCCACTCAGTATTCCCCAAGGTTGGGTGTAAACAAGTGAAAAGCAAAATTGCAGGTGTGGGGAATATACTCCCCCTCACAACTTGCAGGTATTTTTCTGTGTGCTCTGAAAATACCTGTGAGTGCACTGATAAATGATTTAATTTCTGGTCTTGTATCTGTCATACAGGTCTGACAAGAGAAAATGAATGGATTCCAATGAATGGAGATAATTTGAAATGCTTTATATATCTGTATGAAGACTGAACTTCCTAACTCCGTGGTAGCCCATAGGAAGCATCTTCTTTGTACATTTATATCAACACTTTTCTGTTGTCCATTTTGTTTAACATAAGAAAGTACCACTGAAATAAAAAACAAACACAACTAGTAATGTGTGTGTATATATTCAGGAATTATTTTGACCTCAGAACAGGGAATAGTGTAATTTGAATTTTGAGTGAAAGTAGAATACTTTTTTAAAAAAATAATCAATATTTGCAATTAATTTGGTTTCTTTCCTTTTGAAAAAAAATCAATATGGACAAAACAGTTTTAAAATGATTTGACAAAATGCAGAATAAATTAAGAATGTAACATCTAATTTCCTGTAGTGTACTCCTAGTTACAGAACAGGAATAATGTATCAAGTGTAATAAAGGAAACTAAAATATTAAAAGGGATGTTCTTTCTGGTGAGTTTAACTAAATTTCTCTTATGTTGTAGAGCCAAAGTATTTCTTTTTCTTGAGAATCTAAAATGCACTGGTGTTCTGATATTTATGCATCACCTTCACTTTGCACAATGAAAATACAAGATGTGATCTAGCTCACAGAAAATCTGCAACCTTTATTAAAATAAACAGGTCATCCAGCCTCGATGGAACATGCCCCTGAGTATAGGTTGAAGGATTACTATCTTCAAAAGCCCAAATGAAAAGGGGACTTTGAAATACTGGTGCCGAGCAAAAATCATGTATGATCACAGCAACCCTTTCGTACAGTGATTAATCCCCGACACTTGTTTTATATGGACTGTACATAAATGAAGACTGTTTGATGCATATTCTATTTTTGGAAATGAGATCTTATTGTTAAGAGAAATGTAATGCACTGTGTCTCCTTGGTCGCTCGTGTTATTTACTGTTAATGGATTAGAGGACCTGTTTTGTAATAATATTCTTCTACTGTTGATTGAAACTATTCTACATGCTCTGAAACTCTCTGCCTGGCTCTTGTTTATTCAATTAAAATAAAGATAATTATTCTGGTTAGAAAACAGATTTCAAGTTGAATATTACTAACAATGACATCCATTAAATTCTCATTTGCTCCATCAGATAACACAAAAGCTAACTGGCAATATTTTTTTATTTTAAGTTATTACATGTGCTTTGTACAGGAAATTAGAAAGGAGCTGTACTCATTGCAACTCAATTAAAAGGATATGTTCTACTTTCCATATACAATACCAACGTTGCTTACCATCCTGCTTCATCCTTATAGCTCATGGCTGATTTCCCTCAATATATTCCTTGGAGGTGAACATCACCGAAAGACAGGTTGAAATGGAAATGCCAGGAGACAGAATGCATCAGAAGCACCTTTCATTTACATACCGATAAGATTAACATGTCTATTCAATAGAAAAAGAACAATTTTCCCTAACGCTGCATTATCACTCACTGATACTGGGCTCTGCATTGTTCCTGCCAGTATGGAAGTGATAAAAAGAGGAGAAAACACACAGTCCCTTGAGCCAGAAGCATGCGCAAGGTGAGATGAGTCAGGGCCTCAGCTTTTATTATTATTTACTCACTTTAAAAATACTAATTTCAGAAAACTGTGGAAAGGTAAAGTCACGTTTTTCCCCTCCTTTGATAGTTAGGAAACTTCATAGTGGAAAATCCAAGGGATGGGGAGATCTGGGACCACATCACAGACATCACATCTGAATGTGTAAGGGGAAAAAAAAAACCCACCCCTGACAAAGAAGTGTGCTGCTTTTGCCAGGTTTCAACTCCTTGCTCCCGAACGGAGGGGTGGCCCCAGTAGCCACTTAAACTTCTTAATGGTGGGGAGGGCTTGGCAGAGGCAAATAATATTTTTTTCTCAGATTCATTTTCATCTTAAATGAAATTTCAAAATATATCTGCTTTTAAACTATCTCGAGGCTGACAGCTATGGGCCATAGGGGTCAGTGAGGACCCTGAGTTAGGTCTTAGCACAACAATGAGTCTTTATTAAAGCATAAAATTAGTATCTAAGAACTAGAAAACAAGGAGGCTGTGAAGGCACTCCATGTCTCAGCTAGCAAACTGTTAACAACTGGTCTGAACCATCATGTGCTGGTGATGTTACTTCTCACCTGCCTAGAGAAAGGACCTGACTGTAGGGCGTACAACAGACAGATGAAAGGTGCTTCAAGCAACTCTGCAGTCTATTGCTTCTGGCATGGAAAATTTTGCCCTCCCAAAATGTTACATTTTGGTGCAAAATTAGCGAAAGATTCAGGTCTTGCAATGAAAGATGAGGACAGAAATACATAATAACAGATCATGCTAAAAACATGCTTCTTTCATGTGGTTACATGCCAGCCTTTGTCAGTATGAGCCAAACTCGCTAACAGCTATATATTAACACCTCACTAATGAGGTGATACATGACCACCCCTAGGCCGTGAAGCCAGAGGAATGATTGCAACAAAACAGTTACTGTAACTGAACCACGGAGAGAGAAACTCCACACACACCCACACACACCCCCAACTCCTAACCTGCATTATGAGGAACCCATGAAATAAAGCAAAATAACTGGATTTCAATGTCATCCCTGTGTTCTGGTCTCTGTATGGTGCTGGTGTGACAGTAAATCAAAGGGACAGTGTTGCCCTGGTGTCACCAAGTCCCGTGCAAGTAAGATGGAGGAAGAATTTCCTTTGTTAACTCCCTACCAATGCTCTGCACTGTAATTTTTTCTTCTTTTTTTGTTTTAATCCCAATGCTGAAAGAGAGATGTCTTTAATTTAACTGAATGTGTTTTTCTGAGAAGCTGCTCAACAACGTGGTGGAGAAATGCTCTGTTAGAAAACCAGAGATAGGTATCATGCTGTGCCTGCGGCAAAGGGTTTAGTCTAATGAGACACCAAGACCTCAACACATTTGGGGAGAGATTTTTAATTGTCAGCCACTGAACAAAAGCACGCTCTAATGATTTCTCTGATCATCTGCACAGAAAAATCCAAACACATTTAACTTAGAGGTAAAGATAAAGGTAAAATAATAATTACTGTTACCTGAAAACTTTTGGTAAGTTTGAATGTATTTCAATTGATTACTCTGGTTTAATCACTTTCAACTAAGAGGTTGCAATGCTTCTGCATTTCTAAGACAAACAGTGTTAATTGCCTTAAAACCCTGGAGGCTTGGCTTTATGCATAACTTCAATTACAGAACTAAACTGGCAGTTTTGCATTTTCTGTGTTGGTGTAAGCTATTATTTTTGGTAGCAAAATCAAGGCCACACTGTACTCCTTTACCTACTGTACCAGTAAAACATTTGTAGTTATATATGCAACTGTATTTATGGATGCAATTCCCAAAATCAAAGTCTCGAGAGGCAGTTCATTGAATTCAGGGGCATCTTACCAGGACTGTGTTCAGTGCAATCGCAAAGGTGATAAAGATGGCCCTTTTATTTGTCTCTTGTTCCATGCAGTCTGTAAATTATTTATGGGAAGATGTCATAAAAATACGGCACTTTGGCCATTTTGTATTATAAAAAATTGATGTTGAGAGAAGAGAATCAGAGAAGACTGTCCAGGAGAAATAGTTGTATTTTTCTTGGTAATAGCTTTAGGGCCAAAATGCTGAAACAGTTTTCTTTTGCCCTTATGACTAAGTCCTGGTTTCCCTAATGTGTGCACATTTAATTTGAATGAGTTTTTGCTGTATAAGTGAAGCAGATTAAGTAAAGCACTTGGCAAAAAAAATTCTGATTTTGGTATATGAGCTGCCTAGTACTACTGTGCATGAATAATTACAAAGGAAACTCCCCCTAAAGACAGTTTTTCAGCCCTCAAAAAGTACTGCAGTGCTAAGATAAAACAGTTTTCTAGAGACAAAAAACCAAGGGTTGGATATAAGATCAGTCAAACCTGGTAAAATCCAGTTTTCCTGTGTCTTTGGAAGCAGTCTAAAGCCATTTATAAAATAAACACATCTGTTCATATGTTATACTCCCTTCTCGCTACATTCCTTTGCATTTAACTATGAAATGGGTGCTTTCAAAGATATCCTGCAGAAGACTGGTGACTAATTGCAAGTGCAACAGGAAAGTGCAATAGCGAAGTGACAGTGTTCTGGCCCCGATACCGACTGTGGGTTTCATATGCACAGGTGGTTGGTAAATCTTGTCTGGTAACTAATTAAATTTGATTTTGTCTGGATGTTGTACTGTGAAAAATGACCCAATCCTTTGCTATATGCTAAGTGAGACTGGAATCAGATTTGTCTTTCTTACAGATGTTGCATTCTTAGTAAATGTTTTTTTACAGGTACTGCAATAGTCTCTATTGAGAGTACTCTTCATCTAATACAGTACTTTATATTCATCTGTTACTTACGACTTTCCTAGCTAGTTATTGCAGGGTCAGAATTGGTCTTAGCAGACCTCCCTTCTATCAGGAGACCAATAATCCAAGCCCTGACCTGAGCAGAAATGCAGAAGTCAGCATGCAGCTGAACTGACCATAGCAACGATGCAGCGCACAGTATTTTCTGTCCTTAGCATATAGGTGTTGACCATGCCAGGCAAGTCTGGACACAAGGGGCAGGGATTCGCACCTGCTTAGACACAAGAAGAATCCATATAAATAGATGGACTCAAGTGTAGGGGCACAACGCAGTTGGGGTGGACTCATGGAGACTGAGATGGGGAAGGTGGGAGTGAGAGGCAGAAAAGGGCATAAGTGTAGGTTTCTGCTTTGAGAAACAAGTCAGGGAGCAAGAGTGATTTCAGTGCTATGAAGATCCCTGCTGCCACACCAGTTTTTTCTTCCTGCTCAATTTTTTGGCAGGGACACCAGAGCAGGTCCAACAGGTTGGAGAAAGGTATGTGCTGGGCTGACACAAAAGATGACTGCTTAGAGGAAGGCCAAAGACTTGAGGAGACATCTCGAGGCCCTTTGGATCCTTACTGTTACTGAAATCAGGAAAACCACCTTGCTCCTTGCTCCCCACCAACAGTCCTGGTGTGTGCTGAGGTGCTGGTTTGGAAGTGGACGTTGAGTGATGGGAGAATCTGGGCTTGAATAATTAGGGCTCTACTTCATCACAGTTGCTGCCAAGGCTGGCAGTATGTAGAATTAGGAGGGCTGAGAGAATACCTGAATTTGTGCTTCCCTACAAACCAGGAAAGAAGCACAAATTCTTAACTGTCTTATTGCTCAGTCAAATAGCAAATGCACATACACACAAAAATCAAATAAAGTACTGTGCCCTGTGAAGCACATAGTGTCCTCCTCCTCATCCTTCTTTCCATGACAGCCACATGTCAGTGGAGCCAGGGTATGGTTTACCATCCCTCTGGCTTTCACAATGTTCTCGGCACTTCTCGCATACTTCCTGCATGCATGTCCGTACGCTCATCCTCTGTTTTTATTGCTGAAGGTTAGTGAGGATAAATGAAAGCCTCCAATGCCACTTTCTATGGCTGGTTTAGATCTCTCAGATAATCTCCCATGAGGTCACCCACCTCTTCTAAATGTCATGCACGCATGTGATCTGAAAGCCTTCACAGGCTGTCCTCACGCCTGAATGACATCCCAGCGACTCAGGCACTAATGCCTCCAAATGAGGCTGTATCTTAATTCCCTGCTTTGACTGTTTCTCCAATAAAATGCCTCTGACCACCCTTGCACTGTGAGCGCTATCAAGCAGGGCAGTGCGAGGGGGGAGAGCTTGGCGAAGATCAGGAAAATGACACTGGATGGCACCACACGGTTGAGAAAATTCAGTCAGCATCAGATTCGTATAGTCGTTGTGACACAAATGGGACATCTGGGCTCTTCCCTAGCCCTTGAGAAGAAAGAAACGTGCTCTGCCTACTCTGTGTGTTTGGCAAGGCAAGTGAAGGCTGCACGTGCTACAGTCGTGTTGCTGACCTAAACCCAATGGCCAGGTCATCTGCTGGTGTAAAGTGGCACCACGCTACCCACGCTGCTGGAGCTATGCTGGTTTGCACCAGCAGTTGCTTTTTGCCTGCAGCCTCAGAGAATCAGGGAGAGAGAGACACTCAGAAGAGCGTAGGCTGCAAGGCAGGAAAAAAGACGAACAGCATCCTTCACTTTGTGAGAGGGTGAGCTTCATTGCCTTTGTTGCATGTATAAAGTCCATGGCTCAGCGGTGCTCATCTGCAAAAGGGCCTCAGCAGATCAAGGGCTCTGCAGCAGCCTGGCAAAGAGCATGATTCAGAAAGGCATCAGGTGGGACTACAACCTCTCAAACCCCGTCCTGCTGGAAAGGGTGGGAGCTTCCCTCTCCTTCTCCCCAGCAGGAGCTGGGGTCCACCAGCCTGGGTGTCTTCCATGGTCACTCCCATTCAGCCTGCTCGGTCAAGGCTTCCTGCCTTGCTGTCCTGCAGGGAGCTCCTCATATCCATGGGGAACCAGCCTAGGATTTCTAGTCCTTCCGCACAAAACAGGGACTATCTCAGCCCTCCAAGAGCTTCTTTAGTTTGACTGTGTTTTCCACTACAAAGTCATTCTGGTCTGCTTGAGCAGCAAGTGAACCAGCACAATGGGGAAGTGGTTTTGTATTGCAGGGTGGCACAGATATTTCAGGAAACGCGTGTGTATATTGATGTGGAGCCATTATTCCTCCAGAATTTGGCTTGTCGTATCCCTGCATTCACACTGGTATTGCATTTGCCCAGCAAATCTTTACCAAGAGCATCTTCCAGCTCTTCAAAGGGGCCTCTCTGCTGCATGTATCAGCTTGGTGTGGGACAGGATGATTCAGACAGAAGAACATGGCTGTTTCTAGATACTTGCTTATTGATTTTTTTTTGGCTTACTGATATTTTACACACCAGAATGAAAGCGTCCATTTCCATCGCTGAACACATAAACTTTTAAAAATAACGTGCTGAAATGGGCCAAGAGGAGAACTTTACTCTTCCATCCTTACACATAAGCCCTGTAGTGATGCCTGCTTTTATGGTGGCACAGGCTTACACAGGAAGCCAACGTTAAATAGCTTAAGGCTGAATAGCTTGGCTCCCCTTGGAGCTAGCATCTGTGACCTTTAGAAGACTGTGCAAACCAGAAGCTGGTAAATATTTGTTCCTAAGAGAAACCCAAACAATTAAGAGCAACAAGATTTATTGACAGCAATGAATTGCAGCAGTGGCCTCATGGGAGCGGAGTTCCCAGCACTTCCTGAGTGTTTCTCAAGTGCCCATTGCACACAACACTGTCCTGAAGGAAACTGGACAGTTTGGTGTCACCTTGATAACAGAATCACCGCATTTTAGTAAGTAGGAAGGACATTGTCATGAGGGGCAATGGCCATTAGAATTGTCCAACTGCCTGAAGGGACTCTGGCCTCTGATTGCTCTTCCTGCCTTTGAAAATGCCCTGAACACTGTTGTTCCTGACTTCTCAGCAATGACTATTCATTCTTTCTGTTCGTCTTTGTAGTTGAGAATTTCAATGTATGGCAAACCACAAATGGCCTATAGGAACTTAAGTTCTCTGCAGTACCTCTTTTCTGGAAGTTGTGGTATAATTCTGGAGGCTGTGGAAGCGTGGTATTTTCTCCAGCAACCCTTTTCTGAAAATGTGAGGAAGATCAGGAGAAGACCCTACCTGCCTAGCTGCAAAAAACCCCCACAAAAACCAAACAAAAAACCAAACACCCCCCCCCAACCTCTTTATCATTTAATGAAAACATTTCCAGTGGGTGAGGCAGTAGGAAACAATCCTGCAAGCTTGTCTGCTCCTGAAGTAGTCCAAGTGAAATCCACGGTGGGAACAGCAAAGGCTGGGTGGCTGGAGACTGCTCCTGAAAGCATTGGTGAAGGTGGCAGCACAGGAGTGGCAGAACAGGGATTATTGCTGCCCTTCCCCAGCCTGGGCCTGCTCACCCCATACACACTGCGGATGTAATGTATACACATCAACACTCAACATATTAAAAATAACGTGGTGCATGTGGAAACTCATCGGCTCTCTTCTATAGCAGATGAGGAGCTCAGTTGTAAAGAGTCTGAGCCTGAACACAACCTTTATTTTAATAGGACCACTGGGGCCTGAATATACCCTGCATATCAGGTGAGAAAGCTGGTATATAAGGCTGAACAATTAAGCTAGGACAGATACTTTGCTCCCCCCCTCCCCCCCCAACTTTTCTATGCTAAGAACTTTGCATTTCTGCTTGTACCAGACTTGATGGCAAAATTCCTATTGGCTTCAAAGGAGTAAAAACTAGCCCCTATTTCTCTTCAGCTCTGTAAACTTTGAACTGGAAAATATTTATTAGATCATAAAGCTTATTTGAAGAAAATTACAAAATATAACCGCCTGTAGAAGATCTGTCTTCTGTCTTTAACAGCTGTTTTGTTTTGTCAAAGGCAGATAAACCCTTTTGGGGAAAAATGGACAGGTGGTTTGTATGGTGGTTGCTTTCATATTCTTTTTATTATTTCTACTCCCAGCCTCATAAGCATAGTCAGGAGTAGTAAAAATATCAGGGTGTGCAGTTTGTTTGCGTAGATTCCTTGTTATTCGCCATGGTTTAACCTGACTGGTAGCTAAACACCACACAGCCACTCCCTCCCTCCCCCTCCCCACAGTGGGATGGGGGAAGAGAATTGGGAAAAAAAAAGTAAAATTCACTGGTTGAGATAAAGACAGTTTAATAGGACAGAAATAGAAGGGATAATAATAACAATAATAATAATAGAATTGGAACATGCAAAACAAGTGATGCACAATGCAAGTGCTGACCACTGACCCACCGATGCTCAGCCAGGTCCCAGTTCCCAAGCAGTGGCCCTAGCCAGCTTTCCCCATAGTTTATGTGCTGAGCATGACGCCATACGGTATGGAATATCACTTTGGTCAGTTGGGGTCTGCTGTCCCGGCTGTGTCCTCTCCCAGCTTCTTTTGCACTCCCAGCCAGCTCGCTGGTGGGGTGGGGTGAGAAGCAGAAGAGTCTTTGAGTTAGTGTAAACACTGCTTAGGAGCAACTGAAACATCAGTGTGTCATCAACATTATTCTCACCTTAAATCCAAAATACAGCACCGTACCAGCTACTAGGAAGATAATTAACTGCATCCCAGCTGACACCAGGACAGTATTTTACAGGCACAGCTGGTGGGTGTCAGAAGTGGGTGGATATGGCTATTTCAAGGTATATCCTGAACTTGATTGTTTTCTTTTCAAGAGAGTGTACTCATCTAGCCTTGGTAATGATGTTAGGCTGCTATTGTTGGGATGTATAGGAGAATATACTTAATGCAGTCTATCTTTTTAAAAGCTTTGGCTTAGCTAGTGTAATGGAAGTACTATACTAGCAGTGCACAGTGGCTCCCTGCATAGTGACAGGCTGAAAGTCTGCCTCAGGTCTAGTTTGTGAAGCTAATAAATTAATTTTGATTTATTTTTTTTTTACCAGGGCTGCAGGCACAGTCATATATTACTGTGAGCCAAATGAAGGTTTAGACAGAGAGATTATCTATTCCTTTACATATATAAACCTACTTACCTTTTTAAATCACATTTCCCCTGACCAGATTTGTCCTTTCCATAGTGCAATTTAAGGAAATTTTCTTTGCAGTGACTTGCATGTTGGCCCATAGTTCAGCAAAGAGGAAGACTGGAAGAAGCCAAAAGGTAGGGAAGCGATGGTTGTATCCTGTCAAGATGGTCCACGTTGGCCTAAACTGCTGTATTCATGTCATTGCATGACCTCCAGAAAGTACTAATAATGTCATTACTCGCAATTTTAAAGAATTTGAAGCATGTACATTTATTTTTAATCTCCTCTCTCTTTCAATGGTAGGGTATGAAATTTATACCATTGTATGGTAACTCCATTTAGCCACATTTCTCATTTAACTCCAGTTCTGATTAGCATCCTCTCCTTTAACATGACTACTGTCAGGATCAGAGGAGGTTCCTTGACATCAGTGCTCCTTCCTTGAACGGGGGAGGAGGATGCAACTGGACTAGCTTTGTGTGTGTGAGGATTCTGGATTTTCTGGAAGGAGCACGACATCCTGCTGAAGCATATTCCCCATCCTCACCCCAGAAGAGTCTCTTTACTGCAGGAGGAGTTTTGCCAGTTCACCTGAAAGGGCATCTCTGGCTGACCTGTGTCCCTCAGGAGGGCATATGCTTATCGCAGATGCATTGCTGGGTACCTCAGCAAGGCTGGAGAGGCCCATCCAAGGGCTTCTGACTTCTAATGTCAGACAGATTCCATGGTTCTGCTGAGACACACCTACAGCCCTTGAGAGGCCACCTGAGAGACCGACGGGCAGAGAAGTCTTCACAGTATTGGGAAGGTGGTTTGCTCTTAGGTATTTCAAGCTTTATGCTTCCCCCTAAAGGGTTTCACAGGTTTCAGGTCCATCTGCCCTATGCTTTTCTCTTTACCTGTCTATAGTTTCATTTCTTCAGTGTGACAGAAGAGCTAGCATACAGCGATGACTTTTCCACTTCAGGCAAAACCCAAAGGTCCCCTGAAAACTCTGCCACTGTACCAAGAGAATGATGCTACGCTGTCATGCCAGGCACATACCGCTGGGGCTCAGAGCACGGGCTATCTACTTTTACTCCCTTTGAGAGTCATTTATGTCAATCCTTAACCTAGGCAGATGAGACCAAAATAAACTTGCTGAAATAGGAGTCAGTATCTCTACAGCCTTTCAAGCTGGTTTAAGTAGACTATGTGTTTTTTCTGGGCAGGCAAACCCTTGCACTTCCAGGAAGAAGTCAGTATTTGCATTGTTGCTGGCACAAGACATCTAAAGTAAAAATTAATAAAAATGAGCTCCTTATACATTAGCTCTTGGAGAGTACCTTGGGGATGAGTGATTTGGCTTACCACTATCCACAGTTTATATGCATGCCCAGTGTGCAGCCTGCTCCCACCAGGGGAAGAGGGGAGATGACTGGAGCCATGGCCTGCTGGGACTGTAGCGTGGGGAAGAAGACTTGACACGTGCAGTCTGGTTCCTGTAACTACCCCAGAAATGTCTTCCAGGACTGGAATTTAGGAAATGTGTCTAGTGTGGAGGGAGATCTCTCTCTCCATGTTTGGTGAGCAGGGCCACGAGTACCTCACACAGCTATAGACTGGCTCTGAGCTCAGCCTGACGAATGTTTGGTGAGGCTTGCTAGTCACGCATTGTAAAAGAATGAAGCTGGGTTAATTAGCATTGATAATATACAGCTGTGGGCTGGCTTCAGGAGCAGTGGGTTGGCCGATGTAAATGAGGTGCAGCTGTGGCTGGTGCTGTTAAGTGGTTGAGACCCAATGAAGGGAGAGCAGCTGAGGGAGAAGCAGAGAGAGGACAAAGCAAGAGGAGAGTGGGCCCTGGATGAGTGCAGATGAGGAGAAGACAGCAGAGGGACTGTATGAAGAGTGTGCTGGTATGAGGTGGTGAAAGACCTTGTTGCAGCTTGATAATTCGGAGAGTGCTGCGACAACACATCATTCGGTAACTCATGAAGATTAGGAGGGTGAATAAAACATATCCCATCACTGCTTTTGCCAAACTCCAGCATGGCTTTATTCAGTTAGAAATCATTAAGACAAAAAGCCCTCTACACACTTGGTGCTTTGCCTTTCATCCTCCATCCTTCAGCACATGCAGTTCGTTTCAGCTGCACTTCACCCGATGGCAGGGCTTGGGTGCTTTCCCTCAGCTGTCTCTCCCCCTCTCAAACTAGTGCTAGTGAGCAGGTGAAATAAGGTTAGCAGGTGCAGGTGCAACCCTTTCAGTCGCAAGGGTAAGCCTGAGAGCTGCAGATCATGGAGGGACCGAGTTCAAGTCATTAGGTTACATGCTGCTGCTGCTAACAATAATGACGACAATGATGATATAGCGCAAAGAGTCTAGGAACACTTTTAATGATCAGCTGAGTGGGGACATCAGCTCTCATTATCTCATAGCGTAACAGCATTAACAGCAGCTGATGACACTGTAACCTTTACTTTGCAAAGCAACAACCTGTACGTTAGGGAGCATTTGCCTGGATGTGAATTAGGGAATGTAAGAGCTGAATTGTAACCAGATGTGAAAAGCACCTTGATTTCGGAGAAGCCTCTGCAGTCTGCAGCTTTACTTCACCTATATGGTATCCTAACAGAGGAAAATGTCATTTGTCTTTTCTCCTCTGTGGTTCCAGAGCACTGGCTGTTCCTTACACTTCTATCCATATAAGCTGTGGGTAGCGGTGAGCTGAACCCCTCATCCCCAAGGCACTCTCCAAGAGCTAATGTGGCAAGGGGGCCTCTACACCTGCAGAAGTGACCCATGAGCAGAGCAGCTTCAGCTGGAGCTGTACATGTCCTCACTGTGCAAAGTCAGCAGCCAGCACAGTCCCCAAGCAGCTGCAAGCTGGATGCAGAGCAAAGGTGCCCCTGGGCAGGGGCTGCAGGTCCCTCGAGCCCCAGCTGCAGCACAGGCAGCGCTGGCTGCCTGGAGAGGGGAGCAAGGGCTTGATGCAGAGCATCTCCAGTGCCACCAGACCATTACAGGAGCAGACAGACCCCAAGCAACCTTCCACTGTGGAGTGCTGTGAAGGCTGTGAAATGGGCTCATTAAAATACACATTCACCTTTGTTATCCTGCAGCTGCATTGCCTGATGCATCCCACTGCAGTTGCTCTAAGGTAGGATCCCAAGTTAAAAACTTTCCCAACTTGTTTTTTATTCACCAGCGAAGTTCATGTCTAACCCATTAAGAGCAATGGAAGCAATAACAACTTCTGTCTTCATGGGAGGCAAATGAAGGGGAACCTAAAAAAAAGGGCAAGGGAACAAATGAGGCACTGGCTGATTGAAAGACTGTTATTTTGTGTTGCCTTTGACAGCTGGACACAGGACGCCTTCTAGCATCGGTGTGGTTAGTGCTAAGCATAACCCAATTGGGGCATGGCACCCCTAGCCCCAGTGTGCCTCCTTTCCTCCTCTTTTTCCACAAAAGCACAGGAAACCGCCATGCAGCCATGGTTTAGCAGACACAGCCTTGCAGCAGGCTTTGGCTGGGATCCCTGCTGACCCCTGATCACACTAAACCTCTTCTCCTCCCCAGCGGCAGACGGAGGCTTGCACCCAGACAAAGTTGTTCTTGCCAGCGTCATCCCTGGACGCAGACCCCTCCCAGGTGGCACCCGGATGGACGGGGTGTGCCGCGGGTTTGCAGGCTCCTCCAACGAGCCAGGGGTGCAGTGCCTTGTGCTGAGCTCCTGCTCCTGCTGCTCACGGGGTGCAGTGTCCTGTGGGCACCTCCACCACCCTCACACATAGACCAGTACTTAAAGCCACATGCATCCCCAGTCTCCCCCTGCCACAACGGAAACCTCACAGCCTAAGCCCACCTCATCCAGGCTGGTAACTTTGCTTTGATACACAGACATGATCTCCCCAGACAGTGCTTTTAGCTGCAAGAAAATTTCTCCCTCGCAGTGTTTTGTTCTTAAAGACTGCTTTCCTGGGCTAAACATACTTGGCTTTAAATAGATGGGGTGACCCAAATACTATTGTGAATGATTACTCGAGGATGAAGTACAGACTCTAGTCCAATGATTTTTACAAGACAACTTAAGTCAATACAATCTTTCTGATTAGTGGTTTCCAGAAGACCTATATGCTGCATCATCCCTCGTACATTCATCATCTGGTTCACTTTGGCTGTATTTGTTCAAGCAGTACATTATCAAGCATACAAAGTGTTTGCTCTGTTGTCCTCTGGACTGCACAGATTTCTTCTGGAACAAACTGTAGCTTAGAAAGCCTCTGCTGTGGATTGTTGTAATGAATATTTTACAGTAAGCCACTAGTTACTAATCAGCCTAATTTTACTTGTACAACTCTTTTTATAACCTTTACTCTTAAAAAATAATTGGGAAAATTTACAATGGTAATGGAAGTGTTTATTAACTGATGGCCTACTTGCAAGATTAAACTGAACACAGCATTGCAATTCAGGCTGTTTTTCAGCTTTGTATAGGAAAAAAAATAGCAGCAAGCATAGAAGCCATTATTTTTCACAGCATACCCCTGAATAGTCTTTTTTATTGCAGACTGTCTACTGTAGTATAGCAATGAGTTCAACAGAAAATGCACTAAAAGCCTGAAATCTAAATCTAATTTAAAATCTAAATAATGCATGATTGAAAATGTATTATCTATTCTCAGCAAATCAGTATCATTAACAGTAATGTTTCCCTAATTTTAAGCACCATCTAGCGAGTCAAGCATTTGATCTTCCAAATTACTGAGAAAAATAAGATTGTGGCATGACTGCATCCCACCTAGTGCTAGGTCTCTTTCTGAGATTCATAAGCTAGCTGTTAAACCATTGTCTGCTCTTCTGCTAATGGTCATTAAATATTCCTCCAAAGGTGCTGAAGACCCAAGCTGCCGCCTCCAGATAATTTGTCTATTGACAAAGGAGGGTGCCGGCTGAGTAGGCTTCCTAGTTAGACAAAGCTAACTGCCTAAAAGTGGAGCACGGAAAAACCTCATTTCGATAATGATAATCTTTTTTTGTCACTCCAGAGCAAGGGACTGGAGAGGATGTGTCTTTATTTCAATTATTAGTGAAAAAAAAAAAATATATATAAAACTACAGACAAACAGCTTTATAAGGATCACGATTCTTGCTATTTCTATTAGCCAGCTTGCCATGAAGATGAAGTAGGTCTGAGAAGGAGTCGCACAGCAAATCTGCATAGAATTTTAAGACTTGATTATCCAGTACCGGTATTAAATCAGTTCAATTGCATCAGCACTGGCTCCTGTGGCAACGCAGTGTAGTCAGCTGGCAACTGACCTGTATAAACTGCAGCCCATGCATAGAATCTCTTTGGAGATCAAGTGATGCACCACCAGTTTGGGTAACACAGTAACTCTGGGCACAGGCAGGGACCTTCAGACTGAGCCTCAACAACAGATCAGGCCAGTTTCTGTGCATCAGGCGGGCATCACGTGCCAAAGGTCTCTCCTGGTGGTGGGTCCCCAGCTGCCTGCCCAGCCAGTGGCTCACCTCTGTTGCACTCTGCATTGGGGCACTGCATCTGCTTGGGAGGCCACACGGTGAGGGAAGCTGAGGACTTGACCCAACCTACAGAGACCTGTCTGCTGTTGTATTTTCGAGTTTCCCTCCATCTCCAAACATCAGTTTCCTGGCCATGTCACCTCCCGGCCCCATGCCTCAGAGCAATCATGGTAGCACAGGCAAAAGGCTGATGGAGGACAGGGACAGCTGGTGAAGGGGAGGTGGTGCCAGGACTTGCTTATGCTAGAACTGCTGCAGAAATGTTCCTCAAACTGAACCCCACGCCGAAGGCTCAGCCTCCATGCTCCCCTGTGCTCACTGCTCGGTCTCCTGGGGAAAGTGCGATGGTGCAGTGCCAGCTTGCTGTTTGGAAATGGTGGAGGTTAATCTTTTCCTCATGTTACTGAAATCGGGTACCTTATGGAGTTAAACTGGGGAAAGCAGTATCTTTAGGAGTGGGAGCATTTAAGGCCTGGTCCCTCATCACCAGCAAGCGTGACTGCTGAGGGGTGACACAGGTACCTGGTCTCTGGTTTGTCCAAGACAGGAAAAGCATCAAACCAGAAGCTTGGAATCAGCTGCACAGCTTTACTAACAATATTGGAAATACTTTACAGTTGTCCTGACTTGGATATAGGCAAAGCCACTGAGAAAGAGAAACAAGGCATCCCTTTTCTCCTTCCTTCCAACTGCCCATGCATGTCATTTTGCTAGCAAGAGGAAAGATTTTTTAGCAAGATCCTGATTTATGGTTTAGAACGTCATGATGGAAAGTGGATTCAAGCAGGAAATCAATTTTCAGAGCTATTCAGCAATGAAAGGCAATGTTTTTGGAGTAGTCCTTCCCCACAAACAAAGCAGAGCGTGTGTAGGTATCAGTCTGCTTAGCAAGATGGTTTAAGCTTGCTAGAACAGTCACACAGCATGCACGATCCATGTTAGGATCCAGTCAGCTCCCAAACACCCCTCAATCACAGGAGTGAGCCAGAATGTCATGACATCACATAAATAAATGTAAGCAAATACCATGAAAAGGCTTTACCCTGGTCTTGAGCAAAAGGTGAAACTTTCGAGTCCTGTGGGATCCTTCTCTGTCCCCAAACCTGCTGGCTCATGATGCAGCAAAATGGTCTGGCACTTATCAACCCTGTCAGGGTTTGCAGGTCCTGGGTGTGTTTAACTTGGAAAGAAAGGTTTCAGGAGGAGGCTCCTGAACACCTCCTCCCAGAGTTACGCAGGGGGAAAAAAAGAAAAATAAACACAGGCTTTCAGAGGTCAGAATGTATAGCTCTCCCAGAGCTACTATTCCTGGTAGAAATTAGACCCTGAAGGGCCCAGGTGAAAATCAGGGATAATCCCCATATACGTGCTTCTAATTGGGACAAACTGTAAGTGAGAAAGCTGACCGACAGCTCCGGCCCACCCCTGGGGGCTCTGGGTTTGTTCCCAGCTGGTAAACAAGAGCACAGTTATGCAAAGCCGCCTCTATAAACAGATTTCAGTTTATTACAGCCAAACTGGGGGAATCTATTTTTGTCACCGCTTTGTGCGAATGTGTTACCCTTGTGATTTCCAGGCAGGTCACTCCAAGTCAGCTGCTTTGGCTGTGGCTGTTGGTAGAAGCTCCTCCATCGACTCGGTCCCTGGCCCCTCTGCTCGCCCGCCTGGGGTCAGCTCCCAGGCAGGGGGGCCGAGGGGATGCGCCTGCGGCTATTCTGGTAGCTGTGAGTTATGGCGGTGTCATGTGAAGCAAAGAGCCCAGAAATGCATGTCAAATCGAACCAGTGACTAATCACGATATTTTGGTTGTATTAGTGCCTGCTGGGCAAAGGTCTATGGGCTCAGAAAATCTTCACGTAATAATCCCTGGGCGCTGATTTGATCTTCAGCTGAGGCTTCCTAAAAGAGTGTGAAAAGAGGACGGGAAGGGGGCTGCAGTCCCAGGGGCAACAAGGTCCAAACTTATCTGAGTTTGAAATACAGACGAGAGAGCCAGCACTCCCTTCTCATCTGTGTCCGCCCAGAGCCATGTGCTGGCAGCCAGAGAGGATCTATTTGATCTGCCTGTGGAGCAAGAAGGGTCGAGGGAGACGGTTGAGCAGACACAAAGTGTCATTTGTTGGGATTGTTATCTAGCTCCCTCATCTGTCATCTGATGGCCAGCCAAGCAAGTGCTCAGCACAACTGTGGACCGTTCATCCTTGCACAAGTGACGGAGGCAAGAAAAGTAAGCATCCTACAGCAGCTGTTGTGACATTCAGCTGTTTTTTCTATAAAGAAATGCATTGAATTCTTTACAAACCTACTAACTGTCCCCCTATGCCAGGCAAGAGACTGTTGTTTGGTTTTTTTTTTTTTGGTTGGGCTTTTCTCTAACAACTGGAAGTCTGCTGGGCATTCAAGCAATGGCTGTTGAGTAGGGCAGCTGTTTCAATATCTAATTGCATTTTTTCTGTAATAACTCAAGGGGAAAGCGTTGCATTGCCTACAATGAGCTACTTCCTGTCCTACTGCAAAGCGCACTGCACCGCTGTGCTCGCCCAGTACCAGAGCCTGAGATCAGAGGGCTTTCTGTGTGATATTTTGCTGAAAGTGAAGGAAAACGAGTTTCCTGCACACAAGTCCTTGTTGGCATGCTCCAGTGACTATTTCCGAGCCATGTTCAAAAGTTATACCCAAGAGTCTAAAGCCAGTGTAATTGATCTGCAAGTTGTCTCACCCACTGGTTTCCAGAATGTCCTGGATTTTATTTATACTTCTTTGTTGCCCCTTTCCTTTGAAAGCCTGGAAGATACCTTGGAAGCTGCAAGCTACTTGCAAGTGACTGATGCCATTGGCTTGTGCAATCAGTACTTGATTAACAACCTCGCCTTGGAAAACTGCTGCTTCTCCGCCAACGTGGCCAGGAAGTTCTACCTGCCGAATGCCTTAGCAGCAACCGAAAAATACATTGTCAGTAATCTCTGGAAGCTTCTGGACTTGGATTTGTCAGGACTGCTCGAGCTGAACTTCAGGTCTTTGCTAGTGGTGGTTCAATCACCAGATCTCCCTATGGTGAAAGAAACTCGCCTGTTGAATCTCGTGCTGCTGTGGCTGAAGCAGGATAAAACCAGGCTGGCTCACGCTAGCAGCCTTTTAGAGCACATAAGATACGGCCTCATCCCAGTGGAAGAGTTGAGAAAAACCTACACACAGTCAGAAGTGCCCCTCTCTGCAGGTATTAAGTGCTTGATCATTAAAGCAATAAATTACCATACATCTGTTTTCAAACAGCCTATCCTGCAAGACAAGTCCACCACGCTGAGGAATGAGAAAACTCGGATCGTTCTGCTGGGGGGAGGGACAGCAAGCGAGGGGCTCGTCACCGACATGGTGGCCTTTGACGTTTACAATCACAAATGGAGAGCTCTCACGCAGGTGCGGGACAGGGTGCAGAACCACAGCGTGTGCGTGGTGGGGAACTTCCTCTACGTCTTGGGTGGGGAGGTAGAAAGTGGTGCCCCGGGTGATGCTAAAACCAAAAAGATCTTATCAGTTACAAACAAGGTCCATCGTTATGATCCCAGATTTAACACGTGGACCCAAATCACGGGCATGCTGGAAAAGAGGTGCCAGTTTTCTTGCAGTGTCCTGGGCAAGGATATCTTTGCCATTGGTGGAAGGGGTGAGGATGGGTCGCTGCATTCGTCTGTGGAAGTCTACAACATCAGCAGGGACAGATGGATGAAGGTCAAAGAATTGCCATGCAAGCTACATGGCCATGCCAGTGCCATTTGCAAGAGTACTATATACATCTCTGGTGGCAAGCACTCAGACCCAGCCGACACAAGCAAGGATGTATATTCTCTGAGCTCACTTGAAGGGCAGTGGATAAAAAAAGCCCCCATGAGCATTGCTCGGTTTGGGCATCAGATGGCAACCATCAGAGAAGCCATATTCACCTTTTTAGGATTATATGAACCATTCTCTGAAATAGAAAGATACGACCCTGATCAGAACCAATGGACTCGTTTAAGACCACTGATCTATGATCGATTTTGCTATGGCCTGGCAGTGGTAGAGGAAACAGCTCTTCTTATTGGGGGAAAGAAATGGCAAAACTCACAGGAAGTCCCCACGCAAGACGTGGTTGGCTACGACATTGACAACGATGGCTGGGAAGAGATTTGCAAAGCCCCCTTGCCTTGGTGTGGGCTGCAGTGTGCAGTGCTGCAGCTCTCTGAAGGGGCTGATGAGCAGGACAGCGACAGCCAGCAGAAGAGGCTGCCGGACTGCTGAGCTCACACACCAAGAAATAACCAGCCCAGGAGATGGGCCAGCAGGGCGGGCCTGGAGAAGAAAATTGCAATGGCACCGAACGTGGCGGAGTGGATGTTTTGCTTTGATAAGCCAAACGCTTGGTGGAAACAGGCAGGAAGTGGCTGCAGCAGGGGAAAGGCGCTGGGATCTATAGAGCTGGAAGCCAACCTCACTGAGGAAGGACATACCAAGCAGCACATTTAGAGGTGATCAAGGAGAATATTAATCCTTGACCTTTGAAGAATAATTCTCAGATAGTAATTAATAGGTGTTGCAAATCAGATTTTTCAAAGGTTAAAAAATATAATCCATCTTTTCTGTTTTCTTAATCAGAGGTCATTTTCCCAGCTGCTAAGTGCTATTGAATTTTTATGCTATGGCTAAGCAAAATGAAAATGAGCTGTATAAAGACTAGAAAATTGATGTCTATGAGAACTAATAATAAGTACTGCCAAGGAAAAGGAATTATTTGATATGCTACATACTAGGCAAGAATGTCTTTGCTAACTAGCATGAAATGACTGGAGAGAATGCATGGATTTTTTGATATGTAGACTCAGTTATGGCTGTAGGTTAAAACAGTGACTGTTCAATAGAAACCATTTCTCTCTGAGTGGCCTTTGCTGTAACATGCCTTTCAGATGCTTATTTTGTGTTATTTTAAAGACACGCTACCGGTAAAGTACATTTCTTTAGTATCCAAACCTGGTGTTAGTATAGATGGCCAGAGCTGAATGGGTGTACTTACTATTAAACTTGAGAAACTTGTTACAGGAGTTGCTGTAACTAATGCCTTGACACTTACCTCAGTAGCATATGCTGCTGTATCACAGCTGCTCGTAACGGTAAAATTGCTCACAGCTGTTGAACTGGTACATGAGAGAATCCTGCGGTCAGGAAAGGTTTACCTTCATCAAAGGGTACGAAGGGGAGGGAGGTAACGGAAGGTTTTCAGAAGTCTTTATTCGGCGTCTGCCTACATATGAAACAGCAACAGCCTTACTTCTTTTTGGCCACACTGGCAGAGTTCAAAGGCACAGATTATGGAGGTACTTTAAGGCACGTAGACCTGTGAAATGCAGGTAAAACGGTCAGCTGCTGTAGAACCACTTTGGTATGGCATAAATTGAATCTTGAGTTGTAGAAGTTCATTTAAAAGCTAAATTTATTGTACTTCATTTTACAGTGTTCCCTTTCTAGGCTGAGAGTTAATACAATAAAAATATATATAGAAGAACATTTAATAGTCTTAAAAGAAGGCAGCACAATGGAGAGGACACGTTCTTTGTCACTAGACTAGCTTAAAAAACTGTAATGTTTAATTTTCACCTTTAAAGCAATCAAGCTGACTTTACTAATGTAAAGTGCAGGCAGAATAGCTGTTGCATGGCAACAGATCTAAGTCTTCTGAACTGCCTTGGTTTTGACAAGGAATCAACTACACAATGTGCATATACATCCATCAGATATAAAGAGGTTTCTTCTATGAATATATTTACTTTTGGTCCAGTAAAACAATAGCAAGAGAATCTAAATGCTTGGAACAATAGCACAATCCATTTCAAGTCAAGCATTTTTTAAGAGAAATTTACAAAAACCTCACAAATTTAATATACAAGTCAGTACCCATGCAGTAAATAAATGTCCAGTTTATACAAACAATATTCTTCTAATGGTACAAATATTACACTGGATCCAGAATTCTATACAAACGTTAATACATGTTTTGTCATCCATATCGACTTGAATATAGGATTACTGAAAATGGGCTACAGAAAGGCCACTCTTCTGTACAATTGTGCAAAATCTGCAAAACAGTTGCAATCCAAATGCAATAAAATAACAAGAAAGAAAGAGAGAAGGGGGGAGGGAGAAGAAGAAAAAGAAAGAAATGGGAGAAGGTCAGAAAAAGGGAGAGAATGAGAGAGGAATAAAAAGACAGGAGAGAGAAAATAAACCTGTCCATTCTTTCCTCCATCCCTTCATGGATATAACTGTCAGGAAATATCAGAGCTCATAAAGTTTAAAGTACATTCACTGAGCTGTACAGGCAAGAGTCTAAAGCTGGTTAAGAGTACAACTCGCTGTAAAGAGTATAAAGGAGGCTTTTCCCTTTCACATGAGTGTTATTAAATCATGTCGTGAGTCCTAACTTATGCAGCAAAATACTGAAAAGCAGCAGAAATATTTTGCCATGCTCTGATCACTGTTCGAGAACAAGCCCATAAAAAGTAAATACATAATTTAAGATTTCCCTCCCATTTTCCTATTCCAAGCATGTGCCTAACTCTAAGAAACTATTTCTGCTCATATTCACCGGGTTCTCTCCAGCACAACTAAAATCTCATGGAAGTTTAAAGCATTTTATTTGTCTTGTGAACTCAGCAGAACCCAAAGACATCTCTTCCTCTTCAAAAGCAAACTGGAGGTTTTTTTACTCCTCAGCTATTTTTCAGGTTCTGTGCTCAGCTCTGCTCCCATCACACATTTTCCCCGCATACAATACAGCCAAATTTCACAGCTCAGGAAACACATAGGAGACTACTTGAAAAATCCTATTCATTCCTTTTCTATTGTGGGAATTTTCAAAGCCTCTCAGATTCGGAGCATTTCATTGGGAACCTTTTCCACTGCTGCTTTTCTGGGCAAGAGAAACGCTGCTATCAAGGATGTTCAGAGTCTACGTTTTCTCTTTTGCAAAATCTGCACATTATACTGATGTACAGTAAAAAAGCAGCATAAATGACAGTACTATGATTACTTTTTGAAAAAAAATCAACCAAATGTGATTAAGAGACAAATAACACATAATTTTGTCCTGACTGGAATACAAACCAGCATCCCTTTGCACTGATGGTAAACTTTAGCAACAGGCTTTAAAAAAGCACAAGGAAATAAGACCTAACTTTTTGATACTTGAATTCACATTAGTCCTTTCTGCCTGCTGATTTTCACACTTTTGTATGTTTGACAAAACTGAAACACAACCACCCTGTTACACTCTTCCCCTGTTATTTAAGAAAACTCCTAGAGTTTCTCATTAAATATAAAAACTGGTTTTCTCCCACCACCAAAATAGTACCTGCACTCTAAAAATGCAATGCAATACTGGAATTATATAATATAAAATATCATTGTAAAAGTGACCTTTGATAACAAAACCTTTAGCTTGAATTCCTGCGTGAAGGTCACAGTCTTCCAAAAATGCTTTTAAATACTTTTCTTTAATAGCTAAAGGTCATGTTTTTATTTCACAGAAGGTAAACACAAGCGGAGCATTGGTAGCATATAAAATATACAAATCCTCATTAAAGACGTGGTATTGTTGACCATCGAAGGTTTACTTCACACAGCTGAGTAACATTAAAATATAATTTACTAAAGCTCCCACATATTGATATAAAAACTACTTTATGCACTTAAGTAAAGGGCTGGAGTGTAACAAATGGACAAAAAGAGAGACTTTTATACATGCGTTTCAATGTAAGAGTGAGTGTGCGCTAAGGAGGCTATAAGTGCATCAACCTCAGATGAGCCATTAACAGAGTCCCTCGGGGTGCTGCTTTGATAGACGTCCATGAAGAGATCAAGGTACATTTTTTTCCATTCTTGAAAGTCTCTAGATGTCAAAGCTGGATTATCCAGAACTTTATCTATAATGGCTACTTCTCCTTCCCTGGCCTGTGAAAGAAAAGGAACAAGCAAAGGGTCAGTGCAAGTGATGAGTGACAGCCAAATTCAGTCACATGGGTGGAAGGGAAGAATGGGGGGAGCAAACTCAAGACATGGAGCCCCTAAAAGCAGGGGGACTATCTGACTGCTATACGACTGCTTGCAAAAAGGAGCGCTTCCTACAGGGTGTCACACATCACCCTGCAGGGCTAGGGCTTCCCTTGCCTTGTCCAACATCCTCAGAAACAGTCCCTATTCCCCCTCCTCACCCCTTGTTCAGCTCAAAAAAAAGCAAGCTCTGTACTGTTTCCTATTAGCTGCTTGCATTTTTCAAGATGGGTTTCACAGAACAGTGCCATCTGTTTGCTCTTCTCGATCAGCATAAGAAATACTGCGTAGGTGCGTGGGATGCAGACACATGGCCTCCCAACCGCCAGCAGAGCTAAACCTTTTTTACCAGGCTCGTCATGGGGACATCTGAGTGCTACATTGCAAAGGCTTGCACAAGGACCCCTGCGTTAATGATAATTCATCTTCATCAAAGATCCAGTGTATGCAATGAACTGGCTGGCTGCAACATCCTCCTATCACTGGAGTGGCAAAGAGAAGGGTGAAAAGGGTAAACTCTAACATAGCTGCTGGTACCTCCCTACCCAGCATTGAGGTGGGGCTGTGGCTGTATCATCATCCATAGCCAGTGATTAGTTTATCAAGAGATGACAGGCAGCCAGTATGGATCAGAGTAAGCCTTAGATACACCTGTAGCCACTCGTGGTTGTTGCAGGCATTGGAACCTGGATGCAACAGGCATAAGCCTTGGAAACACAGCTAGTGTGCAGGTTTCCAGCACTACTCCTCTGTGTAGGCCTGGTATAGTCACCAGCAATCTCCCCTCCATCCTCCCTGCCAGACAAGTTTCACACTCCTCATGGCTAACTCACATTTTCCATGTCCATACTACAAGCATGTTAAATCTTTTTTGGGGAGCATATTAAAGAAAAATACTAAGCTGTGCCAGCCCATGCTGATGGAAGAGGATCAGAAGGGTTAGAGACATCACCCATAAGCAGTAGGTTGAAAGGCATTTTTCATGCTTTGCAAACAGCAGCTAATTAACACTGTCTGCTAGAATGAGTAGCTGAAAATGCTACTCATTTTCAGAAATGGAGGTGCAAGCTGAGAATGACTAGTGGAAATGAAACCATGGGAACTCCCAATTACCATACCTCTGCTTGAACTACCATAACCTGCTTCTCGCAGATTGTGGCTGGTGCCCACACCTCTGCACTACCAGCCAGGTAACTCACACTCACTGGCAGGAGAACGGTTGTGTCATGGGAAAGAGAGCAGAGGGGTCCTTCATTAAGGACTTAGATGATGGGACAGAGAGCCTATGGACAATAAGAGCTAGAAGCAATTTGGAGGGAAGTCTCAGGCTACTATTAATTTGGATAAATTCAAGGAAAGTTCAGAACACCAGCTCCAACAGGCCAGTGTAATTGGCTGCAGTCAGGAAGAGCAATCAAGGCACTGATACAAGAAAAACTAACTGATTAGGTGACAGCAGTAGCTACGGGTAGGTACAGCTATCGGTACTATGGCAGAGATGGAGCCCTGGGCTGTAATGGAGCTGGAAACTCATCATGAGTTACCACGATGACATTGCAAAACAGGCACGCACTGCTCTACACTGTTGCTCTTCACAATAAATAGTAATTATCTGTCTTTGGTGCTTGCTGTTGTTGCTTTTTCAATTATTGGTGTCATGTACTTTTAAGAATGGTTTATACTAACCAAGGTCCAAAGAAGAACGGTGACAGGTTTAGAAAATATGGCTCATAGACAGAGAATGAAGAAATTGTGTTTGCTTGGACCAAAAGAAAGGAGTTCCAAAGAAGCATGAAAATGGCATCTGCTGGGTCAAGAGGTTGCGGTGTTTTTGGAATTTCCTGGAGGAAAGCAATTCTATTTGTAGGAAGCCATTGGCATAATGTAGCTCAGGTATCAATAAACGCTAACAAGAAAGACAATTAAGCATGGCAGCAAGCTGCTGATACTGAACCACAGTTTTGGTATGAGTCATCCTGCCATGCTGCAAAAGCGCAGATACGTGTGAACCTCCTGCCACCCCAACATGCCTGTGATTTTGTTTCAGTTTCTCATGCTGGTAGAAGCCATGCGGAAAGCCCATGTATCTTGATTTTTTCTACCAGCTTCCAATCCTGTAAAGACTCGTACACCCAGATAATACTACAAGTAGTAGTTGCCTTCAATGAGATGATACAGTACAAAAAGTTAAACGTGAGATTTTTTTCAGGATGGGAGCCCCACAGCATGAAAATAATATTGCTTAAATGCTTCTCTAGGTGATGGAAAACTAAATTAATTAACATTGATAAAGCCCTCTTTGATGAAAGCTGTTACAAAATCCACTGTACAATTATCAAGTGCCTTAAAGTGTGGTAATTTAATACAGTTAACAGGGTCCCTGGGGAAAACCAGCATATTGTTTGCCGAAATCTCTATCAGGACAGCATTGAAACTGCTGTAACAAACAAAGAAACTGACAGGGAGGCTAAATGAGCTCTGGTACATTTTGAATAACCATAAAAATCTCCAAATCTATCATTACCACTATCTATTTTTTCAATCAGTCCTACTGATTAAATACAATGATCCTATCAGCTTTCACAGAAAGCAAGCACACAGTTTCCTCCTGGACAAGCTCAGCGATCAGAAAATAATCAAGTGTCACAAAAGGTACCGCTCTGTTCCGAAAGGCTGGCTTCGCTTAACTTACTTTAGACTTCAGCAATTACACAGTGCTTCTGCATTCCGGTAAATGAAAATGTTCAAGGACAAAAAAGGGATTAAGGTTTCCTCTGATAATTTGGTGTCAAATTCTGTTAAACTAGCTAGAGGAGTAGCAGCTGACTGAGATTTTATCTGCACAGAAATAAAACCTGATCCTCTTACTTTGACTGCTCTCCCAAGGCACATTTTTCTCTGCTTTGCGATGAGCCTTTCCCCACGTTTCCCTTGTTTTGCACACCAGGTTCAGCCTGGACTCCAGCTGCGCACAATTAATCTCCAAATATAATACAGTCCAATCCAACCCCAGGGCAGGATTTTTCCTCCCTCTTTTATCTCACCTTTAAAGTGCTTTTCAGAATTCGCAGCTGGTGCAGTTTTTCATTGACTACTGGATCGCTACATCTCTTTATAAAAGATTTCTTATACTCCAGCTTAGTGGAAATCCGGTGTTCTCCTAAAGGAGACAGGCTGGCCTGCTCCAAGGCTCTGTACAAATCTTGCAAGGAGTCTGCTGGTTTTTCCTCTATAGTTTCAACTGTAATGAGAAAAAGAGGGGGAAAAAAAACAGAAGAGGAAAAAATAGAGAAAGAAACAATGTGTCATTAATGTGATTATTTGAAGATCTATCGAAAAAGTTTGCAAAACATTTAACAGGTTTAACTAGACCACAAGGAGAATATTTCACACATGCTAAGTTCCAGAAAAAAGTGCTGTGATTGTAACTGCTCCTTCTTATTGCTGCCTTCAGGGGAAAGGGAGAAAAACTTTTAAGAATGTAAAGTCTTGACCCGCACAGGAAGAAGAAAAAAATAGAGAAATAGTGCAAGGTGTAGTAACATTAGAGTGACATACTGTCAGAAACCACAGCTCTAGTATTGCAGTCAAATATGCTGGTGAGTTTGGTATTACAAGGAAAGGAAGCCCTGGAAGCATCCTGCTGAGGAAGTGATCAGGGATCAGATCTCGGCCCGAGAGCACTGATAGGGCACTCAAGATTATGTTTATGATAGTGGCCTTGGAATGACATGTTGCTTTCCTTTCTAGAAAAGTCCACTTCTTTTTGTCTCATGTTTGATACTCAGGTGTGTTGTTCAATAGTCAGTAATGCTGTCACTTGTGGTGTCTTTATGCTCTGTTACCTGAAGGCTCAGCAGCAGCCTACAGACTGGGTGTAGGAGTGCATTCATGACAGCCTACCTAGCAGCACAGCAAACCAAACCACAGCTGTTTGCGTTACAGTTTTACTTATTCATTTATTTGTATATTTATTTATTATAGGTTTAAAAATATTTGTTCTAGCTAGTACTGGGAGTGTTTTGAAGGACAATATAGGACAGAAATATTTTGGTTCTCTAAAACCAAAATCAAACGAAGTCTGGGGGTGAAATGTTACTCTGATATGAGCATTTGAAAAGCTTCATTTAGAAAGCATTAAAACATTTCAATTTCTCATGCACCATTTCCCTCAGAAGAAAATGTTTGAGATGCTGTACAAACTTGGAAGTGCCAGTGAAGTGCCAGGATTAAATGAGTGATGACCAGGAGAAGCCAGGGCAGCCCTGGGGGAGCAGCTAGCCAGTGGCGCAGGCAGCTCCGTCCCTGCTGTCCCTCGCACACTGACACATCTGGACACACAACAGCTGGCCACCGCCTGTGCACAACCTCCCAGTTGTCTCCACAGCCCTCGGGACCCTTCCGCCAAGTCTTGGCTTTCATAGTGTTGTACATTTTCCTGGTCTGAGGTGCCTTTGTCCCCAGGATGCTTTCATGAAAGCTCCTGTAGGAAAGCTACAGCTCTTTGGTTTCAAGCATTACTTTTCCCTGTGACTGATCCTGCACTAAGACAGAGCCGTCTCCACTGGCTGAAACTTCAGCACATGCTCAAGTACCCATAAGTAGTGAACCTCAGTCTCCTCAGGTGTTTATAGATGGTTTTTTACTAAGCACCGACAGGGAGGACAGATAGTGTGCAGAAGCAACATTTTGAGCCCACCAGCAGCTAGACAAGGCAACCACCCGTTCAAAAGCCATGCGGTACGGCCACTACTCACCTCAGGCTCAACCAACAACTCCAGAGACCCAAATCTGCACACCCCATCACAAAATGTGTTTGCATTTGTATAGATCTTGACACAATCAAAGAATTCTGCAGTCAGCAACTGATCTAGCTATATGTCTCGTCAGTTTATTCCTTTGCACCTTTAGAGGGTTGCTGTTTTTAAAGCACTCATTTTCTTTTAGAGAGAGATGGAAGTGAGGAAGGGTTTGAGGCTTTTTATTGATGGAGCTGTTGTGGGTCTGTGCAGAGCTCCTTAAATCCTCCCATTATGTGCTACCCTGCTTGGAGAGCTGGGTTCATCGCAGTAAGGAGTGGCTAGGACTTAAAGAAAAATAGAAATGAGATGCATTTCTCTTTCTTGTTGATTTCTTCCTTATTAAAACACCTTATGTGTTAATGGGGAAAACACTCAGTAGCTGAATACTTCAAGATTGGTTAAAATTCCCTGTGGTCTTGGTTTTTATACTTTCTTTAAAAGTCTATGCAGCGAGATCAGATGTTTGGTATCTCTCTATCGGTTCATATTGCTGCACTCTGAAGTCCACCAGTCTGACAGCTGGGGAATGGGCAAAAAATGGGTTAAAGGGCAAAACCCCACCTTGATCTGACATGGGGGTATTTTACCTCTGTTTCTTTCTTTCTCTGATCCCTTGTTATGCAAGGTAAAAGAGGTCTTTCCTTGGGTCTCTTTTCCCCATCAGCACTGCCACATTATACCCTCAGGGGATTACTACTGGGCTGGTCTGCTGAAGAAGCAAGCCAGTGCTTTGACTCCGTGTGTCCTGAATTCACTTTGCCAGGGTGATCTAGAGCCTGGACCAGCAACCAGCCACCACATCCAGGCTTGCCATCAATCCATGGCTTCCTAAAACACCAAAAGTCCCCACCACAGCAAAGGACAACATGAGGGTTCAACTCCGAGGTTCAGTCCTGAGTGACAAGTGCCGTTAATGAACCTGGAAGGCAGTGTGGCCCCTGTGGGTTCAAATGGTGGGCTGGGGGCTTGTGCTGCCCTCCCTCCCTGTGCTGCCGGCCGGGGGGTCTGCATGGCTGGGTGCTCCTCAGGGCTCACCTCGGTCAGGCAGCCACTGCTCAGCACGGGCAGAGGAACTGCGGACAGGGGATTCCGACCCTCGCCTCAAATGAGAACAGCTCTCAGGCTGCATGGGCAGAGGCGAAGGACTGCAGGGGCACGATGCAGGCAGGGCTAGGCAGCAGAGCACCGATGCCAGTTCTGTGAAACGCATCGGCACATCACCTCCACCCTGCGGGGGCTGCCTCCCCCAGGCTCTGTCACTGCCTCCCCCAGGCTCTGTCACTGCCTCGGTGGTGTAGCTGTGAGCGCCATGTAGAAAAGGGGACGGGATTTGCTATAAGAGAAGAGCAGGGAAGAAAAGCAGCAGGTCCCTTCCCTTAAATATCTTCCTTCTGCTGAGGCTGGGGAAGCTCAAACAGGGCTCTGCCGCCTTGTTCCACCCACGGCGGGGGAGAGGGCAGCGGGTGTCACGCTAGCATATCCCAAGCCCTTAATACTTTCCAGAGAAACAGTGAAGGTGGTGGTACTGCTGCTCTCAACGGCTCTCAGTAGGCGGGAATGAGCTTACACATGAATCTCCCCTCCCTCACCCTTCTGCTAGAGGCTTTGATTGATTTCCTGTAGGTGTTGGTGAAACCCTTGGCACTGTAACGCATCTGAGGCACTTGATTAGATATACAGCTGAGCTTAAAGCATATTTTCTTTTTTAAAATTGGTGGATTTGTATGCGAGTCATGCTATTACAGCAGGGCTGTCTCCTTACGGACGCAGAAGGCCTCAGGTAAATGCCTTGTTTAAGTAGAAAAGGTGGCCTCATGGGATTTGGAGATGACCTCAGCAGAGCAGCCAGTGCAGCAGGTAGTTTTTCACCCTCACTTGGCTGCTGAGTCATGGGCTGCATCTCCCTGTTTCTCTGAATACACTGCCAGGTAGCTGTTTCCACATCCTGCTGAAAAGGAGGGTTTCTTCCCTGAAGCAATAACTGTGGCCCCTGCCCCACCAAACCTGAACAACTCCAGAACTCTGGAGCCGAAATAAAGCTGCATAATCTCTGCAGCACACAGGATCTGAATTCAGAACTGTATCTTCCTAATACAAGGATACACACTACATTGTGTAACAACGAAGCTTCTGCTGTGTCTTCAAGTATGCAAAGCCATTCACACTAAATGCAGGAGAGAAAAGAATATATCAGTCCAGTAAATGGTGTTACTCTCTAGTTATTCTGCTTTCCACAAGGAAGAGTTTCTGAAGTTTGTACTTTTTTGTACTTTGCTCTCTCTTCTTAAAATGCAGTACATATTTGTATCTACTTTTACGTTTTCTCAGGAGAGAGATACGGAGATTGTGGCTGGCTGGGTGAAACACTAAGTGTTCAAGAATATTTTGGGTTGTTGGCATTCAGAAAAACCTGGTGGGATTTCTTACACCATGCTGTCATCTGTTGTTGGAAAGTGCACGCCCCAAGCTCCACCATGTACTAAATGTAACCACCTCCTGGCTCCACTGGGCTATTAATCTTCCCATTATTTCCCTCTTACAAACCAAGATCCTAAGAACAATAAACACTTCCGTGAAAAGGGACCAGAGAGAAACAGTTAACCTTGGTATTTACATGGATCAAGAGATGATCAGTCCATGTAAACTGATGATTCAGGAAGATGGTACCGAACTAGGGCCATGCAGAAGGTCACCACTGCAACCCAGCTGGCTAACACATCACTCTCTGGACACAGAGGATCTCTACACACATATTTCTCATAAATCTGCTCTAGATATAAGGAATAATCTCTAATAATTTTCAGTGGATGTTCCTGTGCTTCTGTGACTCATTTTCCCTGTAAAAGCTCAAGCCACCAAAAACTTGCATGGTTTTCTTCTTTCAGTGAGATACGGGAGGAATCAGTGGTTGCACCCGGGCCTGTAAGTGCACATAACTGCCCACGCAAGGATAGTACAACACAGTTAATTGTAACTTTTGTCACCAACTGTGCTGACAAGGTCAGATTTTTCAAGGGTTGAAACTCTCCTTTGAGGCTCCTTTATGCTTTGTCAGTACCTCCTAAACACCACCCAGGCTCATCCTGCTGTCTCTACACTTCTCATCCCGACTGATGGATGCTGCTGCCACCCTGACGGCATTCTCTGTTTTCCCACTATCCTCTTTGCTATTTGCTACCTTCACAACTTAGTGATGTGCTTTCCTTCACCATGCAATTCCTCTCATGCACACCCACTCCTCTGCTTGCAATTAGCCATGCATTTGAACAAAATTACCATCCTCTGCAAATCCTGAAAAAGCCAAGCTGCTGCAAAGTCTGTGACAGAGAGCGAACCAGGCAGGCAGACTAAAATGCCCTGGCTCCACTGAAATTTAAACTCTCACTTTCATTCCTTTTGGTGAGCTCACTCTCTCTGGCAAAGGAACCAACTCAGTTCAGGATCTTAATGCGGCAATTTGGTTAGAATACATCACTAATTACATTATTAAACAGCTGCCATATGTTATTTCCCACCTAAAAATCCCAAAGATTTGCTTCCAGTTTGAGAGTTGCACCTTTCCACTTCACCTTTTGCACAGGGGAGGCATCTACCTGAAGCCCCCCAGTGACTTTCTGTGAGTGTCAGGATATGCTCCACCAAAACGGAGAGCACCCTGGCCTCTGGGAAATAGTCTCAAGCCAGATAAAAGAGGTCCTGATGCCCAAATCTCTGGGTTGGTTTTTTTCTTTTCTCTTTGCTTTCTTGAACCTGATGCCACGAGCAAACCAATAAGTGATATAATCCCAGAACCAACAGAGCGTTTTGTAATCTTCCTATGGTGTAGCATGTTGGCTGTGCCACGTCTAACTAACCGGTCTGTCAAAGCCCGCCTGGTCCTGCAGCGGTTTCACAGAGAGGCAGCACAGCACAGATATTTGCTGATCCCGTGGGGAGGGAAGGCCTCCCACAGCAAGCTCTCAAGCCCCAGCTCAGGCTTTCTGCCAGCCCAAGTGTATAACAGGCAGGCACGGGCAGGGGACGTAACGTGGCCACAAGGTCCAACAGCCTGGCTGGGCTTGTAAGCCCTGGGGAACATTTAGGAGAAGGACAGAAGGGATCTCCCTGTATTTAAGGTGGAAAAGCAGAAGGATTGAAGAACAGTGGACATGGCATTTAGCTGTCTTGGAGGATAGGGGAGGGGAGAGAAGAAATCCTCCAAAAAAGTAGTTGCTCGTTTCTCAGTTCAAGGCTTAAATCCATCTTTGCTGCTCTTCAGATTAATTATTAGAGTCCAAACTGCACAAGAGGGAGACATACCCAAATGGCTATGATGCAAAGAACCAGGAATTACAGTAATTGTTTACACTACTTGGATGGATGGCAGGCAGAATAAGCTAGGTATTTCTTCTCTCCCCAGACTATGAGCTAAAAGGCACGAAATGGTCAAATCAATGAAAGGTTTACAAGGAGATGGTGCCTGCACAGCTGTGTGCTGCATATGAGGTCACCCGTGCACAGGCATGGGGGAGCCATAGTGACATGGAGTCATCTCCTGGCAGGAAAATGCTACAAGTCACATCCCTGATTACTGAGAAAAGGAAGAAGCAACACAGTGTTTAAGCCTGTCATGGTACAGCGGGCAAGAGGTGCAATACGATGCAGTTCAGATCTACATGGAAGCCAGCTGCTAATCACCTGCTCTGGGTAATACGGAGCAGATTTCCATGTTAAAGCACGAATAGAAAGCTGTGTCATCTCCTGCACCATGTTAAAATCAAGGCCTGACTGGGCATGTGAATATGCCTGTATGCATATATACATATCTATCTATCTATATGTGTGTGTATATATATATCATTATGCCTATACATACACACATGTATATATTAATGTTTTCCATGAGTGAAGAAAAGTTTAAGCAAGCTGAAGAAAAGCTGCTGTGGGCTTCTTGTGTGGTGCCTGTTCTTTGCAACCCTCCTCTGTTATTCCCTCCCTTTGCCTGCCCTTTTCTGATCTGTGTAACCCTCTATCCTTTCTGGCCCCGTGTATCTGAAAGTGCAGGATTTTTCCCAAAGTCCTGAGTCAAGGAAGGGAGAAGCAGCATTTAAAAACAAGCTTTGATCCATGTGTTTGGTGAAACAATAAGTGGCTGGAGGATCAGGGAACATGCATTTTATACTGTTCTTTCCTCTAAAGGGGAAGTATTTTTGGGTTACCAGGACAGTTGTACATGGTTTCTATTCTCTCCTATTATGTAAACCTGCAGGCAAAAAAGATATTCCTTAGAGAGGGTGTTCACTGAAAGCACCAACACAACAGAGCTCTGCAAGACACTGGAGTTTTCTTCCCACTGGTGTGAGGCTGCCCCTCCTCTGACATGCGTGAGTATAATAAATTGGTTTCCTGAAATAAAGTGAACTGTGCAGGAAAATGGAAAACTCCTATCTCCCATAGGACAGATTTCAGAAGGTATTTTAGGCATTTTCCACTACAACCAAGTTCAATCAGAAGCAATTAGGTATCATAACCACTTTTAACAGTTCTAACCCTAACCTTTGTAAGGCCTGAGAGATGCCAAACCTTTGCTGTGGCACCAAAGGTCCAATTCTTTTTGTGAACTATTTATGGCACTAGCGGTTTTCTTTTGGATCAGTAGATCCCCGTGAATCTCTTTCTCCAAGGTCACCTTTCTGGTGATACTTGAATGACAACCTTGTCACAGCCTTGTGAGCCGCTGCCGCGCTGCAGACTGCAGTTTGCGAGCTGGCAGGCTGAAGCATGGTCAACCTCAGGCTTCATGCGACACTTGAGCTGGTCTTACTAGAAGTCTCCCACCCATGTCAATCCCACACAACTGGAATTACTTATTAAAAACAGCTGACACTAAACTTGGCATCAGGAAAAAAATCGATCCTCAAGGTTTTTTCCTGCATACCTGCATTGTCGTGCTGACAGTAACATTCAGGCATTTTCAGCATCCGCTTAGCAATGAAGTACAGGTGCCAGCAAATGGGTTAATATGTTACTGAGATGGCAAAACACAGACAGAGGGCATAATTTGCTCACTCTGTTCGTGCTGCCTCTTGACAGCTCTAACACACCTCAAATGAGCATCAGGAGAAGCTCCTCACTTGCTCCCAGCCCTGCTGCTTCATGAGGTTCTATTGGTGGGCTGTGATTTCAGAGAGGGTGTAAGAATGAAGACGCAAATAACTCCAAAGCTTCCCAAAGTAACCGGGAACTCTGATCAGTGGCAGATTTTCTTTGGCAGCAGTGTTATAATCGCATCCTTTGGTATTTGGACACAGTTCTCTACTCATTACGTTGCCTATGAAGGCATCAGTTTAACCTTCGTCTGCTGAACTGATTTTAGTGACTCTTTGGGAGAATTTTAACACAATGAAATAGTATTTCCTGACATTTTTCTGCGCCACACATTGATATAAGTGCTGTTTAATTTTATCACAAGCTACCAACGTTGAAGTGAAATAAACACAGCAATTACATTTTGATGGTACACTTCCCCTCAGTCCCTGCAGTTGAGAAACAATGAAAAACTTCTCCTATTTATGAGGTAAGCCAGCAGCCGAAGCAAACTGGGTAAACTGCTATACGTCTGGGGATGCTACAACTTTTAAACAGGACAAGGAGGTCCCCTATGGATACATCCTGCAAGCAATATATGGAAGCAATTACTCCTTCAGGAAAGTATTTTTTCGCAAACCTAAGCTGTTACAGCACATGAAGTTGTGAAAGGTTGAGTTACAAATGATATGGACCTAGCGACATTACTCACCGGTCAGAATCAAGCCACAGTCACGCTTGCACAACAGCAATGCCTGTCAAGGTTTATGGGCTGGACACAGGAAAGCAAGCCTCAACAGAAGGGGTATGTATTCCTGGTGCGCAACACCCACTGAGAAAATGAACTGTACTGCAGGCTACTTCCCAAGTTTACTTGTTTATATGAAAATGTAAACCGAGAGTGAAATTTAAATGCACTTGCATCACTTAGGAATTGCAATCCTATATTCAACATGAAAGAAACACAGCAAATTAGTGTGGGCGGGGGCCAGATTAATTTAATAGCCATCTCAGTTACCTCGGTAATGCACTGCAGTCTGTTAGGGAAGCACCTCCCGAGGCATTTATGAAAGGGGCTTGAAATACTTCTGAAAACGTTATCCCAGAAGATGTCATATTTATTCAGATATTCAGATTTATTATTGGATTTATAACTGCACATGTTCTGATAGCTGCACTGATTAGATTCCAGACTAATTAATCGGCACCCTGATTTACATGTTATATATATAGGGCACAACGCTGCCAAATATTAAGCACCCCCTGTTATCTGCTGAACGCCCATCACACCACCACAGTCTGGAGGCACTGCACAGAGTTCAAAGTACCTTTGATAACAAAAGCTGTTACTGTTGACGACAGAGATGCAATACCATGCAACTTTTCTAGATATTACTCATGACTCATGTCACCAGATGTCATAATGAACTTGTGAATATGTATGCACCTTAACAGAAAGTGCTCTCTCAAAACTGGCATGAGAACCGTCACAGAAGAAAGGTCCGTTCCCCATCCATTGGGCAGAATGTGCTTGCACACAAAAAAAACAAGAGAAAGGAAATGAACACCAGCCCTGACAGACAGTGGTTACGCAAAGGCAAAACTGAAAATTTGCTGGCTTTTTTCCTTTATTAAGCCCAAAATAACACCTTTAAAAAATCCTGACTTCATTAATAAATCAAATGCCTTCATTAAAGAAACATTTACTGCCATTTTCTACACTTTATTTTAAGGCATACAGAAAAATATTTAACAAATGTGTATGCAATTAGATGCCGGGGACTGCTAATTACAGCCCTTCTGAATGCCTCTGCAAAACAAAGATACTCAATACAATATGTTAGAAAGGGTGGGGAAAAGAAAGAGAGGAAGCTGAAGACGATCTAATTCATATTAGCGCAGATATATGCTGGCCTTTGGCTATGAGCAGCAAATAAGCCATCAGTGTAATGCCAAATAGCAGCCAAAGGACATTTTACAGTCACATCTTTGCTTCTGCTTCTCTAATTCATTTCCAGAACATTTCACCTCTAACTAATTATGGAATTTAATGACAGAATGTAAAGGACTGGCTGGGGTTGCAGGCCATTCCAACAAGGCTTTAATGACATATCCTTCAGGTTGCAGAATCTTTATGTACTTAGCAGTGATTTATCAGCCCTGGCAGAGGCAGGTACTTCAAAGGCAACCTTATATAAAAAATAAATTCTGCCTTTGCCAAGCATTGGAAAGAGCACTAAATTAAATTTAAAAATCAATTCCTACAGACAAGAGAGTCATAAAAACTCAGTGGGTTTGTCTATTTGGCCAAACAGGCAAAAATTTATGACAGTACAGTTTTGTAATCAGTAATAGCAATACAGTGTATGTTTTTGATTGGAAAAAATTAAAGATGCCAAAACAACACTGCTAAATATTTAGGCTGAGTTGTGACAGTCCCATTGAGCAAAAACACAAAACATGCATTTTGGTGAATTTCCAACTAGTTTATGTCATACTATACTTTTTATTTTTCAAAAAAGAATATTAAAACTATTATAAGCTCTGTCACCTGCTGTAAGGCAGAATGATGTGATTTTAGTCACTGCACATTTCCTGTTTGTGAGGCAAAAAAGCATAATTTACTTCTTTATAAAAGGGAATATATATAACTATATATATATAATTTTATTGGTATTAACATAATGCAATACCATACATTGAGCAAACAGAAAGAAAACATTTCAAAATACATTTTTTAAAAGTTTCTCCCCATAAGATAGTATGAAATATCAAGTAATTAGCATTAACATTATTACAATACACCCTTAGCCAAATATATTAAGGAAAATCCACATTCTAACCACAGAGATAGAGGCAAACATCAACCCATAGGGGACCCAGAACATAATGATAAATACAATATCTGAATCTACTTTGACATCCAGACGATTACTGGCCCCAAAACAGCCCTCTGGAGTCTGGGTGGTATACAGAGAATACTTTGTGCCTGCTTGGCCAGGCGGCATCACTCACATGTTTAAGTTCTAGAAGATAAAGAGGAACCGAAGAGTTTATCTGCAGAGTCTAATAAATCTCAGCGTGAGGTATCTTCTCCGTCATCATCCAAACGAGTGCCAGTGTACCCTCTGGTAATTCATTACAAACCATTAGATAAATGGAAGTCTCCAAAAGGTCTGTACATACCTCCACTTGACAGAATACACTTAGTTTAGCATGACACAGTAAGGTGACTTCCTTCACTAACGTGAAGCATGCTTAAATGACACGACTGTCTGGTTGGCCTGAACGGGTTCACTGGAGTTCAGTACAAGCAACAGGATTTTACAGTTACCATGGCTGAATCCCTCTTTAATTCCTCGAGGTCTGCAGAACAAAACTGAGTGACATCAAAGCCCTTCCCCTGCCAAGACCCTCTTCCCCTTCCGTTCTCCCGTGCGGGGGGCAGTATTTTCTGCAAATGTGCTCCGTGTAGACTGGATCTGACTTTGTGCCTAGTCCCATTGTGGAAAGGGTGCATTCTTCGAAAGACTGGCCATGCCCTTTGACACCTTCCTGGAGGCCTCATATCCAGGCATGTGGTTGTCTATGCTTTAACAGGTCTGTTCTCTGTTATAAACATCAAAGTTATTCAAGAAGAACTGACTTTCTGAACGGAGGCCATTAGGTTGCTTGCAAGAGGCTGAAGTTGAGTCTCCGTCGTGCCAATTCTCTAATGATAAGTTTATCAACCTTTGAGTCCAATCGGTTCAGTGCCAAGAGAAGTGGATCCCATTTGACATGGAGAGGTGCTATCAACTCTCGCAGTGTATTAGCCTAATATGATAAAGCAGTGATACAATATGTTGAAAGAACTGTGATGTGCCATTATTTCCATATCATATTAGTATATTAGAAATACTATCATGCAAACAAGAGCAAATAGCAAATTTGGCAGACAGTAGCAGCACTACAGAGCTTTTCTAATCTGCATGCAGCTATGCTCATGAGGACAGAGACATGGCACTGTTCTACTGTTACACTTTGCTCCATTAAAATATCCATCCCTGATGCCAAAGAGGTATTTAGGGCAGAAAGTTATATATTCTCTCTTAGTGGATGTGCTTTTTTTTTTTTTTTTTTTTTAAAAAAAAGAACAGAACAAAGAGTAATTGAAAAAAACCCCACCACAAATAAAACAAGAGAACAATACACATCCTAACCAACTTGGGTTGGTTTCCTCCATGTTGAAGAGGCATTAGCTTATTTGGAAGCACTGGAAAAGGGTCACATGAATGATGAGAAAGGAAGCAAAGAATGTGCCCCAAATCCACCAAACGTACTACAAACACAGAAAAATATCCTGTCGGCAACTTATGCATAAACTAGAACAAGAGGTGGCACAACACAATCTGGATCCTTTCATTAGCCTAGCTGACAATCCAGCGTTGTGCAACGTTGGGTGAAGGATAAGATACAGAGCTAGGAAATCATGTGATTTTGAAACCACACTGACATTACATACATCCAAAAGCTAGGGCTTGAGAACTTGAGAATCTTTGTGGACCTGTGTTAGCAAAGAAAAGAGAAAGAGAGAGGTGGAATAAACAGCATACAGCTAAGTTGGTTACTTAAGAGTTTCTGTGTGGATATGCAGTCTCTGCACACAGGGCAGTTTCAAAAGCCCAGCTGCTCTCAGTGCATACCCTATTCTGTTGTCTACTACACTTATTTAGAACACAAAATGGAACAATGGATCTCAAAATCCATTGTTGTTTTAGATCCCAGGTATGAAAAGCTGGGGGATGTTTTGTTGTTAAAAAAACCCACAAAACAACTTTGGGAAAGAGTTCAACTGTGCAGAATATAAAGATGTACAAATTCAATCCAATTTAACTGGTAAGACTTATTTAACTCTTGTTAAAGAGATTTTTTTTTTTTTTCTCCAAAAGACAGGATGAAAAAAGGAAGGAAAATATCAAGCATTGCCATTTTTACTCTTGTGCATATCACAAAAGGTCTGGAGAGCAGAAGAGAAATGTCTCAGTGACAGAAGGCACAAGGTGGAAAGAATCCCAGATGGAAACATCGGTGCCATTTACTCCACCCACAGTAGCAATTGGAAAATGAGTTTCCAGAGAGGCAGAGGGTGAGCAATGCTATACAGAACTCAAACTGAGTTCAGCCTCTCCTGCACTGCTGAGATTTCCTGGGGACTCTGTGCGTCAACAGGGACAGGAGGAAGAAGAAGGGAGAGGAGAACAGTTTATATAACTAAATCCTAAGAATAGCAGTTGAGAGAAACTTTTACGTAACTTATTGCTTAAAATAAGGAACATTTGATTCTACAGCCAAAATGAAAAAAAAACCCACCCAAAACAACAACCCCCAAACCCCAAACCCAAACCCCTGACAAACAAAAGGCCAAACCAGCACATTTCAGGACTCATGGGGCTGAGGGAAGGGAGACTTAAAGTCACAGCATTTAAAACAAGAGTCTTGGATTTGTTTAGAAAAAGGCACTAAGTGAAAGAGCATACTGCTGCCTCGTATGTATCACTGCTGCAGCTTCAGGAAATCCTGTCGTCTCATGGCTGTTGCTCATATAACTTTATCTCTAAAAGTTCCAGAAGTTTGGTTTTAAAGGCCAGGCTTTGGTGAAAGAAACTTGCCTTTTCATGAAACAAGGTGGCTATGAAATCAAGGAGAGTTACTGAAGTTAAGACAAGGGTGTTGCCTACCAGATGTCTATACCCAGCTCTTCCGCATGCCTTGCTGAGGCTGGCTGGGACACATCCCCTGTGCCTATGGAAGAACTGTGCTAAACTTCAACAGATGGTGGGACAGGACTTTTTTTTTGTACCTAAAATCCAACTAAATTTTGCATTAGAAGGTGACTATTTAAAAAGCCCAAACTGCTAATAAGACACACTTTTAAAAAGTCTATTCAGTGATATTGCTAAGGCTGTTATTGGGCTGCCATCAAACACTGGTAATTCTTCGCTGTCCCAGTTTGGATTAGTCACAATGTGCATGAACAGCCTTTCATTAAGACCTCTTGAGACAAGTGGCAGCATACACTGTCCTATTTATCTGAAGGTGAATATAATTAACAGGCACTTGGGGGGCTTTTCTAAATAGATTTTCTCATTATTTTACTGTATCACTCTTACTGATAGTAACTAACTGTACAATATTTCCTATTAGTGTAGATGCAGATTAAGAGTTTAGAAATTCTGCTTTTTGCTCTAAAATTATTTTGCCTTATAATTATAAAAACCACATTTTTCTTTCTCTATCACTAGCATTAGCAAAATGATTTATGTAAAAAATCTCCAGCATATGGATCCCTTTCTAGATAAGGGTTTTTTTAAATTCATTTTAAAGGAGAACAAACACAAATAACAAAGAACAAGTAACATGCTTTTGGATGGATACTTATCAACACTGTAACTTATGAAACGAGACTTGCAAACATTTTGAAAAATAAACCAACTGCCACTCACATATAAAAATGAATACAACCCTATGAAAATAATGAAGTGATCTTACTGCATTTATCAACAAAATTATGTTTCTATTATGAGAAAAGCTTTATGGCAAGTGACTTATCCAGAGCGGTTACAGAAACAAAACTGCCTGCTATAAATCTCCACCTGTTTCTTTAGCTAATGTGGTCACATAAAATGTGAGGAAATCTTCCGTCTGAGCAAACCTGCAGCAGTGGGAGGTATCTGACCCAAGTGGTAAAGACAGAATGCACCCGGGCTGGGACCAAGCCACCAAGCAAGAGCAAAGGGATCCTTTGCGGGCCTTTCTGGGCATGCCACCAAGTCTCAAAACCCAATAAAAATGTAAGCAAAGGGGAGAAGAAAGTTCTCCCTGAGAGAAATGTTTGAGTCACAATCAGTAAGGTCTCAAAATAGCTCTCACAGAAGTCCTGTGTAAGGAAAGGGGCATGGAAGTGGAATCATTCCTCTTTGAGACCTATTTATCAATAATGAAGGCACACCAGCAGTCACTAATGAGTAATTTAAGTTAGGGTTTTCACTTTGATGTGTTTTTTAATAAAATGCATAACATTTTACCACTGTCACTTGAGAGTACACTTTCTTATGAATGTTCACATTATATATTTTGCCCAAACAAGACTACCAGATGCCTGATTATTAAATGGTATGTTTGTGGTAAACTTGCTTTTCAGAGAAGAATTAGGTTGAATAATAACAGGTTAACAAACTTACTTTTGAAATAAATACCTAAGTTTTAGAAAAGGTATTTTCAGTTTTCCCATCTCTAGGGACAATCAGTAAAACTGTAACTGCCTTTTGAATCTCTATTGTTTCCTTCATTTGTGTCCTATTTTGTGTGCATATTTCTACATCTGTTTCTATATGAGAGATACAGAAGGAATTTGACTAGAAGCTCTCACCTATTATCTAGTTCAATAACGAGGCATGTCTAGTTATGTATATTCCCCTAAAGGTAAATACTATGTGTAAGTAATCAGGTTCTGAACGAGAATCAGTGCAAACAATGGGAAAAAGAAATCCCTCCCCATGTACCACAAACTGCTAGCTGGCTGCTTCTGTTGTAAGCGCAGTGGCAGATACATATTCCTCCTCAGTAGGGAAATGGCTCAACACTATTTGACAGAGTCCTTGGGAGGGATGCTGGCAGATCTACAAGCTGTCCATTGCTCAATGTTGGGATGCTCCTACCATCTTCGTGACAGCTCAAGTCTCAGACAGATGCCATGCAGAGATGAAAAGGAGCTGCTATAGAGCCTGGCAATTAGAGTGCCTGAGGAAAGAGGGTTTTGATGACACATGCAGTACAGCCCCCCTGACACTATATTCCAAAGCAGCATCTCTGCAAATTACCTTGTAAGAAGCCAGTTAGATGCAAAAGCAGTAGTAGGAGTCACTCAGTACTCCTCTTGAGGCTTAGTTACTGCAGTAAAGGGCACTAAATCAAACAATGATAATACAGGAATATGCTATCTACTTGCTATCTAGCAAATTCCAGTTTTTCCAGCATCGCAGTGTATGTTTTAGTGTCCCTCATGTCCTCACTGAGCTAAACAAAGGAACACCAAGAGCACAAACATTATATGAGAAAGTACCACAATGAGGAAGGGGGATGGGGAGGACAGATGGTGGTGTCAGACCACACAGAACCTCTAGTATCTGCTCCTCTACAACTGCTGCACTCAGCCCCCTGAGAACAAGGCACAGGGAAATTACAGGGCTCTGATCGGCAGGTGTTTTTCCTCCCACTTACCACAGTATTTCTAAATGTGCAAATGTATCCTGGCTCTCCCAATACACACTTCATATACTACAGTTATTGCTAAATAACCCTCTATCTACTCAGAACTAAAAAAACCTAAATCCCCTCCCCGCCCCAAACGAAGTAAGCAAAAATCCCACTAGAGTTACAATAAAAAGCACCTGAAAACTTAGAATTCATAGCTAATGTTTTACACACTCCAACACCACACCACTAATGTACTTACTAATACATGGAATAACAGTATTCTCTGTATCATCCTGTCTTAAGCTGTGCACACGTATGCTGAATTTTATCTAGCTCCTCTCATGTGCAGGGAAGACCTATAAGCCTGATAAACTCATCATGCTTTTCCCCAGACTCTTGCTTAGCCTTGTAGCTGCAGGGCCTGACACCACTCTGTCCCTGGGTGCAAATGCAGGCATCACACTGGTGGTGCATGCTGCAACAACCTTAATTCATAGCACTCTTACTGCTCTGTGAAAGCCACCTCTGATAAAAACAGCCATGGACTTGGAAATTTGTGGAGACAGACCTCTCAAGCACTTCTAACCCTTCTTTCTGCACTACCTTCTGCTAAAATAATATCCCACACAGGGTTGTCAAGGAAAAGGTTTACATAAAGAATATGCATTTGCTTTAACAACACAGTTTCTCTAAACGGCAAGAAGGTTTTTGACAATGCCAGTAGAGCTCCTATATTATTTGTGTTTGTTTATGGAGGTTTTATTAAATGATAAAACTTCCAGCTTGCAACAAATAAGGATGACACCAGTATTGGTAGTTAAACATCTAATGAAGGAGTACCACCCACCTATAAGGACCTCATTTTTGTGCTCCTCTCTGGTAAGTGGATTTTTTTTAAATGTAGCACATTAAATTGTCAAATTACTAATTCTTACTATATTATATTCATCCTAATTCTGCCCATATTATGTCCCTCCGTATTAGATGTATCTCATGGTTATTCTTGTGTTGCACAGCTCTCTAATATGCCATTAGCAAATTCTTTAGCAAACTAATTATCAGGGTCTTACTGGAATGATGGTTCACAACTCCAAGACAGAGCAGTTTGAGTTGTGGCTCTGTCAGAAAGCCAAAGTTATTTTTTCCAGAGCAGTTTGTTGTGTAACCCAGCCCTCTAATTTGGGACATAAACAGTGAGACACAGCTGAATAACCATGGTGAGGGAAAAAAGAAAAAAAAAAGAAGCTGGCTGACTTTCTTAATTTCTTATAGTTTTATATATATTCAGAGGGTACAAGATGTAATCAGGACTTTAGTGTCCCACTGGGAAATTTATGAATTCTGAGAATGTTATTAAAATTTCTGCATATTGGCACTCTAATTGCTGGATGACACTAAAACTAAGTTGAATGTCTATGGAACAAGCCTCATCCAGGAGATGCCCACATTACCTTCAAAAGACAAGCATGAGGCATGTATTTAACTAAGGTTCCTTTCAATTAATTTCTTTACTATCACTGTAAGCTAAAATTAGCCAGGCTATGATTGTAATGGCCTATAAAGCTCAATTTAATCTACCAAACATCCTGCATGGTTTATACTGAGGATCACTTGAAAAGACATGTCTTTATTTCCTACCATGAAGCAGGAACTGTAGTTCCAGTTCGTTGCTCCATGAAAGAAAGACTTACTATGCAGCACAAAAATGGGAGTTGTGTTTCCTGACTAATGCTTTGGATTTCAACCCTGAAAAAAGAAGTAATGTACTAATTTCTCGTATTTTTATCACTGATTTTAACAGGGAATATTTAAGGAGAATTGGTCCTATTATCATAACAGATTATTCTCTATATCATTTTTATCAGCTGCATATTTTTGGGAATTTTTATACATTAACACCCTCGGGCCTTTAAAAGCAAACAGAAACGTATGGAATTAATTATAACATGTCAAATTTAAATTTACACGAAGTTTTAAGTGTAACCAGTAGAAGCCACTTCAGGTAAAGAACATTTTAATAGCCCGTCATCAAGTAATGTAATTGCTTTTTCTGATGGTGCCTTCCATATTGATAACAAAACCCCTGATACATACTTATTCACACTGACAAAATCATTCGCATGATGAAGTAACGTCCAGCCAGACTGTCACCTCCCTGCTGCCCGTCTGCCTCTGAGGGCAGGGAACTGAGATGCTGCCCTGCCACAGCTGCTGACAACTGCAGCAACTTGCCATCCTGTCCTAGATCTCTTCTTTGAGTGGTCAATAAGAGACAGATCACATAAACATTTTAAATTACTGGTGTCAGACCATGCAGTTAAGGTAAAATGAACAGACTGAGCAAAAGGTGTCATCTTCTTCGTGCCCTGTTCTGCTGAGGCTCTTCAGCAGCTTGTGCTAAAATGTCCAGCATGAATGGTGTGAAAACACCCTGTCAGGGAAAGTTGGGAGGGCAGGTTATTGTTGTTATTACTATTGCTCATATTGAGATATTTTAATTGAATTTGGAGCTCACTGGAGAAGCACACACACAAAACATGGCTTACGTTCTTACTCATCTGGTGAGGCCATTAAGCGAGATGTTGACAGCACCCCCAGGCTGGCTGTGCGGCATGTAACAAAGGTATCCCCTGCTCTCTTCTCGTGTACTAGCACATCTTTGATCTGTCAGTCCAACTTGCCATGACTGTTCCCAGGCAAGTTATAGTGTCCTGCTCCAACTGTATTTTTTAGTCAGGTCTCTTCCAGGCTCGAGGAGGACCACCATTTAGCAACACAAATGCTATCAGATCTGAAACCCCTCTGTCAGATCAACAAACTGAAATACACTGCGCAAGGTTTTTAGAAACCTTGCTTCTAAATAATTCGGTTTCCATAAAACTAAGGCAGAAATTGCCTCTCCTGTTTTAAAACAATGTTGCTGCTGCTGCTTTCTCAGGTGTCTACACTGTCCTGAAAGCCCACCAGACCAATACAGCCATGAGCTCCTTGTTTTGCTGCAGTGAATTCATTACCCACTTGGGAATATAAAATGAAGAATTAATGATAAAACATTTCACACCTGGTGGATACTGAAAGCATATATTTTCATCTGGTGAATTTAACTTTTATTTTTCATGAGAATAATTATCTCTACATAAAAAGCTTGCATTGAAAGGTTTTATGTTATGTACCCTTCTAGCAAGCCAAACATTGCTGTTTTTTGTGTATAATTGTTTGTATATTTTTAACATGCAAGAGCTGTTTTCAGAGGTGCTCTAAGTTTTTGTTAAAAAATATATCCTAAGCCTATCATATGCCAAACAATGCCCTCACCTGTGTATAAGACAAAATTGGAGCTGCACAGGGATTTTATTGGGCTACAGGCTCCTCTTACAGGAGTCAAATGCTGAAAACGTCAGGAGTTCCCCATTGCATTTCAACCTTAAAGATAACAACAAACAACAAATTTTGAATTTTTTCAAATCCCTGGACATGCTAGAGTGAATATGATCTCTTTAATTTGATAGTATCTCTTCAAGCCTGCTAAGAAAGTACTTCTATACACAATTTAGGAGGGGAAAAAAATAGCAAACATTGAGGGAGTCTTTTGTTGTATCACCTTATGTGTTCAAGAGCCTGGTTATATATTCATTCAGAAAACCACAGTCGTTCATGGGCAGGCATTTGTCAGATTGGTCAGGAAAGCCCAGACAAAGCTTAAGGATGACATGCCAGGGTTTCATGGCCACGCAATGCCCAGCCATGGAGGAGCCCTTAGCTCTGCTGCCCAGCCTTCCTCTGAAATCCAGGCACCCATCAAAGGCCTTCTTGGTGAAAGCGGACATGGTGCAACCAGCATTTTTTAAGGGAAGATGCTGATTAAGATCTTGGTGCACTGGGGATAACCAGGAAGAGGTACTCCCTACACTACTAACCGTTCCTTCCCTACACTACTAACCGTTCCTACTTTTCCACTAATGCCTTCCACCAATTCAGCAGTTTTTTTCCCTTGATGATCTCTGTACAAACGTACAAAGACATTGGTATGAAAAGTCATTGCTTCTCACTAGCCTCCTCCTCCCTAATTTGTCCCCAAGCACCTTTGAAACACCAAAATGCTTCTGTCACATGCTGTGTTTCACAAGGTGCAGCTTCCTTACTTCTGTATGACGGTATTGTTTCGCAGAAGAAATATTCCTGCATCAAACAGATTACAGCACCAATACCCAATCTGAGCACCGGTTCTCTTCTCCTGCACATCTGACCCTTTCCCAGAGCGGGAGGGCAGAGCACTGCTCCTGCCTCAGCACCCCATCCTGAGCGGCCAAGGGTGATTCTGCCGAGACTGTGGGAGATCCACTGTCCTCCTGGGGTGGTGGAGCAGCACACAGGGCTCACCAGCACGGCCACACCGGCACCCAGGTGATTTTCCTTTTCCTACAGCAGCTCAAGCTCCTCCACTGGCACAAACCATCAGAGCTGTGGTGGAGATGGGCATTTCTCAAAACCTTTTGAGATGTCAAAAGTGTTCTTCTTTTTCAGGAGAATGAAAATAGGCTCTCTGCAGCCTTCAACTGGAAATGAAAGAGCCACCTCAAAACGTGCATGACTGCTAGCTCTTGCTACTTCATCTAGGGTTGTAGATAACAAGTATGGAGAAATATCTTTAGCTTCCTCAAAGTCAACCACATCCAAGTAAAGAGAAGACTGATGAAAGTGAGAGAAGCCCTTCCTGAAAGGACTGCCCCAGCTCAGGGAGTGGTCAGGTAGCAGGGGTACTGCTGGCATGAGATGGCAGCTGAGCAGGCTGAGCCCAACTCTTCAGTGAGGAAGATGAGCAGGAGGAAGGCTGGTGCCAGGTGGGAGGGAACACCCATGGCAGCTCCTGACACCTGACCCTGACATCGTTGTAGCAATCTGCCGGGAACGCATTTCAGACTTAATTAGTATTAAACCCCTGCCTTGATCTGGGTAATGGTATTAAGTGCTCAGGAGGGCTCAGCCTGCTCCCCCGGCCACCTCCAGGTGAGCAAGCAGTGCTGGTGCCTGGAGCTGCCAGGCACTTGGCCCTTGGTCCTGCCAACCATAGCAGAAAGGGCATCCAGAGGCTAGAAGAGGAAATCCCTCAGTGTCACCACAACCAGTGGCTGCTGTGTGCAAGCGAACCTTGCTCTGCAAAGGGCCTGGGGGGAACAGACTGCAACACCCTCTGATGCTGCGGGGAAGGGTTACCTAGAAAAACAGCCACTCTTGGAAACTGCCAGGTAAGAGTGCCCTTCACTCAGAAGATGGTAAGCCAAAGAAGGCTTGTCCTGAGGGGTTTCTGCTCTCCATACCAGTCCTGTGGATGGTCACCCCTCCCCTGGGCAAGCTCTAGCATGATCCAGAGCTGCTCTGCAGTGGATATATTCCCAGCCATTTACTACTTACTCCCCCCTTCAGATTGCTAAAGTGCTTTTCATCAAAATATCACCACTAAACAAACAAAATAGCAGCATCTCTACAATGTGAAAAACACTGAGTATCATGCAGCTGAGCTTGTTCTCATACCATGATAGCAACCTCCCACCTACTGAGTGATTCCTCAAGCTGCTCAGTTACTTATGTCTTCTGCTGATTTCTTTAGTAGCTACATTGTCTTTTTTAGTTTCCTTCTCCTCTGCAGTCTTGCATCACCAACATCAAAACTACACCTTAATTTTTTTTCTATCAGGCAGAACCATCTTGAACCAAACAGTTCCCTTTAGTTCTCTTCTGAGATTGCAAAGCCACAATTGCGGAGTATTTGTTAGAAATATCAAATCAACTTCCACAAAAACAGAGAACTTGGGAGGTTTGGCATCTACTTCCAAATAAACACAGCACGTAGTGGAGATAAAGCAGAAAAAAAAAAAGTAAAAAAGTAAATCCCTGAAGTGTCACATACGAAGGCTGTATACTGCTCTGGCCTTCTCACCTCAAAAAGGAGTATTGAGAAAGGTGGAGATCTGGGCAGCCAGGATTACTGGTGGTGTGAAAGGTTTTTCCTGTGGGTTGTGACTGTATGGTCTAGGACCGTTCAAGACTTGGTCACTCCTATAAACAAGGAGGATGCAGAGGTCTATATAATTATGAGCACATACAAGCACCGAGTAAAGAGAAAAAAGGTTGATAGTTGCCTGTTTCAGTAACAGGAGCATCTGAAAATCTGTGTGACGGGTTTAAAACTAGCCAAAAGAGATGCTTTTCTCTCCAGCTTGGAGTTAAAATGTGCAACTCCTTGTTGCCATGCAATACAGCTAAAAGTACACCTGAGTTCAAACTTGAGAAAACTGTTTTGTGGAAAAATGACCCATCAAGGGCTACCAGCAAGACACCTTTAACTCTGCCCTGGAAATATGTTTTTAGGCACTGTTCAAGGCAAGCTAAGTGGGTTAGCTGGAATGTGGACCTCAATGCTCTTCAGTGCAATCACTTGTGCTCACAGGTTGGTTTTGGTTTCTTTTTTTTTTTTTTTCTTTTTTTTTTTTTTAATGCAAGTAGTTTAGTCTGAGATCTATCTAGAACTACACAAAAATGTTTTGGACAATTTTTACTAAGCTCACATCTGCTGTGCAGAATGGAAACATTAGACTGCAAGATGAAACAGTAAAACCAACAAGCTTACTGAATTTTTAATTTTGCAAGGATTTGTTTTTTTCCAGAAGAAAGAAACATCCTTCTTAAAGAAGCTGTGTATCTGATGGCAATAAGCTCACTAATTTTCCTGTATAACACCAGGACTTGCCATCAGTACAACTGGGTATTCTGAAGAGGCTTTACATTATTAGATTATCACTGATGCTTTCATAATTAGCACTGTCTTGAATTTATGTTCATCTTCCTCAATGTTTTTTATTCCAGAAATATAGGTAGAGAGGTTCTGGAGAAATTATCCTGGTGCAATGACATGGAATTAGGCTATAAATTTATCTTTGATTTACATTGTATCTTTCAGAACTAGGGTAAAAGAAGCAGAGAAAACAAGATTGCTTCTGGAAAAGAGACCCAAGAAAGAGCAATTCTGAAATACACAGAGATCATATTACCTTTTCTAGTGTCCTTCCTTTTATCTGGTATGTTAAATATTTTACTGCGGTTACACAGTAACCACAAAGTTCGGCGTATATTATATGATACATCTATTTGACAACTCCGTGGAAAAATAAGAACTTTCTCAATTTAAGTTTTCTGTGAGAAAGTATATGAGAAGGTAGGACTGGGCAACAATTTATCTGTTCTGGTTACATTATGGTGTGATAGGCATCGTATCAGCACAGCTGCTGCTGATGAAAAAAATGTTGGTGACCATGATTTACACACTTCTCTGTGAACTATGAAATACAGCAAGTACATGGTCAGCTTAAGCTGAAGGTTTTTAAAACAACCCCTTAGCAGGTGTGTGCAGAAATGCTGGGGGGATATCAGAACTGGAAATTCTGTTACATGCCCAAGTGCAGACAACAACATCCCCTGCTCACCCTGTAACTACTACAACCATTGTATTTGCCTTGGAAGGAGAAAACAGTTGTTAGTAAAACTCACGAGGAACCCAGAAGAAGATCTGGCTGTACACTTTTGCTCATGAATAACAATGCTAGCTATGGCAACTGCTAAAGATGAGCAACACTAGACTGAAGAAATGCAAAATGTACAAGGACAAAATAAAGAAACAGGCTCATGAGTTCATCTTTTAAAAGATCTACTCCATTTCAATATGGTACAACTGAGTAAGTCATCTGAAGAAAAAGTCTAACCAGAGGCCTCAGCTAATATTTTTGGAAGACATGAGCTAAGGGGACACTCTGAAGGTCTTATTTGTCAAAAATAACTGTCAACTCAGCTAATTATGGACTTTTTATTACAGGGTTTTTAACATAATCATGAGGTTATGCCAGCTTCTCCTCCTTGAAGGACAACTTGCGCTGAGGAAATGTTTCTGTGCACTGGCACGGTATGCCAGAGCATGGTCCCAGCGTAATGTACGTCCACTTGGCTCACCTGCACAGCATGCTAAATAGCATGATTCTGTGAAACAGGCAAAAGCATCATGGGTGTATTTACAGTAGGTTATTCTGTAAGAGAAATGTGTCACTATCAACACAAAATGCTTTTAAAACAGTTTTTCTAACTGGGGAAAAGATTTATAACACCATCATCCTCAATTGTGGCAAAGAGCATTAAGGCTGACGGGATTTTCATTTGGAAAACAAATCACAACTCAAGGAATCTTGTTCCATAGCTTATCCTCACCATTACAGATTTAAGTCCTACTTCTAGTCTTCTGCCTTTTGCTTCCATCTCACCCCAGTAGATTTTGCCATCTCTTCCCCACCTAGCCTGATGTTTCCTGTTCCCAACAAGCGCTACGGATCATGGTCTGTAGAAAGTGTTTCCTTTCTTTTTATGCAGGTAAATGAAGCCTCCACCACCTTGGTTGGGTCTGCTTTCCTTTCCTTGTTTATCGGGTTACTCTCAGCAACCTCCTATTCCCCATCATCCTAGGGAGCAGCGATGCTCAAAACCACATACAGTCTTCTGGCAGCCGTGTAAGATGAGCCAAATCTAGGTGGAATACAAAATCTCACCCCTTCACTTCCAGCTTCCTCTTGAGTAGAAACCCCAAGACTACAGGTCTCACAAGCCTCAACGGGACAGTGCTGGCTGCTTGGGGCCATCTGACCATGCCCCCATCCTCCCATGTTCAAACTACCCTGAAAGTTCAGGAATAATGAATTCCATCAAGGACCCAAGTGCTATTTTCAAAACTGACTGAAAAGCCTAATTTTTACTTCAAGTGAAGTTTAGCCACAACATGTACAAGCTTAGGAAACTGGCCTTTTGGGATGGAGGACAGCAAGAAGAAGGTGGCTGACACTTTCAAATTTCATTAACTGTAAAAGCCATTTCCAAATTGTGAGTCTCCAAGGCAATCATTTTTTCACCTTATGAAAACCCTGAAACTTCCTCCTACCTTCTACCAACAGTTCAAAATTAGCTGAACCAAAATTTTCAGCCATCCTCTAAAAACAAGTATTCCCAGGAAAACTAACACACGTCCTCTTTTCCACTTCTTTACTATGGAGACATTTTATACAAATTTTATAGACTGTGCAAGATGTTCACATAGTCAAATTTCTCAACTTCTTAAGAGTTTGCACAGATGCAAATATAGCCTGTTTATGCTCTAAGATTCGTGCTGACCACTATAAGGTGCCCATACCTGCAGGCAGAATGTGTGAATTGAACTGCAGAAGGTTAAAACTCAAACTGAGCAGAGAACTTAGAAACTATTGATTTATTAATGCATAATGCACTAATGTCTAAAGAGCATTTTCTGGTTTTTATTTTATTTTTATTCCTCAGTCCCACCATTTCATAAACCATTGTCAAAACTCTGAGATTTACGTTTTCAATGGATTGGTGTAAAAACCTGATGGTATGCTTAAATTATTCTAGTTCATTAATAAGTATTCCTAGCCTCTGTAAGAATCACATGAAACTTTTGAGGCTACATTAGGAAATATGACATTAAATACCAAGATCATACAGTAATACTAGAGAAGGTAAGCATAGTCCTTTGTGGTAAAAAATTGTAAAGAAAAATAATACCTTAGTCGTGGACAGCTTTAGCGGGAGTGTAAAATTTAAATGGGAATTTTCCTAGGCTCTTTACAAAGCCAGAAATAAAAAAAAAAATGTTCTCTTCCATCTTCCAAAAAGACAGAAACCAGGAATTCTAGTTGTCCCTAAAGACATTACATAAAGTTAAAAATATAACTGTTATACTGTAAAAGTTTGTGCATGTACTTATAGCTTGATAACAACAAAAAAAAGAAAATGTCTTGAAAATAAAATTTGTTTTCTTATTTAACAGTGGAAAAGAAATGGCTGGGTGCATTCTAGCAGGGAGGAAAGAAACAGAATAATTCTCAGAAGAAAGCCTCAAGCTTTTAATAGATTAAGTATGATTTTCATATTGGATTTCAAGTGTTCATATTAGTACAGTAAAATTACCACTTTAATGCCAAATGTAGAGGCTATTAAAATACTGTTATGTGAATTCTAAAACAGATTTTGCTATTTTTACTACAGGAAGATACTCTCTAATTCTCTGGATCTCATATTCACCAGTTCTCAAGTACTCTGTAATGACAGACATGCACGCATCGGAAATGCCAGATTAGCTGCAAGGGGCCCATTGCCCAGCCCAGCCGGGTCTGCACCAGGAGTGCCCCCCCCTCCGCAAGTCATCCCGCCTCACTCAAAAGCTAACTTTCATTTAACCTGGAACTAGATGCACAATGATCCCTGTAACCTTATTCTCATTAATTTTGCTGGGTAAAGCAATCAGGGTAATCTTCCTCCCCGTTCCTACCCTGTGGCTAAGCCTTGCAGTGCCACTCCCCGATCTGTCTATCTCTGAATTTACAACCAGGAGAAATCTCCCAAGTGAAGTCTCCTTCGCTTTACCTCCTCCTTGATGCCTGTAAATCTTCACATGAATAAATCAACATTTCAAAAACTGGCTGAAAGGTGGTTTTAAATCGAAGTTTTTGGCAGCCTCTCCTTACTCTCTAACCATGATAACAACTCAAATGCTTTTAAACAAATCAGTGGTGATATTTTTTATACCAAAAGGCCAAAGTTCATCCCTCTGGAATCCAGAAGAGAAGAAATAGCAGCTCTTCTTTTGTGTTAGCAGTACTCAAAATGTGGAGCCAGTAAGTGACCATCTTACTTAAAATGCAACCTCTTTCTCCGTGTAAATACAGCAAGATCTTGCAGAGAACTTGTTTCACAATTTGTCCATTAACTCATGCTATTTAATAGCACTCCACTACATACAATGATGTGGGAATATTAACTATCATCAACAAGATCCAAAACTCACAAATTTGGGTCAAAAAAGGAGACAAATAATCTTTATCTTCTAGCTTTTGAACCACAATTTTGAAAACAAACGTAGAAACCTATTTTTTAATTATTAATGAGAACTGAGATCCTTGCAAAATTCCTTGATTGCAGGGCTTTTTTTTTTTTTTTTTTAAGAAAGTACTATGTTACCGCATTTGTTTCGTGAGAACTGGCAATGCTCGATACTGAAAAATAACAGAAAATCTTACAAACTAAACTCACATGGTTAGTAAACACTCTGAGCATTAAGCACCTTCGGGGGACTGATGAAATCCCAACTGACAAAAAGATGATCCTTCAGTTCCCCACCTATCTCCAGGTAACATCTTCCTTGGCTATTTAAATGTTAAATAGAACATTTAAAAAAAAAAAAAAAAAGAACAGATGTGAGACAGGGCACAATCTTTTCCTTCTAGAAGTTCAGCTCCCAGAAGTGAGTGACAGCCACCTCTGATAGCGCAAGCCAAGCCCAGAGGGAGCAGACACCAGAGCGGCTGTTGATGGGGGAGGCTGCACTATGTGGGGTTCTCCTGAGGCTGCCCTGCACCCAGAAACAGTCCCAGGCAATGGCCTGGATGGTGGAAGAGAATAAACCTATTAAAATCCACAGGCATAACAGTGGGAGGAAACGCCTCCCAGACTGCTGGAGGACAGTCTCAGAAGCTGGAATGATTTGGAGGGATGAAATCCCTTGCCAAGTTTCATATAGCAATATGGTAAATGCTATGATAACAGACACAGAGCTTGGCAAACACCAGGTTAGTCTGCAAGGCTTTTTTTTTTTTTTTTTTCCTTGTCTAGTCAGGCTGTTAGTTTTACAAAATGTCATATTTGTTTGTTAGTTGGTTAGTTTTAGCCCAATTAATTAGGCATTTTAAATCACCTGAGGTCTTTATAAACATGAGCTACTTAACGTGGGTATGTGAGGTGTGCAGGAATAATCAGCTCAACTGTGACTAGAAAAGTAACCATTAAGCAGAAAAGCATCTGCGATACTGTACAGCAGAAACTGAAATATGAAGTACAATATGGTTGCAAAACAGATATTTTTCACGGTACAGTGCACAAAACACCCAAAAACCTTCCTGGTCTCAGCCAGGTGCGCTACACCCAGCTTGGACACTGCCATCCCAGAAGAGGTGGGAGGCAGCTGGAAAACCCAGGGAAGCTCAGCAAGAGGGGTCAGAAACCTAGAAAATGCTGTCTCTGAGAAAAAAATAAATCAACCTTTGTAACAACCTTTCAGCTTGAAAAAAGAGCTGCTGTAATGGAGCAGTTTTGTTTTCCGTGCCGTAATGGAAAGGAAATGCTAGGCTTAAATTGCAGATGGAACAATTCAATATCCATTAAGAAAGAAAAAAAATAATAATCCTTTCCAATACAGCAAAAAGGAAAAGCACTGTCCAGAGGGAATGAGGAATGCCCACTGCTGGGGGTGTTTAAGGACAGATTTGGTAGGTATAGCAGCTCCAGATTTAGAGGCCAAAGGTATACAGTCTAACCTTTGAATTCACTTTCAGCTCACTGCCCCCAAGACGTGTGCAGCACACTCACAGCTTCACCATAGCCTTCCGAGGGGTCAGGATTTCAGCCTATATATATATCTGCTGCGCTCCTGCAGTGGAAAGGTTTAGGAAACAAGCAGGGAGATTAAGATGCCAAAACATAAGCATCTAGTGCCATTTTAGCTGTCAAAGAGCATCCAAGGAAGATGCATAGGGCTGGCAGGTTGGACAGACAACCTACATGAGATCTGTGACCCTCTGGAGCAGCAGCTAGTGGCTAAGAGAGGAAAGTCAGGCTGGGATGCTAGGAAAATTCACAAAAAATTGCCCTGCTACATTTATTTCATAGGCCTCCATGACAGTCTTCATCTCAAAGCCAAGAACTCAGAGGAGTTATTTTTAAAAAATAGACTAAGCCAAACAAAACTGCTTCGTAACAACTTTGCCTTTTCCAGAGTCTCCTGTCCAAAAATTTTAGCAGGATGCTGACTGTGTGCACTGAGGGCTTTGATTATCTCATGCTGCTTCCCACAACCAACAGTAATTAAACAAGAATGCATGTTTACATGGTGACACTATATAAGTTCAGCATGGTAGCAGTTTAATAAAACTACATCCCTCCTATGTCCTTCCAGGCACTACTGACTCAGGTTCCTCCCTGCATGTTTTAACAGTTGCCTTGAATGAACCTGAGCACCACAGACAGCAGATGGTACCACCTGAAGATGTAATAAATCCAATCTGAAAAGATTTTAGTCCTCCTCTATTCTGCCAGTCCTACTGGTATTGTGTCATATTCTTGATTTAATTATAATTGATTATAGAAAGGGTTTTCGTTTTTTTTCAGCCTTGGGAAAAAAATTAAAAATTTTAAAATTACACATTCCAAAAGAACATTCTCATACAAACAATAGCTGACTAACTTTTTTTCATTGTAGATGTCTGTTTCCCTTGTATTTAGAAGCTTTCAGATTAGGCTAAGTGCCTGCTGCATCTCAAAGAGGAACAACCCCAGTTCTGCAAAATTCCATGAAAAGTGGCTTCCTCATGTATTGTGCAGTGGTCAAATCTAAGAGTGTCTTTAAAACAATTTTCAGTACATTTCAGTGAGAAGATTTATGTACATGATTAAAAAAATGTATATTTTTCATGGTTTAAATCAAAATGATTGTGAGTATAAATTTTGGGACAGGTAAACCCTCTTTTTAATGGAAAACTACATGTTATTTCTCTAAAAAAAGGTCTGATTTTCCCTTCGTACATTAAGTAATTTCAAAAAAGCTACATATCCTTGTTTAAGATGGGACTGTATTATACTTCAGAATGAAAGTCCATTTGAAATTGAGGGGGTGGAATCTGCAAGCATAAAAAAAGGCTTTTTTGTATTGCTGTTGAGACGTATCAGGCCAACAAAGGGGGAAGCAGCTGCATATCCTTCAGTACCGCAAACAGAGGGCCCTAGGGGCCTTGGACTGTCTTCCCTGTATCACCTGTGAGGTGGTCTGCCACTTAGGAGTTGTCTTTTCCCAAGGACAGCATTGCTGCAGCCAGACTCAGACAGGGCAGCGGCAGGGACAGAGCTTGCTTACACCAAGAAATGCAAAAATTAAATGCAACCGGACTGGTTGTGTAACACCCAGCCAAAGAATTAATGTGGAAAGTAGGAAAAAACCAGAAAGCTATTGCCCACATCTATAAACCAGCTAACCTGAAGGTGTCTCTGATAGCATGGCTCCCTTGACAGCCACCAGCTTACCAAGAGAATCAAGGAAATTTTGCAAGAAAGGTAATCTATAAGAACAGTCATGTAAGAAATTCTCTTGAGCATTTCTTTTGCTTGTAAAAAGACCATTTAATCCATATATTTCAGGTAAAAGCAGATGACCTTTTTTGGCAACGACACCCAAAGCCATTAAAACCAAAATAGGAGTAAGGAATTCACTTCTCCTTCGCATTTTTAGCAGCTTGGGCAATGGAAATCTACTAAAATTTAAAATATGGCAACAACAAATTTGTGGGTAAAATGCATTCATGTGTAAAAACACTAAAAGGCAAAAAATTAAACTACTTTTATTTTTGTTGACAGCCCATATTGCTTTCTGAATTGCTGCTTAGTAAATGATTCAGTATTTGGCTTTCAAACACTCCAGGCATTTTTTCCCCTTTGAACTGAAATTTAAAATCAGAATACAGAGGTTTTTGTATCCCACTATTTTTATTTAGAATACAAACCCACTTCTACAATGGAGTTTCTTTTGCATATGAGAGTTGGTAAAGCTTCATTTTATAAATTTTAAATTTTTAATTAAAGAACTTGCTCAGAAAGAACCACACATATTCCCAGTACTTGTTTGTCCAAGTCAGTTTTCATATCAATGTTTTTTAATATAATAGTCTAAACCACATTTTTATACGTGCAGCTGAACATATACACATATATGAAAGCTAGAAGATAATTAAGCAACTCCGATTTGGGATGACAATTTTCCCAAATATGCAGCTGCTTCTGGAAGCATATAGAAATCCCTATTCAGATAAACATGTACCTTAAAATTTAACAAGGATAAAGAAGTTTAGCCTGACATATAACCTAGATCATCAGCAATGCTGTCCCCCACCCATTCATTTTCATATAATACAGTTCCCTAGGATCTCACTGGATCTTATGACAAATGAAGCACTAAATGGTTTCGTTAATAATAATAATAATAAAAAAATAATAATAAGTAGTATTTGAAGACATGACATTCCACCAGACATTTTGAACATAAAGCATTTGCTTGGAAAAGCAGACCAGGTGATATGGCTGTCACTGTCTTGTTCTGCTTTTCCATGGTTCCTTCCTTCCTGAAACTGAGCCACTGATGAAAATTTCCTTGTAAATATATAAACTATCCATACCAAAGGTTAGCAGTTTACACTGTAAACTAACAGGCTTAATTTTCGAACATAACTGGGCAGTATTTTTAGGCAAGCTCATTAATCATTCTGAGTTAGCAACAAAGCTAGCACCTTGGAGGCAGTGGAAGGGAGGAGGCAGGCCTCCTCCTAGTAGAAAAAGCACGAAATGCCAATGGTCCTCAGCCCACAGGAGTGCAAATACCCAGTCAGGTGCCACAGGAAGGCTCAAAAGTGAATTAGGAATGAAAATTCAGATAACAAAAACAACGCTCAGAAAAAGCAGCCATTTCATTAGTCTAGTTCAGTGTCTGAGCATGCACGGGTTGTACTTCCCAGAAGGATGTTGAGCAAAAAACATCCCAACCCTGACAAATGTTCTGGTTTGTACAGGACTGATAATGGATGTAGTAAGCTGGAATAACACCCCCTTTAGTGCCCCAGAGGGTGCTGCACTCATGCTGATCGCTAGCCTCATAAGGAATACTTTAAATGTGAAACATCACCTGTCATTTCTCACAGCTCTGCTTATTTAAGATACTACCAGGCATGCACACCCTTACTAACTTGAATAATACCAGAGGGGAAAATACGGTATCTTAATGGTCTCTTCCTTGTCTCTTGGTGCAGGTAAAACTAACTAGGTGGTTGGACGACAGGACACCGGTAATGGTATCCTCTCTAAAATGGAAGGAGGCTGGCAGAAAAGCAAACCACACTTATTCATTTCAGACACACATCCCCATCAACTGCAGCGTGCGCAATCCAGGCTTTTCGCATTATTCATCCTGACTCCCACATTTCACTGTTGCCTAAACCCTGCCAAAGTGAAAAGACACCCTATCCAAAAGGCAGAGAAGCAAAACCTAGAAGTGGTACACAGCGAACTACTTCGTAACACAGTGTTTAATTAGAAAACATTGATCTTTCTGAAAGATATCATTTGCGCTGCGTATTACAGGCCTCTCATTAAAAAGAGGTAACCCTCCCCGTACATATATTTCAGAATTTGAAATGTCTGACCTTATTCAGAGTATATTTTTTACTAGCACAAACTCCTTCTTGAAGTCAAATGACACCTAGGATGTCCCATGTATATACCTTCTTGGCACAGTGCGTGAAGCTTGCTGCTAGTCATGGGACTCCCTAAACCCATGCGTCCTATTTTGTGAAAGCACTGCCACCTTGAATTTAACTTCTGTGACTGGTAGGTGGGGTGGGAGAAACTGCTCTCAGTTTCTGTCATTATTCTCTTGACGGTTCTTAATTTTTTTACTGGGGAAAAAAGAAAGAAGTCTCATGTTTGGTACCTCAGCAAAAGCAGATATTGGATTTCTTTCAGAGACTAGCTCTCAGCGACATCAAGGGGAGCTCTCCTCAAATCCTTTGCAGGCACTGGACATCTCTCTGAGCTGCAAAATGCCAGCGCTAGCTCCTGCTCTGGCCTTTGGCAAGTGTCTTCAGCGGTTTAAGGCTAAAAGACACGTTTCGGAGACTGAAGCATGAGGCTGCTGTGTTCCTCTGGGGCAGCACTCACTAGACTGTGTGGGACTAAGCATGGGATGCCGAGAGATATTGCAAACCTGAAGAAGAGCTTATGGTGATGCAACAAAATGCCAGGCACCACGTTGTGAATGCGCCCAGGCTTAGAAACATAGCAAAATCTTTTCAGGGTGACACAAGTCACACATAGAAGATGGTTGCATCTCATAAATGCTCTGGGAGGGAAAATCAGTGCAGCAAACAAATGGCCCCCACCCTTCAATTGCCCCCAAAGGACAGCCATTAATTTATTGATATCTATTTAAGACTTTGTAAAAGTTGTCCACCCTATATAAAAGATACTCCAAAATTACAACGATGCAGTAGCAACAAAAAAAAATCCTAAACCACATCAGTAGGAATCACAGTACTTAGAATGGAGGGAAAGGTCAGAAAACTTGCAGAAGCAAGAGAACAGAGAGGTGAGGAATGATGTAGAAGGAAATGAACAGTGGGAAGTGATTATTACCTGCTCCAAATACATCTTCAAACTCAAACATAGACACCAATGCTTTTCTACCCATATTCCTGAAGAAATCTTACAAAGCCTGCACAGTGGAAAGCTCACTTGCATGCTGTTGCAGGTCCCAAGTGTGCGCTCCCTGGAAGGTGTGCCAATACTGCTCTGGCCAGCCCCACAGCACGTGGAGTCAGCAGCAGAGTTGCTACCGCAGCATTGTCTGGGTAGGTGACAGCACCAGAAATTCCCACGGGTGCTATTGTTCTTCAAAGATATTTTTAGTGAGTATAGGAAAAAAAAGTACAGGTTTTTTTGCAGCTAAGTTGGCAGGATTTACAGCCAGTTACACTGTAGAGAGCTAATACCTGCTTCTGTTAAATGCTGAACTCTTAATTATTCCTATTACTGTCCCACAAACCAAAGAAGTCTTTGAAAATGAAGGAACCACCATCAAAAATACTTTCAAATAATAAAACAAAAAATGAAGCAAGCTTCCCTGGGAGAGAACCCAGAAACATTCTCCCAAGAAGATTCTAGAGGTGTTCTTTGGCCTTAAGTGGTGAAATCTGTTAAAACAGAGGGCGCAGACACCAGTGGGGCCAGAGGGGCAGGGGGTGACAGTGCCATGACTGATGCACAGCTGCCTCCTTTTATTACGTCCCACTATCAGAAGACAAACCTGAAAAGGCCTAACTTGTCCTTCACAACTGAACCACAGAAACACAACACACTGCGCCATAGCCATGGAGCTGCTCCCCACGCGTGCCTGCCTCTGAACAACACAGCAAGAGGCATGTTTGGTGCCACAGGTCTGAATGTTGTTTGCCATTTTCACAACCTCAGGAGCAAACGCACGGACAAACTCAAATATCCACATGAGAATCCTCTTCGATTACAAAGCAAGAGACCATTACAGGACGGTGTCAATATGGAACATCTAAATGATTTACACAAAAGTCATTTCAATTAGGGAAATAGAACAATCCATTAAATATTAGCAGTACAATGTTAACGTGATATAATGAGACGGAAAGAAGCAACTGAACACACAACAAAGTTAGGTCCTAATGGATAAACACAGGAAAGGACAACCTGTATTTTCAGTTTATCATGATGTATCTAGGCATTACAGCACAGCTGATACACAGAACTATTTGTAATGTCAGTAAAGTCTTGCAGCATCTATTTAAGGCATAAAGTAGTGATTAACAGAGAGCAGATGCTTAGTTGTTGCAAATCAGTGTAGTTTTAGTAGAAAGTCAATAGAACTACATTAAATTATAGCAGCTGGAGACAGCATTTGAAAAAGCATGGAGCTCCTAAGTTGTGGTGTGGTTATTTGAAAAGAATTCTGCAAAAGAAGTTGGAAGAAACAGGACTACATTTTACTATTTGATTTAAACTCCAGAGGTTTTAAAAGTGGGAATGTAAAAACAAAAGGCTCAGAAAACAAACATTTGGCCATGGTATTTGACTTGAACAGCAACAACTGAAAGTAGCTGCATTCCTTGTCCCGCACAAAAAGCAACAGGAATGATTAAGCTTTAAAACACATATATGCACACACAAGAACACACATAATCATCCAAGAGCTCAGAACTACATCAGGATCACAAATGTGTAAGGCAAATAAATACATTTAAAAGGTTCATCTGATACCACATCAGGGAAGGTTCAGGGTAAGGTTAAAACATTTCTGAAAGGGAAAGCATTCCCCTTCTCCAGCCAGTTGCAATGTTTCGTTTTCCCAGAGCAATGGAGGTGAGCAGAGCAATGATGTAGCACGCACGAGGGTACCCATTCTGTTAGCGGACTAAGAAAACCTCTCAGCTCAGAAACTGGATTTTGCACTTAAGAACACCACTTGCATGAAATCCTCCTGCTTTTACTGGTAAGAGCACTGGAAGAAGCCAGCATTGCAAACACAACATTGCAGCTATAGCAACAAGCAATTAAACAAGCTTTTCAACAGACTAAACAGTATTTTCTTTCTGGTTTTATAACTTCATGGTCAATTCACCATGAACACTTTACTTGTCTGTCTGGTCATTAATGTCTCAAAAGCAATCTCCTGTTAATGTTTCAACCAAGAAAACCTCACTCCAAGAAAAAGAAAAGTATGCGTATACAGGGAGACCACCACAAAAATTAAACTTTTTTCTCCCTTTTTGGAAATCGGTATAGAAAGATGGAGCAGAGCCCAAGTTCTGGCCTATTAAATCAAGCACTAGCTCTTTATTAGTATGGTACGATATAAAATGTTACAACCAGGAACCCAAAAGCATTAAAATTGAGATTTAAAACACCTAACAACTTAGGCCCTGCAACAGTATCTCTGAGTAATGTCCAGACAGCACAGGAACTCCAGTGGAAAGTTTCCTTGATTCTTTTTGTTGACAGTGAGGAATTTTTTAAAAATTATTTTTATATTAATGTCAGTAAAAACACACGTGAAAACCAAAATTGAAGGCTAAAAAGAGGATAAAACATTCTGCATGGTTGATGAAATTTAACCCTGTTAATTAGACAGCTTCATTTCACAGTCAGTAAGAGCCTAATATTACCCTAATAAATGTATGGTTTTTTTGGAAAGTGTCATGCATGAACACAACTGAAATTGTGCCTTTTTTTTTTTTTAACTTTTAATGACATCAAGTTTAGTATCTGCAAAAGAAATCACTGTTTTCTCAAAGTCAAGAATTTGAGACGTTTAGAATCTATTGTCTAGAGCATCAGGGCAATGGAAAACTGTTGATCTCTCCCAAGTAGACTAAATAATGTACACATGAATTCTAATGCTCAACAGAAGTGCCCAACCTTAATGAATTAACTTAGGTAGGTAGGCAGTTAATTATCCAAAGCTTTCTTTGCTTTCCTAGCTCTTTACCATTTTTAAACTCCTTTCCTAGAGTGAAAAAATTGAATTTGAAGGAACCAGCTAGCACAGACTCTTTGAGAGCTTCAGGGGTCATCGTGCCTTCCTTGCCACTTCACGTAACTTAATTGCAGCATCAAGACACAATCCATGGATGCAGGCTTCATTGACTGACCCTACGACTTGGGTGTGAATCCAGCTTTGCTAGCAACACATGCTGGGAAGCTCCATAAAATGACAGTGAAGGACAGAGCATGAAACAGACACAGAAATGTGTTTACACATTCAGGAGGAGCAGGGACCTTCTCCAATCCCTGTTTATTTGGATTATTTTTGAAAAATAGCACTAATATTTATGAAGTTAATGTGCCCTGTAAGACACAGTTACTCAGCATAATGATGTTTTTTTTTTTTAAGCCCTGCTGGTCACATAGTTTTTCTCCATTAATTTTTGTGTTTGTTTGAAATGTTTTTTTAACTTCTCTATATAAATCACAAGGTGAGGAACTGGGGAAAATACACTCTCATTTTCAACTTCTTATATTTTCTGGGCTGTCTTGTGACTGCCACCTTGATACTACACAATCACAGCCTGACCCTGCACTCCAGGATTTACTGAGTGTTTTTTACAACCCAGATGGGATTGGCTGGAAATTTTACTGAGTATGTCCTGAGACATACATGTGTCAGTGGGGGAGGATACTGTGCAAGTGGAAGCGTGAAGAAAGCATGGATGCAAAATCCATTTATAACTAAGAATAACTAGCAGTGGGCGATTGGTGACCAGCCTATGGGGAAGTGTCTGGTGATCATGAGAGGTCAGGCAGCACTCTGTTTTAAGCCTTATACATAAGGCAGATCAAAAAGGTGTGTGACAACGGGGACCTGGTAAAACATGGGGGGTGTTGAAAGGCTGTTGGGGTTTTTTGATAGGAAAAAGGAAAAACAACCTCTGTGTTACACAAACAGGACTCTTGAAAAGCCACAGAAATATCCCATACTTACTTTTATCTTCCTGGTTTTCTTCTGCTGCTTTGCCTTCCTCCTCCTCTTCCTCTTCCTCCTCCACCTCCTTCTGCTGTGCTTCTTCGTGTTGATCAGCAGCACCAACCGAAAGGCTCTGGCAGCAGTGGTTGAAGCCGCTATCCCGAGGCAGAGTGAAACTTCGGGGCTTTCCCCCATTCCCATTCAGCACTTGCATCCGCTCACCCTCTACGAGGGGGAAGGGGCCGTAGTGGTCTTGCAGATGGCACTTCTGGGTGGGCAAGGTTGACTGCCGCCGGTGCTCGGGGGAGACCACGGCTGCCTCGGAGAACACAGAGTCCTCCAGTGGCAGCGTCTGCAGGTAGTGGAGTCCTGAACTCGTCAGTGGCGTCTCTATGAGGTCCTGCCAGGAGCGCCGCTGGCTTGCCGTCTTGCGCACTGGTGAGTCGGTGGCGCTCCCCGCCACCTCTGGGCGAAACTCCTCATGCGACGACTGTGACTGGGAGGTCTCCGTCGATGAGAGTCGGCTGTGTTTTGGCTCCACATAAGGGCTCGCGCAGCTCATCTACAATGTCAGCAATGGAGCAATCTTTAGATCAGTGTAGACTGAGACCTAACACTAGTAACAATCATGTAGTTGTCATTGTCACTGATGGCATCCAGTTCAGTAATGAAGGCACAAATTTACCTGATTAACCTGCCCTGATCCTAACCTTAAGGCATGCCCGTATCTACACACCACACCTGCAGGTCAAACACTGAAACTTATTCATAATAAGTACATTTATTATGTCCCCTAGTGTATAAAATAAGCCAACACAATTATTTGCAGAAAATGCTGCAGAACATGGCACTACAGAAGCCACAGAAGAGATATGCCTGGTCCACTAAAAATGCCTGTTTTCATCATATCTTGCTAAACATTTCTTCAGAATCGTGTTTGCAATGCTTCAGTGCAGTTCAAAGATCTATGATTTTGAAAGATAAGGTATTGCGTTCAAATGAAACACCATAAACACTCTTTCCTTTGACTTTCCCAGTTTTTCATTGAAAATTTTTGCATTTAAAAACCCTGTATTTAAGGAAGATGCATTATTTAACACTGTCTGAGTATACAGACATGAAAATTAAAATTGGTAGCAAAGAATAAGTTAGAAGTCCATACTCTGATTTTATACCAACAACTGCTTCAAGAAGAAAATAAAACCAAATCCCCTTTTGTTCTAATTTACAGAGAAACCTACTTTTTCACAACAACAGCACAACTGGTATCACTGTTTGTGATGTAAGACAGAACATTTCCATGTTGGCATTTCTCTGAAAATTCAAGTGTACTTTGTTACTGTAAAGCTTCACAGCTCATGGTAGGAGCCTTAGAGAAGAGTCTGCGTTGTTACTGAGGTAACAACATTTTGTCAGAGAAGTTGATAAGGGGGCAGTGAGGGATTGCATGGACGCATAGGGGTCCATCGTGCATGAAGAACAGGAAAAAAGATTTCTGTAACTTAATCTAGCTTGTACAGCAAGTGGGATTATAAATCCATATTCTCTGTAAATCGGTGGAAAAAGTTAGCAATGCATGTTACTTAACTTGCCTTAGGTCAAGTGCTGACTCAAAAAATATACTGGAGAGTGCCACAACGTGTGCATGTGCTGGTTTTAAGCAGGACAATAGGTAAAAGTGACACTTCATATAGTCATTCCTGTAGACAGTTGCAGGTTACTTACTGAAGGAGGCCGTGGGTATGTGTCGTACGGGGGTGGTGGGCTGTCTTGTTTGGGTGTTGATGGAGTGTCAGCTTCCTCCTTATCACTCTCACTCCAGTAATCTGCAAGTTACATACAGATCAGATGAAAAACTACCAACACATTTTGATACTCTGTATATCAGCGACTTGCTTTCACAAAAGCAACTGGGAACTCCTTACTTGGTGTTACTGAGAGTTAAATACTAGTGAATGCCGGCTCTGTAAACTTTAGCTGCTGTAATTTAGAATTGTTTAAATCCAGAGAGGGAAAATTCAAAACACTTTGGGATATACTAAGTCTAATGCCCCACTGCAGAGATATTAAACATCAACCTGCAAATGAGCCACAAATTTAACTCTTGTACACACCTTATAAATACAACATGCATGAAGAATACTCCTAATGCAAGTATCAGATTTCCAGATATTTATACAGCCATAAAAATAACTATGATTGGACATACATTGGCTGGAAAATACTGAAAGTATTTGTTGAACAGAAAAGATGAAAAATGTAACTTGCTCAGTCTCATTGACTGCAAGTAACTGTAACAAAGATAATTAACACCAACTGGCAAATCAAACAAGTAGGGGTTATCGCACACATGAATAATCAGTGCTATTTTGCTACCCATTTTCTCCATTGCATATCACCAGTTACCCAAGCTTTTCAATTCGATTTCTTATAACAAACAGCTGCATTTAAGATAAGACAGAAAAAATTTGTACCATATAGCTGCTTCACAGAAAAGCTGCTGCCCTGTTACCCATGCAAGAACATAAAGCTGATATGGTACTGAAAAATACTACAATGACATTTAAGCTTAGAGTGCCATAAGATGGATCAGAAAGTACAAAGGATGCAGATCTTGTGGGTTAAATTTAATAGGATATGAGGTTTTGCTTTGTCAGGAAATCCAGTCTTGATCAAGCCCATTTCACATGTTCGGTAGCTTGGTCAAAGGGGAAAACACGTGGAAGAAAGTACCATACAGGTATTTATATTTATTCTCGTGTAAATATTTTTGAAGCAGAACAGCATCTAACTGAACAGACACTGGACCTTAATATTCCTTACAAAAGAAAACTACTTAACTGCAGACTCAGCTCAAGATGGATAACTTCAATGGTTCTACACATTGTAAGGCTTATGCAAACATTTCAGTTGTCACTTTGTTTCTGGTTTATTATCTTCTAGTATTTGGGAAAATCATTGCACAACTGGACTTTAGCTTGGACTGTTCACAGACTAAGCATAGGCAATTTTCACTTCACCTGGTAAGTGTTCAATGAACTGCATGACTTGCATGACTTACTACTTTCTCTTTCATAGATGAGGAGAAGATTGATTCCTGCTTCGTAAACTAAATCAAAAATCCAAGCTGGCACAACATATACTTATGACTTTAATGATTTTTTTGTTACTAAAGATGATTACTGTATTGCATGATTAATGATCTACTGTACCTAACCTTATTCAAGATTTAAAACTAAAACTTACCTTTAAATGATACCATCTTGAAACGATTGTACCTAAAATTTTGTATATTTTTAGATTGTGGTAATGGTGGGGACAGCCTTATTTATCTATTTAATTTTTCCAAGTAGTAACAACTCTGTTCTAACTCTGAGTGTCTTGATTTTCTTCCTGCAAGCTTACAGCTGCGAGTTTCTCTTTAAACAGTAAAATAAATAAATAGTATAAATAAAGTTTTCATGACTATGAAATAAAAAATTCCAGTTTCATCTCTAGAAATCTGCAAATAACTAACTTTTGGTGAATGAAAGACTAAATCAGTGAAAAATCTTTTAAAATCACTCCTAGTTTTAAGGCAACGTGTTCCCAGCAACTCAAACCACCTGAAAATATTGGCATTATAAGCATGTTTGTTCCCATTATAACAAAGCCTAATGGCGCAACGTGTGGAAAGAGGCCTGTCAGAATTGCATCACTCAGAGACATTTCTGCAGACTTGGAGCTCAACTGTTCATTCTGAAAGTAACATTTAGCAGCATCAGTGAAGGTTCCAATTTTGGCAAAAAATACAAAGACGTTCTTGCTGTCAAATCAACACACAACACAACAATGTATGATCATGTTTCTGTGCACCTTACCTCAGAGAGGGAATTCTGCTGGCAACCTAGAGCTTGTCTACAAAAAATTCTGCAGTCACAGGGGTCAACTTCCAGATGAAGTGTATGAAAATAGCATCCCACCAATTTTTTAAAATGCTCTGCTTTTGCAACTGACTCATTAGACTCCATCTAAAATATGTATAATGCTAGCAAATGGCTGCCATATTTCTCTCTGCAGGTTTTGTCCAATTCACTGACAGACAAGCTCAATGCATTGGGCATATCTTGAAAGCTTTCTGAACGAGCAATAGACTGCATATATTACATATAGACTAACACTGACCTGCCATTTGCAGGTTAAATATTTTCTATTTATATAAGCTCGCATTTTTTTCTCTGATTTTATATGACTGGAAAGTATATAACTTCTCCATCCAAGAAAGTCCCTTGCCATATTGCTAACATTCATTGTATTTAATACGGAAAGTTGATGGTATTTTTATAAAACTGTTCTGTACAGAATGTGACATTTTATTCAGCAGTACACCCACAATCCGATGAATCGTGCATCTCTGAAGCACTTGAAATATATTTATGCACTTTAGATTCAGAACCACTCAACCCTTAATTGAAACAGGTTTGACAACTACTGTTGAATTGTTTTGGAGGTATTACAAAGCTTTGCTGCAAAGGGCTGAACTGAACAGAAATAAAAGACCTTTTGCAAAATCAGATATGTAGATGACAATTGGTACAGTCACTGAATATAGAAAATTCCAGTTTAACAGTTTTTATACCTGCAAAAATGCTTGAAGTGATAGAGAGGTTTTACTTTGCTAACTTGATGCCTCTGCTAATTAGGGACACCGCTGAACTGTTTAATAGCCCCTGCGCTGGGAGCCAAGGATAATCACCAGAGGCACAGAAACACTGTATGACAGTGAGTGGGGAATGTGATACCGATTCCAACACTAAACACAACTAAGCAACACGAAGAGGATATAGTTTTACCTACCTGTATATGATAAATCAATTTGAGTGAATGGCCTTAGAACAGTAATAAAGAGCTCTGCCAGTGCCTCGTATATAATTTCCATAGTAAGTGGGTTATCACTGATTATCTTCAATAGGGAGACATTTTAATAATAGGTAATATGAGGCCTGAGTGCACATGATCTCATGTCTAGGAGCTGAATCATCTGCAATTTTATTACTCAGTGACTGCTTGGTAGCAAAAATATTTCTCCACATCCATCTGGATTTTGAAAGGTGTATCATGTCTGCAATTGTGCACTTGGACAGAGTTAGCATAACTGTTCATATACCTTTTCCCTTACTGTCCCACATGCTACTGTAATTCTAGTGCCAACCTGCTGCCAACAGAAGTTGAATTTGGCTTTGAATGCTAACACAGAGGATTTCCTAGAAGACTCCAAGATTCAGAGTTTGTTCACAGCATCTTCAAGCAGTGACAGATGGTGTACAGGTCCCTCCAAACTGGTTACTGTAGTGCTGCCTGGGGGAGTACAGATTCTCAAACTGATTCTGAAGTCTGGTGAGGAACTGAGAAGATGACTGGAGGAACAGTGAGCATGGTGCTGCTATCCTGGGTTGTGTGAATGTGGAGAGCCTGGTGTTAATGAATGACATTATGTGCCAAGGACCATACTAGACTAAACCAGGGATGGGCAACACTCCCAGAATAAGCAGCTGCACTTACTGGAAGACTTGATTAGAAATGAGGCAACAGCAGGTACAACCTAGTTAGTTTTATGTGAGAATGACAGAACGCCCAAAAACCTTCCCACACACATTGCTACCTCTGAATTATGGCAGTATGCTGTAAGACACTGCTCTTCAACCCCTAGCTGATCCTCCTAGGGTGCTCTGTGGTGAGGCAATCAGGGTATGACTCAAGGCACACATAATTTTCTGATGCTTCTTTTAATCTTCTACCACTACAGAAATCCTAATCTCTTGATGTTTCTACTTGGCTGACGAAGTCACCCCTTGCTTCTTACCAGGGAAAGGAGGTTTTTTTGCACAGTATCTCCCAGGAAAACTGCACTGCAGCAACATGTTGCAGGGAGACAAAGCATGTGCATCTTCCTCGTGGCACCAGACCAGAAGGTCAGGGCTAAGGCTCCTGTCATATAGGTTGGTACAGAACCATGACTTTGGAGGGCAAGGAAGACACCATGTGGCAAATTCAAAGTGATAGTCTTTTGAACACAACTCTCCCTGAAAAATGGTTACAAATACAGTCTCTGTAAAGAAAAGACTAGATTAAATAAATTGCTGCTGCAGCTCCGAGCTGTAAGCTTTTTGGGCCAAAAGACAGAACCCTACTGATAAAGGATGCAGCGCCACAGAACTAAAAAGTGAGGTTTTGACTCAGTGGGCAGTGGGCGGACAGACATTTGGATAAGCTCTGGATCGTCATGACCACTGCAATTTTCTGGTGCCTGCTGCCAGGTACATCTGTAAAAAAAGAGCATGGATTCAAAAGCCAGCTGCTTGCCAAAACAGCTAGCTGGATAGCAACACTTCTATGAATCACTGACAACTCTAGGGAACAACCTCCCCAACACCACTGAGGACTGACCCTTTCTTTTTCCTGTCTGCAAACAGGATTTCTACTGCAGCAAGCTAAAGCAAAGCAACTCATTATTTTCCATATGCCACTTGTTTAAACCCATGAAATATTAGACATTAAAAATAAACATATGTCAAATGCTGTAAACCTGCAACTCCAAATGAAATGCCAATAGGGCTTTAGCACACACCTCAATATAGCAAAAAGAGTAGAAATCCCCCCAAATTAAATGGCATTAAAATTAAAGTCTTTAGGGGAAACTCAATCATGTCAGAATTTAGAAGAATGGTTTTATTTCTGAGACCAATTTCATACATTCCTGCCCCCTGTGAATTCAAACACCAAGTGCAATGTTTGAAATTTTTTTTTTCAGTTTACAGATTGTTAAGTTTCTTCTGATAGGGGACACAAACTCCTCGGTACCACATACTGGAGCGTATCAGCAGTACGTTTTCTGCTTTTAGCTATCTTCTGTGGCCTTCTTAGGAATTATCCAGTGTCTGTGGACCAGAATCTGAAGGAGCTAATCAAAACCCCTGAGAAAGAAGGAATTCTCTAAAGCAACAACAGTGATACTCATATGTGAATTGCTTTCAGATGACAAGATTGAGGCCTGATACACAGCAGGGAAAAAAGAACAGATGAACTTGCAGTAAGAGCTGACAGAAGAAACCAAACTAACACCACATTACCTTGCTCTTGTTTGATCCTCTCTCTTTCTGCATAGCCAGCAGCAAGCATGTTAATCCTGTTTAGCCATCTGAAATAATATTAAAAAAAGCAGTGATACCAATCGAGCGTCTTAATTTTTGGCTGCATTTCTACAAAAAACAAAGTTAAAAGCATCTGAAGGAGATTCAGGACAATGTTATTTCTCATATTAGACAGCAGTTTTCTTTGATACTCTTACTCAGGGAGTCTCCAAAGATCTATGATTTTGCTGTTGAACAAACGCTTTTCACAGCAAAGGTTTTATTTCAAATGGAAAACCATGTATGATGTCAAACATCTGTAAAATAAAGGATTCGGAGATAATCAAAGAACTATTAAGTCTGCTGCTCACAGATATGTCATCACACCAGTACTCCTGCTGTTCTGACTTCTTAAGAATAAATACCACTTTCCAGAGATTTAAGCAATATTTTAAGGCCTGAATTGGCAACTTAGCAGAGGAACAGAGCAGAAAGCATCAATAAAAAGAACAAGTTCACTCACAAACAGTGAGGTTTAATTATGCCATTATGTCTTTTAGAGCTTACCTACAGTGCCAAGTACAAAGAGGAGACATATCAAAATTCACTTTTGTGTTCATGTCAGAGAAGCAGGGGGAGAAAAGACAGTTGCCACAATGCAATTCATATATAAGGCTTTAACCTCAACTTAGACTTGAAAAAATGCTTCCAAAAGCTGCAGAAATTAAGAAAAAACCAAACAAACCAGAACTACTCCTGTTGTCTTCCAGCAGTGTGCCAAGTATACGCTCAACTGCCTGCAGCAGCACACCGCTTCAACCTGCCTTCTTCCTCCATGGGGCAATTAGGGTATTCATTATACAAATGCTTACACTAAATCAGGTCCCCCGTCACTGAGGCTTTAAATCACTACAACAATCTCCCGTGGTTGTCCATTCCATGGTAAACCTGGAATTACTTGCTCCAGTCATTCCACAGTCAGGATTTGACAGGCTTGGTTTGCCAACCAACTGGCTTGCAATTTTACTGCTAGGGTATACAGGAGGACAACTGAAAGCAGGTTTGTGCTTTTTTCAGGAATGTGAAAGCCCTGTTTCAGAAAACTGTGCCTGATGGGTTTCATTTGCACATTGTGTGCACAGAAACAGGATGTAGTATTGTCTCAGCAAGGGATACACCTTGATAATCACTCCTGCATGCCAGCCTTCAAGACATTTCAGTGCAAACTAAGCAGGCATCAGATCATAAAGTACAGTTACTCTCCTCAAAATTAACTCCTGTCACTGTCCTTCCACAAACAGTGATCATATATATGATCTGTAAATCATGTTAATGGTCCATAAATCACCAAACATTGGGAAGAAAGCTAGAGAATTACTCCTGAAGTGATTACAGAATACTTCATGTTAGCATACAATCAAAATTTTTACCAGACAATATGGAAGCTGAAGGAGACTTAAAATTTCAGTTGTAATTGTTAGGAAGTGCCATACACTTATAAAAATAACTGGCACATAGGTACAAAAATCCAACAAATCATGTCTCAGACAATGATTTCACATCTTCACACATAAAGGTGACCCGCTACTATCTTTTAGGTTCACGTTCCTGGTATGTGAAGGCCTTCTTTGGGGAATAAAGCTCAGTTGCCTCGACAGCTTTGCCAGCCCAAATGAGAGTCACTGAGGCAGGAACCTCACTCAAAATATTCCAGCCCCGTGCTGCCAAGGGACCAACAAAGGCCACAAACTTGTCCGTGTTCAAAGGGTAAAGCAGCAGCAGAAGACAAGTGCCTGTTTTGTCAAATGGCATGGCAGACAGTGGTGGCCCTTTGCTCCCTCTTGCATACTTTGGATTTCACATTCCCCATTCAGCTCACGGTTTACCACACCCCAAGCACAGCCAGCAGGGAACAGCCACCTACAGAACCCCTTTGGAGAGCGCTGCTGACCACAGAGTATTAGACCATACACCTACAAAGGTTCTCCTGTTGGAAAACTTCATTCTGCCCTAAATATGAGATAGCATTTTGCACGAAGCATGCGTGACAGTAAGGTAACTGATTAAATTAACAAACACTTAATTGACAGTCCATTATACTGCTTACAGCTACAGTAGATGATTGTTTCCAGAAAAATGTTATTTCCTGAAAAGTATAATCTGATAAGAACCACCCAGGAAATGTATACCAGTCTGAGAGAAAGACAGCAGACTGACTTCACATTTGATGATTTTCTGCAGATCATTATCTGTGTCATGGTTTGGAATATCACCTGCAATGCCTGTAGGGTGAATGAGAAAGCACTGATGTGGCTATAAACCACTAACAAACAGCTTTTGAGCTGTTTGCCAGTTTAGAAACTAAAGAATGGTATTGACTTCTTCTGCATATTTTCTGCTATGTGGCTGCTAAAGCTTCTTCAGATATGGTTAGAGAATTAACATTATCTTAATAAAGCTTGGATAGAGTTATGGCTCATTTAAGTTAGAATTGTATGAGAAATCCAATGCACTGGGCTTGTATCACAGGGAAATGTAAAGATCTGCAGAATGGAAAAGGAGTAAACCACGTCCACTTTACAGACAAATGTTCCAGTGTACAATTATACAAATATTCCTTACTATGAATATTTACTAGGACATGGGAGGATTTAAGTCTTTCTTCCCTGCAGTGTTCTGTGTCCTGGTAGCCACTGTAACTTTTAGAGGGTGAGAAGCCAAGAAAATATTCCTTCCTTACTGCAAATGCAGCTTTAAATTTCTTGTAAGAATTATAAGATCTATTTGTTAGGTATGACAATAAATACAGCAGCACTAGTAGTTGTAGCAGTCATCTCGATTTTGATTTTGGAGATTTTTTTTCTTTTTAAGAATAGTACATACATTTCTTGTCAGTATTTAATTAAAACAATTATGACACATAGAACAGGATAAAAAAAATATATCTTTGTGTAGACCTGTAACTTCTGTAAAGAAGAATGCACAGTAATGGTATTCTCACAAAACATTAGGAAACATTTTTCTATCTTATCTCATGCTCCAGGTACATGCAATGTTTTTTTAGTCAAAGCAGGGTGTCAAATTGTCCTTATTCATAAAGCTCAAGGATATAGGACAAGAATATGGATGCCTTACAGTGTCTTTAAGTACCAACTGCAGTTTAACCAGAATGAAGAGGCCTGCAGATGTGGCGGGAGAATTTTTAGAGGTTGCCTTCACTAGAAATCTTGCAAAGATTTTCTCATGTGCTAATACTACAAGCTGACTTGTCAGCTTTCATTTCTCTTATAAATATCAATACTCAATGTCACAAAAAGAGTAAGAGGACAGCTCAATTACAGTAGGTCAAGGAAATTCTCAGACAAATATTCCACATGAAGTTACTGACTGGATTTTCCTACCTAGAAGATACAATTGTGGTAGCCATATATGTCATCACTTAAAAAACTGACAGTTTGGAATAAAAAGGAAAAGTAAGAGTATTTCAAGTATTTAAGCTGGCCAACCCTGAAAAAGATGCATTTGCCTCTGAGCTGGTCAGGATTTTTGAGTAAAGAACAAATGGTTAGTCCGTAAAGTAGCAGGCACAGTTACCACGGAAAATCAAAATAGTTACATATAGTATCATCTAGTAGATGTATATGGACTGCCTTCTGCATCAGAATATTTTCTTGGAATGGGAATAACAGTGAATTTTGAAGTTAGATGTTTCTATGACTGTACATTTATACCAGCAAAACAGTATTTTGCATTGATAAAGGATAGTCTGTCCTTCTCCTCACTCAGACTAAGCATGTTATGAGGGTAGAAAGAACAATTTTGCTGCTGCAACCATGCAGATGAAAGGAACTTCAGATGCCACAACAATAAAGTTCAGTGATCATAGTTCTCCAGTCTCTTTACCAGCCTAATGGTGTGGCACAGTCATAAAAGTAGTAAGAAAATTTAAATCATGACAGAGTTAACTGAGATTAAAATACGCATTTTATGTGAGTAGATACACACAAACAAAACCTTCATATCGTGCATTTTTTTTTAAAAAAACAACTAGACCATTTTATATAAGGGATGAGGGAACTGAACCATTTTGAACTTTCAATTGGACTATGTATTAGCAGTTTTCTACTTTTATTTCTTCTGCTTCAAGTATAGACAGAACTGAAATGACTGCATGATACATAATTAAAATGTATGTCATAAACCTGACAACAGAAAGAACAGTACTTGATCAAAACACTCTTAATTTAACTTAATAACTTGATTGTGTATTTTACTTCAGCTAGACTACAAAATGCTTCTACACAGGAAATATTTTATTAGCTCTGCATTTGAAAGATTATTTTTCAGTAACCCACTTTTTTTCCCCATATATTGAGTTAATTCAACATTTGCAAAAGTGAACTAGTTTCTCTAATACATTAAACAAAGAGAAAAAATCAAATTATTTGGTGAGACTCTGATGGCAATTCAGATGTAAGAATTTCAAGTGATTCCATAAACCTTGATAGAGTTACTTTAAATTTACATGTGCGTAATTCAGATTACAATTGGGTCACGCTCAACCTAAATAAATTAATAAGCACTTATTTCAAAATATGATAAAAAGACTACTTGTGCTGGGAAGTTAAAAATCTTTTAGTTCTTGAATTTTAGGCTGTGCAATATATTTTTAAAGTACTGAGGAATATTTGCTGCTGCTTTCCAATTACTGAAAAATTATATATATTTTTATTCTTAGAAACAAGGTGCCTTGTCATACTGACTGAGGACTTCCTGACAGAAATAATTTATCTACTCCTGTAGTTCAGGATATGCTGAATAGACCATGCCATTATTCTGTTTGCTGCGCAGCAAATTGTACTTTGAGTGACTGGCTTGACAGAATTATCAAGGAAAGGCAAGCCTAAAAAGTTACAAAGAAATAAAAAGGTTTTAAGTTTTCTAACTGAGGACAGACTTTTGAAGTGAGCCTTAGTCATGCATGAACTTTTGAAAAAATGTTAACAGACAGCTCTTTCTAAACGAAAGCAAACATAGTATAGTATCTGCATACTTTTCCAGTCAAATATTATCAGTAAAGAACTGGCACTACCCTGAAGGTGTGCTCTGCCGGGTAGCTGAATATAGTACATGCAGGAGAGATTAAGCCATGGTTATAGCACTTACTAACAGTTTTATGGATTGAGTTTTATCTCCTTTTTCCTCTGTTTTAAAAGCAATTTTGCTCACCAAGGATGTCCACAGACATGATCCCAGATAGAACAAAGTTCAGGTTGCAGTAATAGATTTTTTTTTGCATCCTCTGCCATATGATGAAAACGGCTTATTATTTTGAACTGAATAAATTTCAGTTTATATGATGAAAATAAATAAACTCCCAAATATTTGAACAGACATGAGATTCATGTTTGTAATTTATCATTCAAATGAATTAAGAGGAGCTGTGTTTATTTTGTGGTGAAGTCTCAATCATTTTTCTGGGGGGGAAAAAATAAAAAGAATTGCACCAGTGGCCTGAAATAGGTAACAGTAAAATTCAATACCCAAAGAAATAAGACTTAAGTCCTTGTTCTTTTTCCGTTGCTGAAATTTTCCCCACTAAATTCAATACAATGAAAATTTCACTTCAACATGTTGGTTAAATTCATGGCAGTAGAGAGAATGTGCAAAATTCATTCCTTATAATCTCCACTTTCTTTTTCAACACCAACAGAAGAAAAATTAATGACTGCTTTAAATCTTTCTCCAACTTCTCGTTCTCTCCAGGGCCAGAAATAGTAGCATCCTCAGAGCAAGCATCACATGTCTTCGGTGGTATGCTGGGAAGCAGAGCTGGAGATACTGCACTTTCACAGGTGCCAAACAGCGAAAAGAAGAAACCTGGAATTCTGAAACTGTGTTTGGATGTAGTTTCACATGCTGCATTCCTTTCTTTTTAGAAAGAGGGAATCTTGTTTCTAAAAGTCTTCAAACTTTTTTTCAAACTTGTTTAAAAAAAATAAATTGCATGTATTGAGTATTTAGCATATGCAGCCACTCAGAAACAATGCTACTCTGCACTTATTTTCTCAGCTACTAAACTCAACTTTTTAGATTAACCTGCAATTTATCATCACCGTGTTATTACTAGCTTCAAGAAGTGTCACATTTAAGGAACGGTTCCTCAAACTTTGCTAGATTTCCTTACCTGTTCATATCATCTAGATGTTCAGCAGCAAAATAAAAACTTTTGATCTTAGGATGGCAGGCTTTGAATGCACTGTAGAGGAAAAACATAATTATACAATTATAATGGCACAACTCTTTTTTTTAATTTTATTTTAAATGTAAGGTAGTGTGGTCACCAAAGAATGAGATGATTTCAGATTTCCTGAGTTGTTGGATGCCCCCAAACGGTATATAAACATACAACTTTTAGGATTGTGCCAGATCTCACTAAGTAAAATACTCCTCAAGTACCTCTTTCTGAATAATGCTTCATTCATATCTGCATAAATATTGTTCAACAATTACCTGCAGTGTACTATATCTGGATAAAGTTAACTTTAAGGACATAATTTTATGTATCAGATAATTTTGCTGATGCACCTATCTGTAGGTGTCAGTTTTTCTGAACAGAAAACTGACTGAACAATTTATTCCATACAACACAAAAACTCTCAGTCCTGGTGATTTCTCACATCCTGATGACCTTGGCATTACCTTTAGCTCCAATGACTGCATTTCACACAGAAAAATGTGATGCGCTGATTGACTTCTGAAAAGCTGTTATAAATCAACACTGTGTTCTTGAGGTCATTCTAAGCAATGGGCAATTACATCTCATCTTTTCTTTCCACCAAAGTAATCATCATGACTGGGCTGAGAGGATTACTGCATTTCATACATAATATGAAATAAATTAGTAGAAAGAATTTTTAAACTATGTTGGATAAAGATTTATGGTGAAGTACTTGAAGATCCAGAAAATGCATCTGAAAGTAATTAATAATTTACAGTACAGAAGAATAATTTTTGAGAATAGCCTCAAGGTCTCTCTTAAAATAAGAACAAAAAATATGTAACAGTCCCAAAGAAAATAAGGAAAACTGCAAACACAATACATGAAGAACATTATCAGCATTTTTCTGAGACACAATGGATTTTATATATACTTATATATAAAAAGATATAAATAAAATAACTCTCTCTAATCCATTGTGTCTCACAAAAATGGTAAAGATGTTCTTCATATGTATCATGCTTTCAATTTCCAATATATATGTCTGTGTATGTACACATATGTAAATACATGAAAATAGCTTTTAAGAAACCAATGATATGAAATTGACATCCAGGAAAGTTACTGCTAGCAAAGGTAACATACAATTGACATAAAAAGAATTCCTCTAATGCATTAGAGCATGACACAATGTAATACAAGTGAAAGCAGATGTACGGTGACAAGTTACTAAGACCCAAAACCTGACTTCTTAAAATTGTTACAGCATCTGTCATCTGGATTCTTGGGAGTTTTTATCTTTATCTCCCAAGCAAGCAAGGAATTTTAATAGCCACATTTTATGTTTTACTATCCACTAGATACCAAATCAAGTAAAAAAAAACCAAACAATTTAAGCAGGGTGCAATTCTGAGAAATGAGTTGATTTTATGCTGCCCCAACAAAAGGAAAAAATGAAGCACTTCAGCAATGCAGCCCAAGACACAGGACAATAAGCCCAAGCTGACGTATCTTTTTTTTTTTTTTTTTTTTTTTTAAATGCAGTTTTCATCTTCTGCCCTTTGAGACCATCGTGAAGAGTAGAGTTCATCCTGAAGAGATATGTTGACCAACTGATACAAGGTCAGTGTCTTCTTTAGAACTGTATGCACTAAAGATCATATCATTTTACTTTTGTAATTGCTTTTATGTACAAATTTCAGTGATTCTACAGTCTTGATAAAATAAAATTAATAAATAAATGAATAATGATAATAATAATGATGATAATAATGCTGATGACGATGATGATAATAATAATAATAGTAATAATACCAACCAGTAAAAAAACATTAGAAGGCAAGGCAAAAAGTTTTCAACAATAATGACTCTAAAAACACCTCTGTGGGAATATGTACCTGTCACATTGCTACATATGCTTGAATTTGCATATAAATAATGAGTGGATTTGTGCAATGGCAAAAATCTGGACAGTGGCGCACACAGCTAGGTGAGAAGGAAAGTTACGTGAAACCTTTAGGCCATACCTTAAAAGCACAGCAAATCACTGTCATTCTCTTTTTTCACTCTGCCTCAGGACTGATACACTGTGTCATCAAACTCTGAGATGATGCTAACTATTTGGAGTTACATTAAAGATTTATTCCTGGCCATAAACTTGAGCAGAGGACTTTTATTTGGATGGTCTCTTTATTAAATGTAAAGCTTTTAAGTGTGAGCTTAAAGGTATCACACACACACATACTCCAACCCCCAACAAACAAACAAACAGTCTGCCAAAACCCAAGGAAACAAAGAAGAAAAAAAATAGGAAAATAAAGGGACAGAAGCAGCCAAGCAGCCTTCTTGCTCTTCATTAATTTTGCTCTAGTCAAGCACTGTGATTCATGATAAAGTAAAAACACCTTCTTAAAGGGCACACAGAAATTTACCTGTTCAGTATGAGCTTATTTGTGATACAGCCAAATGATCATTGTAACAAAGTCTATCACTGTTTTAAGGGAAAAACTTCTCCTTTGATCCACTTTTTCTATTGTATCATTGCATTATTTCTGAGCATACTTACTACTTCTTGCGGCATTCACTGGCTCTGTCAATTTTAAATTCAGGTAGACTGATGAATCCTTCTGCTTTTTCATCCTGCAAAGACAGTTCTAGATATTACTGCTGTTAAGGTGTCAGAAAAAAAACCAATCACCACACTGAAAACTTAAAAGGTATTTTCACTTACCTGCTTCTTACATAAGGAATACTGATGTATGCTCTGCTCTGGCAAATCTCCCACAGAAGTCACTGGGACTTTTGCCAAAGTAGTAAGGCAGATCCCTTGGTGTAAAATACAATTTTAAAAACCCAGTTTTCTCAAACAATTTCACAGCTGAACCAGCATTTGAAAATATACAACATGACCAAATGTATTCAGGCAATTAGTAATTGTAATTAGTTAATTTTGGGGGAAGATGGACTAATTACTAAGGAGAAATGCAGTCTACTGTAAGAAATAGGGGGAAAAGCAATTTCAATGTGTGCTGTTTACCACCTTTATGATAGCACAGCTAAGAGGCATGATATCCCTTCAGCTACCTTCATCTCTCTCCAAGACTTAAGAGAGAAGATATCTGACCTTCCTCCGCTCTCCTCTAAAGATGTGCACATAGTATATTTTATCAGATATTCTATCTCCCTTGACTTCTCACAATTTGAAAGTGTTATTTATTTTAAGCCAGTAATACAGAAAACCACAGAATCTCTTATCTAACTGCTCGTAACGTTGCATGAGAAATTAATACAGATCATGAAAGTGAAGCTGCAGAAAACACATATGGATGCTAAGGAATTCCATGGAATGATGATCTTTTTCTCCCTATATCCATGGTTATTTATGCTACATATGCAGTCCATATGACTGTTTTCTTAAAAATGAATAAATGAAAGACACAAATCAGCATATAAAACCAGAACTAAAGTTGTTCTGTGGAAGGTACAAGGTTGTAACAGGCTTTGCATTAGCAGGTATTTTTTAATTAAAAGGACACTGTTTAGAATAACCTTGCTATTACTTTTTTGTATGGTTGCCTAAGGAAACACACTTTTGGCAAGAGCACTGTTTGCTTGTCTGTCCATCTGCCACTGAGGCTCCCCCTGCCAGCTTTTGAATCTACTGGTGATTGCAGACACTCCGGTGAGGCAGCTCAGGTCTCAAAAGTAATCAAGTGTCAGCAAGTTTCAGGGAAAACTGGGACGGGGGGAACCAGAGGTGCTCAGACCCCTGTCCATGGGAAGGTAAGGCACAGCTTAGCAGTTCCACATGCTCCTTGGCCACTGCTGGTGACCAGTTGTCGTACTTGTAGATATGAAGTACTGCCCTGATGAAGACCTCACAGTAGCACTTGAGGAGGTAGGATGGAAAGGAGGGAGTTAGAGTTACTGATCTGAAGCTAGGATCAAGGCACAAAGAGGATGAGTCTGTGGGAAAACAGGCTTGGTAACTGTTCATGGAACAACTTGCTTTCTGCCTACTCAGGGAAAAGTTAGCGATCACAGTATTTAAAACAGGTTAAGTACAAATGCTTGGAGTGATTAAAAGAACAAATCCAGGACTGAGTGCGTCCACATGATGGCAATGATTTTATCCCAGCATATTTATTAATAAGACTAATAGGGTTTAAAATTAATGTCTCCTAACTCACTGGCAAAAAGCTTTTTTGCTGAAGTTGATATAAATAAATGTGTACTAATACAGAACATGTTGCACAATCAAAGCTGTACACAATTCAGTTGGGCTGCTCTAGCACTCTTAAGTTCAGCATGTATGAGCACTGAAATCATACCAACAGCTACAGAGAAATAATGACAGGAGAATACAACTGAGAAAACAAAACCATCTTCCTTAACTGCCAGAGGTTTTGGTGATTTCACTAGCACAGATAAACAAGAAACACCAGGCAGCACATCATTAAAGTTTATACTCCCATTACTAAGCCTGAATGACAGGTTTAAATAACTACCGTTTCCCTTTCAAGGTTTGAGGACAGATTTACTCTAGACTGGTGAGAGCAGGACACAGGAAAGTACGTTATTTCTCCTTGTAGCAAAAGGTGAATTTGAAAGACTAAATGTCCCCAGACCTTAATGGTATATTAGTCAGGCAGTTAATATTAATTTCAGTGTGATTATTTGGGTGAATAGTTACTCACATATATAAGCACTCAAAGCACTGGCTTTCCACTAAATCATGACAACAGCACTACACAGCGTATTTGTTGAGATAATGAGCACAGATGCTTACCTCTTCGTTGATATACCAATATAAAGATGTATCCTTCAGGACAAACCAGTATTTTTTCCATTTCTGGGAGAAGTAACTCTTGGCATCTTTCTTTTTCCAAAGCCAGCCTTCACAGTCCCCTCGACCAAGATCTTTACACGAGATCCGCCTTTTGCTTTTACCAGGAATAGGAGCTGAAAATGGCAACAAGATGATGTGAAAGATTTGACTTGTCCACTAAATCAACAACACCGCTAGTCAGAAAGCTATGCATTTGCTTAAGAAAATTAATTTAAAATTTCAACCTCAATTTCCCATGAATAAATTATTACAAACATCCTATTTCGACCACAAAGTCTATGCAAGGCACCATAAGTCAAAAACCAAATGAAACCAGGCATGGTCAGCACCTCACAGAGCTCATATTCTGTGGATAAGAAGGAAAAAAAAGGGGGGATGACAATGACACACAACACAGAAAGAAAAAATTACAGAGAAAAGACACACAGCACATAAATTCATGTTCTTTCACACTTGGCTGCCAAATACAACTATGTAAATACTTCACGGGTATTCAAAACCCTCACTTTGCAGATCATTTTGCAACTCAACCGTTCCTAAGGCATTTGTACTTTTAAATCAAAGGAAGGCAATTTACAAAGATATAAAATACATGATGGCTTAGGTAATGAGCAAGGGCTGCAGTAAGGCATTACATGCACACAGCTGGAAAAACGAGCCTTGGCTCTGAAGAGGCTAAAGTCTCAGTATCCAAAAAATACCCAAAACCCAAGAGCAGATATATGTAGGTGAAGGAGCATTAAGAAACTATGAGACATCAGTAACGGACTAACACCTTCTCAACACAATCAACATAACCAAACACTGGATTGGAGCTAACAAGTTCTGGTTCCTCAGATACTGCAACACCATAAGCATTAATATTGGCAATCCCCTTCCTATCAATAGGTGAAAACAAATTTAATTTTTACCTTTGTTCTTCTTTTTACTTTTCTGCTGTAGAGAAGACTGCTGAAATGTCTACAAAAAAATCAAAACAGAAGATGTGAAAATACACTGTTTATATTTAACATAATAAAAGAAGTGTAACACTGTGAACAGTGAAGTCATCACCAGGTAACACCAGCCAACAGACTTATAGGCCTAAGAAAAAAGGTAATTTTAGTTCATTTGTTCATAAGGTTGTAAAGCAAAAGCACACAGTGAAACATCTTAAAATAGACCACAAATTCGTTTGCCAAAACTGAAGTTTCTCTCTAAGATGGTCACCTTTCTTTCTGTTAATAAGGAATGTCTCCTTTTGGGTAGTATGATAGTGAGGCTACTCAACCTGTGCGTGTCTAAGACATCACCTAATTAAGGCCTTCTTGACATAAATATGCAAATTAACACGTTGTCTACCACAGGTGTGAAGGCATTTATATGATGGTCTGTCATGGATTAACCCCAGCCAGCAACTAGGAACCGCGCAGCTGCTCACTCACCACCCTGCCTCCTGCCCCAGCGGGATGGGGAGGAGAATCAGGAAAAAGGTAAAACTTGTGGATTGAGATAAGAACAATTTAATAACTGAAATAATGTAAAATAAATAATAACAACAACAATTGCAATGAAAAGGGGGAATAGAGAGAAATAAAAAACAAAAGGAAAAAAAAGAGTGATGTACAATACAATTGCTCACCACACATTGACTGATGCCCAACTAATGCCCAAGCAGCAATCAGCAGCTCCCAGCCAACTTCCCCCAGTTTATATACTGAGTGTGACATCGTATGGTATGGAATACCCCTCTGGCTAATTCAGGTCACCTGTCCTGGCTGTGTCCCCTCCCAATTTCCCGTGCCCCTCCAGCCCTCTCGCTGGCAGATCCTGAGAAACTGAAAAGTCCTTGACTTAGTGTAAACATCACCCAGCAATAACCAAAACCATCAGTGTGCTGTCAACATTATTCTCATATTAAATTCAAAACACAGCACTGTACCAACTACTAAGAAGAAAATTAACTTTATCCCAGTTGAAACCATGACATGGTCTTTAGAACATCAGACAATTTGTTCAGAAACTGGTCTAATGTTTTTCAAGACACCAATAGAATTCTACTAAATCAGAACTGGGAAAAAAGTTTCCCAAATAAATATTCTGAAATAGAAAACACTTTATTTTTTACTATGTTTTGACTGGAAGTATTTCCCTCCAGTTGATCCACTCCCATGAACCAAACCATTGCCTTGGCAATGAGACAGAATAGAAATTATTCCTTTACTTAAGATCCTAGCTTATTAAAATTGCCATACTTATTAACACATTCTACTGTAACTTCTGTTAAAAACCTTTGACTTACATAATCACTCTAGTGAATTAAAAAATAATTCTGTATTTAATCATTCAAAAATTTAAAGACATGATTTTAGTTATTTTGAATTTTAGTTTTCTATAAAGATAGACAAATGTCTTAGGGCTGAAACTAAGAAAAGGCCACATTAGTGTCCGAGTATTAAAACTTCTTACTTCCGCTTACCATGAATCAATTAAAAAACCCAAAGTTTTTGTGCCACTTGACAAAAATACATCTAAGCAAAAGCACTGACAGCCCTGTGAACCCAAATCCCATTCCTAGCAGATAAGACAAACCCTCACCCCATCTTACAAGGCTCCCTTTTCGGTTCAAGAAGCTGCTTTTCACCTTCTCCTCCCTGCTTCCTGCACACCTGAGCTCACAAGCAGGAGGCCAAGGCTCAGCTTCCAAGGACGTCTCACCGCACAGCTGAGACATTCTCAGGCAGTAAATACTAACATGTCCGTGGGGGTAAATTACCAGCAATACAAACGATTATTAAGTGTAATATAAAAAAGTAACTGACTCAGTAGATGTGCTGAACCCTTGTAGACCATATCTGAAAAAAGCTACTCAACTGTATTGCCACCTCAGATGGTCAAAACAGGCTTCCACTTCAAAACAGTGGAGGAAAAACGAGCCCATTTGTTTTCATTCCCTGGCTCTTGTCCTTTTTCTTCTGCTACTGGTATCAATTCAATCAGCACCAGCTCTCAGCAAGCCAAGACAGCAACACCATCCCAGCTTATGTCACATCAAACATTTTGACCTGCGTAGGATGAAGAGAGATCTTTATGGCCCAGGAATAACAGAGTTACTGGACAGAAATGTGCAAATAAATCCCTCTTAGATGTTTTGAAAATCTTACCTAACTCAAGTGGTTGAAAAAACACACACCTGCACAAACCCAAAGCTTCTCACCTTAGTACTTCTCAGTTCACAACCCAGATAATTTTTTTCTGCTGCTTGACTTTTCTGCACTAATATTTTCACAATGCCAAAACAGAAAAGGAAAACCTCTGCTTGATTTTCTTATAAGTGACTCTGAAAGCAGATGAGAGCAATATGAAAAGCCTTCTCTTTAAATGTTTTGTCTGTAAATTGAACCTGCAAATGTGAGCCCGTACCTCTCAACTTCTGAGTCAGTTTTTGGGAAGAAAGGGTAATGAAGGGGTATCAGTTTTTAATAGGAAGACAGCATGTAATTTAGATGTCTAGCCATTTTTCCATACATTATGTCATATTGCAAAATAGAAAGGTTTCATTAAATTCAGTTATTATTCTAAATTAGCTCATTAAATTATAATTAAGGACAAAATCTACAACAGAGTGAAGTTCCTGGGAACTATTCAACTGACTTCAGTGATTTTAGCTAACACTATAGATTATTTTACATAGACTTTGGGCTTTAAGTTGGTTTGTTCTTTACAGAAACAGCACCAGCTATTTTTTTACCCAGATGTATAAGCACTGTTCATCAGTCACTGCCATTCAGTTTCTAACTCACATCATAGGTAATGCAAAAAACCCCAAGTTAGGATAAAATCTAAAAATGTTTCTTCTGTTGCCTTTTTTTTTTTTTAGGAAATCATCAAATGCATTCTCTTTCCAATTATTAGATAATGCTTAACACCATTTTCTCAGTGCCGTCTAGAATCACAGAATGATGAAGGAGGTCATGTCCTTCCTTCTGCTCAGAGCAGGGCTTGCTTTGAAGCCAAGGCTGGATCATGTTCTTCAGGGTCATCTCCAGCCTAGATCCAGCTCCTCCAAAGAGGGAGATTCCAATTCCACAAGCTCTTTAAGCGACCTGTACTAATGTCAGCCACCATAATTCTTCCCCTTTTACAGCTTAATTCTATGATGTGGCAAATATGGAGATCATATAAATACTTCTCTTTAATGCCATGAACCCTAAAACTCTGGATTCACACCAAAACCAGAAATCTAGTTGTACTAAAGCAAGTTTGCTGCAAGACTGTTTAATCACCCACCCACAAGGCCAGATCTCAACATATGTTCACTGCATTTTGATTCTGATAGATCTTGAGCTTTGAGCAACTGCTTTCACATACAATTTGTCCTAGTTTCCAAGAATTCACCTTTCCTACTAATTCTGAGATCAAGCATGAAATGAAATCGAAAACAGCATTCTATATTAAAGAAAGTTGTTAGTAACTCAAAATAATAAATAAAATGGAAACAAGACTGTCACTGAAAAGATGAAATGGAATACTTTAACCAATGGAAACTGTCATTCTTGAAGAACATTTGAAACTGTTTAATCATATTCTGAATTATATGCTAATCATATAGTGAATTATATGCTTTTCAGTTCCCCAAAATACAATTAGCAAAACTTTCCATTAACCAAAAATAAGGTGTCACTTGCTGTTTGCGACTCCTTTGAATACCCCGAGCCTTTTGGCTTGTTGTGTTTAATAATATACCTAAACTAAGCCCTCTGACAATTGCACATCTAAGTAGAATATCAAATAAACATTTTAGGTATATATATATATATATATGTCTAACTTTGCTATCAGCGAAAGTGCTCCAAAGCACATGTATTTCAAAAGGAACAAAAAATCATTTATTACAGGGATTTTTGCTATGTTTCTGGTTTTTTAATAAGGTGCTAACCTGCCTGTAGCCCTGCCTTTCTGAGGGGTTAGCTGCACATCCCATCAGCCAAGGGAGTTTTCATTGTGCAAGGAAGAACCGTAACAGTTCTCCTCTTCCCTGCAACTGTTCATTACCAAACTTGCTATGTGTGTTATATTTACTTCGACACTCTTCGAAACGCTTGACAGAGTTCTGAAAGCTCATCACAAGATGGCACAGCTGTAAAGAGCAATCCGCCCTATGGTATGCCTTTCCATGCTTTCAGGATTATAGCACAGTAATACATAGTAAAAAACCTCCAGATGGAGGCTCACACTAACAAAAGAGGTCACTAACGCCCTAGAACTGTATTTGGTTGTTCTGCAAGAAAATAGTCACATACAGATGGTATTATCAACAATATCTGCTTGCACACAATCACACATCAGCATCTTTGTATGTACAAGACAAGATTTTTCCAGAAATGAGACTATTAGTATTAATTTGATAGCTCTCTATTTGGAAAAATGTATTTAAAGAAAAGTGTTAAATAATTTACATTTCAATTAACTTATTTGTTTCATGCCAAATAGGAAATTTAATAAACTGATCTTCCAATACCAATATTAAATTGCAGTGAAACTGCTATCAGGAGAGATTAATATTTGATAAAACTCATGTTATGATGAAAGTTAGAAAATTAGTATTCCAGTTGATACCTCAAATAAAAGTAAAAGACAAGCAGACTGGTTATCAAAACTATTGATTTGGAAGGACTGGGTTATTTTGCCAAACTTTGAAGAGTCTGAGGAGGAAGTCTAAAGATCTGGGGTCAAAGTTTTCCTATATAAGAACTTCTGTAAGATCTAATATAAATTCCACCTGTGACCAAGAGAACGTGACATCCCTGTCCAAAAAGCAGATGTATTCTAATAGTTACATGAACCCCTCCATGGCTGCAGAATTTGTAGGTCTATATATATATAAAAAAAAAAGGCCATAACTGAAGCTTCTCTAAAGATCTGGATTGGCCGTAGCAATTAGTACTAAATTTGACGCCTCCTAAAATCCTCTTCCCAGTGCTTATTTCTTTCTTCAGAGATTTGCCACTTGCTCATTTTTGGAAAGTCAGAAGAAAAACCAGGTTATGGAAACAATAATAATCTCTAACGCTTTTACCTGAACTTGAGCTCAGTCTGATTGGGAAGGAAAATGACAGGTATCTTTATAGCTTTTTTGAGAGCTCAAGTTGAATCCAATTTTTCTCAAGCTGCAAGTTTAGATACTAAGGAACTGTTTACAGTCAGACAGTTCCCCTCTGTCACTCAAAGATAACCTTCTCTAGTTTCAGTAGAGTAGCTTGTAACGTTTCTGATTACTGAAACTTTCTCCCGCAGATGGAAAAGACAGTATCTGGAAAAAAATGAAAGCTGGTGCTGCCAATTATTTGATTGATCTCTCACAGTCAATACGTTGAGAACACCAGCAACATTGTTTTCATAGTTTTGATACACCACGTATACATGTTTCTTTGCATTTGGTGTGTTGAGATCTAAAATTTTAAGGCTAAAAAGAATAGTGAAAAGGGGGGAAAGTTCAAAGCTATTTATATTGCACTGTCACACTATTTGTCACTATGAACAACATGCTTAAGGGTACTCCCAACAGAGGATTTTTCCAAAATTTTTTTGTTTACCATCTTGCTTAATCTCCATTAAGAGATAGTGATAGATAGTATTAATTATTTCCATGGATATTTGTGGAAAATATAACTTTCAATGTCTATTTTACAAAGGTATGATGAGCAAAGACCTCTGGCAGCTCAGAAAGTTTGAAACCTGCCAACCAAGCAGCAGAATTTCAATCACAACAGCTGTTTTGTTTACACCAGGAACAGGTATTGACCTTTTATCATGTTTAGCCCTCAAAATAAGCAAGAAGGCTAGCTGAGTCCACACAGGGCATTTGCAAGGCAGTTTTTGGAACAAGAGCTGAAGCTAGCCACACGGGACTTTTATTGGCACAGCAGAGAAGAGGCGAGACATGACTTGATGCTCTGAAGGAATCAGTTACCAGGGCTAAGGGTCAAATGAAGCATCTGTGGGTGAAATTACACTCAAAAGGGAACCTACTAAAATGTGGGATAAGGAAAAACTACGCTCTAAGTTATGATCCTGTTTAGGAAGGCAAAGACTTCACTGCCTTGTTTGAATAGTTTTGTGTGCTGATTGGGGTTCAGAGACTGCTAATAGATTATCTGCAAAAAACCTCATGCTTGGCATACCTGATTTTTCAGGTCATGCAGGGTGTTTTAGGAAATATCCCTGCTCCTGTCATTACAAATGCTAAGATTATTCCAAATCCTACTGTATTGTCTTCTTATATTTTGCTGAATAATTTACTTCTGAATTTTGAACTTTTAATACATTCAACATTCTCTGATTTATCTGCAGCTACAACTATGTGGTTGCCCCAAACTGGTACCAAGCGGCACTAAGTTGTGAATAAAGTATTTTAAATATGCTGCGAGCTCTAGTTTACACAACCCTTCCAAAAGTGGGGCACCACTCTGGATAGGTAAAATGCAAACGCAGTAAATGGGATGGTCCATGTGAGAGGAAATCTAATACAAAAGCAAAGCAGTGGATTTATGAAAGCAGATCCAGAAATATTTCTTATGCTAAAGTCAGAGGCTGATGACAAAACAGTCATCATATATGAGTAATTCAGAAATCCATGGTGAGTTGGAATGAAAAGTGATTTACAGACAAAGGATGCCACAGTTGATTAACAATGCCCTGAAACCTTCAGTCTTGCCTCCCAAAGCAAAATTTATTGAATCAAATCTTGACCTTTTGGTGCTTTGCTAACAGATGCTTCTGCTCTCCCTGCACAACTCGCACTGCTCTTGAGCACACTCTATAATAAAAATATGTGTGGGTTTAAAAGCACAACATCCACTAAGGTTCTAGCTAAGACATTTAATACTAAAACACAGCGTGAACATTACGTATGAACAAACTTCTAAAAAGTGAGCTTTTGTAGTACACACAAAATAATGTCAACAAGTAAGGCAGAATCATTATACTAAATACCCTGTAGATATTTCTCTTTTGAATGGTAGGTACTGCAAACACAGTGAAGCATGAATCGTTGGTTTTGTCAGTTGGGTTGTGAGAGTCACAGACATACTAACAGTCACTGGAAGAACAGATCCCACAATTCATGGTTTGGTATGTTATCCTGCACACTATATTCCTCCTCCTCCCTGGTTTTGTTTGTTTGGTTTTTTTTTTGTTTTGTTTTGGTTTTTTTCTTTTTTAGAGCTGCAAAAAGGTGTTTCAATACTAAGGCTAAACAAATGTGTATTTGCAAAAGTTGGCAATGCAATAGTTTTCTCAGCAGCAGCCAAGAAGTCCATTTCAGATGACATAATTTTCTACATTTATCTGACAACAAATGGCCTTGTTCCTGTTCCTACTCCTTCTCTCCTTTCCCCACAGTAGCTTTACAAACAGCTTCTAGGAAATACTATATCTACAGTACATGGCTGTGCCATCTATCATGCACAGTCACAGCTCTAACTGGGTTCCTGTATTTTTGGAGCTCTGACCATGAATTCCCAATGCATGCATTTTGTTCATGACCACAAGGATAAAGAAACAGTATGTCTTAAGAGTTATATGCCAAGAGCTTTTTACTGTAACAAACAGCCTGAGACCTTGAAACCTCCAACTTTCTAGCTGCCTCTGTTGTAGGCAATGGCTACATTATCTGTGCAGGATGCTCTCCTTATTACATAAGTCTACAAGGGCTGACAATGTAAAAAATGTCTAATCTTTTCATATAACTGTTCCTTAGCTGCTTGTCCAAGAAGAATACGCTAGCTAATGACAGAACTGTGCTTGTCTGAAATGTGATAGCAAGCACAGCTCTTCTGTTCAGGGATTCTCATTCATTCTCCCACCCCTAAACCTTCTCCTGTAATCTGGGGGGGGGGTGTGTGCTCTGCAGCAAATGATGCATTAGCTGGATGAAAATTTTCAGTTGCAGAAGCTAGTGCAAATTGTTTGCACAAAGTTGTTAGCATAATGCATGCAAAACTTAGAAAAATCAGAACATTTTCTAAATCTTCAGGCCATGTTGAGAAAGTAATATACAGTGGTTCTGATTTCCACCACCAGGGAAAGATTTTCCTTCTTAGCCATTAAGCCACGGGACTCTAATTGAAAAACTGAAGCAGTACAACTTCTGGACAATATCAAATATAAATGAGAGTTCTCATATTCCCCCACTGTCTTTTTGACTGACAGAACAAAGACTGCAGCACTTGTCATAGCTGCCTGAAGCAAATGAGGATAAAAAGTTAAACTAGACAAGTGCTGTTCATTAGAATAATTTATTCTGAGATCATTCTTCTGCTCTACATCTACTGTGAAACATGTAATTTTGGTACCTCCCACACTGTTTTTATTGACAGTAAGTAATCCAAGAGAGAAAGGGAGGGTTCAAAAACTTTATGTATTCTTTAATGGAAAAAGTCCAAGATGTTCCATCACTATGTATGTTTCAGCTGCATCCATTTAAGAAGGAAAAAAACCTTAATTAACACAGAATAGTATTTAACCCTTTATTTCAGTGTCTACTACAGAGCAATTCCCAGTTTAATCTATTGCTGAAGAGAATGGACCAGTCAGAGAACCACAAAACGGCTGAGGCAGGAAGGCATCTCTGGAGATCATCTTATCCAACCCTGCTGTTCAAAGCAGGCTCAACTACAGCAGGTTTCCCAGGGCTGTGTCCAGTTTGTTTTTACTATATTCAAAGGTGGAGGCTCCACAAACTCCATGTACAACCTGCTTCAGTTAAACCATCTTCACAGTAAAAGTAATTTCTTCTTATGTTTACATGGGATTTCCTGTATTTCAATTTATGTCCATTGCCCCTCATCCTTTCACAAAGTATCACTGAGATGAGCCACCCCAGAAGCCTCAGGCATTGCTTGTGCCCTGCCATGTTGCCCCTCCAGCAGATATCAGACAGTCAAGCAAACCTCTTTCAAACGATGCTGTTTCCTCCAGGAAAAATCGGTTTTTGCTTAGGAAATGTCTGACTTATTCATGAGAATGATAAGTTTTCCTCTGTATGCTTATTTAAACATTAAAATAATAAAAGTATCCAAGCAGATTTAGGAAGCTTTCTGCAAGTGATCTATGTTAGATTAGAGAGGTGGTCTGTGACACTGCATGGAATTGATCCTGGACCTTTTGGGGAGAAAACTGAAAACTACTGTAAAGTACCACAGAAGTCAGCCCCAGGGCATTAACAAAATCTTGCATCAGTCCCATGGTCTTTCTAGATGAAAAATCCTCAGCTTAAAATAAAGGTCTCATGCCACCCTACAACACTGAGGTGCTAGCACATACCCAGCTCCTTCGTAGGAGCAGTTAGCCATACTTCTGATCGTGTCACTCAGCATGATATCTTTCATATTGCTCATCCTGACTGTGTGACAGAGAAAAGTGCAGGGGATGGTAGGTTCTCTGTAATGAACGAGGGCAGACCTGAGAAAACAGACTTTTGCTTTGAGGCAGATATACTCTTGCAAGCTATTCTCTGTTAGCACTTGGGCATAATATTCTTTCAGTGAAAGAAACGGAAAACTCATTCTGACTTTGAACAGAGGGCAGTTTCCATGGGGAAATGAGGGAAAAAGTGTTTGTACCTCAGCTATTATGCAGTCTGTTAAAATTCATACCATTGCAGCTATGAATTAAGGTAGAAAAAGAACAGTTCACTCCAGGATAAAAGTCCATTACTTGCTGGAATTCAGTAAAATTTCCTCTAAGCATAAGATGAAACAGCACTTCTCAGAAGGTGGGGAAAGATAACATTAGGTCTTCTGTGCTGGCTATGCTGACCTTACCAGTACAAACCAGCTTACAAAATTAGCTTTACACTTCATTTCTAAAGTCAGAATTCTGTAGTGTTAGAAATATTACCTACTTGGGTTAATCTGAAAGCAAAAGGATATACTTGAGAAATGGACAAAAAGCAGTTATCTTTATATGAAAAACAGGATTTTTTTTCCCTCCACGGCACAGTAGTGGAGGTGTATTGGCTGACTCAGACATCAGGCACTAAACAACAAGCACTTCTTTCCAGTAAAATAGAAACACCTAATAAAACAGCTTCTGTTCAGGAGCCACACTGCTGCAATGAGCCATTTTCCTCACAGGTGCAACCATACAATCTCCCACATCATGTGTCAGCAATAGGCTCCAAGGGCCACCACAACATAAGAAGGGCAGAGGAATGGGGCAGAGACTCCCGCAGAGTCAAAATCACTACTTTGAAAAAAATCACTTGTTCAGAAACAATTGTGTTGCTTGTCAAAGCATTTTGATAAAAAAGTACTCTGAAATGGGCATCTGCGCTCCCTTAATTCAAACAACATTTTCACCACTCAATACAAGTTTTTTTAGAATTTGGCATTCACGATGCATGCCAGCCAGTGTCCTTGGTTCACTGCTTACGTTGTCCTGATACCTCCCTTGTGCAGAAAGGAGTTCAGAGAGGAGCCAGCTGAGAAGTCAGGACCTAGATCTAAGTTCTCACAGATGTGACACTCCCATAATAGTGCAGTGATAACTCATTCTGAGTCCTCTCTGTGCAATGTCTGACATACACTTCTCTGCTCCAATATCCTGCATTTAATCCCTTCTTTATCAAAGGGGAATAACTGAGGGACTAAACCACTTATTCTACATTAAAAAAATATATCTTTCAACAGTGCTATTGTGATTGTACCAGCTACAGGTAATGTAGCTTACTGTGTACAAACAATGTTAATACCTACAAAGGCATATCAGATAATAAAAGAAGGATACAAGCAGGAATGATTAATTGAAATAGATAACAAAAAAAAACCCAAACCACCAAGGGGGATGTGAAAGGAAATTAGGAAATGTTCTGAGCTGGGAGATTTAATAGTCTACATCTCTTGACAATGTAAAATTACACTTTCAGAGCATTATATCATACGCAGTAAGGAATAAATCTAGACTGGCAGAGCTGGACTAGATGACCTTTACAGTAACTCTCTCATTTTCAAAGAATTCCCCAGCTTCGTCATGGAAAGAAATTATAACAGGTCATTTTTTCCCTTATGGTGATATGTGAAAGAAGGTAATAGAGAAAGCTTGAAATAAAAATTTTCCACAACAAAGTCCAATTGTGCTTCATGAAGGCCCATAAACCAATCTTACCTCATCTCCGGAGCACTTTGCTTTGCTGCAATAGTCAACTCTGGATTTTAATAAAAAATGACAGAGTATATAGAAATAGATGTAAAATATCCCACATACAAATACCTTTAAATTTCATTTTGGCAACCGCTTCCCCAATAAGAGAAATTTCATGGAATTAACTGCTTCTTTCAAAGACAAGCAATGCAGATGTGAAAATTATTCTCTCATCTGCGACAGGAATAATATTCCTCATGAACAATGCAGATAATATTACATATAATTACAAGAACTTAGCATTCCCTCCTGAGGAGATAAAATATTACTATTTCAAAAAATGTATGCTTAACCAGAACTCAGGTATAAAAGCTGCATATGTACATCCACTCTTTTCAGTCTTGAGCTAAAAGAATGGAGGGTCTAGAACTGGCAAAACAAATGTGAGATTGCTGAGGCACTTTCATAAGATGATTCTAGCTTAACAGCAATGAAACAACAGAAACTATGCCTTAAATTCAAGCAAGCTGCTATCCTCTCAGCTACTGCTGGAATCTGTTTTATTGCTCATCTCCAACTTTTTTGCCATGAGGACAGCCAAGCAGTGCAACTGGTTGGCCATGAGTTCATGCAGCCTCCATCTCAGGAGGTTTTCAACAAAAAAACTTTTCTCTTTTTCTGCGCAAAGCCCTGAAAAGCCTTGTCTTGCCTCAGAACTGATCCTGCTTTAAGCCAAAGAACAGAGTAGAGACCTCCTGAGGTCCCTCCCAGACTAAATTATCCTATTATCCTATGCACTATATGCTGATTTCTGAGGCATTTGGATAATTTTTTCTGTAGCAAATTCATTAGGAATGATGCCTTTCTCTTGCTGGCAGGCTAATTATAATTTTATTCTTTTTCCTCTGCTCTGTCCAACATTTTTCTTGGAATTATGACAACCATTCACCCCGTTTACCACCTTTTACTGGTCCCATCATTAGCAAGAACAATTCAGACCATGTCTGAATATGGAGTTTAAAACTTATCTGAATAGGATTAAATGAAGGTGATTAACTGCAATAGCAGAGGACTAGACCCAGAAGGCTTCTCTGTTCCTCTACATTGATTGCACTAGTCTAAAAATAATACAATGCCATCTTCAATTAGCAAGGAATTTATATGCAGTTTCTCTCTTGCTTTTTCTCTCAGAAATGGAGAAGATTTATTTTGGAACAGATTTTTACCAAACCTGGATGGAATATCAAGACTTACCTTTTAGCACAATGATCTTATGGCTATCCCAATCACTTCCAGTTGTCACAAGTATGTTATGGAGTAAGGCACATTTTGGTTATTGGTTAACTGTTTCACCATTTTGTTCATTTTATATGCTGCACAGTTCACTTACGGCCTAGATGAAGTTCTTACACTGATTTTAACAACATAAACACTATTTTAATTACTTGTTTTGTACTTACTGCATTTATAAAGTGCTGTATTCAAAGGAAAGAATACATACAGTATCATTTAGAAGGTTTCTTTTTGTTTCTTCACTGGCCAAGGGCTGGAACCTCTATTTGAGCTTGAGAACATGAGAGATACTGCTTTTCTGTCTGAATCAGATACATAAACCCATGAGTTTCCAGTTGAAAGAAACCCAACATACACCAATGTGTAGGCATTCAAAGCTGCCTATGGTCAATGGGATGAATATTGTTGTGAGACGTGACAGTATTTCAGACTCATGAAGGCAACTAGATAAGAATTTTCCATTATGTTTCTTCCTCTTAGCCATCTTCCTCTTACTGAATTTTTTAATTGTTGTTTTTTCCAATTGTATTTCATAGCAAAAGGTCTTCTATACCTGAACCCTACTAGAGAGAACTGACAAGAGAAATGGATACAAGCTAGGAGCTCATGATGCCTTCATAGCAAAGTTGGGTATTCTACTCTGCATTTTATTATATGAAACATTTTAGTAGCACTTTTGCCTCTAAATAGACTTTCAGTCTTTTAAAAGAACTCCAAATCAGATTATTTTATAACTTTGTAAGCCTATTCAGCTGTTTCTACTGTAGAATGGTGAGCTCCTTCCATTTCCACACACAGGGACCTAGATACTGTCACAGCCGTATTTCCCTGTTACATGCTTATTGATGGGAAAGTGAACAAGGACTTTAAGTAGAGCAGGTCAAAGTGCTGTCCTAAATCCCCATAAGGCTACAGAAACTAATATGAGATACGACCAGTGCAACCTACAGTAAAAAGGGGTGTAAATGTAATCAACGCTCCAGTCACCTCCAGAGAGGAACATTCCAGTGTTTAGCTTTCACCAGAGCCAAATTATGCTGGACCTTCATAAATGTAAAAGTTCTTGAGAAGATCTAGGGCACCACAGCAGTTCAGACTATTGGACTTGTTCTACTGAGGCAGCTGGGAACCTACTTGGAGTCCAATCTGAGAGTGCCATTTTTAAGAAGACTAGACATAGAGAAAAAATGACAATTTTTTCACTTGTGAAATTTCAATGGTGTATGTGCAACTTTCAGTTGAGGTTTGTGTTTTCCTACCTTTCCCGTGGCAGCTAGTGCATGGACAATCACATTTAGACCGTAAAGGGCTAATCTGAAGCAAAGCAGCAGAGAAACAAGCTTTTTAATCCTTTCTTACTGTGGTAATAGATAGACTGAAATTGTTCACAACTATGAAATATTTCAAAAACTTTTCATGATGTTCATTTAATTTCTGGACAGTTACTTTAAGTCCAGTGCAGTTTGTTCGCTGGGAATATAAAAATGCCAGTGCTTTTTAACACAATTTTTTAAATCAAGTATTTCTTATAAGTACATTTTCAAGAAGGAGTCTAAAATTTCCTTTGCATATGGTTGATGCCTGTAAGTCTGTAATTGTTCTGCAAGCTTCAGTAATATTTTAATACAAATTTTTAAATGGAGCTGAAAGACCATAGAGAAGAAGTAATACTAATTCAAATGTATAACAAAAATTATGGAAATACTTACGGAAAATATTTTTTACTATGCATTTAGGTTAAACTGGACTTTGATATCAACTGCTAGACTTTTAGTCTATAGTAATTACAAGTCTAATTATAGATAATTGTGAAGTCAGGGAGGAGAAAAAGGAAAAGGGGGCGTTTGATATTTAAATACTGCCATAGTTGGACTTCAAACATTTTGAAGAAGAAAATGTACTAACTCCATCTGTTGTAATGGTACAATGATATTCTAGATTTCAGACACCTACTTAAAAGCTGTGCAATTGATTGCCATTTTTTTTCTCTATGAGCTTATTTTTGTTTAATTACAAATATCCATAACAAAAATTAACCAAAAAGAAATTCTTTAAATATTGGAATGCTTACAATTATAATAACTGCTAGTTTTTCAGTAGGGTGCTTTCACTTGGTTTTTTTGGTTTTTTTTTTTAACTAGTTTTCCAGTATGCAGTGCTTATTAGAAGCCATTTCTATTCAGATTTTTGCACCAAATTGATGGGTTGCTCATTGCACAAGTTTATTAGAAACCTAATATGCATATATGTTCTGCACTTCCGTAAATGCCAGTTACTGAGCACTGCAATTAAAAGCTTTCATAAATACATGTATGATTGATTCAATAGTTTTCATTAAAAGTGTAGGCACTTTATGTTCAAATAGCTTCTTTTTTTCCTTCCTTTCAGCCTTTCTGCCGAAAGGAATAGGAGTAAGAGAAAAATCAACCACTTGAATTAGACTTCAAAGTTTTCAAAATCACAAGCTTTTTGTGAATTCTCCTCTGTATCAAGAACACCTAAATACATACACTCTGAATTGATCTTTTAAAAATCATTTTGCTCTATTTTTCTTTGGAGGGGTGGCTGGGAGGCAAGAAATATCTGGATATATGCATAATTTAAGTAGAAAAGTTATTTTTCTTAAAACTTACTGTCTCCTTTCCAATTTCCCTTATTAGCTAAAACGGATTTTTGCAATAGGTCCATAAGCAATTCTTCTTCATTCACAGTATGCTCAAGAAGATCACTGTTGCAACTAATTGAACTTTCCATGCCCAGACTGATGCAGACCCACCAACTCTACTGAGCAAACCCACTGAACCGGACCAATAAGGCAACCTCACAAGGACTGGTAGAGAAATACAACTGAAATTTTAACCTTGGCCAAATCCCTCATCAATGCTGCCTCAATGTCCTCACTGACAGAGTAGAAATGAGAGTGCTTGGCTCTCTGCAGGTGTTCACTGCACCAAGTACTGAAATTAATTATGGTAAGACTTTGTGCTGTGCTCCAATCACATGGATACTTATACATTGCTAAAGAAGAAAAAATAAGTTTGCCAAAGGTGCACCAACTTCACTGAATTTGCAGCAAAAAACCCCTCCAATGATGGCTTTTATTTAAAGTAAAATTGGAACATTAAAGATAGTGCATGTGTACATATCTACACATGCAGTTTCAGCAAAATCCCCACGGAACAAATCCTTTGTTTCTTTCCTGCATCCATTCCTGAGCCACTTGTTCCAGATGTATGAAATTTAAATGGTACATCTTGCTACTAAACTTACTTCATTTTCAAACACAATTAAAATGACCAAGCAAACTACTGTAATTACTTGAACAATTTAAAATAGGCTGGTTGTTTATAAAACAAAATTGAGAACTGTTACTTTTTTGTCATTTTTCCTATGACAAGCAAGTCATTAGGTATTGCTAAATACATGTGAACAAGTGAGCATACACTGGAAAAGGCAAAGGGATGGGAGGCAGGGAGGGAGAAGGAACAAGGTCAGTAATGTAAGTTTATTGGTGTAGGTTTGGAAACAGTTTGTATGCAAGGTTACTTTTTCTTGTATAACTCCCTACTACATACAATAATAGGCTGCAACCTTTTCTTCCCATAGAATGCTGTTTTTAGACTAAAGGAAAGTTATACTGATCCAGATAGAAGCAGATTATTCCACCTGTTGTGGAACTTCTTTTGACTCAGGACACTAAATAACACTATTACTTTCCTGAAATGTAAAGAAAGCACAGCATAGCAAGGAAATTCCTATACAGAATAACATAATGAACTTAGAAAACTATAATCATGTGTCAGAGCTTTCATCTCTTGTGCCCCAAAGGTTCAAGACAATTTTAACTCCACCATTTTGTACCTACAGTAACAGATCATATTGAACACCTGTTTGCACACTAGATTAGCAACAGCTCAAACGGTTTGCCTTGGCTTAATAACAACATTACCACTGTGTTGGTATTTCTTCTGCAATACTGAGGAAGAAAAATAAAATGCAAACCCAACAGTTTGGCTAGAAATCAACATACATTGGAAACACTTTCTGGAATGGGAAACAAAACAAAGCAAAGCAGTGAAGAGACTCTGTACGTAAGGATTAAAAAAATACAGTAAGGGGATGCAAGAGATGATTACTTCACAGACATAACACAAATGAGGTTTTCTTTTGCTATTATATCAGCTATCACATCAGTTATGTTCAGTGGCCACAAGTAAATGCTGTTCACTTTTCAAGGCCATAACTGAAATGCCCCCTGGACCACACTGTTATTGATTGTAAGGGCAGGTCAAAAATATAAACATTGTTAAACCCAGTGATTTTATGTAAATTTAGCATACTGACAGTCAGGAAAATCCTACACTGTCACACTCTTGTGACCACTTCAGAATGTAATAATTTGAATCTGCTGGTATTTTTAAAAATAACTTTTAGCAAATAAACAACCACCATGCACTTCTGAATTACCATGGTAACTTTTTAATGTTTACAGGACAAAACCATACCATTTCCTTCATGGTAATTTAATTCATTAGTGTATTTTTTTGATCAAAGATTTTTTTTTCCTGTAGAACCATGTATAAAAGCAGTGATTTGGAGAAGTGACATTACAGAAAAAATAAAACCAAAACCAAGCAATAAACATACTCCTACTCCAAGTCTATAGTTAAAATGGGCAACCAATTCTTTAGACATTTAAATAGAGAGCTAGCGAACAGGAAAGAAAGGTTATATTACCTTTCTATCCAACTCCTGAAAAGTTATGTCCTGTTCTGGCATACATACTTCAGGAAGGATGCTTAGGATACTTAGGTTACTTTACGATTAAATAAGAGGAGTCGAAATAATTATGAGAATAATGAAAAGATATGAAAACACACTCTCTGATGACAAACCCAGGCTGCTCATTCTACTTCTTTTAAGCAAGAGAAAGCTTCAAAATTATTTAATAATAACCTTTACATTCCTGTATTGGGAGATAAAATTTGGTAAAAAAGACCTTTAAACTTAGAGGATAAAGGTACCTTTGTAAATAAGGGTGGACATAGAAGCCAGGTAAACACAGGGTAACAGGTGAAAACTTTTAACAGGATCAACCAGTGACTGGAACTACTTAAGAAGCTTGGTGGAGTAATCTCTAGTACTGGGATCCAATACAAATAATTGAGGCACTATGGGTACAGGTTCAACTACAGCCACCTGGTAGGAGTTGCACTTCAGGAAAATCTACTGGCTTGTGGTATGCAGCACAGAGGGTATTCTCTCTTCACCTGATATTCTAGTATGATGAAAACATTGACATCTTAAAAAGACCCAAAACAAAACCCCAAATCAAAAATTCCAGTCTCTTTCACTACTATTAGTGCAGTTTTTTGAGTTACCACCATGCCTCTGCACTGAACTCATGCTCATCCAGAGACTCCCATTTACAGATAATACAAAGTCTTTGTGTAAACTAGGTAGCTGATGCTTGTAAAAAAATATTTTCTAATAGGACAGACACTTTTTAGTGATGCAAATCTGATCATAAAGTATGTTTGCATTGTCCTATTTGTTATCTATAGTTTAATAAAATTAAACTTACTGCAGTCAGATGAGTTCATTGTGTTTTATCTGTATTTCCCTGTTCTTTATCCACTCACTGCACTATTTATTTAAGATTTTAAGAAAAGTTTTGTCCAATTTATTACAAAACTTCTGGTTCTGCTACGTGGCAAAGACATATAGCCCCATCTGCAATGTAGATTAGGATTTCATAAACCAGTATGCTTAGGTGCCATCACCTCAAGAAGGGAACTGTACTGCATGGTGGCAGCCAGGTGGCTTCCAGCAATTGGACCAGCAATATTGAGCTGCAGAGAGCTGTAAATGCTTCACGGAGGGCTCCTTCCCATTTCCCAGGGCTAAATCAATGGCCTAAGCTTCCTCTTTCTGTTTATTTCATGCATTTTGCTTCAAAGCCAGTTAGCAGATCAATACTGACTTGTATTCTGAAGAATGAATAAACTTTATTTATTTTTATAAATAAATAAGCTCCCACTAAACTTCCCCAAAGATGCTGAAGATTTAATGGCACTATATAGAGAGACATCTTCAAAGGTAACGATGCACAAAAAGGATTAGCAGAGAGTGGTCAAATTTGTGGTGTTTACAGTTCAGGTGTTTTGTGGACGGGTATGCAAAATACATGAAAAACATTGGTTGTCAGTTCTAAGTTTGCTGTTGCTTATTAATGTCCACACTAGAATTTTGAAGAATCTTCCAGTTCCTGTGTACATCATTTATTTTTATACACAATTTGGAAACTAGACATAACAGGTAATAGAGGAAACAAAGAAAAAACAAAGATGGCACCTTAAAAATAAAGTTCTTCTCACTGCACAGTGTCAGGAGTTTAACACATACTAACAAAGAAATGTTATTGAGAGACATGTATTGTCTCAATACGTGCAGAGTGTTGTGCATTTACCACACTGTTCTTTACAGTCCTCCATTACACAAGTAACTTTTCTATTTTGTTCTGTAAATATTTGATTTCAAGGGCTCTTGCACTGATTAGATTCCTTCTAGGAAAGACTAGCAGATATTACGAAGAGGACAGTCTGGGGACACTTGCCATCTCCCTGGCTCCATGTATTACAGAAACACTGTATATCAGTTTACCTTTGCAAATGGAAATCTTTCTGCTATCAGATTTACAACTTACAAAGAGCATGAAAGTAAAATCTGAAATAATAATGTAAGGATTTTTTTTTGGTCATCATACCTAAATCACTACAAATGAAAAAGGAGACAGTTCTTGAATCTAGGGTCCTGATTTAATTCAAGTGCACCACAAGTGCTTACTTTTAATATTAAATAACATCTCTAGAATTTATCACACTCACCTATATACTGCAGCACACTAAGGAGTTTTAGAAGCCAGTAGACCAAGCACTCAGATGGTGTAAAAGAATGTAAAGGCTCCATTAGTTTTAATTTATCTACACCAATTACAATGTGGTAATCCATAGTGATGTTTTACAACAGGAAACCAAGTTACTTGTCTCTTAAAGGTTTAGTGAAGCTCCACCTGCCAGTTTTTCACAGCAGACTTCCTGACAAGCCCACGCTGTCATCTCCCTTAGACACTGGCAGTCCAAAGTACATACTCTTTGCTAGTATATGAAGATAATTTCAATTGTTTCTAGTGTTTTGCTGTACAGATACAAGTTACTGTATATATGTTCCCCTAAAATGACATCTTTTACTAAGATCTAAAATGTAAATACTTTTATGGGGTGAACATGATATCATATCTAAAATACACCGTAATCTTCTAACTCTGTTTTCTTGACACATTTGAAAACTAGCAAGTTACTGCAATTTACCTTTCATATCTATTCAGCAGAATTCCTTCCTTCACATTTGCTTGAGTTATTGAGGGGCATATGCTAAAAACAGTTACATGCATTAGGGCTCCCCTTATCTCAAAGGAAAATCAAATGCCTCCCACAAGTTTTCCTGCCATTATCAGGCCTTTTAAGTACCTGTAGTAAAGGGGTTGTCCAATAAGACTTAGCGTATTGCAGTGACATAGATGCTGGAAAGGTCTCTAGCCAGTCTGGAAACTGCTGCTTCTTCCCTTTCCATCAGTAACAAGTAAGTCAAGGCAGAGATACTACACTCCATTTCAAGCATGACATCTTCTAGTTAAAGGAGACAAAACACTGGTGTCCATCCCACATTTCTAACCACAAAATAAAGAATTCTAAAATATTTCTTTTAGATCTAGTTATTGTCTTGAAAATAGGAACCAGTGCAACTGGAGCAGTCCAAAAAAGGTTTCAACACCACTATAAAAAACAAGACAGTGTCTCTCATCACAAACACAGAACAACAAATTTTGTTAATACTTTTACTCACGTGGTACAAAGCAGTTTCTGGTCCAGATGTGCCCATGACCTCTTGCCTCAATGAATCCATTTGTAAACTAGGCAACAGCGAGTAATGACTTGGACTACTACTCTTATCTCCCTTCTTTTTGGACTTTTTACCAGTATCCTTTTTGCTATTCCTTTGAAACATGTAGTCTTCTTGACCTATTTTCTCATTGCTCATATAGCGAAGCAATGAATTTTCTGTTGAAAGAAAAGTAATGCAAAGCATCATTGTGAATTGTTGTATGTAAGTTAATCCTGCTTCCCAAATATATAATATTCTTGCTAAGATCTACTGTCAATTTTAACTCTTCAAGACTATTCCATTAAAAAAACCAGTTTGTTTCTTTGGTCTGGATATAATAAGAAAGAATCTTTTGGTTCTTGCATTTTCTGGTATCTTTGGCAATACAAGGAACAGAATACAAAAGAAGGTCCACATCAATAAATTTTGTCTTGAGTTTTCAAAAACACAGCAATAATACACTTCTGATCATATCTGTAATCTTTTGTTTAAACAAGATTCTAACGAATACAAATGACTGTGGTGCCATGCATTTAAAAGTGATTTACTTTGAACATTCATTTGAGGTTGTTTACCGTATCATCCATACATTCCCCGAATACTCTTCCAGCATCTACCAGCTTCTAGCTGAGGGACATCCTGAGCCAGAAGCAATGTTTGTGAATTTAGGAAACCTCAGCAGATTTGTCTTTCACGAACTTGTCTGGTCTTTCCTTGTATTAATGTGAACTTTTAGCATACACAGCCTCCTACAGTAAGAGATTCCTTAGCTTGAACCCAAACTGCATGAGGAGCCAGCTTTCTTCTTTTTAACCAGCACTGGACAGAGACATTTGATGTCTCTTGGGTCTTCTTTTGCAAAAGTGACAAACCTATCTCCTTACTTCATTCCACACAAGATTTTATAAACCTTTATTATGTCCTGCCTAAATTCTCCCAAACTGATAATGGCCAGCCCACTGAACTGACCCCAGTTTGGAAGGACTCCATGTATCTGATCATCTTTGTTGTCTCCTAAACCTTCAATTATACTGTTTTCCTTAAGAGATGAAGAGACTGGAACCGCACACCCCCCCACCATGGGCAAGAACTTACACAGCAGCACAAGAATACTTAATTCATCTTGTATTCTTTTCTTAGTCATTCCTAATAGTTTCATTTTTTGAAACCTACTGAACGTTTAGTTAATATTTTTATCTATCTATCTATCTATCTAAATATCTATCATCAGTGTAATGTCTTGTACCTCAGCAACAATAGCCATGTCAGAAGTTATCATTCTGTATGTGAAGGTATGTATCTGAGCCTCACAAACCAGAATTTTGAAGAACTTATCCTCAATGATTTTGAGGTGAATCCCATGCTGCTCTAGAATGTTTTTCATCCAAAAAGAACTTACAAAGACAGAGAAATACGATATATAATTCTCATTTAAACATAACAGTATTTATCAGCAATAACCATACATTTGTCCTCTAGTATCAGAAAATTAAGGCCAGTTTCAAAATGGGCTGGATAATACAGCTGAATCAATGAAATGCCAATACAAAGTTAGGCCAAACTGCAGGGCTTTGCAGTCATGATTTTCTTTTGCCTGGCTGAGCAACTTCCTCAATCCTAACCAAGGCTCTGCAAAAAATTAAGTATAGATAACGAAGAACCCAAAGCAGGTTCACAAAAATATATACCTAGGGAAGCAGCTAAATGAGGTTGATATATATAGCTTAAAGCATGATAAAACCCATAATGCCTTGTACAAGATATGTGTTCAGATCACTTACCTCTCCTACTATCTCTTTTTATTTTATTGGGGTCTTCATAATCCCCCACCCAGTTATATTCTACTGGCATAGAAATAGGCCTTAGTTTCCCTGGAAACAGAGGAAAAAATTGAGATCATGCACCATAAGGCAGCATTAAACTAATATTCTTTAGAAGAAAGAACAAATTACGTGCTAAGCTGCTGTTCTACAGGGTTGCTTATGAAAGAGGATCCAGCATCGCCTCTCAACGAAAGGTTAAGACAGGAGTTCCGTTTTCTTTAACAGACGAGAAGCAGCTAAGTATTTAATGGAATTTTTAAGTTTAGAAAATAAATCCGGTGCCCTACAAAATCACCATTGGACTGATGTTTGAGACTGACAAATGCATTCAAATTACTTTAGTTTTCACTGAACAATATCTATTTCTTATTCTGGAAGCCGCTGGCACTCACATGGAAAGAACTGTTTTAAAGTACATGTGAATTATTGGTAACAGAAATGTGTCCACATCGCTAGAGTACCTTCACAATTGGCATCTTTGCTGGTGGGCTTAAAAGATCCATAAGTGACTGAGTAAGAAAGAAAGCAGAAAACCTCTGCATGTAATTTCTTTTGTAGCATTTCATCCACAGAAAGCAAAGTACATTACTATTGGTAAATTCACTTTGATTTCAGACAGCAAGAGACAGAATAGCTGAAACTATTATATCTTTCAAATTTTGATTTGGAAGCTGCTGAGTTGATTTTAAAAAATGCTGTAAGCTATGATTTCTGATTAAGGATTTCACAAATACAGTGGGAAATTCAGTGAAAGTGTGCTATGCAACTTAGTGAGGTTACTTAAAAGTGGTCTAAAATTTTTAGCAAGTTTAATAGTATATTCAAACAAAACACAGAGTAGCATGGTGTATGGCACAGTATCTGGCAGATTGAAAACAAAGTATTTTTACATGGACAGCCCTCACTCTTTTTTTAATAGATCTACTGGTCACAAAACCAAAAGGTGGAAAATAGTTTGTTTTTAAAAGTAGCAGAGCTTAAAAACTTCAGAATTCTTGTTAATTAATTTAGTAAAAAACTCCTACATAAAGGTCACCAGTCTTATTCCACATTTATGAGGATAAATCCACAATACGCTAAAAAAGAAAGACGTGTTTATAATAAAACAAATATTCAAACATCTACCTATTTAAGTACAGTGCCCATGGAAAATACACCAATACCATGCAGGCAGCATAATGGTAAAAGGCAGTCTGGTCTTTTTAAAAGATTGACAAAAGAAGGTGTATGTTCTGTACAGACCTCAGGATGAGATCACAAATACATCATGGCTCAGGAAATACAACATATATACTTAACTTTTTATTTATCATTTACTTTACTGTTTATGGACCCACATTTAAGTCTGACCAAAGCCGGTGAGATTTAAAGCACACAGTTAAGTAATTTCTTGTGAGGATGTATTCAACTCATGTTTACTTGATCAGAAGGAACTTTCAAAGGTTACTTTTTCTAGAAACACAACTTTGTGAGGCTGAACGCATGATATCTTATTAAAAGGACCTGAACACCTAAGAAGAAACAAAAGCTACAAAATCTTGTGAAGTCTGATTGTTATCAAAAAACTTTAGCCATAACAAATTTTCTACAAAATCTCTAGCTGTTCAAAGTGTATGTTTTTTTGTATCTGGCAGTAAAATGGCAATGACCAAATCTGTTCCTTTCCTTAAAGTCAAGTCTCATTTGCCTGCTACCTCTGCTAATCTCCTTCTTGTTAACCCCCCTGGATTCCCTAAATCTGTTTTCCCTGGTGACTACACTCAGGAAAATTTCTGCCTTGGGATGTGAACAGAAGTTTTCCGAGGCCAATTAGCAACAATTATACAACAGCTGGAAGCCAGTAAGAGCATGAAAGAGAAATCTCTTTGTTAATATTATCAAAAAATACCCAAAGATTCCAATAAAGAAATTATGGAAGGTCCTATTAACCTCTCACGAAGGAGGACTGAGAAATATTTCTTAAAAAAACTAACACCACCACATAATAAATGATGAGCACATGTTGAAAACAATTATTTCTCTAGGCCTTGGAACTCTGTTTGACCTTTTATTATGGGTCACCATAAGCCAGAAGAGTGTTATTGTCATTTTCCAGATTTCTGTGAAATCCTAAGGTTGTGCCTAGCCACAAATCTTATGCTAACAAATGCCATGTGGGAAACTGTATAATTGAATGCTGAAGTGGTAATATTTTTAGAAAATAAACTTAAATGAAAATGGACTTGATGGTGTGAATTAATTAAAAAAGAATTGAGATCAAAAGTGAAAGGCTGTGTAACAAATATGTTAAATAATGACTGATTTTCAGTGCAGTCTTTGATCCATGTATTTGTAACCTTTTCTGCTAACAGAAAAAAGGCTAAAAAAGCTATCCTGTAACAAAATAATGGACTCAGCAGCCCTTGAAGAAGAAATGTGTTGTTCTTCACTCTAGACCACCAGTATTAAAGTTTAACATCCAGAACAGAGAGTACATCTCTGTTTATGGAACTGACTGCATCATGGAAATACTGGAGTAATAAAACTGATATATCACTCTGAAAACTTAGCAGTTACGTTATACGTTATGAACATGGTTAGAAACCACCCAAAACTACCTGAAATCAAAAGGATTCTGAGGATTTTGCAACAGGATTGTATAGTTCTGTAGAAAGGGTGCATTTTACAAAAATGCATCCTCTAATGTTGTGCAAGCACATTGCTCCAGGTCTTGAGGATACCTTACATGGCTCAAGCTCAATTTATATCAAGGTTCCCAGGTGATTTTGGAGCTTGGCCACAGGATATACTAAACCTACATTTCTGCATAAATTAAGTCTATTTTCTTCTTAAAGGGATATGATGTCAGGATTATTATAACTCCAGCATACAGCTTGCGCCCAGTTTTAAAATTGAAATAAAATAGCTACTAGGGTGAAAAAATATTCAAGTGTGTGTTCAGCTAATATCATAGCAGTCAAAATATCATTTTTAAGCATGAGATTTCCTCTTCATTTTCTTCTATATCCTAACAACTTTATGACTGCACGATTTTATACTTGGCGGTAGAAAAACAGTTCTCCCAATCCAAAGCTGAAACAAGTTACAATACTAGCTAAAGGAAGAGTTCTGACAGATTCAAAGGGATAATAACCAGGAGCAGAAAGGTCTGAGGAGCAAAACTCTCACCAGAAATTGTTCCTGAGTTCTCACCCTAAATAAGGCAAAATCCAAGATGTGGAAGTAGCATGACTACATGTGTGCATTTACATGCAAAATTCTTTCTTAGACAACTCATAATCTCAAATAAAGAGGAACTGCTATATACAGGAAGTCATCAGTTCCCATATAGGAAGTTACAGGAGGTTAATACAGTATTGCAAAAAAAGCATACTATCATCAGTCATATTTCAATCCTGGGACTAAAGAAAATTAAAGGTTTAGAGAGTAGTGCAGCACAAAAGCAGCATGTCATCTCTTGGTAAATCTGAAGTGATTTTGATCTTTAAAACTACTATACCTGGGTAAATTTTTGTAATGCTGAATTCCTTAACTTATGCAAGTCTTGCCCTTATACTGGGAGAACAATTCCATCCTGTATTTTTAGTAAAAAAATGCGGGCTTCAGCCAGTTGTTTGGTTTTGGGTTTTTTTGGGTTTTTTTTTTATAAAACGATACTGAAGCATAATCTGGAAAATTAAGCTAATAACAAAATGATAGAATTTATATTCACAAAGATCTTCAATATAAAACTGGACTTGCCCTCCCTATCATAGTATATAAGTACTACTTTCTTGCTCAGAAGCTCTTAGGTTGAAATTGGACTAAAGTAGTACAGAATTCTTAGCAAAACCAATGGCCGCCAAAATATTTTCACGCTTAAAAACAACAGCAGATGCACAAAAATCCTAAAATCAACAAATGGTGATTATCCTTATTAGATCAATGCCATACCATATGTTGGTGTGCTCTCTCTCCTTCCAGGACCACTTGTTCTTCCTTTCTCGTATTCATAGCAGTATAAAACTGCGTCTTCTTCAACCACATTAAAGCGTTTCCGATATTCCTGGTCAAGAAATGAGTTTGGAGATTCGGATCCTGTATGAACCGGCTTGCCCACTATATGTCTGCCAACATCATCACATGGGAGATTTCCCTTTTCATCCCTTTAGTAAACAGGAAAGGTTTTTAATACACTGGGATAAGACATCGATTTTTTGTTTACTGTGAATATTTCAATAAACATGGGAATACGTCAATATTTCATACAAGCAGGAAACGGATGCCGTCGCCCAACATCAAGATAACACATCATATCTACATATGTATGCATGTATGTGCCAGTTATCTAACACATCTCTGTTTATTCAATTATTTTACAGACTGTATCCATCTTACTAGTTTCTCTTGAAAAGAATGACAGAAATAAAGCTAATGTGCAGTTACTCTTCTTTTCTTTTTTTTTGGAGTCTACCTAGAATTTTGTGATTTAGGGCACAGTACTAATAATATTGACCTTACTTTTTTTCTATTTGCATTTTTAAATACATCAGGCAGTTTTAAGACACAGCTATATGGCAAACGTGCACAAATTCAATCTAGTTCTTCACAAGCTAACCGCAAAGCAAGAACCAGAGATTGATGATGTACTGACATTTGACCTAGTCTTGCACAATCAATTGAGGCCTAGAAGTTCTATAGGTACATCCATGCAGTACCAAATAAGGTGTGTAGCACCTGATCACGAGCTGCTAACCCAGGACAGCAAAGCATTACGAGGCACGCACTTTGCAGTTTGTATACAGATCACCAAGATGATTGGTTTTTCCTTCCCCACACCTCCACCTCACTCTCTGAAAATGCAAGCTACTTAAAGGCATCAAACAAGAAAGCAAGTGGTACCTGGGGTAAGAACCTTCTCCTTGCACAGTAAACCTCCTGGTTGGACTGTGACTACAGATGGCTGCAAAAGACCTCATCATACAGTAATTTCTGGGCAGCAAAATGCATGGGAGGCAGCCAAGAGAGAAGCTGGGCCCTCCCACCATTGTCGGAGTACTTCCACCCCTCTGGACTGCCATGCGAGTTCCAAGCTGGCCAACGTGCTGACCCATACTTGCCTTGGCACCCTCAGACTCCATCTGAGGATGAAGCAAAGCCTCCTCATGGGATCCAGGCAGCCATGGAGGATGAGAAAGGGCCATCCTGCTTTGGCTGCGACAGCACCACACCACAAACCCTCACTGACCACTATGCTCCCTTTGCCAGGCTGCCTTCCCAGTGCAAGAACGGTGTTGGGTTAGTGAGGGGGGCTGGTGCAGTCCCACCATGGCTGTGAGTTCATCTCCAGTCATGGAATGACTTTCTGTGGTGACAGTGCTGGGGGACCTTGGCGGGTAACATGATGGAGACTGACATAAAACAGCCAGATAATAATTAGTGCTGCAGCTATCATCAGGGGCTGGCACAAGGAAGCCTCTTGCCATAAGGAGGACAACCTGATTTGGAGGGATCTTTACTGTGAGCACAAAGAGAAGTGCAGAGCCACCACATCCTTTGCCACAGCCCTCTAGAGATGAGGGCTTCAGTTCTCACCCCCAAAGGTATTCAACCAATTTGAGCAGGCACTAACTTACGACCAGCACTTGTAAGTAACGAGCACACAGCACGTGTTGGTCCCTCCTTCTCATGCCATTCATATGCAGTTATGTTGGCAGCTGTACTATCTGTGGGTATTGTCACCAAGGCAGGATGAATTCAGGGTTTTACAATTTACATCCTTTTACTCTATTCCAGCAACAAAAGGAGGGTTAGTTTGTTTGGGGTTTTTTCCTTGGAATGGCAACAACAAACTGAAAAACAGATGCTGAACAGTCTGATAATACTTGAAATAAAGACATGCTTAAATATAGTTAATCATGGACAAAAAAAACCCTGATGAAATGCCAAAACAGATTATTCAGAAACACTGTACGCTATGTGATGGGTTTGAAAAATGAAATATACTCCACTAGGATTAAGCTGATGAAAAAATTCGAATGTACAAAGCTTAATCTCTCTCTAAGATTACCGCTTGTACTAATAGGTATTATAAGATTTAATCAGAATTGTCCAAACTACTGCATTATCATAATGATTTAAGAAATAATATTAATAAATAATCAAAATGCATTTTGAAGATCTCAATTTCTACAGCAGAACTCAAACTGCTGAGCAGTGAATATTCACTAAAAATACTTCAAAAGAAAGGATGCATTGCCTATCAAATAAAAGTATCTTTGTGGTGGTAAACATAATCAGTAACAGTATAAAGGCATTACCTCTTTAAGATAGTAAAATTATAGTTTCAGGAGCAACAGGTCTTTACCATATAACTATGGCATTCAAAGAGAAACTAAGACTATTTTGGTTGGGGTTTCTTTTTGAAGCTTTTTAATGTTAATCAGAATTAAATACTTTATTTTTTCTGTGGATTTTCTGAAAACCACATCCTCAAAATATTTTCACAGACATATTCAATCCCTACTGACAATGTTTTTGTTTAATTAGAAGGAAAATAAATTAGTGTACTAGACTGTATTCTGTTTGTCTCTTTGTCATTTTAAGACAGATGCTAGAGAAATTGTGCTAGCAAGTTCAACTGTGTTGTATGTGTCACATTTGAAACAGAATTGCAAGTTTTTTCCCAAGAAATAAAAATCAACAGACGAGGAAGGGATGAAGAAGGAAGATGGGACTCAGCTTATAGCTTCACGAAAGGCTTGTGACATCACCTAAATCATGAAGTGGAAAGTCACTCTTTTGCCCTGGGAGGTTTTTCATATCTCTGAAGAGTAAGAATTTATCATAGAATCACAACTTCTCCTCCCCCCTAGGCAATTTAATTTGCCATATATCTCACTCTTGAATAACCCCCAGGAAAGCCTTGTCATTATCAGGTCATACATCTTATTAATTGGGTAGAAGAGTTACTGATAATAAAGTCTAAGAAAAACTCAGCTACAAGAAACTCAGGTATAAGAAAGGACATGCTGCCCTTATGACCTTTCCAAGAAAGTTAACTAAAAGCAAGAAGTAATTTAAAAATACATTGCTTGGACATATGATAGCCTGTGTCTAAGAATATGGAAGCTTTAAAAATACTGATTTCCCTTAAATACATTTCTAGACCTCTAGGTAGCTACTTCAATATATTTATAGGCTATAATTCTCGCAGAATTTTAGGAAAGCAACATCTGTGTACATCATGGAATTAGACTGAAACACTTGAGGTCGTGTGACAATAGGGTAATGAATCTGCACGGAGGAGCTGCTGCTTTTCTGGCTCAACAAGCCCGAAGACCTGGGAGAGATGAAAATGCCTGTTCCAGGTGGCAGGTCAGAGTAGCAGAAACATTTACAGGGAACTATAATATTCACTGCAGAACTAACACACAATCCTAAAATTTGCTCTAACATCATCAAATCAAATGTATCTAAAAAAGAAAACACCATGTCAGAACAAAACTGCTCTTGCTGAAGTTGAAAGTTTCTTATTTTTATCTCAGCCTCCCTTGTTGCATCATGGCTATTAGGCAAGGGGACAGATATGAACTCTTTTCCTAGTTATACATTCAGGGGTTCAGATAATTTTTCCTCTTCTGAAATAGGATGAGACCGTTACGGACAACAGATTATCCCATATTTGACAAAATAGGGTACTGAACCTTCTTTTCTAAAGGCTACTGTCTATTTTGCAGACAAGACACTGATTCAGATCATTGTGGGTCTGATTCAGCATATCTACCCTTAATAATCAGTTCAGCTGCAAAATGAAGTATTATCAGCCTGATCCTGCAGGGCAGGCTGATAAATGGGTAGGAACAGAATAGTCAGTTACTTTACAAATATTTTTCACATTGAATTGTACCAGAAATGGTCTTTTTTACCTTGGAACATAAGGTTCTGTTGGAGGAGGGGGTATGTAGAGATCCTGAAGGGCAGAGCTGTCTCTTTTTGTAGGTGTGCTGATCGTGCTGGATGGCGTAGCAACACTGCTTGTAGGACTTCTAGGAATAAGAGGCTGGTTCAAAAGAGAGAGAGAAATAATCACTATTATCCTTATATATTATACAGTTTTAACTGAAAAAGCTATAAACATTCTATAGTTCAGAAAGCTAAAGAAATAGTTAACAGTTCTAATGTTTTGTGTGGTTTTAAACTGACTGAAAAAACACTCATGCTAAGGAGACAGATCTACAAATGGATATGTACTGTGCTTTTAAAATTGACTCCTCTGATTACATCTTTTTCCCTTTTGCACAGCAAGATTATTGCCAATTCCCATAAAAACAGCAATCAGTAGAACCACTGGTGAAATCTTAATGAGTAAATAACATACAGAATCCAGTGAATTCCTTAATTAAACTAACATTAGTCAAGAAAAATTCTAGTGTTTACAGTGAAAGGTGCATAAGTAAGCATTAAACTGAATGTCATCTTCCCCCATCTGCTCTACAGCTTAAGAATGAACTGTAAAACCTTCTGCTTATGTCTGCAGATGCTGTATAATCAGGTACTGTGTCCTCAGAGCACACGTGCTATGAGATAGAATAAAATGGAGATTACTATTACTCTTCACTCCCCTGGGCACACTCCTCACAAAGTAATGTTTACTCAGAGGGAAGGAAATTGTACACTCCTTGCAGAATAATGATGCATTCTAGTTGTCATTTCAGTCCAAATGGGATCCCTCCTCTTAATTACGTCTTCCCCCACGCCCTGCCCCGAATTAGACACCCCTTTTTCTTCCTCAACTTAATTATCTTGGCTAGCAAAACAATGACTAACCATTTGAAGACTTTATTGTATCACTGTAAGGCTGGAAATTATACTAAGATTTTCTAATAGTCTCTATACAGGTACAGAAAATTGAAATGAGAAGAAAACTTTGACTGCTTTAGTCTACTCAATAACGTCTGCCTAATAACAAAAGCCTTATGTTGCTCAGCTTGTGTGACAGCTGAACTCAAGCAGAATAAAAAGCAAAAAAAGCAAATCAGCAAGTACAACAGTATATTCGTATACCCTAACATTAATCTGATATTAAAAACTGAGTTTTGCTTTGAAAGAGTTCTTTCCCCTCCATCTTTTTGGAAGTGAACTTGAAGAAAGAAATATTGGGATTAAAGAGAGCTCATCATACCTATAACTTCTGACTTAAACAACTACTGGAGGACACAAACGTTTCACATTGTATTAACAGTTGAGAAGCTCTAAATACTGACTGAACGGGTGCGTAGAAAGATCCTTCTGCCAGCATTACTAAGAATACTTCATGACAGACCAACAGGGCATTCCTGTTCAGAATAATAAGTCCTTATTTTTTAGCTATTAATCTTGACACTGTATTATTATGCCTATACTGCAGAAAACCCCAAGAGTTCAACAGCAGGAACTTTTTCAAAATGTTGGCCTTTCAAAAGCTAGCAATAAGCCTTTCCAATTTATGCTTACCAAGCAAAGCCCCCACCACTGTGTACTTTTTTTCAATCTGTATGTAAGAATAATGCCTGCCACTTAGGAAACCTTATCCTTTAACCAGTTACTGCCTTGTTTTACAAACACAGCTGTTTCAGAATTTATCTCAAACATGACAAAATGTATGCTTAAAATTTTCTTGTTAAAATTTTGTAAGTCCACCTTTAGAGCCACAGCTATAAACTAAAACAAGTTTTCTCTTTTTGAATGTTAGAAAACCATCTCCTGTAAACAGTGATACTGTTAAATTCTTTCCTAACTCATTAGAGTTAACATGAGTATTCTGTAGCAAGGCCAATGAAAGTCTGCCAGTATTTACAGGAAGAGAGGGAGAAAGACACACACACACAAAACCAGACAGGTAAAAGACTTTACAACCACTAAAAACAAGAAGACAGAGTCTGCATAAGTAACAATAAAGTTGGTAACAAAGCTGGGTAAAAAAACCCAACTACCTAACGCCCCTCCCTTTCAGAGAAACAAAAATCTTATCCTTTAAATTTCTATCTGTAACACTGTAGCCATAGACTTTCTTGAACTGCTCACTAATATGACATTTGTTATTTCCTTTCTGATACTTGCACTGCTATGACAGGTACCCTTTGTGGCTTGCTGAGTAGTTTGTAGAATTAATTTTCATCATAAGACAAAAGCATTTTGTAATCTAGACCACGTTTACACTTGTTAAGCCTAGGCTGTTGTTGGCTCATACTGGCAGGAACACTGAGAAAAGCTGGGAAGATGGATTTGCTCTTCACTTTGAGGAAGAAGACAGCCCTTTACCTTACTTGCATGAATAGGTAGAGAAGAGGAAAGGGGGCCCTTGAGACTGGACCAGTGGCAATCAACAGGAGTGTATGGTTTCTGTCATGTAAGAAAAATCATGCTCAAGCATAATAGTGATCTGGACTTACAATGGGTTGATGAGCCTCTGGTGGTTCTGACCAGCTGCTGGAGGGCTAGACAACACAGGTAAAGAATTTCCCTTGTGTTACAGCCTGGAATACCTGGGATTAATTATTTAAATACTGATGACATGGGCTTAATTTCTTAAAAAATGTTTTTGCTGAAGCCTGAGTATTCTATTGGGTAACTTCACGCTTCACTAGCCGCTGCTAATACACAGCCCAGACATACAGATCATTTTGTCCTCCAGAACAGTTTGCTGGAAGATGCTGGAAATCAGGTGGGGTTTGTACGTTTTTGACAAATGCCTGTTTTGGTCCATCTTTTGGCTCGGCAAAGTGGTTAAAACAGTGAATACAGTAGAAAGAAATGGTATTCAGTCTACCACAGAAAAACACAAGCTATCCAGCTACCTGAAGGTAAACGGTTTCCCTCAAACTGTCCCCATGTCAGACACTTTCAGAGGTGAAACTACAGTGTAATTGGTGAGTCTGAATGACTGTGGTATCTCACGGGATGGCAATGTGGGTACACCTTCCCAGGGCACCTGAAGCTTCCAAGGGGATAGAAATTGGAATAAAATCTAATACAAGTGGAAGCACAATCCTGTAGGTTGTCTCGAAACATACTAGGATGTCTCATATGTCTCATATCTTTTCCATATTTGGGTCACATTGCCAAAGTCAAGTCTCCAGCTTATTTTCACAAAAACAGAAAAGCTGTGTAACTAGAAAAAAAAAAAAAAAAAAAGACACCCACCCCCCCCAATTTAAAAATAGGCCACCACCTTTTTTTCTTTTTTTTTTCTTTTTTTTTTTTTTTTTTAAATATATTTATCACCACTTCACCAGTAAATCAATAGCTCAGTAAGACTGGTATATGGTAAAAGCGTTCAAATGTTCCCTCCTGGTAGTAGCTTAACACACTGAGAGCACTGCTGTAACTACCACCTTGTGCTGCAGGAGTTCAGCTTTCATTTTATAAAGAATTACAATTCTTCAGGCCCTCCTTGTTAAAAAAGAGCCTTCAGAACATGATCTGCAGGTATGCTGCATCTACATGGCATTTTGCATTGCAATTTAAAGACCTCAACTGTTCAGTTCGAGTTAATTTGTGCACCTGCAAGTAAATTGGCTCATGCAGCTTTCCAGTTCAATGGCAGCCATTCAGTGGACCATATGCAGGCACACTGAACAGAAGAACACATGCAATTCCATTCAAATATTTCTGAATTAGATCAGTCTTCGAGTCTCTCAGTCTTGGAGATCAGTGTTATCATTGAGTTAATTCTCTTCCAAGGACTAGAACTTTTTCCTCCTGCAGTCCCTTTTGGTAGGCTGGCCAGGGCATGTGGGATTGCTGAAACAGCAATAAAACTAACGAGTTTTCAGGTCCAAAATCTTAAATACTTGACCCACAGGAATAGCCTGACAAAGAAAGTTTAGAAGTTACATATTAAAACTGGAATAGCCTCAAGAAGGTCCCACAAAAGACCCTGCATCAATCTCAGCCCACAATGACAAACACAACATCTGTTATTTCAATACATTCTGGAGTATTATTTCTCAAACATTTTGGATGCACCATCCTCCTTCAGGATCATCAGTCTTTATGGACCCTTTCCCAAATTGTCAGTTGGCCAGGGAACAGATAACCAATGGTCTTTACTTACAGCAGCTCAGTTTCTCTAACGCAGGGAAATAAGAAGTCCCTGTAAGTACTGACTCACAGCACACAGACACTTAACTCGCCTCTCCTCCAGAAGCTGCTCTGTCCCTGGTTAGCTCTTCTCCTGTGGTCCCTGCCTCCTTCTCACTACCAGGGCCTATTGCTGCTTTTGCCATCCCCAATCCTGAAGGAAGTGAGAGGGTGCCCCCAGTAAGTCAGCATATTATTGTTGCTTTTTCTCTCTAAACAATGAATATAACTAATATTTAATATATACTATGTAAAATTCTTTTAAATGTTTTTTAAAACTCTGACTCTTTTGTTAACTCTCTTGGAAGCTGCAATATACAGTTTGAGAAAGATTGCTCCAGAAAAAGACATACAATTTTTGAAAATATAAGCAAAACCAATAGAAAATTTAAAGTAGTAATATCTTTACACAGTATTTGCATCAGTAAACAGATTTTACTGCTAAATATATATTTAATATTGGATCAAAGTTAGGACAATTTATTGAACAGAAAGTTTCTAATAAAATAAACTTTTTATAAGACCAACCATGACATGAAGTAATGACATACTGTAACTAATTCATACTCTGTAGGAAAACCCAGCCAGAATCCATTTTAATAGTGCTGCAAAGAAAGCCCAGTCCCCACGTAGTTAAAAGACAACTAGGCAACTGAAGAGCAAACAAGTTAGTACTTTATTCAAATTTAATGATTAAAAAGTGTAAGGTCATTAATTCTTATCATAAGTGATGAAAACAATATAACATTGTCTCTAGATGAATGAAGGAGGCAATATAATCAAAAAACACTAAATAAAAAGAATAAAAGTAGCATTTTGTCTCAAACCAAGGACTTGTTATTGTTGCTGTTGCTTGTTAGGAGTCTGAAAAGCTGAATATATCATAGTGGAGATATGATGCATATGTAATCCAAAATAAAGTCTGTTTAAAAAACTACAGATACTGAGCTATTGGTGATTTTATAATGGTACAATTTAATCACATACAAAACAGTACAGTGAACTATTTTAAATACACAAAAGCTGACATTTAAACAAGCTTGATGATGAGTGTGACAGAGTGTTTAAGAGGGGTCAGAAAGTTTGTTTCCAAGTCAACACACAAAATGTGGCTGGCAGCTGGACCTGCCCCCAACCTCACTGATACCAGTAAGAGCCTTTTCACTGGTATTGGCAGGTGTAGTCCAGATTAGACAAAGCATGGCAACATGTTGCTCTATCACTCCTTTTCTGTATTATAAAGGAACTGCATAAAGAGTCTTCCGCACTGTAGTCAAAGTTCAGTTTCTTTTGACTAATTAACAAACCATCTTCCAGAACGCAAAGGACTTTGTAGCTAGCTTCTTGCTAGCATGATGATAGCGACTTATGTAAGATTTCATATGCTCTGAGAATCTTCTCTGTTGAAGCTTCCCCCCTTATTCAATCAGCACTTTGGGGAGCCTCCCTTTGAAACCTCCCCAAAATAACACAAAGCAGAAAGGAGAAATAAAACAGACAATCTAGAGTAGAGGACATTTATTTGAACCAGACAAAAATTTGGAGAGTTCAAAGATAATTAAACCACCTCTATGTCAAGTAAGGGGAAAAAAAAAAGTTTAAACTTAATTGGTTTGTCCAACACATTCAGTAGCAGTCAGAAATACAAACATTACAATCTGAAATATTATTCTAGGCTTTTACACAACAGATCAGAGTATCAGAAAAGTAACTGAAAGGCAAATTCAGCAAGACTTGTCTTGCAGGCACAGCATCTTAGTATTTATAGTACAATTCCATGTTAATGAACACCTTAAATTGCAAAGGCAACCACAAAATTCCCCAAAGTCACAGCTGCCTAATTCAAATGTTATAAAAGCAAAAACACAGCCTGAAAAATCCCTTGACTTCATAACTTTGGACATGATTTCGGAATGCGTCAAGGGAGAACTTTGATTATCTGCAAGAACTTGGATACTGATGGATATTAAAACAGACAATCATCAAATGACTGAAAACAAAAAAAACCCCCACCAACCCAGCACTTCCTTTAATCAGGACACAAGGGAAAAAAAAAAAAAAAAAAAGGATGTTTTTCTTTCTGTACTGATTGACCTTAGAGCTGGAATTAATTCACTTGTAAATACAAACTCATCAGGTAACGGTGCATAGTAAAGCCATAGGCTAACTGTGTTATTTTACTGTACATCAAGCCACTCAGTATCAGTTTCAGGACTGCTACACAGGGTGCATAGTTCTTTTTCTTCTTGTTTTCCCTTGACCTTTCATGTTTATTCTAAGGATAAGAATATTTATGAAAAGAACAAATATACCACACTTCTGCTAAAAGGAAAAAAAATCCCCAAAGAATTAATCAATAATTACGTAGACTGCAATAAACTCATAATTTATTGCAAGACTGCGATGTGAAGGGAGAGCTGTTCAAAGTAAACCACTGAACGTTCTAAGAAGTATTTATACCAATCACTAACCAGTTAGTATCTGAATGATCTAAAAACATTTTGCACATTCGGAGACCATGAACATTTGGCTGGCATATGGCTAATCTAGATCACAAAGAGTGGACAGCAAGCTCTTAAAAATTTAATTCTCAGAATGCATAATTTAATTACCAGGATGCCCTGTAACTCACACACCAAACTGCTTGATACACTAGTGCCTGCATACTGCCTGAGCTGGAAGAGTCATCTACCACTTTCCCAGCTTATGGGCATACTTAGCATCTCTCCATTGAGTCTAGTTTTTCATGTAGCTGCAAATTGTAAACGTCACGTTCTTCCAATTATTGACTAAACAAGCAGAATGCAATTTGCCAATAATATCTCAACATTACTCACTTTCCGCTAAAATTAAGTTTCGAAGGCTCTCAATTAAACTGTCTCTGCGTAAATCTCAATGCAAATGACTCTCTTGATTTAATTCACTGAAATATTTACCTTCTACATTCTCTGCAACAGCTGTTAAACATATTCGTTGGTGGGGTGCATACAAAAACTCAGTCTCTGCGTTTGTGTCAACCTCCTTGCATTAGGGCAAATTTCCACCTTCCCATCTTGCTCATTGCAATTTAATTTGGACGTGACACCACATTTTATCTCTGTTCACTCCATTTGCAGAACCAAAAAACCTACAGCAGCCAGTTCACAGATCCTAATTCTCCTCTGTTCTGCATAAATTAACAACAGAAATCTCCAAATTATGCACTTCTGATGTTTGTCTTCACCTTGGAGCTTTTTCGACACTCAATCTACTTAAGAAAACTATTGTTTCTCACACTAAAATCATAAATTACAATGGACACACATATGCACACTGCACATGTAAGTGTTAAATGAAGTTCTGGCCTTTTTCTGGTGTCATGTTGGATCAAATCAGAATAATATCATTGTGATATCAGAATTATATCTCTAACAGTATCTCTATTTGTACTCATATTAGCCTTAAAAATACTCATATTTTCTATGCTATCAGCAAAAACCGCAACCGCACACCAAAACCAATACTCTCATTTACACACACACCCTTCCCCAAACCTGTTAAGATTACAGAAAACCTCTATCTAGGGTCAGTCTCATTTTATCTAATACAGATAATCTGCATTCAAGCTAGCTGTCCAGACTCCCTTTATCATCAAATGGCGAGAAAGCGGCATGCACAGGGTCCAATTCACCTCATCCTAAGGCAGATGAGTCTAAAATAGGCCAAGGTGAACGAACCAGTAAGTGTTATGCATGTCCGCTGGCTAAAGGGAGTAAAAATGAAACACCTCAATGACACGTAGATATGTACATAGCAGATACCTAAGGTTAGATCAGTTAAATAACACCCTAGTATCTGTATTGAACTAAGGATGCTGAGATGTAAATCAGAGCCAAATAAAACCCACTGAAAGATGGCTGGTTTTCTGCTTCTAGAAGTGAGTGTGGAGTTTCAAGCAGGCCCAGAACTTCAGCTCATGACTGCGTTCACTGTAAAAGGACCACAGGAATCCTAACTTTCCTACTGGACTTAGTTTAAATGGTGGAAATGGGTTTCTGTCCAATTTCTTCCCACCCTTTTGGAGTAGTCTGTCTTGAACTAATTGCTTATTTGCTACTGTCTGCATCAATGGCCCATGTTAGAAACTTCTGTTATGGGGTCTGCAGTGTAATTATTCTAATGGAAAATTATAAAGTGAAGCAAATATTTAGGAGAATGACCCAATTCACCCAAAGAAATACCAAACTCACACAAAGAGGATTGAGACTGAAAGCATTTGACCCCATTTAAAGCATTTTTCATCTGTATTTATATCCTCACTTAAGCTAGGATAAAAGTACAGCCTTCAAGTATGGACATTCATATACTCATATCATGCATACAGTTTTGCAATTTTATGTTCAGACGCTAGTTAAGATATTTTTGGTTCCAAGTTTTTTGTCACATGTCTAGTCAGTTCTTTATATCTGAAAGACCAAGACATCTCTATCATTTAAAAACTTACTCAGTTTCAAAGACAACAATGCATTTAACTGTTACAAAATGATTTATATATATATATACATTTGAAAGGAGTTCTTCATGGCATTAGTTCTTTTTATAAATCTCTTAATATTTAAAATGGCAAAGACCACAGCTACTGGGCAGTGGCATTTCCATATCTTAGTCTCCTCTTGCTTGAACTTTGCAGAACTCTCTTGTCTCTCAAATGTACTTAATTTTAAATTAGACTCTTTGTTATGATAATAAAAGTGTCCCAAAGAATGCATTCTTTATGAAAAGAAAATAAATTTCTAAATATTGTTCTATCTGAACAGAATGAAAAAAGAGACTATTTGTCAGTTCCATCTGTTGGTTACATGTTTTCATCACTCTGGACATAATTTTTATTTCCTAGAGTAATCCATCACAGTGACATTTTATCCTAGCGTGAAACACGAAAGCTTTAATGAAACCATCCCATGGTTTTCAGCACATCGCACGCTTACTAAAACTAAAGGCCTTGCTGGACATCCTTATGTCTCCTTACGTGCAAGGGTTCAATCTCAAGGACAAATTTGACACAAATACAACTATTTACAGGAGCACATTTTGATGGTCAAGTGGTTTATTGAATAAAATCACCTTACAAATTTTTCTATAACTCCATGATTGATCAAACTGAGAACTTAAGATCTCTTTCTTTCCTCTTTCTTTGAGGTTTTACTGCACTGAGAGCTTAACAAAAAGTCAAACTAAAATTTATCAGTTTCTGAAGTATACTTGTTTCCCCTTAGCTAGAAAAGTTATCTGGGGCTATTTTTCTGCATTGTAAAACACTGAGACAACTACTTTTTAACTTTGGAAAGTTCTACCAACAGGTTTAATTTCAATTGAGCCTATAAGAACAAACTGCAGAAAAATAATTTCAGAAACAATTTTTCAAAGTATACAAGAGCAAATTCATATGCTGCTGAGATGAAGCACAATAAAGCATCATTGAGATAATCTATAGTTAAAATGATGGTGTATGACTTATGATTAAGCTTCATTACCTGCAGAGCAAGGGGCTTCCATCTCATATTTTTCAGTAAAGCTGGTGCTGAGGTAAGCATGCTCTGAGGTCGCTTTTTCAAAGTTAAGATAACACCACTCGGATCCTCTCGTAGTGCATTCACCAAATTTTTCAACTGCCACCCCACCTGGTAACCAGTAAAATCATTACAATAAAATTGAGGTACAGTATTCAATATGTCATGTTCCCTTTTTAAATAATATTAGTAAAATAACATAATAGGAGTGTATATATATATATCTTAAAGGAGATTAACTCTAGAAATGTAAAAAATAAATTACTGCATAAAATTCACGTCAACTAACATAATTATTATAATGCATTGAGATAGATATGCATCATTTCAGGTTTTAGAATTAATAAACTACTGTTACTTTACTGTAAATGCACAAAGTGTTTTCAAAATTAGCTCTGGTACATAGACTTTAGAGACTAGGAAGTTAAAAAGCCCTGGCTACCATATTGACAGTTCAATTAAAAAGTGAGCATTCTGTACTCCACAGTATTTAAAGTCCACTAACCACATGTAGTCATACTACTTCTACTCCTAGCAGCTTATGCAAGCACAAACCAGCTCAGGAAAATCTACTCTTCATGCTGCTATAAAAGTAAAATCACAATCACAAGGCCTTTTTTTAAAATAGTACTTCTTTCATGATGATTTCAGAAACAAATACAGTAAATTAATGACAGAGGAGTCATTACTACTTGAGTATTATCCCAAAGTAAAATTTTCCTAATTGAATTAAAGCATTTTGAAATATTCTAAAATTAAGAACTTTATTAACATGGAAAGCAACAAGCCTTTATTTATAAATGCAAGATAATATTTTCTGAATGATTTAGATTGCATTTTTGAAAAAAAAAATATTTTAAATATTAAAACATACAACTCACGACAATGGTTTTCCGGCTAAATAATGCCTATCTTGAAACTCTAAGATATTCAAACCCTGAATTTCAAGTTTGGCACCCAGAATGGCAATACACAGAATCATACATCCCTTGAAAATCTTGGCCTCTACATTTATAAAGTGATTATTTCTGTAAACTTGACAGCTTTTCCACCTTTTTTTCTCTCTCTCCCCCTAAACAAACAATTTTTTCTGATGTTTAAAGAATCAGTTACAAATATTTTCCTGCTTTCCTTCAAGAACAACGTTAAGAAAATTACCCAACTGAGAAGTAAAAATCTTACTGCAAAAAACCTCTAGAACTTTAAAGTTATAAGGTAACATCATTGTAAAACGGTTACTTTATACCATGTCAATGTGTTTGAAAAAAATCAAAGAGGCAATGTGAACAAAATAATGCAGATGTTCTTTATCATCAGTATAGTGCAATATGACACAAACGTGTATTTGTTACCAGTGCTTAAGCAAGGTAATTATACATAGGTTGTTGCTACTTATTTTTTACCTTATTCTCTATTACACCAAAACTCACTTTGCTTAATAGCACTTATTTTAAGAGCTGATACTCCCATATGGGCATGTCACTTAAGCCAACACCAATGTTTACCAACAACCCTGAAACACAGACATGGTTCAAACCTCACCACTCTTCCTCAGCCACTGTGAACCTACCTTTCCTGCTTTCACCACAGCAAAGTTCATTATATCCAGGATGCACTCCTACAGTAGTATTATTGTATACAAAGAAACAGGGTGTTGACAACATGTATCTTTAATTAATATTTTCCAGTTTCCACAGAAGACTTCCAAGCATGCTGGAATAATTCTTTTCAGTCCAATATATTAGGCATATGACTACTATACTTTGAATAAAAGTGAAACTTAATTGACTTCAGCTCAATTTCCACATCCCTATGAAGTCTCCATTCTGTTCCAACAGTATTCAAACCAAGTAAGCCTCTGTAAGTCCAAGCTTTGTGTCTTAATATTACAATTTTATAAAAAAACACCTTGCTATTTACAACACTGCTTTTCTACTTAAAAGAGACTTCTACCACTGCTTAGAAACACTATATTCCCCACAGTCCCATAATGTCACCATGGGCATATGCAAGGTTTCATTTCCGACCCCAAAAGAAGGAATTAAAGGCCTACAGTTCAGGTAAGATATGTCTCTTCTGTTGGGTTTGTGTGGCAAGGTTCTGCCAGCAGGGGCTACAGGGACGGCTTCTAGAAGCTTCCCCCGTATCTGATGTAGCTAATGCCAGCCAGCTCCAAGATGGACCCACCACTGGCGAAGGCCGAGCCCATCAGCGATGGTGGAAATGCCTCTGTCATAACATATTTAAGAAGGGGAAAAAAATCTGTATAACACATCTACAGCAGAAATGAGGAATGACAGTATGTGAGAGCAACAACTCTGCAGACACCAAGGTAAGTGAAGAAGGATGATGGAGCAGATGTCCACATGGAGCACATGAAGGACCTCATGCTGGAGCAGGTGGATGCCTGAAGGAAGCTGTGACCCTGTGGGAAGCCTGCACTGGAGCAGGTTTGCCGGCAGGACTTGTGGCCCTGCAGGGGACCCACGCTGGAACAGTCTGCTCCTAAAGGACTGCACCCCATGGAAGGGACCCACACTGGAGCAGTTCATGAAGAAACTGCAGCCTGTAGGAAGGACTCACATTGCAGAAGTTTGTGGAGAACTGTCTCCTGTGAAAGGAACCACACACTGGAGCAGGGGAAGAGTGTGAGGAGGAAGGAGTGGCAGAAACAATGTGTGATGAACTGACTGCAGCCCCCGTTCTCTGCCCATCTGTACCACTAGCGGGGAGGACATAGAGAAAATTGGGAGTGAAGCTGAGCCCAGGAAGAAGGGAGGGGTGGAGAAAGGTGTTTGAAGATTCGTTTTTATTTTCTCATTACCCTACTCTGATTTGAATGATAATAAACTAATTTCCCTAAATGAGTCTGTTTTGCCCGTGACGTAATTGCTGAGTGATCTCCCTGTCCTCATTTCAACCTATGTGCTTTTTGTTACATTTTCTCTCCCCTGCCCGGTTGAAGAGGGGAGTGATAGAGCACCTTTGGTGGGACCTGGTATCCAACCAGGGTCAAACCATCACATTCTGTACATATGCTCCTGTACACTGTAATTCCCTAATGAAGACAGATTTCTGGAGAGGAATCCTGCTGAATAAAGCAGCAGAGGGAGCCTTGAGGAGCTGTGTGGCCCCAGTTACAGATATGTGTGGCCCCAGTTACAGAATCAGGATGTAAAATTTTTTGCCATTTAAGTTGGTAGGATGTGGCATACAAAAGCTGTGCTTTAAAATTGTCTGTTTCTCACTGAAATAGCCAAAAATATAAATAAAAATATTTTTTGTTATGCTACCAGTTTTAAAATTATTTTAAATGCACTTTCATACTTTGCAGAGACAAATTGTATTGCTGTATCATGTATCTCAAATATGCCTTACATTGCAATAAACGGGAGATTATCTACTCTCTTTACGAGACTTAGGGGGATTAAAGAAAAAAATTACTTCAAAGCACTAAATCTGATGTATTTAATTTAGAAGCTCATGAATATAAACAATTTAGCTTAATTTTTCACAGGAAAATTCTAAGTTTCTTATAAATTTCAAATGAAGTTCATTCTCTGCTTTTACTTAGTTCCCTGACAGGAGTTTTCTGGCTGGTTCAGACAGTCCTTGGTTGCTTCTCATCTTTTGAACAGAAACAACTAAATTAGCCTAAGAGGAACAAGTCACATAAGAGGCTGTCAACAATAAATTGAAGGAAATTGATGTCCATGTAGGAGGCATGCTTTTCAGTTCCCACAGTTTAGATCTCATCAAATTTCATATGGATGCAGACTAAACAGAAGCAATCTTATTTGATGAGGTCAGGTTGAAAGAGGAAAAGGCAATGAATATATTGGGAACTGAAATCTGTTTTCCAGAAATCCACTTCAGTGACATGTAATCTACACTGTCTTTTAAGTGTAATTTGAATGTATTCTGTCTAGTGTCTCCTCAGGATCTTCCCCTTTCTCATTACCACCACAGTTACCAATTCTCAGCTTCTAATCATCAAGTTTTTAGGCAAAGCTTTCAAAGTCTCTACCTGCCCACGTACTGCAAAAACAGACCGTAATAAGGAAGTTTCATTACTGGTTTGAAAATTCAATAGGTAAGTAAAAGGACTATATTAGCAGACAACTTTACGTATGTTAAAAACCCCCAAGCAATTAATTTTTAAAACAGTGCACGGTCCTGACCAGGTACCCATCTTTAAGGGCCAAGCAAGTTACTGTTGCTTGCTTTAAAATAAATTTACATTGTTAAACCAAGTGCTATCAACAAACGGTAGTCAGGAAAGGTGTCTTTAGCTGTAGCCTAAGACCAGAGCTGGGTTTCGCTGCACAGTGCCCGAATCACTCCCAGCTGCCAGTGCAGCTCATGGCTGAGCGCAGGGAGGGCTGAGGGCAGCTGAGGGCAGCCTGGGGGTTTGGCACATGCACTGGCACAATGCAGTTGGTCCCTTGGTAATACTGGGAGCCCTGGGGAAGGGGAAAGCATGCCTGCTACGTGGGTGCAGGCCTGGGTGCCCGACAGAGCTCAGGGCACCTTGTAGAAAGGTGGAACTTGGAGCAGGACAGGCTACAGGATTATCTGGTAAGGAAAGAGGAGGACTATGGGCTCAAGGAGCAGCAAGGGAAGGTGAACATGGCATGCAAAGATAGGGGAACTAGGGGAAGAGGAGAGGAGAGCCAGGGAACACCACAGGGGTGTCCTGAGGAGTCATGCTGAGCTGCTTCTGCCAAGGAAATTAGAGCACTTTAGAGTCTACTGCCAAGGTAAAGGAGGGATAAACAGGGTAGCCCATGTCCACGCCACCTAAAGACCAATACTCCAAGACCAGATGTACAGCACTGCTGTGGGATGATGTGAGAAGGTACATCGCCCTCCCAAAGGCAAGGCCAGGAGAAATGAGCCTGCAAACAGGGTGCTTGCAACACCAGCATCAGGCCACCAAATTTCTCATCTATCCTGCCACCACCTGCCCAGAGGTTGTGGCCAGGCTGCATCATTAGGGTGCTCCAGAGACACTCAGGACCATTCAGGTTGCTTCAGCAGGGCAAGATGACAGCCCTGGGCAACTGCACCCAGCTCTGACATATCCTCTGCATCTCCCCTGCCTCTTCCCATTGCCTCCCACCGGCTTCTCCATCACCTGGAATATCCCAGCACCAATTACTCCAAATAGCAGAAAGCTTTAGCACGGGATGCTGTTAAAGGTCTGCTCCCCCAGTCACCATGGGGGAAAAGAAGATGCCCCTGGGCAAGATGAAGCATATTTTAAAAGACCCCAATGTTTCTCTGGCTTGCAACAAGCACATCTGGATGACAATATTAAAATAGCCTGAAAAGGAACTTTTATTTTGAATTCCTATTCTAAATTATCAAGAACTCTAACACTTTCAACTACTAAAAAGTTGCTCTTAAACAACCTTTTCCTGCAGATGAATCTATTGCCTCCTTTCTGACACGCTTGGAAAATTGGTAGCAATCTTTCCTTTTTCTAAAAGTAAGCACGACCATCCACTGAATCTTTTTTTTATGCAGCCACATCCATGACAGTTTTCCCAAACTCCTGTGCTCATTCATTATTTCTGTGAGTACTGATGTATGTTATGAGTCAGAGAGCAGCTCTGCAAAATACTAACATGCAATCAGCTCAAATACAATTGGATGGACCTAAACCAAGTATTTTTAGGATGCTTCAGAATGTAGTACTAAATAACCTACAGTCTAAAAAAATTAGCACATATATCCCAAAGAAACCATGGAACACCTGCATCATTTAAAAGTAGTGTGCAAATCTAATACACTGAAACTACATCAACTAGAGGGTGGAATTACAGTCAAATGATAAATAGAACAGAGTCCATATTTTTACAGGTGTATTCCTGTTCAAAGGGTCACCAGAGTCCCATGAAAGTTAATGACATCTTTCTGCTTCCATGAAAAGAAAACTGCTTTTTGTCCCTAGTTACAGTAATTCTTTCCTAACTTGCAGATTTGTAAAAGGGAAAAGTAGTAATATCTTTACACTTTTGAAGGAAAAGTACTACGTGCCTGCTAAATATATCCTGCAAAGCCATGTGCTATTTTCTAGCTAAGCAAATATGCAAAATCCATTCTAGTGTTTAATTTTAAAAATGGGGACATAATCAAAATTCTTTTTCTTTCAGTGTTGCCTGTTTTAAGTGGCATGCAGCCAGACCTCTTTGACTTATCAGCCATTTCAAGCTCCAAACTTTTACTTATTTTTCAGCTAAAAAAAAATAGATTTCTAGGAGGGAAGTACATTCACCTTAAGAAATGAGTTTTTAAGAACTTCCATATCTATCACTTATCTTGCATTTTATAAATAAAATCTAGTGCATAAGAAAAAAACCCAACAACATTGCACTTCGAATCACTATCTATCAAACCTAGCACATTAAGCAAGTCAGAACTGGACAAAAAACTAGCTGGCGTCATGCTGTTAAATTAAAAGATTGATTTCCATGAACACTGGTCAGAAATAAGGATGTTCAGCTGGCAGCCCTATGAAACAAACATGTTAGCAGCAAGCATCTTTTTCCCTTCCCCAAGCTGCAGATGTGTGAAAAGGATAAAAAAAAATGGAAGGCCATAGGTCTTCCGTGTCCAGAAAACACTGGATGAGGAAACCACAGAAGGATGTTTACAACATGGACTACCATAGAGATGAAAGCTGTATCTGTATGTAGTAAGAGAAGTAGTGTCAGGAGAGTAACAGATGCCTTTCAGGGATTTATCCAGCTTCTTAAGCTAGCACGATTATGAACGTCCCGGCTTACATAACAGTTTTCTCCCAAAGAGGAGACGCTCATAATATTCTGATTGCATATGCTGCAATTCTAATTCAAGAGTATCTTGGCTGTATTATTTAAATACATGCAATTTTAATCCAATGTGAAAGTCAGTTCTGATCACACCATGCTGTACTGTTAACCAAAATCGCAACAATATACTTTGTATGTAAAGTACATCGAGGAAAATCACATTTTTTACATGAGAAAATCCTGATGTTTCACTAAAACTTTTGCTTAGAACCACGGAACTATCAAGTAAGTAATCTTTATATTAAGTTTTGGCTATGGAAACTCAAGCTCACAATAAAGAGACTTTCCCACAAATAAACTAAGTTAGGACCCAAATTGAGAGCCTAATACAGAAGTTACTGCCTCTCATTAAGCTGCTCTAATCACTTTTCCCCATCAGAAAACCTATCTGATCCAGAGTGTAACTTCTGACTGATTTTTTTACCTTGCCCCTTTCAGGTATTTGCACAGCTCAGTTCTACTGTAATTAACAAACTTCACAAATATAAGTAAAGTGACTACAGAGCACTTCAGTAATCAAGTCAAGCATCTGTTTTATCCAAGGGGAACTGAAATTTGAATTATCCAGGGACATAGAATCAGTTCTGTATTGAAGTACGGACTCTGTTTAATAATAATGCTTACCTTTCACTTATCACTGATACAATCAACCTTCAGTTCAGAGCTACCTCACTGTTTTGCTTTTGAGTCATTGCTAGCAACATCCTAGAACAAATAAACAAGTATTTTTATTGGGAACAGCAAAGACTCCAACTTTATGGGTTTAATTAGATTCTATCTTACAGATGTAAGGTCTGTGACTAGGTACGGTTTTTGAGGAAAAAGGGTCTCATTTCCTTATTTCAGGGTATAGCTCTAAAAAAATGGGGTTGATTTCAGTTTGCTCAGTTTTGGTGTACCTCTGAAATTTGAAGGATCCTCCCTCCCTTGGGTACCTGCTCTTCCCCAAAGTGACTGGCCGCCTCCAGCATGATGACTGTAAGGTATATGGCCACCTCCAGCACAATGTCTGTAAGGTTTATCTCTCTTCAACCAGGAGTACAACTCAACCAGAAGAGACAGGTACTGGCAATTCGGAGGATTTTCATGCAGCCGTTCATCCACTTGGGGAACGTGGAACCCAGCATTATTTAGCCTCACAGGGAGTAAACTCAGTCTTTCAATCCCTAGAGGGGTGTCTCAAGGACCAAGATGTGCATAATTTCAGGTTAAAGGCCTTCCCTGATGGCTAAGCACTGTGCTGATGGGAAAACACTAGTATGAAGCCCAGTCATACAACAGGCAAGAAACCATCAGGTCCCTGCATTGGGAGCAGGGAAACAAGGGTTCTGGTCCCAATTCCCAGTGACCACTTTTTTGTGTAATATAAACACAATTCAAACTACACACTTCCCCTGCAGGGAACAGGGTGTGAAAGCCGCACTCCGATGAGCAGGCCCTACCTCTTCTTCAGCAAGGGCACAGACACTAAACTATTATGAACAAAGGTGCTGCCTACCAGACTCCTCACTCGGGTTCGTTTCCAGGAGCTTCCAGGGAACATATGGGGAGCCCGGGTGCCTACCTCCTTTTCAGCAGGGCTTCTGGTGAGGGACAGGCCTCCACTGCCCGAGAAGAGACATTTTAGCATCCCTGGTTGGCCACAGGTGAGTGCTAAAGAAACTTCAGTGCTGATAAATGTTTAAGTAGGTGCAGAGAGCTGGCGGTATAATCTCAGGCACGATTTAGGCAGACTGGATCACACATCAGCTCCTCACAGATGAAGCTGCAGTATGGATGTGGGTGGCCTCATCCTTCCTCAGAGGAAAGGAACAGCCAAGTTCTCTGTATTTCACACGGCATAAGGAACATACTCCTCAGGAGTGACCCTGCAGTGTTAACCCAACACAGCCACATTCGCCTTACAATAACTCATTTGTGCTGCTGTGTTTTCCATCTCACAATGGGAATTTGAGGCCCATGTGTGTGCATTGCATGTTCTTGTACTTAAATTCCCAGAATGGTGCATACATACATATATAAATAATTTTGTTTCAGATTAAATTGACATTATCACAACTTAATATTTTAGAAGGATTCCAGTGAGTCAGTGATTCCAACAGTCTTTGGCAAACACCCCCCCTTCAATGTATAAACTACCTGAGATCCCCAGCTGCCCTGCAGCTAAATAGTGCTGCTGTCCTTGAATCAGATGTTTCTTGAGACTGAACTGATATAGTGAAAATAAACTTAAATGTGTACAAAGAAATTGTAAAAAAACCCCTTAAATGTTCACTAATAACCAAGCAAACTGGAAAAAAACCCCACCCAAAAACCAACACTAAAAAGCCTTTAACTGAGCTGAAAACTTATGTGGCATTACTTAGCTACACAAAGGACAGGGATAGGGAGTTAAAAGAAACTGTCATAATAAAGCACTAATTATTTAGCTGTGAGAGATCTTTTCTTTTTTTTTGTTTCATTCTACTGCTATTAATATCATCAGCCATAGACTACGTACAGTGTTCAAGCCACTGAGATGTTCTAAGGCAGTACTGAGGGTTTTTTAATAAAAAAATTACATTTTTAGAGTACATATACTCAAATCAGGCATTGAATTTTGCTGCTTTAATTTTTCCTCCCTTATGACATAGAATGAACTTGCTTTTCTTACTGGTTTTATCTACTTTTACAACTATCACTTCCTCACAATTACCTCCTAACTTCATCAGATTAAGATAATGACTTATGCAACAGAAGTTCAGGCTGGAATGTGAAGATCAGCTGTGTAATTTACACAGCCGTCACCTGCACAAAGCACAGAGGGATTCAAAACTACTGAAATCTAACTTATATGTGGTCTAGGCTGTGCATAACTGTAGTATCAACCAATTAATATGCACAACCTTGAATACATCTTTCCTCACCTTTCCTCTCCCTCTCTGCAGTATACTTCAATTATCAGCAATCTAATTTAAAAGACTATTAGCAGCATAATACCTGCCTTCCTTTCCAAATACACATACCTGAACTTACACTAACAGTAAGCCTTTTAACTTATTGTTATGAGACTTAAAGAGCAATGTCATCTGTATTCTGTTCTATAGGCATCAACATCGTTAATAATAGAAAACTTCAGTTCTACTTATTATCTGCTACATGGTCATAAAACATATGCTCTAATCATATATTTAATACATCAGAGATTATGAAATTTTGAAAGCATTATTTTAACTGCAGAATTTACAGTATTCTCACTATTGAGAACAAAGTGTTAACATTGCAACTTAAATCGCCTGCAAATACAAATTGACCAAGATTAGTAGTCAGTAGCAACTACTATGAGAGTAGGAAAATTACTTTTAACAGGAATATATATACAAAAAGATTTTGGTAGCATACTGTCTTCCAGTATTTCTGTTGGAAATATTAATACCATTGACAGCACCTCTAAAAGGACTTTCTTTTTTTCTATAGAAACACTACCATATGGGGAAAAAAACCCCAAAACATAAAACAACTGTACAAAATAAATAAATTAAAATGCATCATTTCCCAGTATGTTCTGTGCAGAAAGACAAATTTAACAATTAAATCACAAGATATATTCCACAGAATACTGCAGCAGGTTTTAGCAGATACACCCTCAGGAGTATGGTCATAGGTATAGCTTGTATAAAAATACTCGATTTAGCTATGGACTCAGTAACTTGCCTATCACCAGTGGTGAAACTATGAAGGCCCACCAACGACATCCACAGAATAAGTCAACTAGTGCTACAGTGGAATTCTTACTACAACTACACTGCTTCTAGAAGAGACATTGGTGTCTTCAAAGACAGCCCAGGTGTCCATTCCCAAACTGCAGTCAGTGCCGTACAGAGCAGTCTATGTCATCAATTACAAAAGAACTCTTTTTTCCTGAAGAAAAATAATGGAAGAACTCAATAGTCTGCTGAATGGTTATTCGTATGTATATTCTTCTAATCACACAAGTAAACTACCAGGGCTCAATGATAATAATATTGATTGTCCATTCGGGGGTACAGCCAGGACAGAAAAAAAATATTATGTTTTTGAGCGAGCTCTGGGACACAGCAAATGGGAAAAAGGTGACCAGGACCACAGTCAGCTGGCAGGGAATACTTCTAGAAATACAGTGTATGGCCACTGAACCCACATCCCAGTCATATGATGGGCATCTCCTATTGCACCAGTTTCTTCTATTGCTTCCTGAAAGGACTCCTATAGTAATCTGAACCTCTCAGAGCCTGACTGTTACACAGCTCCATCAATAGTGTAACCAGTCCTACAGATGAGGCTTAACATGCCCAGCTGTGCTAGTTTTGGCTGGGGTAGAGTTAATTTTCCTCATAGTGGCTAGGATGGGGCTATGTTTTGGATTTGTGCTGAAAACAGTGTTGCTAATGCAGAGATGTTTTAGTTACTGCTGAGCAGTGCTTGCATAGTGTCAAAGGCTTTTCTGCTCTTCCTATCACCCTACCAGCAGGCAGGCTGAGGGTGCACAAGAAGCTGGGAGGGGGCACAGGCAGAACAGCTGACCCCAACTGACCAAAGGGATATTCCATACTGTATGATGTCATACTCAGCATATAAAGCTGAAGGAAGAAGAAAGAAGGGGTGAACACATTCAGAGTGATGGCCTTTGTCTTCCCAATTCACTGTTATGCGTGATGGAGCCCGGCTTTCCTGGGCATGGCTGAACACCTGCCTGTTGATAGGAAGTGGTGAATGAATTCCTTGTTTTGCTTTCCTCGCATGTGGGGCTTTTGCTTTACCTATTAAACCGTCTTTATCTCAACCCATGAGTTTTCTCACTTTTACCCTTTCAATTATTTTCCCCACCCCACCAAGGGGGAGTAAATATGCAGCTGTGTGGTACTTAGTTGCCAGCTGGGGCATATACGCCAGCATATACTCTTCAAGTAACATATTGCACTGCAACTGAAGCAGAGGGTTGGGATCAGGTGCTCTGGAGCACAGACCAAAAAGCACTCTCAAAGTGGGATGTCGGAGCCCAGGTCACAGGACCAAGCCTGCCCCTCACAAAGCTGAGGCAGTAGGAAGCAATTTCCACAACCATTTGTGACTTATGTCACTTTGTGCCCCTGCCAGTGTTCTCTTTCCATTTTGGGGCACAGTCAACCAGGCTTAATGCTTTCAGCTAAGCCAGATTGGTTGGCTTTAAATTAAGGTAGACATGCTCATGTAGTTAATCTCTCTCTGTTATTTAGGAGACAGGTAACTGCTGAAAGGCAACTCTGCGTGGCTTTCTGCTGCAACTGAACTAATTTCACTGGCTGGTGGCACAGTGTGTATTTAAGCATGAAAATTTCATGTGGAATGAACAAAGGGAAATTATTTGAAGTTTGGCAGAAACATGAGGCAGCGTGGGCTGGCCAAGCTTATGCTGCTCTAACACAGATGTGACAGTGAGTTGTTTGTTAGCTGATTTGTCCTGCCAGAGTCAGAAGTACAAGTGGATGCCCACAGTGACACAGCACACTATTTACATAAAAATGAGCCTGTGTTCCATACATTAACTCCGAATAAGACCCAGGTATCAACAGAAAACAAATTCCATGGACAAAAGCATCCGGCACTTGTTTCCTTATTTCTGCAGCATCACACTTCCCTGACATAGGGGATATGAAATAATGTATTTCTGAGTGTATTTGCACATCTATGTAGAAAAGAGTTCATAAGCAACAGCATATAATCTCAATACAAATTCCATGTTAAAGGGAATTACAAATTCACAAAAAGATTTTTCCTTTTGAGAGGATCATGGCAGTTTAGTTCCTTTATCAGTATTACACAATACTTACGGAGATTGTAAAGGAAGAATAAAGAATTAAACTGAAATTTTGAGAGGGCATGTGGAGGACAGATTTTGCCAAAATCAAAGTATGGTCCTCATATCCTGACAAACCATAGAGAGTTCAGGATAGAGCTCTCCAGAGAACTAGGTTACTTCCATAAAGATTTCCATTAACATTTCTGAATAGACCTAAAAAGCTTTTAGATGTAAATCCACCTACCTTTAAAATTAAATATTCGTGTTAACATTTACGTTACCATTATAAACACAGGAAGCCCAAGATTTGGAAAGTATTAAAATAATGATTTGGGAGCTATTACTCTATCTCCTCTTCCGTGACAGCAACAGAAGGAAGCTAAGCATGAAGCACTTTCTTTTAAACTTTTAAGCTCTTGCTGCACTATTGCTGTTGTTCAAGTCAAGGGTTTCTCTCATAAGAGAACAAAAATATTTTTTAAATGTAAGATGTTGTTAGTGGAAGTTGTTGTATAAGGTGTCAAATGCCTAATGTCAAAAACTCGGATTGACACTGCTGTCCCTTCCCTTATACTCTTCCAGCTCACTTCCCCACTTTGTCTCTTTAGAAATACCATTTTCTTCAAAGCCAAGGTAATAAGGTCTTAAATGAAATGTCTGTATTCAAAAATACCTGGCTTCAATCTGAAACAGATCTTGCAAAACAGTGTGGTAAAACTGAATAAACAGAAATATTTACATCATTTTTCTAATTACAGGTGTTTCATTTTGTTTTGGTTTTTTTCCCAAATAAGAAGATATCTACTGCAAACTCCATTTTGGACGCACACACTCCAGAGATTCATATGCACCCCAAGTTCAGCATTTCCTATCAGCTGGAATTTGCCAGCTCCCGACAAATCCTGAGAGGCTCTGTGAAGTTGAACTCTTCTCACTAATTGTACAGTGACTCTTAAAAACAGATTCCCTACTTTTCCTAAGCAAAAATTAAGTTAGGGTAAGGATTTAGAAAGGTACCATACCCTTCTTAAGTGTTTACTCTTGCAGAAAAGCAGGGCATGGTTTTATACATGTACATATCATGTTTCAGAGAAAGTTTAGCAAAATCTCATCAAACGTTTTGTACTGTAAATACAAAAACAATTCCAGCAACTCACTTCTGTGGATTTGTTTGGCCCACAAGAGCTCCCAGGAGTTTCCACAGTAAGGAGCACGACATATAAAAGCAAGGTGTTATCTACATTATACATGATTAAAAAAAAAAATCCAAACTCAATGGTAGCTTATTGGTGTTAAGGCCATTAAAAATACCAGCTTCTACATGAAACAGATCAATAATTGGCCATATTCCCCTATTTTGCCAAATTAAACATTTTTTCCATCATCTATATTTACATATATTCTGATGAGTTTTACCCAACACACACAATATTTGGGAATCCACATGTCTGTCACAAGTCCTATCATACTTGTATTAGAAGTACACGCAATGTGCCCAAAATGCCTCCAAAATATAGAAACTATGCACCAGAATTACACAAGAACAGCCTGTTATTCAAGAACGCTACACCATCCTGATTCTATACCTTCCTGTTTTCTGCTTGGAGTATTTTCTCTACTGCTTTATCACTGACGCAACCAGAAAGAGTACTGCAAACAGTAGTAATTCATGTAAGCAATAATATTGTTTGCTGCACTTTCAGTTGGTTAAAAGGCGGACTATCTTAAGGTAAAATACACTCTTGAATTATATATGGGCAGAAACATGAGTACTGCAGTGCAGTGCAAATTCTAAATAGTCTGAATGACTTTTTTTTGTTTACATTGGAAATATTTTAGACAGACAGGCTTTTACAGGAGATTAAGGATGGATAGTACAGGGAAGTTTAAGAGAAGACAGTGCCTAAATCCTCTGAATTTTAATGGGGGAGTCATGCCTCTTAGTTACAGAGTTATGAAAAACAAATTCTATGCTGTAAGGCAAAACCGACACAGAAGATTCACATCTCTCTCTAACCTCAATGAACCACAGTTTAAGGGATAATTTTCTGAACATTAACTTTTCACTGACTTTAGGCTTAATCTTTTTTTTTAAAAAAAATTTTAAAAATTTGTAAGATATTTACATCCCAGACATCCTGCCAGCAACAAGTGGAATACATCCTGTTATGCATGTTTTCTATCAACACAGCAAAAGATCAGGGTAATCACTTGAAATCCTTTGATTTCACTGCCAAATTAAATACTATGAAGATTAAGCATTGCTACATGCAAACAGAGGATGCCAATAGAAAATGTAAAACTATTTGATACCCAGTATTAGGATATTTACAGTAAAAATTAATGTAAGTCACTTAACTACTCTCCTGCTTTGTCATGCTGCTTATTTGAAAGCCAGTGGGCTTTCTGAAAGAACATCCTTTTCAAAATTATTAAAATGTGATTCTTGTAGAAAGTGTTAGCTAACAATCTGGGTTTTGAAAATAATTGGAACTTCTCTTTCCCATATTCATATCCATTCTTTGAAATACAAGGTACTGAAAGCCAGGTATTAACTTCACTTTGACATACAGAATACACTAAAATAACTGAAGAAAATACAGGACATTTTTTTTACTTCTAAAATAAATTTAAAGTTAGATATTTTTTTTTTTACATTTTGATTCTCCAGTTACACGACATCACTTAAGTAACTGTTACATGGGAACAATACTTTCCTACAGCTTTGGAGTTAGATCTTTTAAAAAATTTAGTCATGACTATTTCTATAGTCAATACAAGTGATAATGTATGGTAAGTTACAAGGAGCAAGTTGAAAAACATCCTGTGTTTTCGACTGGTGAGCAGTATATGAAGTGTGAAAAAATTCAATAAACATAAAAGACAAGAAGTAGTATCTTCAGAATTATTTATCTCTGAAGTAAGAATCACTGTAAGGAATAATACCTCTTCTCCCCCAGAACAGATTCCTAGAACTGGACAGTAAATTCTTTATGACAGGGGCCACACTACAAAAGCCTGACTTAGACTCTTGCCAAAAGAAATAATAATATTTTTTTTTTTTAAAAAAAAGATGCAATATCCATAGAAAAAAAGATTGAATATTTGGGGTCTATAAACTGGAAAGTGAATGAAGAGCATCTTTGTAAAGGTAACATGGGAGGTACTATCACTGCTAAGGGAATGCTATCTGACTCATTGTGGAAAAGTGACATTAAAATACAAGGAAGTTACTTGTAAACAATACTAATGATGTCAATTATTTTAATTATATTGTTGAAACAACAAAGCAAGAGCATACATAAATGTGTGATTTAGTCTATTACTACACATATCCTCTACAGCAAATTAAATTAAGTTTGTCTTAGCTCCCTATGGTTCTGTTTTCCAGAACTACAATCAACTCTTTTTTTCCGTACAAACACCTAGCTTCACTGATGCAAATACCAAAACACCCAAATCCTACATTCAAAACTCCATCTGACTAGGTAAGAAAGCTCATCTTAATGCTTGTCAAAATGTTTTTGTTGTTAGTGTTAGGAATAAGAGTCTGATCTTTCCATCAAATAAATGCTGTAGTTGTAGTTGTGCCAAGAAAACTAGAATAAATACCTAGTTGACTGGAAATTTTCAAGTTGACAAGGCAACTTTGCCATATAGCACCATCAGAATTCATTGGAAAAACTAGGCAGCATAAGGACTTAATGCTTATTGATGTGCTTCTTCAGATGTGTGTATATTTTGATAGTCAAAATAATAATGCTCTAAAATGTTTTTCATATTAAATTGATGTCATAAGCTTTCTTAGTGCAGAAAAATAATTAGTCATCAACTGTACACGTGAGTAATCAGAGGATACAATACTTATGAAGGATCTATATGGCCAAAGAAAGTATTAAAATCCACCCTGATCTGCTTAGATTTATCAAATTACTTTGCACAGCTCAAAAGATAGCTTCTCATCAGTTAAGTTACATATATATACAGTATATTTGATATCAAACTTATCTGGAGGGTATACTGAAATATTACATTAATGTGTGCAGAGGAGCTGACATGATATACAATGGCCTAAACCTAGAAGTGGAACCCCACGGGGAATGACAAAACACACTTTTAACAAATGACCCCTGTATTAATACAGGTGATCTAGAATATTTTTGTCAGTTAAATTACTTGCAAGGACACATGTAATTAATACCATATATTGACTTTCATTACTCTTAAGAAACCTTATACTTTGGAAAAAGAATAGTTGCTTTCTATACTGATAGTCTGCTCTTTTCCGTTACCAAGCCTTACCTTAGAAAAGGTAATTTTATTTTAACAGTTCACTAATCCTAAATAAAATCACCAGGAACTAGCATGCATCTGTTCATACAAAGAGCAATTTGCATGGTACTAGTTTTGTTGCCTATCATATCTAAAATATTTGTTTGATCTTAACTTCCCAATTTAAAAACCTGTATTTAAATTAAGCTAAACACCCTAGGCACACCATGGGAATTTTACATGCTTTTGTTCTTGAAAACCATGTTCTACACATTCCAGTAGGTATGGAAAGTAGTAGGTTTACCGGTATCCAGGAAGTAATCTTGATCTTAAACCCACAAGGGCACATTTACAAACTCCCTGCATCCCTTTGACTCAAACATTATATTACATTAAAATCAACTGTTTATTAACAGAGCATGGGTAAGCAGAAAACACTTTAACATATCTCCCAAGCCACAGCTATTCAGCCTAACTTGATACCTCCTGTAATACTCAGATGATCGGGGCTTAACTTAAGAACTATGCGGTTTCAAAAGAGCAAAGCAAAATTTAGATGTAAGAAAAAAAAATGATTTATAAAAACACATTTTTCTACACATTTCTTCTCTACACATGCTGATGTGCCATGACACCTCTACCTCCAATTGACACAGAACATAGTTATACATACCACAGTTTGGTGGTTAACTTGAATCACTTCATCCCCAGCATGGATTTTCTTGCACCGATCTGCAGGTGACTGAATTTAAAATAAAAGAGATGATCAAGAATACAGTTCTTACTGGTCATCATCTCTCTTTCAGCAGTATGATTGCTAAGCTATGTAAATCAGGTTAAATTGATAATGACATTCTACTGTGAAATAAAGAATTAAAGAAATATTTAATATATCAGTCCATTGTTTGTGGAGAAAGATAATCTGTATTATTGTATACAATACAATCAAATGTTAAGAAAGGTGTGATTATTTTTTAATTAAAGTATAACCCAGTCCTAAGGATTTCTTTTAAATTTCATTCTGCTAAAAGAGTACTTTAATCTGCCTGACATCTCTCAAGCCTTAAAAGCCATCTTTGGCTGAGATTTGAACCTATCAAGACTAACGCAATTGCAATCCCTCACAAACAAATTTCATCACATTGCCTTTTTATTCTACAGTGTTTTAATATGTTGCAGAGAACTTCAGTAAATTACTGTTCTTCAAAGAGCACACAAGGAGAGACTATTAGCTTAGGTACCAGTTAGGAAGATCATGTAAGTTACATGGTAACTTAGTTTCTGGGTCATTATTAGGGTGAAAGAAGTAGAACCAGCATCAAAATCCTACAAAGATCACACTTGCAAAAGCAATTTTGTTCTTTGCTTTTGCCTCAAAAAATCCCACTTCAACAATAAAAACAAAACCAAAAAAAACCCAGAACAAAAAATCCTAACCCTCCTCAGTAAAGTGTCATCCCCCAAAAACTTTCACTTCTTCTGTATTTACAGCAGACCATCGGCTTTCTGAGGGAAATGCCTCTATGTTTAGAGGAAAATAAGTTCCTTCAGCTTTTCGTAGAGTGATAATGCTTTGATTTTTCTCTCAATACTGTGGCCACCAGCCTAGGAAGGCATTTAATCAACTTAAAGGTAGAAGGTGAGACTAACAGTTTGAAAAAACCCTGAAGTTGCTCAGTAGTAGCTTTCTGGAAAGCTGCTATGAATTTTACTAAAAGGAATGAAATTAAAATCGTTTTCATGTGAGGTAACAGATCATCTAGAGAACGTGCTTCAGGCCCACCATGTGGACTACTTGTAATAATCTGTGTACTACATCCCCACTCAAAATACACATTCCATAGCTACGCCATGACTTCCTAGCAGAACTGCATGTAATTCATGGCCTAAGTCAAGGACAGCATTTAAATGGAAACTACCCAAGAGAAACAAGAGCCTGAAAGAAGGGTTGTTCATGACTTAGTCCTAGGAAATATTTCTCAGAACATCCTAAATCAAGCTGGGCTGGTACTTTTACTTACAGAAAGAACAGCTGCCTTGACTTTTTGACGCTATTTCAGCATTAAAGGTGTTAGCTGAGTGACACAGGGAAAAATTTTAACACTGGTGATTATGTTCCACTGTTCTGTCTTCTGCCTGCCATTTCACTACTCACACTTATTCATAGCTCTAACAATCTTTATGTATACGTTATGTAATACTGCCATTTTAGCTCAGATGTAGTTATACCTAAGACTTTCAAAATGTAAATGCAAGTGAATCTTGTGTCATTATCCTTGGCCTCTACAGTACTTCATTATGATACAAAATTTCTCTTTTATTGACTTCAGCACTTGCAGCTTAGATCTTGAAAAAACAGGTGTTTTGTGCAGCAATTTCCCAAGCCAGTAAATTACAGTCTGAGGATCTTCAAATTGGAAAAATCTACTTTAAAAAAAACTCATTCTAATTATGCCTCGAACACACTGCAAGGTGACGTAAAAATGATTTATAAAGGAGTCTCAAGGCTGTGCTCTTACGAAGAGGTTGCAGCTCTTGCTCCTTCTCACTTTTTCCTCTCAAGTAAAGAATGCAGACCTTGCTGTAAAGAAATAGTATCTTTTATCATCACTGTTGTTAAAGGAAAGCAGAGGAGAATTGGTAAGCTCTTCCTTTTTTTAGATATATATGCTGACATTAAGCAAAAGATCCATTCATGAAGTCCTGCTAGGAGGAACAAAGGTGTCACATCACAGCTATATCTTCATTAGCTGGTAGTTTGGTTCAACAGGTAGCTGAACAACAGATGGAAGCACCTGCCATTGAGGCTCACATATTGATAAGATACAAGCTATTCTGAATCTGCTTAGGATTTATTCTTAAGAATAGATTTAGCATTGTCCTTTAGGCTTAATGTTTTCTTTGCCCCATTCCCCCAGTATACCCACACTGTCTTAAAGACCAGTTTAGACCCCCTGGAGCACACTTGTTGCATTCCCACCATGGAGATTTTGGTGTTATTTCTTCTGAAAGGCCTCTTTTCCCTGACATCTAAGGATAAACCACTGCACAGTAAGCAGGGACACTGGGACCACCCCCTTAAGTTACACTCCTGCTGGAGATGCACTGCGTGCTATTACTTTAGATAATACTCTTTTCTCTTGGAAAACCAAATTTAAAAATGTCCTTATTTGAAGAATATATTTGTTTTGTGAATCTAAAGAATCTTTCTGACATGTTCTAAAAGAGCTACTCAACGAGAAAGCTGTAATCTCTTGCTGGACCAAGACACCCTTTAGATTCGTTACTTCCGAACAAAAGACAGAAGATATGAACTAGAAAGCCAAGCTTGCTCTAACGCTACAGGACCACCAGAGAGAAACTCTTATAGGGCAGTGACCTGTGAGGAACCCTGCTCTCTCACAATTCAAGTTTCAGAGCTCAGCTGCTTTGAACTGCAGGGCCGATGTGTTGGGAGAGATGAGTCCTGATGCTAAACAGCAGGATCCAAATTCTAATGGGCTTTGTAGCCAGACATCAAACACCTCAAATGGCAAACAGAAAAAGCAAAACTGTGGTTACAAAATCTCCTCTGTTACATTGATGTGGCTAGCATTGCCATGCTACTGTGCTTATTAAAAAGACAAGCGTTTCTCTGTGTTCTTTCAGAAAAGCATCAGAGAAAAAGTCTGCCAAAAACTCACATGGAGGAGCAGAATTGGAAAGAAAAAGGCTACAATTTTATTCAAAGGGAAGAAAATTTGGTTTCTTACTGTTTCCTAAAAGTTAAATTGTATCACAAACAGTAAACATGTCAACATCAACAGGTAAGAGTACATCTTCACCATCATGACCTTGCTCTGGTCATGCTGCTTAGATGTTTCTCCAGCCATCTATCAGAATCATAGCGCATTTTTTTTTTTTTTTTAAAGTAAGGAGCCACCAGCTGTGTGCTTAAAAACAGGAGACACCTTACTTTCTCCTAAGTGTTACTCATTTTCACAAATGTTTTAATACACAACAGCTTTTTCCCTAGATAGCAGACTGCAGTTTCTTGGTCTGCTACAAGCACCTCCAGGGTGTTACAGCGAGTAAAAGAGTCAGTAACAACAGCAGAAAAGTCATCATGACTGAAGCTTCCTGACATGGCTTTAAATTATATTCATGAATCACAAAAGATAAGAGTTTTGAGGGAATGCATTAAGATTTTATTTTTATCTTTGCCCTTGGGAAATTAAATCCAGTATTAGTAAGAAGTGGAGATAAATGGTTGCATTTTTAATCTGAAATTCAACTGCAAACCCCATCCTCTTTCTTTTATGTATTTTCTAGATTAAGCTCAGCTATGGTTTTGTTGGTTTTGTTTAGTTTTGCTAATTTCAGTGATGATATCTGTAGCTGTAGACCTGACTCCCTAGAATTTTGATTTCAAGGTTGAAATTCCACGTTTTCCTTATTCTGAGACAGGTGGCATTCACACAAGTTCTACAACAGATATTAAGTATTGGGTATAGTCCATGGATATCCTGTCTGCAGCAGGAAAAAAAAAAAAAAAAAGAAAGAAGAAAATCTACCAGATTGTGCCTCCTGTGAAGGGATGAAAACAATATTCCTATTTTATTGAGATGTTAACAGAACCTCACTGAAGATCAGACAGCAGCTGTAAATACCATGTAGCTAGCTTGCACCTTCTGCAGTGTGACACAGTAGCAAGATAAAACAAACATTTCTGACAGCTTAGTTTTAAGAAAATGCCATCAAAATCTTTGAAAGGAATTGCTTAAACCATTATGGAACAGTTCAGTGTCATTTAGTGCTTGTTCCATGTTCATTGGAGATTACAGATAGAAGCCCTTCCCCCTAAAATTATCATTTTGCTCACTTCCTAACAGACAACCAGTTCTCTAAATAAAGTGTACAAGGAAAGGAGGTTATGTTTCAAAGGCATCTGAAAAGTAGTCTATTATCTTTTGCTTGCTGTTTAATACCTTCAGTGAGAATTAGTACACTGGTAATAAGTGTTCCTTTCTATAGGCATTACTCAGAAGTTCATGCAGATATACATGGTTATTTGTCAATGTGAAGGGATGTCCTCATTTCCATGCATTGATTTATTACAAAATAAAGCTCGATAGATGGAAAATATAAAAGCTGTTTGTCTAATACTGCAGCGAACTCCAGCATATCAGCCTATACATAACAAAGGCATTTATCTTTTATTCACAGAGCACAGTAACTCCAAGACAGCTACTTCCTATCTTGATCAACTGCAGCATTTTAGATGTCTTGCAAGAACAAATCAAAACTGATTCTCCTGGTCCTCAACTGGGAACAACTCTTTCAATTCTGAGGTAAACAAGCACAAGCATTTATGCTGTCCAACATGCTATAGGTCCTCAACAGCCAACTAGCACACTTTTGCAAGCAAAATGTAGTCTATAGCAAAGGGAAAGCATAAACCACAGATAAGGTCAAAAAGGCTTCCAGGCCTGAACATACAGTATTAACAATACTTACATTTTCTGTTGTTCCAGTAATTACATGGAGACCATCATATGTTGATTTAATGTACATACCCTAAGAAAAAGACATCATGGGAAAGAATTTTTAAAGTGTTTCACAGACCAGCACCATCCAAACATAACTTGCATATCTCTAAAAGAAAAGCCTTTCTTTCTCTTTCTTTTAATTTTCCTTTTTTTTAAGATTTGTGGACTTTTAATATATGCCATGAGGAATTTATCTCTGGATAGGAAAGTGCTTTTTCATACACTTCAAGAACAACAGCCCAAATGATTCTGGCCCTAATTAGCAATAGCAAACTAAAACTTTTACTACAGTCATCTCCATAAATACTCCCGGTTATTATAGTCCACTCCTTCAACTACAAAATATAAACACCTGATTACAAAAACATCCAGATTTACAAATTGCCTTAGGCTGATCAATACTTCAATTTTGCTTTGGAAGCTACAGAAGACTTTAAAAGATCTGGAGTTTCTGACAGACAATTCTGCAAACGTAACTTTCAAACTGATAACCAAAGCTGTGAAATATGCCTGCAAAATGGCTCTAAGACTTTCACTTTCTGATAGCCTCACTCATCTCAGTGAACAGTTCAGCTATAAAACTCAATGATGAGAACTTAAACATCAACTTTGTTAGCTATCCCACTTTCTTTTAAAAATATGGAAAATGAGGGATAGCATACAAACAGACGGAAGTTTCTGCATGGATAGTCTGAGACAGCATCTCAAATCTGGTTTTTCATCAAATCATAATTCGAATATTTTAACAGCATCCACTATGACAATGAAAGGAGGAAAAAGGAGAGATGATTGGCATACACTGAGCATTCAACAACTTCAGAGGAATCTCCTTTCCCCCAACCAGTTCACAGAAAGCAGATAAATATTGAGCGCTTGATTAAACATCCTTTCCATAACCTACTACTTCTTTTAACCACAGTCCCACAAAGAAGTCTGTTCCTGATTGAGGAACAGAGTGCATTCATTGATGATTAACTGTGGTGAAGAGGCAAAGAAGACATATCATGCTGGACTAATCTTATTTGGGACCAGAACTCACAGACATTTTGGTATGGGAACAAGGAATTACCCCCCACTTAACAAAGTGGAGGATATCCCCAGCAAAAAAAAGGTACTGCATGAGTTTCTTAGGTGAGTGGGCTCAAAACTAAACTCCTGTTTTTCTCTGCACAGCACATAGCAGTAATGGCATTAAATCCAGTTGTCATGTTGGGTTGCCACAGCTAGAAGAGAATAAAGCATGAACCTGTTCGCTGCTACATAGATAGAAGCCCCTAGCATCATCCTTCAACTTCCAGCTCCTCTATGCACCTTCAGCACTGTTTCCAGTAATGGATCCATGCATGTAGTTTCCTGCTTAACTCAGTTATCTCAAATATAGAATGGCAATTTCTTATACATTTATCCTCACAACACCCCTGTGAGGTAGGGAAACACTAATAGACACAATTTACAGACAGGGTAATGAGCCACACAAGAGGCTGAGATATGTTGGTATCTGTTATTTGGTACTCATACCTACCCTCAAACCACCAAAATTCAAAGCCTAAATCCCTCTCAGGATCCGGATCTACGTGGCTTGACCATATATCCTGCAACATGGCAAAAGCTGAAATCATGGTGACTTCATGGTGACAGGAACTGTGAGTCAGGTCCCCACACGGAGCAATTTCTGAAGAACGTCATGTCTGTTTTTATTGACAGCAAGTTACTGCTTTCAACTTAAAACATCAGGGTGAAAGCCAAGGATAAAATCTCACACTTAATAGTTACATAGTGTTCAGTTTCATGCAAAGCATTATTTTGAAGGATAGTAAGGTTATCCCAGTATGCTATCATGGCAAAGTGCAATTCACATCCCATCTAACCTTTTCTACAAATCTAAAAGACTTTGAAAACACAGAAGAGGAGAAAGAACTTTTGTAGAATTTTCTTTAAAGGCTAAGATCAAGATTTTGCACAAATTATTAAAGAGAGGGAAGAGGGAAGCTGTAAAAAAAACCCCCAGATTATATTTATTCCATATGTGCAAAATTAATAAATGTTACACTAGTACCATGACATGTTAATTTTGAAAAAAGCCAACATCATTCTGTTTAAATGTTTAAAGCAGCTTTTAAATGGGGAGACGTAACACTTCACAACAGAAAGATGAGCTACCCCTTCACCCACATTCCTACACTCCTTGTATTAAGTGTACAATATATGGGAAACGGTACAGAGAAGAGAATGTTTCTGGCTTATGTTGTTTGGTCTGGAATGGAAATAAGAATATCATAGACGTAAATTTATAAGTTTTCCCTTCTCTGCCTCCTTGTGGCTGCACAATATCAACAGTACTTTTAGCAACCAAGAAAACGAGGGAGATCAGTGTGTGTGCTGTCTATTTGTACTGAAACAAATTGGCAGATACACATCTTAGGTATCCAAAGATAATACCATTGTCACTATGAATTTACAAGAACAAGTTAGGTTAAATAAAAGAAAAGATAATCCAGTTAATATGACTAAAATAACCATAAGGTAACCACCCTAGTAATCAAGAGCAAAGTATGCCTAAATTAAAGATTAATTCACGCGCCATTACATCAGATTGTCCTGATCAGTTATGGGTAGAAGTCTAATTTAAAACTAATCATTACATTTTATCTTGATGTGAACTATTATTTGGTTAAGGGTTAGAAAAGAGACCTTGTGCCATTTTTTCCTATATTTCTTTTTTAAAAAAAAAAAGAACGACAACAGAATTTGATATACTTTTAACATGTTGTATATAAAGCTGGATGGAAAAGAAGATACTAATTCTATTTTATCACACACAACTGAATTTATACTCTTTCACTGTGATACCAATGGAATCCCCCAAAGCTGTATGTGTCTCTTAACTCCAAACAGTTCTCAAAACCCTGTTCATAATCTTTTCCCAGCTCCTCCTGTATGTCAAACCAAGTAACTCAAGAGAAATATTAGGAACAGTAGTACACTGGGACTCCTGGAAAATACTTTCTAGCCAGAGAGTCAGCAGTGCACCTTTAATAAACTGCAACACCGTACTATACCTACGACTTGTATTTTAGGGGTGATTTTTTACATGACAGGCTCATTTTGTGTTTGCTTCAGCAGGCAAAGAGGAACCCAGAACAATCAGTCTCATGTTCTGGTGAATTCACCTCTGTGTTTCTGAATCTAGCAAGCTAGGTGAATAGCTGCAACTTGAAATCATAGCACAGTACCCGAACTGTGTAGGATTCAAATGATAGTATGAACAAGGAAAAAGATTTGACATTAAAGATCAACCCTTGCCACAGTTGTCTGATACTCTGTTCTATATTTAAAATAACGATAAAATAGAAATGGTTGAATTTTTGAAGAAAAACTTCCCATAGAAAACTTGGTTACCTGCTTTTTTGCCTAACACAAGGCATAGAATATTCTGCTTTGCTGAATACACTCACTGTTTTCAGTCAAGCAGTAATATTTTTAAAAGTCTGTTTCCAGCAGAAGATATTACCTAAAGTAGTCAGTTTTGTCTCTTTCTAGAACATCAGTAGTGTAAAAACACACAAAATTAAATTCTGCTTACTGATACAGATGAAACAACTGCCAAGTCCTCAAAATAAAATTAAAAAAATGATTACACATGGGCGCATGCTGGTGATTGCAAAGCTTACCACATTAAAGCATTTCAGGACTTTAAAAATAATTTTCTACTCTGACAACTCCCTTTTCACCCTTACTTCACAGCCACTGCAGGCCACTTCTTCCCACAGCAACACCCACTGGAGAACACATGTATGCAGCCAGTCACATAACCACGCCTGGGTACCAGGGACAGAGGGAAAAGAAAAAAAAAGAGCAATACTAAAACCGACCCGTAACACTGCTTTACCCAGTACGCAAGAGTTTCCCCACATTACACCCTAACAACATTTTTCTGCTTGCCAGGTTATTTAGTCTCTTTTTCTGATAGGTGTTAGCTAGTTTTAATATCTTAAGATACTGTGAATTCTGCAACGCCTTTACCTGTTCCTTCTGTATTAAGGTATTAGTCTGACAGTTTACATTTACCTCTGACTGATACTTACATTTCCACAAGAAAAGATCAAACATAATGAAGGAACTATTTGTGCTGATTAAAACATCCCAATAGTGCTCCAACTTGTTTTAAGTTGTAAAAAAACTCCAACCATTTTTTCAATTCCATCATATATTTACCATATGAATTTAAGGAAACAGCATTGTTTTCCAAACTTTTAATTTCCTTCTCTTCTCCTTTCCTTTTTCTCTCCCTGATGTACTTTAGCGTCTTAGATAATAAATTTGAGACATGTTAGATATTCTGTTTATGCTAGGTGAAAAAAATCTTCCGAGTTTGCAGGCATCCTTGTCCTTTTCCTTTGCTTGAAGTCTTTCCATCTTTATAGAAGATTTTACTTAATGATTGGTAAATCCAGCACAAACTGTCATGTGGGTCAAGAATATAGAAGAAAGCTGACAATAATCCATTTTTCCATCTCCATCATTGCACAAATCCTGGAAGAAGGTCCAGAAGTTATCAAGCTTTATATTCATCCGAGTGCTCCTGATGTGCAGAGGATAGTCACAACTATAAGCTCCACCATCAATTCTTGAACTGACACACTTAGCACTCAATAGGGCGGTACTGACATGCATTCACTGAATCTTAATTGAAAGATATCAGTTTTAAAAAATAAACAAACAAAACCCCCAAGAACCCAAAAGCAAAGCTTTCATATAAAGCACCAAGATCAACCTGACAAAGATGATCTGTTAGTAAGATTAGCACTGTAACAAACTGAAAGGTATGATATTCAACCTTCCGGCTCAGATATATCATCCTCAGTGCCTGCTCTGGAGAGCTCACAATCTAGAGGAGACAGAACAATACAGAGCTAACAGAATATTGGCATACAGGCAAAGATGAAAGGGGGTCGAAAAAAAAAGGACGGAATCAAAATATCGTTGTATCCTTCTAAGGCTTATATACTGCACAGTTGGTGTTTTCCATTTTAAAAAAATGCATATAATTATTTTTATGACAATGACATAGTAGTCCTCATTCAGCATCAAGACCTTGTTCAGCTGGTTCATAAACACATTAAAAGAAAAAGCCCTGCCTCAAGAGCTTCCAGTTTAAACAGACAAGACAGAGGGTGTAAAACAGAGGCACAGAGGGGAAAGATATTCTCTATCCCATCAGCTACCCAGTAGGAACAAAACCCATGAAACACATTCTTATTTACAAAAATAACACTTAACGTTTTTTGGTCACTGGGGGTTAACACCACCCTACAAAAAGACTTAAATGAGGAAAATAACAGTCACAAGACAGGAAGGAAAAGAAATAAAAGTTCAAATAAAAATGGACAGAACTCCAAAAAAGGTGATCGAGATAAAGGGTAATAAGATTTCTTCATTACAGTAGAAGATAAGACTTCAAAAGATTGACTGCAGTGAGCTGGTGGAAGAGTTAAAATTACAGAAGAAAGCGAGGGAGGATAGAATCCATGAAGGCTGAAATCCTGGCAGATCAGTCTGAAATGGATTCAGAGATCAAAAAGCAAGCCAGTGGAGGAAGGAAAAACAAACAGCAGACTAAAACAAAGAATGGGGGCAATATTTACTCATCCCAATGTTTGCGTTTTTTCTCATATTGGAACTGTGATTCTCCAAAAAAAATGGAATATTATTTTAACGTATAATTGTATAATTGCTCTAAATACCTTGGCATACCAAACTTATCAAAAGCAAACCAAATCCAAACTCAACAACCACCAACCCACAAACCAAAATATTCTCCCTAACTACACCATCCAACCAACTTCAAAAACTTGCTTGTACACAGGTCCAGAGTACAGCAGTAGTCCTTATTATTTAAGAAAACTTGGGTAGAAGTTGCAAAAGCTATTTCATTAGGCAAAAAAAAAAAAAAGTTAATTGTATTTTGATCACCTTCTACTACCTCCAAGGACTGTGGGAAGAGATATTATTAGTGATATAAAGTGATACAGCTGTAATTGTTATCAGTGTTGGTTTTCTCCGTGCAGTGAATGTTGGATATTTGAGTGACCAAAAAATCAATGGTCAGCTCCTGAACAACACACACAGGATGGCTGCACCAAGCCTTTACAAGCACCTGATTAAGCATGCAGGGTTCTTGCAATAAAATTCAATAAGCTACTTCTCAGCAGTGCTATAGAGCCCTTGAATAACTTAGAGAATAGCTTTATAACCCAGAAATAATATGAAGCATATTCCAGAATTTGACAGGTTTTGTGCATAAGCCCACGCAAACTTCTTGGTTGAGTTGATCTTAGCAATTTAAATCCCTTCAGACTTCAGGATCCTAGAACAATCTGAACCATTTTCAGAGGCTGGTATAAACGGCAAGAATTTCTCACTCATATCTCCCTGTTCACTAAACTCTTTGCATACATCAGTCAGCCTTACAAAATACTTCACTGTTGGCCCAGCTGCATGGGAAACCAAACTAGCATGAGAAATCAAACTATTTTCAGGCTTTAAAATAGACAAGGCTAAAATGTCCTATTCCTTTCCATATATACAATTTATTTTTTAAAAAAATCACTTTCTTATCCTGGATGATGGGTTTGATTAACTGCGTACTTCTTACCAGCCCTTCACTTGGCTTGATGTTTGTAAGCTGGATCACTTCAAGGTGGGCAGACTGGGAAACCAGCGGATCAGAAGAAAGTGAGATAATGTGATCACAGACACCGGAGAGAGTTTTACACTAGGAAAGAAAAAGGAAAATAAAATGTCTTAATAAGTATATCATTGTTAACTATTTGCATATCAATCTATAATTTAAACTGCTGCATTTTAAAAGTACATATTAAATCACATGGCTGAATCTACATGGCAGAGGGAATGAAGGAGGGGGAAAGGTCTCAATCAGCAGTACAATACAAAATCTGTTTTCTGTGATGATCCTGAACTGACACAGCATCAGACCAGGGAAGAACAAGAGGCAAATGCTTTTGCATCTCAGTAGAGAGAAAAATGGACTGCACAAAATGCTCTCATGCACTCTCAGGGTTAGGTGCCCTGCCTCTGACCTGTGCTCAGGCATACAGAGTGTGTGGTAAGCTCCAAGCCCCCCTAATTTGCCCCCAAATCTCACTAATTTCCATTGAATGTGCAGATGTTCAGCACAGATGAAAATCAGGCTCTCAATGATGGGTAACTCCCATTAACTCTGAAGTGTATTGTATACTAATAAAACATGCTAGTAGACTTTGGACTGTCTCTCATGTTCTACTGCTGCCAAGTATGATTTACTATTGCAGGCATGAAGATTACAATAAATAAACACTTCATGATGGGATAATTCTTAAACCTGTCATCCTTGGCAACCTCTCTGCAGCAAGACAGAAATAAAAAAGTTTCTAAACTGGCTTGGACTGTCAAATGGGTACTGTGTATCTCCTCACATCTTACTTCCTGAAAACCTCTTCTCGGAAGCCAGGAAGCTGTGATTTTTTTCCTATCATTCTCTCATATTTTTGTAAGCAAGTGATATTTGAGAGTTTCAATGTTTTCAGTGAAGTCCCCTTTCAGCAACTAAAACTGATTTCTTGGTTCAGGTTTCCAAATGCATGTTTTGCCAGCAAATTCAGGGACTCTTGAAATTCATGACATTCTTCTGGTCCCAAAACCGTGGGTAGCTCCAATACCGAGTGAGAGCCAGCTTAACTGGTCTCAAATTCAAAAGATGAAAGCTAACCAGACTCCTCAACTGACTGAAACACAACTGTACACAACTGCTGCACCAACCACTCTTTCAAGATTGCAAAGAATACTTTTTAAAGTAAAAAATAACTGCAACAATGCTATGGAAAAGTAATATAAAACTGGGTATAACGTCCTTGCCAAATCACCATTCTAATTCCAAATGCCAAACTACAAATACCTTACAAAAAAAGGAAAGTAAAAAACTTCAGTGACAAAAGCAAAAAAGAAATCTAGTGACAGTGAAATCTTAATCCTGCTACAGACCATTACATTGGGATTTTCTTCTCTTTATTTACAAACAGTTGGAAGTTTAGGTTTGTATATAGATAGCTTATGTTATTGAAAAATAATGTTTCAGAATGAATAAACAAATCAGAATCAAATGGAAAATATAACAACATTTATATTACCAACATCACCTTCTTCCACAGAAAATATTCCCTTCAATCATAGACAGACACACGCACACACACACTCACTACCCTTTCTGCTTTACCTGTATTTCATGCTGCAGAATCATTACTGAAAAAAGCAAGTCAAGAAATATATAAAATGGGGTTAAGAATCCTTTGTGCTTTACCTGATTTAGGAAGAAGTGAAAACGTGAACTTTATTGCAAGATTGGGGTTTCTTTATGTCTTTTTGGATACATGGAAATTGCTTTGAGCTGACATTTTAAAAAGGTAAAAATGATATAAAATTCCATAATAAAAATGAAAGCTTAGGTTTTCTATTTGATTGGGGTTTTTTTAATACAATGCTGGCATGTTATTTCTATTTTCATTTCTCTTGTAACTGCACTGACAATTACTGAAAAATTACTTTTAGAAAATTACAGAATGCTCAGCTCACCACATGCAAAGTGAGAAGACCTATGTTATAAATAATTCTCTGGTGATGAAAAGTGAATTTTTCATGTATCTTTAGACTTGTATTCACCCACCTATTCTTCCTACTAATTAATTCCAAAACTACTAAATTTATGGGGTCCTTAGCAGTTACAGAGAAACTTGTATTTACAACATACATACAACAATGTATGATTTTTTTGTCCAATTCCCAACTGTTGCATTGCAGACAGATTACAAAATGCACAGAAAAGGAGCGTTCCTACCACCTAACACAAGGTATGCCATTTCAAGATCACAGGTGTGGCTCCTCCTTAAAAAAAAAGTCCTTGGCTGCCGTGACAGATGATGGGGAAAGGAGAGGAGTGAGGCAAGTCCAGGATTTAGCATTGAACAGAAGCCTAAGCTGACATGCATTAAATAGCTCCCTGGAGCAGCTGCTCTCACTCTGCCTCTCCGTGAGAGGAGTACAGACTGTCTATACAGTAAGTCTATGGAGATCAGCATTCCAATGTGGCTATATTGGTTGCAATTCGAAAACAAGGTGGTATGAATATTCCCCAGTAGGAGCTCTGAGAATACCGGATGCCAAAAATCACCAAGTTACTATGATAAAAAAATCTGCAATATGTTTCTATGCATTTCTAAAAGATTATTGTCTTTCGGGTCTTGCAGTTTTCTTTCCATCTTAGATACTCATACTGACATCCAACAGCACAATATGCCCAGTCTAAGCACAATATATGAGCCACAGCAAAGTCCCTAGAGAAGGCCATACGACTAGAGAACTCCCTTTTAGATTAAGGCTTCAAATTCTATGATGTTTCCAAAATGTAAACACTCATTCAAAATGTGGGGATGCATATATAACTGTCTTCCTAGAAAAATGATATTTGGGGCAAAACTCTGCTGCATTACTACAAATTTTTTCCTACTTGATGAGTACCCAGTTCTTACCAGGGAGAAGACAAAAGTTGAAGACAGAGAACTTTTAAAGCTCCATTACATTTTATCAGGTTGATTACCATATATTAGTAGCAGAGGTGACTAGAAATGGCAAAAGAAAACAGAAGGCACAGAAAAGCAAAAACATTCTTGAATTACTTCTCTCGGTTTCTGGCCAACAGAATCAAGTCTTTTTCTTCTAATAGAGCACTAGTGGACCTGAGCGATTCAGTAAGACAACATGACATGAACTAACCACATCCATAGTTTCTCAAGAAACAGTTACTCCAGATAATAAGACCTATCAATCACAACGTCATCTGCTTAGTAATTATGGAAGAGTCCTGTCATCAAACTTACTTCATTAATACATGTTTTGTTTTACTTGTGAAAACTGTCCTTTCCTTTGGAGGGGAAAGGATGTTTGCTGTAGGAGGATTTTGAATTCAAGACTCGCTGCTGTTGGATAGCTAACTGGCATATTCATGTTGCCTGGGCTTCCAAGGAATGACCAAGTACTTTGTTTTTTATTAAACTTCCATTTAATTTCAGAATGCTATGCATTTTATTTCAGTTTTCTTGTTCCAGCATAATTTCAAGATTTTGGGGAGAAAATTTATTTTAGAAGATGGGCGTGGATTCTGCCCAACCATCCAAAACTTTCAGCTGCTAATAGAAAATATCTAAAAACTCTTAGTTTTCCTCTGAAAGTGTAAGAAGACTGTTTGTGTTAGAATAGCCAGAGAATCAAACAAGCTTCCCTTAACTATTATAGATTTAAATAATTTTGGTTAAATACCCGTTGGTTAAAGACTTGGATTGTAAGTAGGACCAAGTGTCTATCAGGTTTGTGTGAAAGGTGAATTTTCATGAACTCTGAGCTTGCCCAGAGGCAGGACAGCAAGGGGCCCACTATTAACCAGCAGGTACCCTCTCCCAACTGCAAAGACAGGGTACACAAGCTCTCACTGGAAACACATCCAGAGGTTGACACAGGCAAAGTAATACAATTTTCCTTGCCTTTACTCTCAGAAGCATCTCATTCACAGTTTGTGGGTTGGATTTGTGTGTCTGTGTGCATCTGTGGAGGATGGGAGAAGGAGGAGGAGGGAAATTCAGCCTCAGGAACATATTGGAGCTTGGATTGTGTTGGGACACGTAGGGCACAGCTGTGTCAGCTTACAACAGAGTTTAACCAGTGGCTCTGAATGTAGTTACCAACCAGTTTCTGCCCAGATTACTGCTGTCGTCTTCAGTGGCCAAGGCTTTTTAATATACCAATCAGCATAAATCAGTACGCAGACAAAAGAGCCTTTTCACCAGGAACATGCCTCCTCCCCATTAGACCTCTTTACAGAAAAAGACCTTGGACCTATTCAGTGGATCAGGACCTTCCATGGGAAAGATGCTGCCACATGGCATAGGAATAACGTTAATTTAATAGAGGCAGCATGACGCTGTATTTAGAAAGTTCCCAAGTAAAAAACCTTTGACTTCTCCATGCTGCTCTTCCTCAACAGTTCACACTGTGGCTCATCAGGTTTGTTCCACATTCAGTCAAGCAACAACCCCGCCTAAAACTGAAGCTATGTTTGATGCTACTTTACTTCTAGCTTGACTAAATTTTCCTTAAGTTTCCCAGACTTCACCCGAGCTTTCACCTTGCCAAATGCAAAGCCAATTTGACAAATTATGTAGGTGTGAGAACTACAGGGGGGTTATTATTACATCACCATCATCATCATCATCATTATATTTAAATAATAATAAAGTTTTAACATTATTGTTTTATTTTATGGAAAGTAATGAGCTGACATAATATTTTGCATCTAGGCTACCCAATTAATTTGCTACTCATTTTTTACAACTTCTGCTACTCATTTTTTTCCTAACAATTTATGAACACATTATTTTTCAGCATAACTATTCAGCACAAGCTGTATCATAGACATCTATTTTAGTTTCACTAAAATCTGATAACAGTACAACTCACCTTTTCTTTCAAATGGTAGTTACCTTTTGTTACTTTTTAAAACTAGATTTCTGCTTATGAAAACACTGTTAACAAGACCAGGATCCTTTACCTTTTGTAACTGTTGATTCTCTGCTGCAATGCAGTACTAGCTACAGTAAGAGACACAGGAAGATGAGCACCCAATGTTCCTACAAAATCAGCAGGCATTAAGAATGCTTGGCCTTCCTCAAGCTGCACTCAGCTTTCAATGTGCAAGGTATCTCAACAAAGGAAAAGGATTTGGCCAGGCCGGAAAAAAAAAGTAAGTTGTAAAATATTAATTGAGAGAAATCAACAGATGATTACATTTTCTCCTTTTGTCACACAGTCCCTGTTCTCACTATAAGCCTTATGGCAATGACTTCGGTTCTCTTTTGGAGTAACTCATCACTGCACTTTAGTAATAAATTCTCTTCTCTATTCAGTGACAAACTTTGCACAGTCTTTATGTGCAAAACTAAATGATTCAAAGAAAGATGAAAAATATCACCACACAGCATCTAGTTGTTTGGTAGAAATTCAAGGGAAAACATTTCCTTTCAGTCAGTAGGCAACTAGTTTATGCCCCAGAGCATAAAGAATGAAAGCTAATACTTAGGTTCTGCCTGTATTTTTGGACTGTAGTGTACCAATTTCTAATAGATTTTTCACAGTTGATCCTTCTTTCAGTCAGAGGGATGAGGACTTAAAAGTGACTAAATTAGATTTGCATCTGTTCTGATAGTGGCTACTTCAATTTGCACTGTGAAAATGTCTGCCTTCTGCAGCAGCGTGGAAGTACTTTGGGACACAGCTAGCTTCAGAGGCCATGGACTTTCCTCAAACTGTACATCTGTTATCTGTTCAATTCAAGCAGCTCTAGGGTCACCAAGCATTTCGGGTCAAGCAAACAGACTTCTGTTTGTTCCTGTCCTTAATTTTACCCAGGCCAGTGACCAAGCTTAAATCTATCTCACCAAGTATCTGCAAACCTGAAGAATCCTGGCTTAAACACACTCCCAGGGCTGAGGGCAAGAAAAGCACCAGTCTCAGCTATCAGCTCTCACACACGTCATTTGAATGAGGGATGGGATGCCAGTAAGATACATGCATGTTCAAGGCTAAAAGTAAGAAAAAAAATGTCTTGGCAATGTTAAATTTAATCTGTTTGGAAAAAAAAAGCTCAGTTACAACTGACTAGACGAAGCAACTTGCTACATTTAGGATCAAGTATAACTAGTTATCTTAAGCCAAACCAAATAATTATTAATCAATTAATTTTAGTCCAAAACATTTGTTGTACTGTAGGGAATACATCAGTAACCCCAGCAATCTCAGAACCAGCTGGGCCTGGACTTGCATTTGTGTATATATGAAGTTTAAACAGTTAACTAAATCTTACTTTGGAAAGAGAGGCTTCTATTAGAGTGAAGTTTGCTGGACCCAACCGGCAAGGTATGACTCTTGAAAGGAAGAAGGTGGTAATTTTTTCTTTAGTAAAACTATAAAAAGGATACCTTTGACAATGCATTTTTAGTCCGTTATATAGTTCTATAACAAATATTACAATATAGTAGGCAGGAGTGAATTATTGTCACTGTGATTTCTGCAAGGCTCTTAGCAAAAAGAGAACATTCTGATCCATTACTTGTTCCTTTCTTTTTCAACTCAGTAGCTCTTTTTTAATTTAAATAGCTCATTTGTTTTTCAAAATCTTCTGAACATTAACTTCACTCTGCAGTTCTACTTTCTATGGTTTTCCAACTCAATAAAACGGTATTTTTTTTGTAGAAAAAGCTGCATAATTTTAAGAAAGTGAAATTTCTTAGGAAAACATTCTCTTTTTTTATAGAAATAAACTAAAAAAAACATTCAAATTAACACTTATTATTAATCTGACTGGAGCCCAGCTTTTGCTTTCTATAATTAGTCATTCTTGCTCTGCTCTCTTTATTAATCTACTTCTTCACATGGATTAATCTGAACTAGATATTTCCATCATATATAGCCTTGAACAGCTATATGAAATCAATGAATTATTCTTCAAAGATTTTTAAGCTCCATTCAGAATTTCATAACAATTAACTCATAACTCCCCAAAATAAGCAGAACTGATACCTTTTCGAGCTGAGCCATTTTCCATACATTTTATCAACTCAAGTTAAATCAATATAAAGATTCTAAATATAAACTAGCAAGAGTGTACTAGTTTCCAGTTTTGAAGCAAACACCACACTATGACTTATGCTTTCATATTTAGGCCCAAACCTGTTCTTCTCAAGTTAATACTTTTTATTGCCATCTATTTCTATTGGTATTATTTTCTGGTGATATTTACTTTCTGTTTATATTAATAAATAATTGGAATTATTATTATTTATTTAATTATTTATTACATTGCTTACTGAGCAAAAGGTAGCCTGGAAAAAACATACTGAGAAATGAAGTGGCAGAAATATAAAGCATTTCTCTGTATTCATGAATATTTCCAAAGCACTGACATTTTAATGAGCAAAAACCAACCCATGTGATTTTATGTTTCTTTATTCCACAGAAACCAAGTGTTTCTGTGAATGAATTCACAGCTAAAAAACCTTTAAGAAATATAGTTGTCCTTAAAATAGTTGTTTGAACACACCTGTAATTCTAGGGCATAAAATTACAGAAGAGACATTTTTTCCCAGACGTACTTTGCACCTCCATTTAGAAAAAATAAACAAGTTGAAGTACGTAATTTCTTCTTAAAACTTAATCAGTTTTCCATAAGATCTTTTTACTTTAGATACATATTTTGTATTTAGTTGCATACACAGAGTAGTTTACTACTTAACCTAATCTTGTGAGTGACAGTCAAAATGCTTTTATATAGCATTTGGAAGTCAAATTGCTTAGAGAAAAAAAATATTTTTTTCTGGAATATAGGGTGAAGCTATACAGTTCTGTCTCCACAGAACACCATTCCTTAAACATATTAGCTATATCTAAAAAGTGATATCTAAAAGATGTTAGTGAATACTAACATCTGAGTAAGTTTATTCACATTAAGAGATACTAGCTATGGACAAGGTGATTCAGCAGTCTCTCTGTATGAACATTCACACTGCCATCACTAAAAGAAAAAGGGCATTCATTTGCTTTTCAAAAGAAACATCTGCCATTAGAATATAAGCACATTAACTATTTTCTGGCCCTACCTAATTAAAGCAAACCAACCAGTCATTTAATTGGGGATCTTGCCTTTGGTGAAGGATGTTGCTTACTCCACCATGCTTTAGAGGAAAGCATGAAGACTCAGCAATGGGTTAATTTTTGAGCTATCTACATATGCACTTCAATAGTACCAGAGTGATCTCATATCCCCCCGCACCTGTGCTCACACACCCTCTCGCCATCCCTATTTGCCACAAAGCTTACTTCGTGCCATGCACAGAAGATAGATAGGTGCTTACAGAGCTCCAGCCCCTGAACCATGGCACAGGAATCCAAAAATAACACTTTGAGCAATGAACCAGAACACAGGTTCAACCTAAAGTAAACCACTGGACCAATAGGTAATGTGGACAAAAATCAACTACTCTGATCCAATGATCTGCTCCTAAGATGGTAAATTTCTTGGTATCCTAAAGAATAGAAGTACATAATGGTAATTTAATTTGTATACATTTCTGTAGCTGTAGTTCTTTTTTACTTATGTAAGAAGGATCTCTTAAAATTTGACTTCAATCCTTAGTGGGAACAATACCTTGCAACAAGGATTTCCTTGACTAAGTGCACGAATTGCTAATTGGTTATAAGTCATTGCCTTTCACTTTCATAAAGAACCTTGTTTCCTTGTGTCATGAAGAGAACGTGGTATGTGAAATCATACGTGGTGACCCCAGAGTTTTGAATTCAATTTTCTTTCTAAGTCATCCCAGCAAACAGCTTTATGTTGGTTTCTGATCGTTCGAAGGCAGCAGGATGAGATATTGGCCAGACACCACTTCTGTTACCTCCAGGAATTTGCATGGTTTGCAGATGAGAAATGTACTCAGAAAGCAGACTTGCAATAGCTTGAACTTTGAATTTAAGAAGAGAGGTTTTAATTTCTCTATACATAATATATGTGTACATGTCCTCCCCAGTTTTTCCTAGTTCTCCCAGCACTTCTCATTCAAGATTCTTTCTGTGCCTTTACCAACACTTACTACTATTCTTTTTACATCGGAGAGCCTTCTTTTTAACATTCACCTCTGAATTTACTGGATGCACAGTCTATAACAGGAGACTTAAATTCTTAATTCCCCTCTAGAACATCTTTAATCTAGTTTGTAATCATGCACTGAGATATTGTTATCTCATAAGGTATCTAACCTCCTCTCTTCTCTGACACTGGCATGAAAATACCATGCACTCTCTCAAGATTTTGACATCAGTAGGCTTTTCCCCTCTTTTTTTAATCTATCTGTTAAGAGTGCTCCTCCCCAAATTGTCAGATGGGCTAAAGCCACAACGTCTTTTTCTGTCTTCCAAGGAGAGGGGTTAGAGGGAATTGTGACTGCTTCAGTTTCAATTCTGTCATCAAATTTTTTAGCTGCACGTGTAAAATACTCCCCTTCAAATTCAAAATGTGATTTCAAATCCCACCTTTTAATCATTCAGTCACAGATTTACCTCTTTTCTTGACTGCTTTTGGTCAGCTTTTGCCCCATGCAATCCCATCCATCGGCTGAAATGCAACATGGTCAGAAATGAATCAAGTTTAATCCTAGGCTTCAGTAAAACATTCAGCGCTCTGTTCATGTTTCCTTGCAAATTTGAGCACTAATTGTAGAAGCTAATTAAGGTCTCCACAGTAATGCACATGTCCACCTGTCACCACAATGAAGTTACTGTGGATTAAAGAAATAAGCCTATGTAAGTCTGAATGATGTAAGATAACGTAACTTTTAGAAACCTGTCTCAAATGTGTGCACTCACGTATCTTAAATGAATCCCTCCCAGTTTCCTCAAAATTTTCTGTTGAAGACTATATTAACTGGTGCTTCATGATTTCTAAACACTGCCAGCTACCTTTACAATCCTTTTCCTAAAAGACATATACTGTATACAGTAGATGTTGGAACTCTTGGCTCTTACAGCAGAAAACAAGAATGTAGTGAAAACCAGGCTATGTATAATCATTTCAAACTTGCAGCACTTCAACTTTTGCCAAGATTATGCAATTAAAAACTTCATTACTTAAATACTTGCAGAGATCAGCCTAGCAAAGATGATGATGTCAGCCTCACTAAAATTGTTAATTCTTTGTGTCCCACAGGGGAAAAATACTAGTGAAACTTAAAAATACAAGGACATATTTTATTCCACATCACTGTGAAACCAAAGCATCAAAAGCTTATGAAATTCAGCTTGCCAAGCACTCAATATAGGAGTGCTGGGAAAAGGAAAAAAACCCAAATAAACAAAACAACGTATAGCAAAATTTACTGGGAAGCTCACATTTTGAAATAAAGAAATGGAGTATTTTCTTGCTTAAGCTCCAGTAATAAGAATCTTAAGATATCAAAACCTGCCTAAATGTAAAATACAGTGAATAAATTAAACCAGTTTATTACTCACTCTTAGGAATAGCATCTTCATATCTAACTTTCAGAAACAAGCTATGGGTCAACTTAATACTTAACGAAGTAAGCCACAACATGAAATGCAATTTAATATCTAAAACCTAGGTGCAGTTTTCAGACAAAGTTTATTCAAGCTGTTGACTCTCCAACACAGTAGTTGTATCAGCCTTTCAAACTCATCCTGTGTTCTGATGACCTGATGACTTTCACCTGCTTTATTTATTATCAATAGCACTACAGATCCTGAGAATGGACCATTGTATTTATGCTGAGAATTAAAAAGAATTGCATTAATTTTCCTATCACTAGACTAGTTCCATACTGCTATGAGGAATGAAGCTGTATAAATGAAGCTGTATCACTGACTTAAATATATATGATTTTACAGAAGCCTAGCAACCAGCTCTCTCTCTCTCTCTCAAAAAAAGCCATTTTTCAAAATCATTCTTCTGACCATGATTTACAAATAACAGATGGGCCTGAGCCAGACAAACGCAAGCCTTTGCAAAGTTCCTGGCTCCTCACGTGTCAAGTTCAGCTTTTGTAATGTCATTACCTATTCACAAGTAGTTCCATACGTTCACTCAGTCACACCGAGACTAGCTCATTATCACACTGGCACTGCACAGAAAAAGCAGAAAACATGCAGCACTATAATTCTATGTAGTCTATAGACTACAGATTAACAGATTAATTAACAGATTAATTAATTAACAGATATCCAAACACTACTCACCACATGAAGAATTTTATTCTCTGTTTCATATACAGTGCAATCCTGAAAAAGTAAAGCAGAAAAGGCAGGTTAAATTGATCTAATCATTCGCCCTTTCTAGATTTATCCTTAAAAGGAATTAAACTGAATTGAAAAGTCTTCAGGGTGAAACAAAAGATTTCAAAAGGAACGGAAAGATTCATGTAACCGAAGTGTGAAGTCACCACAGAAAGGAAATACTGGTAAAGGTTTGAATCTATTTACTACTTCTTGTTGCTTCTTTTCCTGAAACAGATAATGATCTTCCTCAACTTTACACCCTTTTGGCACATACCAGCTAGTCACATGTACACCAGACAAGTGGCTTCAACCAACAGTCCCAGACCACTGACAAAAATTACCCGCTTTTAGTGGTAACACTGAAAGACAGAGGTGCCAGCAGTAGTCTGAAGTAACTATGAAAGATAACTGGGGGGCACAATTCCTGCTGAGCTGAGCTGAACTGGCATGTTTGTACACCCTGCCACAGAAGAGAAGGAAAACCCTGGCAGGCAAAAGAAGAGAAAAAGGAACCACTAGTTGTTTATAACACTCCATGCAATGGGAGGGAAGACAAACACAGAATACAAAACGCACAAGAAACTTGAGTTGGACCATCTTATTACATACAGTCTGTGGGGGACTGCACACACATTGTTGTCACCTTATGAAGCCTGTGAGGCGATTTCCACAAGCAAGGCTAACAGATGGGAGGCTGAGAGCTGTGAAAGTTTTTCTGACAGGTCAAAATCTCAGCGGATATAGTGGCATGGGATTAGTAAGGCATAAAGCACATGAAACACAACTAACACTGGCGAAATAACCACTTTTCTAAGTTCATCAGACGCTGTAGCTTCATGGGAGTTAGCGTAAGCTCTGTTTAGAATGGACTTTATAGCCCACCTAATAACCCACATGAAAAATGTGACCAAGTTTCATGTTTTAAGTCTGATTTTTAAATCAGTTTATCCTGTTAGAAAACCAACTTTATTATATGCAACCATTTAAAAAAACCTAACTTCTAATCCATGAAAGGCTTCTAGTGTTACTCAGGCAAGAAAAGCCAATGTGTTCTTAAGCTTTATATAAAGCAACCTATGCAGAAGCAGCAGGTTGATCATGTATTTTCCTAATAACAGCTGTTGGCATTCAGGAAACATTTGCCAGTAAGTATAGCTGGAAAGCAAATCTAACATGCTTAATTATATGCAGACATCAATGAAGTATTTGCAATCTCAGTAGCAAAACACACATTTCATTGCTTTATGTGGGAAGGCATGTAACATTTTCAATCTGGATACATCTATGTTCTACATGGTTTCTTATGAATCATTTTGCAAAAATAGCAGGAAGTGATTGTAATGTTCATATTGAAGGGAAAAAAAAGTGCTTTTAAGCAGACATAATTATTTAATTGGTAATAGGAAGACTTTACTATAAGTTTAAACATTCAGTTTAAAAAGGATACTGTTTTGAGAAGTCTCACTACTAAGGGAGGAAGGATTCTGGGTTCTTAGATGCTGTAGAGGTTCATTACAACCAAGAAACCAGTGAATAACAGAGAAACACTGTTACATCCTTGAAATTAAACTCTTTCACAAAATCATGATGAAAGCTAAAGAAGTATGCTCATTCCTGACAAGCCAAGAGTGTATATATATAAAAGAATAATTTCTGAAGCTACAAAAGACAGTAAAGCAAGTGGAAAACTTCTCAGGCATCCAGTCTATGTATAGAGGCAGGTGGCCTCCCTCTTAAAATTCTCTCCTCAACACACAATTCCCTATCAATCCATGGGCTGGGAAGAGGAATTGCTAAATGAGTTCATCACACAGCAGACAGCTGATCGTTGATGCTACATCTTCATATTCAGGCAAGAGAAAAATTAACAGTTCAATAACCCATAAAAGACATAAGAACTGAATGAGAGTAAACACAATGCTTAAGTAAAAAAACAATTCCCAAATACACTTTTTCCATACATGAATAACAGCCAAGTAAACATAATTCAAGCATGAACTCAGGGAAGCGTGCAGGAATGCAAAGATCCATAGGCATAGCCCAGAGTAGCCCTGAAGTCTAGGATTCAAATAAACCTAGGAAAGGTCACCAAGCTGATCCCTGCATCACAGCAAGCTCATTTTAACTTCCTGCGGCCACCCCTAGAGAATGAGGGCTGAGACTGCTTCTGAATGATCCCAAAAGCAAAACCTACATGTCTACATGTCACTTTCATAGTGAACAGTGTATTTCCCCTTAGACCTTGTAAGTCACTCCATTGCTTTGTGCTTTGTCTTTAAGCAAGTGCTGAGGATAGCTGTGCCCACACTCCTCAAACATCCTTTAGGTAGACCGATAAACTGAATGCTTATTACTGGGGGCCTTTACCATTTACAATCATTGCTTTTTCATACCCATTTCATTTCAACTAAAAGAGCCTAAAGCACTTGAGAACTATAAAAGGAGTCGCTAACTATGCAATTAGAAATAAATTTGTATGCCTAATAGCACACCACCCACAGCTGGAGAACATCTCTTCCTCCCATACCTAGGCTACAAGCCCATATCTTATTCCTGAAAGATCTTCTTAAATATCTGTTTAACCACAGCATCAAAACATTGCAATTAAGTAATAAACAGATCATATGCAAGTTTAACATCAACTTTTTTCTACTTTAGAAAAGCAGGATCACAGAAAAAAATCTGCAACCAAGCTTTACTCCTACACAAGCTAATAATTTGCTATTCACTTGGAGAAACAATACTGTCATTATCCCTGAACTAAAATACACAGATATAGCAAGGAAGAGATATTTTTTCTACCTGCTTATTCTCTGAGCTTCACACATATATCCACTGACTTACTATAAACAAAACTATATGGTCTTCATCTAAATGATCAACCAAAACAGCTGAAACAAAATAAGGTGGTCTTCTAAATGTGCATTATTTTCTAAAAGATTAAGAACAGAGATTGCTAATAAAGCAACAAAAGCAGTTCTGTGTTACTTGATAGTTCCTGAAGATGTAGTCAAATACTGGCCATTGGCAGGTTCCAGAGAGGAAAATGGGAAAGTACCATCCACAAAGAAAGAGAAATAGGAGGGGAATAAGGTGGAACAACTTAATTACTAATATCAGATTTTCATGGTCACTCTTTCCAGCTCTGCCTCATGCATGAAAAATGACAAAAGTGACCTTTGTAGAGGCAGCTGGAACTAGGCTAAGATCCTATAAAAAGGGAAACATGAGGTCCAAAAAAGGAAGAAAAAGGGAAAAAATGCAGTAAGGGACGAAGGTAAGAACAACAAGAACAAACCACAACAATCAGGGATAGGGTTCTTCTGCGCTTGCAATCCCAGTATAATTTTAAAATCTAGTTTTAAGACTAGCAAGACCTATGCTACTCTGCAACTGAAAGGCATCACTTACATTTCTTCTGGAACTTCTGACCTTCATAACCCCAATTCTGCATTATTTCTACAAAGATTACAAGTTTTATTGGTGAAGATCCTATCACGATGTCGTAAGTCGTAATTACTAAATAAATTTAAATTAAATCCAATGAATTAGACAGCACTGGCTGGTGACAATGTTGCAAAATGTACACATCTCACCCTACCCTGCCCCAGACATCGTTACAACAATTCACACATGAGGCAACATATATAGAATACAAATATTTGTGGACTTTATTTTTCAAAAGCAATGTCTACGATGCTTTGTTTTTCCATTTTATTTTCTTCCCCCCTCACTATTGTTGCCTTCTTTTTAAACATTTGTCTTAGTATATCACAGAAGTGGGGAATGTGGTCAGCTAATTACACCAGAACTTTTCTTACTCTTTAGTCCTTTTCTTTGAACCTCAGTTGCTTAAATCTCAACTCAAATTGTGAAGTACTGAGATCTGGAAGACCTCCAAACTCATCCTACTGCTCACATAGCCCACATGGAAGAAATGTTCATGCAGTTCTCCACCACCATAAATATGGGATAATATTCAGCAGAAAATACTTCTATTTTTGCGTATCTGGTTTACAAGTCTAAGTTGGCAACCTGTCAAATTACCTATTGCAATTACCTGTCAAACACTTCTCCTCTCAGCGTACTTGCAGGCTATAATCTTGAAACCGTTGTTACTACTACTATATTATTATTCACAGATTTGCAACATATTCTAGGCAGCCACTGCACTGCACTCTTCTTGGCACTCATAAGTTACTGTCAACTCCATGACTTAACTTCAGTACAAAGTTATGATAGCTCAAAAAATAAAATATATATGTACTAATAGTCAAGGGATACAAAAAGAGATAATTGTAGAAATTTGTTTATTAATTCTTGCAGCAACAAATCACCAACCATTTCAGTATTTTTAGTAATCCTTAGATCAGAGGGCTCAAGAGATGGCGTGGACTTCTTTCACTGTATTTTCTTGTTCAGCAGAATCCCTTATTTCCTCATGTATATTTAGTCATCCTAATTTATTTCTTCCTCTAAGGCAAGGAAATTTCCTAAGCAGAACTGATACAGAAGCAGATTACACGACTGTCAAGAACAAAAACCAGATCTCCGGATTCTCGTATAACATATTAGCTCAAATATGTCCTTCGTGAATTTGTATAATAGCAGTTTTGCTCAAAAGCAGGCTGTATGGTGCTGCAGATGTGGAGTCAACTGGAGAAACTTGCAAAGAACAAGAGTTTGCCATGAGAGCATTTGTTCTCCAGGCAGCTTTCAAGCTGCTTCTAGTGGATCTTCTTCACTGTCTTTTTCATTTGTTTTCCTCTACAGTCCAAATGAATTTACATGAAGGCAATTTACATGTGTGTGTTTGTGTATATTGCAATGGTTTAACTAGTGTTTTGCTGAGAAAATGTAGGCCAGGTTAGGAACACCATGTTAAAAGCGGTGGTGAAATTGCCTGGGAAGTGCATCTTTCATGAGCAATCCCACACATCTTCCATGCCTAGTTTTAAGAGGGCAACAGCTAGATTTTATGTACTGCTCAAAAACAGATGTCTGATAGAATTGCTGTCACCATTATTTTGAAGTTACAGAAAATGTAATAAAGTATGTAACTCCAGTTCTCTATTTGTAACAAAAATAATGAATTACATGATTGCTAAAAGAGGGTTCAGACTCTCATACTTTGCCAAACCTCTGGCATAAAATCTCTCTTAGGCAATGTAGCCATTGGTTGGAATTAAGCCAAGCCATCCTTTAAATCCCTTTGCTTCTCAAATTGATTAAAACTGTAACTGAATCCTTTAATACCAGTATATGTCAAATGGACAGTCTGTCGGTCTTGCTACTTAGCAACAATAAAAAATAATTAACTTGAGAATGCTTAGATCATAACTTCCAGTCCCCCTGGCCTCCACACTGCACCATCAAAACTAAGCTGCTCTGGCTTCAAGGAGCCCGTTCTGATCCTCTTCAAGTGTCACTAGCTCTAGGGAATTTATGCCATTGGCTCTAGAAAGGCTCGTTTGGTTTGAATTCTGCCCAATTCAGCTATGGCAAGAAAGCCACAAGACTGAGGTTTGCTGGAGTCGTCACTGAAGATTCTTAGAAAAGTTCTCAACAAAAATGACAAAGCCTAAAGCTTTGCCAATACATAAAGAAGGCAAAAGTTTCCTAGCTTTCATAGTACCTTCATTTATTACTACCCTTCATTGCTTTTCTCAGACCAAGACAATGGTACATACTTTCCAAAGAGGTGTAAGATAGGTTAGGTTAATTTAGCTTTTTTCTACTTATAAAATGTATGGAAAATATATCTAATACAACTGATGGTAGGATTAAGCAGTAATAACTTAGAAACAATAAACCTGATTGATATAATATAGGCTATAGCAAAATACTGTGTTCTGTAGAGCATGACAACTAGAAAACTGAGGCACATTGGGGAACTTTGCTCAGACTGTGATTTACAGGTATGCCTGGATAATTACTGGAATAACACAATACAAATTGCCAGATATACAGTTCTGTTTAAGCCCCTCCTCTCCAACCCTCCTTCACATAAACAAGAAACAAAAAACTCTTAAATACCCACAAAGATACAGAAGTTGACAAGCTAACATTCTCCACTGGCAACAGGCAAAGATTATTATGCAAAATTAAGAGCATGACACAGGCAGAGATTCCCTGAGATGCTTTGCCACATCATAGATTTTAAGAGGTCTAGCAGGACTTTGGACACAAAAGGTGTGGGCCTTGGGGACACTGACAATTACAAATGTTTGGAATAGAGAGAGGGGAAAGGAAATAGCTTTTTCCTGTCTCATTACCTAAAATGCAATAGCAAGCTCCTTTTAAACTATGTAACAGCACAGTGCCTGCACAGGTAACCTTTGGCTGCTGCCATACAAAATGAATTTTAAAAATTACAGTCTTCGTTAAAAACTAATACATTATTTCTAAGTGGACATCACAAAATACATGCTTTCCCTGACTTTCTTCCCACTGAGCTGCTCCAAAAGTCTTCTGTCATGGCTATCCCTCCTCCTTCTGACTGCCACAGTCCCAGTGATCTCTGTCCTCAACTCTCCCCTTTTCTGCAATCTCTTCCCTACTGCTCAGCAGCCTCCTAAAACCATGCTGCTTTAATTATCATCTCTGTGCAGATGAGTCACAGAGCTCTCATCCCTTCTGTTCACATTCGCAGTTCAGAATCTCCTTCTGGATATTTGCCACCAGCCCTAACACAGTATGCTGAAAAGCTGAAATCACGTTTCTTCCTAAGCCCTCCCTACTCCTCTCTTCTTTCCCTATCTCTGTCAACAATTCCACCACCTTATGTCCCACAAGCTCACAACCAGGGTGCCATTTTCAACTCCTCTTCGCTTCCCACACAAATCCTGTCAATTTTCTTCCCACTGCTGTTCAGAAATATTTGCTTTCTTTCCCATTTATGCTACCATTATTTAATCTTTGTGGTTTCTTGCCACTGGGTCTATGGCATCCTCACTCTATTATTACTCCCTGGCCATTCTGCGTTAAAGCCAGGGCCCATCTGTATCTGCAGCAACCCACTCTGTCCTCTCTCATCAGAAACGTGTGAGAACTGACAGATAGGAGAAACCAGAATGGTGAGCACACACCATTTAAGATACTAAGGGAAGAGGGGAAAAAAAAAAATCTCTGTTGTGAAAAATATAATACAAGCTATTAAAAACAAATACTACATAAAAGGACATTACCTATGCAATCTACACAAATGCTTCTAGAGCCTTTCCCTGAATATTTAATGAACCTGCAGTTCTCCAAGGTCATAACCCTTGTGTACAAACTAGCAGTAATTACCCAGCTTACTGAGTACAAAGAATTGCCTTAATTTTATTTAAACAATCTGTGTGGAGTGGCACCTATCACCATAGTAACAGAATACTTCATGTAAAAATTTAACACAACTTACATAAATCACCCACAGATCAAACAACTACTGGGAAAAACTGCTTGCTGGATTAAGAGAGATGCAATGTGTATACTAAGCTCTTTTCTTCCCTGTTTCTGGAGGAATTCTTCATTTCCAATTATTTTTACTCTCCTTTCTGTAAATGACATCATGCTTTCCTTTGGGACCTGGTCACATATTAGTTCTTAATATCCATATAGACAGTAACACTTCTTCCTACTGTGCCATTTCTAAAATGAGCTGGTATACCACCAGGTCAGAAACCATAGCAAGTATTTTAGCATTGACTAATATCACACTGATACTTACTCATATATCCTGCTAGAATCTAAGCACTTACATGATCTAAATTGAATTTCAGATCTTAGGGTGATTTCTCTATGCAGCAGGTAAATTTTAAATCCACTGAAACTACCAACAAATGAGAGGCTGAAAATGAGGAAAAAATGTTCCATCCACAAGTGAAAAAACAAAGTCAAAATACCCTTTCTTTCCACACTTCTAATGCAGAAAAATAAGCGTCATGCATTCAGAACTAAATCTTTTATTGCTGACATGCAAAATAGAGTTTGTAGCACAATGTGTTGTGCAGATCTTAAGCTTTCAATGTCACTTGCAAGACCATTTAGAGGTAAGTAACCTCTTATTTTTTCACTTCTGCTTTTTCTCTAGTACTGCCATGAAAAAGAATTCTGGTTTATAAAGCACAGTTGCAGCACAATATGTTTCATATAGAGCCTAGGTGGTTATTCTGCCAACAGAGAAAAAATTAATTGCACGTGAGAAAAAGTAATGATATTTAGATAGGTGGCATTTCAGGCTCAGCTATGACTTGAATGTTTCATATTGGATCATCTGAAATTCTTTATGTATTTTTAATGGCTTTAAGCAAACAAAGACACACATACCTCACATTATTTTCCTGAAATAAAGACTGACCCTACACTTTTTCATGCTTAAGGCTTCTACAAGCTACTTAGGAAAATATAGTTTCTGTAATTCACTATACTGAAGTGAAACGTTGCTTCACTGTAGCCAGCTGCAGAAATCATACTGTCTCTGGAAAGGGAAATCAGTTTCCAAAGTAAAAGAAATGCAGAGTCTCAGTCTTCACTTCTACTGATATGACCAACATAATTTTAATCCATCTTCATTAATGATTAAATTTAGCATTTATAAAGAATTACACAGGAAGCATGGCATATCCTGTTTGCCTCTATTCAAATGGAAACTGTGATGCCACTTAACGTGCAGTGCACTGACACAGTGCTCACAACAATCAGTCTAAGAAAAAAAGGTTTTCTTTAAAGTAAACATAGGAGATACTGAAACACATTTTTCCCCGTCTACACTTTATCTCAGTTTCCATCAACTTTCTGCTACTTTATGCAAGTGCTTCCATGAGTGCATGAATTAACCCAACAGTCCCTGACTCATTCACTGTCACCTTGACCCACCCAGGCTCCTTTTCTTGGAAAAATTTAGCAGGTGCATTTGTTTACCAGCATATGGCCCATCAAAAAGACTACTCTATTTTACAAATTATTCAGCTATGTGTTTCATTTTTCCCCATGTTCAGAGGCTGCAAAACATTAACCTGGAAGAAAACAAAACAAAACAAAACAAACAAGCCAATACCAACCCATTTTTACTTTTTAGTCACTAAGCTTCTTACATACTCAGCAATCTTTTTGGGGTTTTGGGGATGTTTTCTTTCTTCTTCCACCCACAAGGTAAAGAAACAACTTTCTTTAAGAATGGAAAAAAACCCAGAGCTAACAAATTCACAAGGCTTTACAGGGTGGGTTTTTATTTAAGCATGCTGTTGCTTCATCAGCTACTTTGAAAGTATCACATTATAGACTACACAAGTTTTGGGGAAAAAAATAAACTCTTTACAGCATGTATCTCAAAGACAACTAATGAGGCATCAAATTATTTCTAGTAGTGGTTCATAACCCTATAGACTATTTTTGATATTTTAACCTTTGAGCTGCTCTGAGTCCAATCCTATTTCAAAAAGGACTTCGGAACTTAAATCAAAAGAAAAAACAATATACCTACAAGTAAGGCATTCAAGGGAAACAAAAAAGTGTAATAAAATAGCAGAAATAAACTACCAGAATCACAAAAAGGCATCAATGTTGAGCACCTCAAGTACTTTTACATTACATTAAATCACAACTGAAATTTTCCATAAAAGTGTGCTATAGAGAAATAAGTTACTCTACTATGAAAAGAGAAAAACATTGTTAAAGAGCATAAATTGAAACTACTCTGAAAGAGCTTCTTGTAAACAAAAACCAGTTTCATATTTCCAACAATTCTTTAAATTCTGTTTTACCTTATACATTATACAATGATTTCTAAATGTGAAGAAAACAATTGCACAGGTTAATACATATCCTGAAACACCACTGCTGCTGAGAAATTGTTTGAACCTTACGCAACAGAAAATCTTGCATAAGAGAAGCACCTGAAGGATACAAGGCAAGTCTAAATTTCTATCAGCGTTACTTGCAAGGAGTTATAACATTCCCAGATGAATACTATTTGGATTCCATGTACAATAGGCAGATATTGCCTGGGTACTGTTTTCAAGGGGGTCTTCTTAATTCTGTTTTTAACTTTTCACCATATCTGTACCCACTTGCACACTTAACCCTCCTACTTGCACACTTATCAGAAATGGGGCATTTTGTATAAACAGTGTATTATGCATATAGATATATTAAATTCCAAGAACATGGCCTCCTCACCATGAAGTATTTTCATAAAAAAAGGGGGAGAGGAAAGGGATTATTACCACAGCAGGCTAGCAAAGATTTTTCTGCAAGCATTTGATAATAAAATTGTGGTGGAAGGAATAATATTGACAATTTAAATTAGAAACTTTAAAATTTAATACATAACTGTTTCCATCAAACACATGTTGCTTTGAAAATACCAACAATCCAGAAGCACAAAGCAGTTTTAATGAGAAACTGATCAAACATTCATGCCACTAAACTGTTAAAGCCAGTTTATTAGCTAAAGATACCTGAGGTAATTAGCTACTTGGTATGAGCTAAAATTCAAAAAATTTAACGTATATTTAGCGAGTCCTTAAAGTCCTTAATAATTGGTACTTAAAATAAACAGTGAGGAATTGTGAAATAAAAGATTATATGAGAGATACTTAGTAACAATAGTACTAAGGATTTAATTATTATTCTCTATTCATGTATTTGATACTGGCCTTACCAAATAAACACAGCCATTTTATATTATTGTATTTCAATTCTGAGTTGGGGCAGGGGGCTAAGAAAGTAAACTCCCTTTTTATCCTTTAAACTAGAAAACAAGCTTACACTTAGTTTCTCAGTGAGACTTAATATTGGAAACATTTGTTTTGTAACATTGTCATGCAAGTTACAGCCTTTTGATTATAAAAAACACATCGCACAAAAATAGTGCATTACTCAAGAAATAAATTGTGATCCTTTTCAGTATCTTTTATCTGAAAGACACCAATGGCTAGAAGCCCAACAAAGATCACCCCACTAGCATGTGAAGTGAGTCTATCAAGGCATGATGTTTATGGACACTTACTTTTTCTAATTTCAAACACCTTTAAATGGAGAATTAACTCAAAAACATTCAGCTGAGGCACAGGGCACTTCTATATGTGCACTATATTAGGGCTTTTAGCTCAAAATCCCATGTGCCTATATGTCCAGACAGAGTACTTGTGGATGGCTGTATTGGTCCTTCTTAGCTATCTTCCATCCTGGCCACCACCTCCCAAATTGCATCACTCAGGTTCTCACCCAATGTCACACAAAATCTGAGTTTACCTCCAAATGTTGCTGTGAGACAGATGACATGAGAAGTATGCTCTGTGACAACAGTGCAAGCCCGATCCATGTCACCCGATCCATGACTGTTCTTGATCTCCATCCCTGTTGCACAGAACTGCTTCTACTGCATAGTCTCACTTCAGAAAGGTGTTTAGGCAGAGAAGTAATTGCAGTGAAGCTTTTATAAAGGAGTATTTCCAAGGCCTACAGCTATGCTTCTGCTGAAGCATCTTGCTAAGTAAATCCCACAAGACATTAAAGCTGTGAGATAAACATCAGTGGTTTTAAAACCAAATAAACACAGCAAATCATTGTGAAAGCTGATTAAAGAAAGTAAAAATAATGACAAGTGCTACTAATGTTCACTACTAACTACGGCATTCGGCAGTAAAGTCTTCTTCAAATGTCTGGTAACTTACAAATTCGATATAAAATTAGACTTTTCAGATATTCCCAAGATTTCCAGGGTTTTAATTCTAAAGAAGAAAGCTTCTTTAGTGAAACCTTAGTGGATTCCTGAAGAATAACAGCATTGAGAATGATAGTAAAAGCCACCTACAGACTGCCTAAGAAAGCAATAAATCCTCTGTTCCTTACAGTTATTATTGTAGCTACTGCTACCTTTCTAAAACAGAACAAGCACACTTAAAAGGACCAGTTCCTGGCACACTCTGAAGCTGAACACCCCAGCTAAGTCAATCACAAGACTTTGATGAATGCCATAATGGCAAGGAGTCACTCATGTTCTTCCTTATAGGCATTTGTGACTGGAACAATTCTGCTGATTCAAATTTACATCAATGAATGCACCAAAAGGGAAAAAAGCACAACCCAAAACAATTTGACACGCAAACCCCTCCACCTGTATGCCCATATCCCTTCAAAATCCATCTTGTACCATCACGAATGAACAGGTCCTTTTTACTTATTGCTGTGTAAAGCAGAAAACAGGTAATGGTCAGCCTCCAGTTCTGATGGGGAAGCAGATAGGTGTAGGAGAGAAAGGCATGGAGTGCAAGGTAATGGTAGCAAAAATCATTATAGTCTCACTGATGTTTTTAAATTCTTTTTTTAACTCCAGTGTTCTGCTGCAAGGGAAGAGTTGATTACAAAAATGAAACAAGAATGCAAGCCCTGAATTAAATAAGCCATCAGCAAGAAGGACGGCTTTAAGAGTGAAAACCTGCAGGAAGTGCCTATGAAACAATATCCTACAGTACTAAGGGGGAGAAAAAGAATCCCTAAGCCAAAATAAAACAGCTGCATAGAAGCAGATGATTAGTGTGAATACAAAGCAGGTTACAATAATAACTTGCAGTGCTCTGAGGGACCAGCTTCCGCTGGCAAATGTCCACTGCATGTTGGCCTGTTACTTGGGTCTTGGGCAATACACAGAAAATGGTTAAAACAAAATGTGTGCCATTCCACATTTTATTCCGAAGTCTGTCTCTAAGTAGGTACTATAACTCTAACTTTTTTAATTATTTAAGGGTTAAAGCACAGACACTCAGTAGATTTTCTTATCTTAGGCTTCATACTTCTAAGAGCATGCCATAATTCTGTCATTTTTTTCTTCTTTATCCATTTAGCACTGATAACGGGATGGGGGATGGGGGGACCCAAAACCACTTAATTCAATGAAGAAACACTGACATTACAGTTAGCCTCAAAACACGCAAAATAATTCAAGCAAGCCATTAAGCCATAAAGCTTAATTTTAGCTTTTTTTCCTCTACCTTGACTAAAAAATAATTTTTGGTTAATAAAATCTGAGTGTTGGCTGTAGTTTAAACAACACCAAAAAAATTGTTTCAATCATGCTGGTGCTCAGTTGCTGTGGTGAATACTGGAGTTCTATTTTTAAATTGTATGAATGCCTTTAAAAAAGTCAAAGGTATAAAAAAACATACAGACTGTATATTCTTTTAATAAACCATTAAGCTTTATAAAAAACTGTTGTTAGCTCTGTTACAAAAAAAATTGTAACATTGAGTTCTGTGGGTCTTTCACAAAGAAAAAAACATTTTCTAATTAAATATAAATTATCGTAAGTTAGTGAAGTACTGAAACATACTTTGCATACAAAAGAAAAAAGCTTCTGAGGGAGAAAAAACACCTGATAACATGATACAACATTCTGTTTAAAGCCTTATGAAAGCACAATGAAGTTTTTCAGTGTGTTCAGTGATCATGTAAAAGAAAAGCTCAGTGAAGACATTTTGAAATTCTATTTTGGAATGTATTTGTTTTAAGTAGAGATAAAGCCACATGTGTCTGGGACTACTAAGGGAATTTTTCATCATTCTTCTGACTACAGTGCAATCCAATTTCAAAGCATGCTTCAATTTAGGCACATAAATGCTCCTTTTGACTTCAAAGTATGAATTCATGTACTGAACTGCTTCCTGATTGAGGAATCATGTCAGTTTTGGCAAAGATAAAAATGCTGTTCTCCACAGGTATTAAATAGTAACATTTGCTCTCATTCAGACTGAAAAATACACATAGAGAAATATTTACCTACATCATAGCTAATTAGTAGTATCATGGAAAGGGATGAATTTGTAAGGAAATGAACTGATACTGAGCTAATTCCTGGGAAATACTGTGGCAGTTGGTATTTTACCCACTTTCTCACTAATAGTGGACACATGAAAAGGGATTGGATGGCTCTTCCCCTCAACTGAAAAACTGGATGGTGATGCTTTCCACAGCTACTTCTGTGGAAAACGAGCAGTTTGGCCAAGGCGAAGAGGTGCCCACCATGACTCCTTTTCCCAGAGTACTGACTCCTTCTTACAGCTCAACAAGGGCACAAGCAGCTACAGGGCAACAGATAAAAACCATGCATCGCGCAAAAGGCAGACAAGAAAATGAAGGCCTGGGCTCTTCTTTCACAGCCACCACCGCTGGCACCTCCATCCCAGTTTGAGGCAGGGTGATAGTGAGAAGCACATTGGGGAGCGCAGGGTGGCTGAAGGACAGGGCTGGCAGGGCCCTCAGGCCTGGGAAACAAACAGGCACTGTCACTGTGTGGCCTTTGGGGAGGGAACAACCCATGCTCCATTTCCACATCAAAACCCCACTTATAATTGAGGGGAAATTAATAATAATAATAATAACAATAATACAGAAAAGTGGGAAACTTTCATTTCCCAAGCTTGAACACGCACGATTAACAATACCGGTCTTCTCCAACTCAAGTGGGAGGCAAACCCAACTAACTGTCAGTGTTGCACACATTTATGAAAGGGTCAGAAAAAAATGCATTTCTTTTATAAAAGGGAGAATATCGTCATACAAAGTCATGCCAAGAAGCCATAGCAGAAGTTTAGCTTTTCCTCATTTTGAAGTGATGTTTCTGAAAACCAGGAAAAGTCTCCTCAGTGCTCCTACCTAGCCCACTCTCCCTTTCTCTTCACTCTACTTGCTCAAATGCAAACAGTCCCTCCAACTTTACTTGGCAGCACTGGTCCCTTCCCTCTGCTGTTGCTGGACCACCAGGAGAGGCAGCCCTCTCTGCTCCCATTTCCCTCTGCATGATGGGCACACTGCTGCACCACATAGTCAACTGATGGAATAGGATGGTACCAAGGCCCTTCACAGCCACCAGTAGCAGATTGGTCTCAGAAATCATGCACCAGGGTAAATGATGATGCTCAACTGCATAGAACTATTTTAACTTCCTAGGTTATTTCTACAGAATTTGGTATCAACTTTAGTTTGAACTTGTAGCAAAAAAGACTTTTCAGTTTCAGCAGAACAACAGGCAAAGATAGGGACTGACCTAAACCACACACAGAGAAGCAACAAAAGGGTAGGGAAGGTTCTCCAGATTGCACTCCCAAATGAAGCCCACTAAGCAAGTGCTTCTCAGTAACTACTTCTGGATTTCATGAAGGTAGTATGTACAAAAACATATCAAAACTATTCTAGCCTCATGGGGACATGTGTCATCTTAACAGGTGCCTAAACGATATAAATTGTATAAAAAAGCAGGTGAAGTCCAGTACATACAGACCTTTTGAACCAGACATTTAATTAAAAATTAAAGAAAAGGAAATTAAAAATGCAAATTATCAAGTAGATTTTGCAAATTTATAGTAAAGGTATTAGCCTAGAAAACCCAAGATGAATGTCACTACTGAGATAAGCAGAGGTATATATACAGCACAATCCAAGCTAGTATTAAAAAACCAGGAAGCAGAATTTTAATAAAGCATTTACTAAGTACCAGTATTCCCTTATTTTTGTTAGACAATGATATAGACAGAGAATTGTGTGAAGAAGGTAATGGCCATTTACAATTTAGGAAAGAATAAACTGCTAAACAGATGGTCTCATACCTGTTGTACTATTGTTGTTAGTTCCAGACAGAGCTGTATGACATTATTTCTTGTTACCGAGTAATCTGTGACAGCAGCAAAAGGTGATCTAAAAAAAAAAAAAAAAAAGATATATGTTGAATACTAGCATATATCCACTTGCTTCGCTGGTGCACAATGCGCTTCATACACATTGTTTCTAGAATTATTAAAATCACACAGAATACCCAAAATGTACTACTAAAATTGTAAAATATGGGATATACAGCCATCAAAAATGTTCATCTCTCTTTGGTTTTTGTAGTTTTTACGTTCCTTTTTAACAAATTCCATTTATAAAAGCATTATTTCTCACAGCCTTCCGGATTACTTCTGGACTGCCTTTACTCCCCCATAAAAAGCCCGCCTTGCTTTCTGTGTTTTTTTGGGAACACCCTCACAAAGCCAGAGGCACTGCTTTCACCTGTGGTATGAATGGTGTCCAGATGTGAATCAGATCAGAAAATCATTTGGCTGATTCACCAGGATTCCTGGGACGTGATCTAATATCTGGTAAAAGTAATGGAGAGACTCAGAAGAAGTAAAATCTTATCCAGAGGGGAGAAGAGCATTTCGAGCTAGAGATGCATCAACACTCAGAAACAGCTGCAAAGGCTAAACTGGAGGCGCAACCTAACATCCCCCCACGCTGATTGTGCTACAATCACAAGTGCTTCATGAAACGAAAAGTTTAATTGAGCATTTAGAGATGTCACCTACACATATCCTATACCTTAAAACTTCATGTTAGAATGCTTACAATGCTTGCCTACCTAGAAGCTTGATGCTTTCTAGAGGTACTGCTAGAATGGAGTTCATTAGTGAGGCTGGAAGTCATCTCATTTCTGTACTACAAGTCTGTGTTAAACTATAAACTCAACTTGGCCTATTTTCTATATTCAGTAAGTAGCCAAAAACTAGGCAGGACTGATATCCTGCCTGATATCCTGACAAGAGGAGTCAAGATTTTGACTTCATCAGTGCTGCAAATGAGGTTTTTATGGGATTATCAGCATCACAAAGATGGCATTTCTCCCTAATATACCTGCTTCAAACATTTAAAACAAAAAAGGGTGGCAAAGAACCACAAGGATTGTAATGTCTGAATAAACTAACAATAGATCATGTGATTGCCAAAGTCTTAAACAATACTTTTAGTGTGGTTTCCTTTAAATTACACTGGGTGACTAGTCCCTTCTCCAACTGTCTTCTTTCATCACTTCTCAGAGCATACATACTGGTATATACTTTTAAGAATTTTACAGCATCGGTTGGTATTATGCCTTCCTCATTTAAGCGTAGAGACAAATTTCCAGAACAAAGAACTCTGCTATAAGCATGCTCAAATGATAACTACAAATATAGTTCTACAGGTTCTTAATAGGTTTCTAAATTTCTTTTCCATATGCAGAATTAATGAATTTTTAGTGCAGGCAGATTTGGAACTGTCCATTAATGAACTCATGTGAAGTTCCCTATCTCTGCCTGCTTCTTCTAATGCCCTCTTTTTTTCTCCAGGGCTCCCAAATCCAGCCCTGATGGTTCATAAGATAGAATGAACTTTGAGGTGCATACTCAAGTCTTGTAGCTTTAACTTCATGTAATACTTCATACAACATGTACTTTCTGCCTGTATTTTCTAGGGAGAAAAGCAGTACATTCTTTCTAAAATAAAAGTACAGAAATCGGAAGCTGGGCAGAGTTTAAGAAACATTAAAGGCAACAAAAGAGTGAGGACTTAATAGACAGCATGTGTGTGAGTTTCAAAAGGTGCCTTACCAAAGCTATTTGACACAGACGTATAATCACAACTCAAAGTCCAAGTTTTAGGCAGCATATGGCAACTGTACAGTACATGCAAACTACAGCAGGCCTACCTACAGACACACACACAGATTATTACTGAAGTTCAGGAGATATGAGCATATTAAAAGTTAAAAGGAAACTGAACTGCTTGGTTATGAACCATAATTGTGTTTAAAAAACTACATTAGCCAAGATGTACAAAAATACTGGTATTTTTCCTTTCAAAATTGTAACTATTGAGGTTCTGAAATCTACCTGAAACCTTGATTTAAAAAGGTCACGTTCAGTTATGAACTCACTTTTATTGAAGATTAATGGAATCAAGCCAGCAAATGGTGTTATTTTACTTTAAGTATGAGCCTTAATACAATTTGATCCTCAAATTACACAACTGGAATCTATTTGACATTTGAAAACCTCCAGCATTTCTCTAAACAAAATCGCATGGTAATCTTTGGCATCTAATACTGCATCATCTTCCCTCATACTTTCACAATTTAGTTTGGTTTCATGGTTCATAAGGAAAATAATGACATTTTTAACATCAATGCTTTTAGTGAAGATTGTTAGAAATGCCCCAAATAATTTTTGTTGACATTAAAGAACAAGTAAAGGGACTGAGACATTACTCATTTTTGTTACACTGAAATTTACACAATGAAGATTTACTGAAAACAACATGTGAAGTAGGCAGCAAGGGTGCCAGCAGGAGGGAAGAGACCACTAAAAATCAATAACTAACATGTAATATTTTGAAAAGTGCTTCACAACTTGGAAAAATAAGGAGACAGCTCCATTTATACAGACTTTGCTTCTGCAGAAAATGTAAGGGATCCTTGAGCTGCCTCCTCTGTAGGTCTCTGTAGCTTATAAACCAACTCACATCAGTTTCTGCCTCTCTAGGGTATTCCTACAAACTGGACTAGTAAAACTACAATTCCCTTTCTTCCTCCTCCCCAGTTCAGACCACTTCCCTGGAAGCAATCTGCACACAACTATGCAGCCACTACTGCATAAGCAACTGGGGAAATGGTAAGGACCTCTTTAAATATTTACTACCAAAGGAAATATATTTTGGTATTACATCCCAAGCCTCAATTTCAACAGTCAAAGTTCAGCAACACTTAAGTGTAATAACATGCCAGCAGTTTCAACCAAAATATCAACAGAAATTTCATTGTAGGATCACTGACTGGATTTCATAAAAGACAGCGTGAAACACCAATCTGACAAAAAAATGTTTCATTGACAATATTTCCGCTGATTGTCATTTTAATACAGCACAATATTATTGACTGTGAACAGACAAAATAATATGTAGAAATGTAAATAAAGCCCACATACACTATAACTTTTCAATTGGCTGCTGAAACACTTTCCTTCTCAAGGCACCAGAAACACACCAAGCAAAAAGAGTTACTTTTTTATTAGACCACTTCCCTCTACTTTTCAAAAATTGTTTCCATGGCTTGGTTGAGACATTTCTATCAACTTCCAATTTCTGTTCTTTTCTTTCAAAGCCACACCTTTTGCAGTCCCTTGAACCTTCAAGTCTCAGGTACCTCCTATGGCTCCAGTGAAGAAAAGTCCCTGAGAACAACCGCAATTTTCAACATGTAACAACTGCCTTGGACTGGGGCCACGTGTCACCTCACTTCCTGCTGTGACATTGACCTCAGTGTCCCATTGCCTCACCTCTCAGTCATTTCCATGACCTTTTCCAATATACATGTCCCTAGTCATCAAATCTTTTTTACTCAGCTTCTCTTGTAATTTATTTGTTCTTCCTTCAAAACATCCCACTGATTCTTCCTTTTCAACACCTACATGAAAACACCTTTGCAGCTCCACAGTGCACCTACCTGGCCATGTGCCCTTTCCCTTCGTTTTCTCTTCCAGATCTCTGCTGGTTCCCCCTTTCCATTGTCTACTCCCCTACACCTGATATCTTAAGGCAAAGAGATTTATGCAGTCACATCAATGCTTCTGCACATGCATGCTGAGTGATTTTGCCCTTGTTCTCACCTTTTCTCCTACCTTCTCCTTTCCAATATTTGAAGCTATTAGCCATTTTCAAATCACTTTCACAAATGGGTAGGTAATAGGTTTCAGGATAATTAAGTTCATACATGTTTTGTGATCATGCAGCTGGAAAAGTGGGAGCCTTATAATTTTTCCACTGTGCAAACCCATGTTGTGAGCCTGCACCTTATTAGGAACCAGATTCCAGCAAGATGAAGAGCCTCTAAATGCTAACTCACAGGGGAAAAAAACAATTGGTGCTTTTTTTTTTTTTTTTTTCCCTCATTAAAATCAGTCAACTTCAAGACCCTAACCTACAGGAAATAAGGTTTCCCTAGCATCAGGAATGACAGAGCTACTGCTCTGCTCCTTTTCAGATGTTTCAAATGGGTGTTTGAGATAAATAATAAATCAACTCTGAAATGTGAATTTTTTTATACATGTGTAATGCAGGCTGTAACACACATGCATGTATGTATACACTTTGATGAACTGAGACCTAATTAAAATCTTTAGCAGTGTCAGCATATTTCAGAATGAAAAAACAATATTATCTACCATTCAACAATTAAGCCACCCTGAAGGACTGATTGAAAAATCAGCTACATCAATACAGCATATCTAATTCCGTCATAGAATTAAGAAATAATACAGTTCAACAGCTATTAATACTCACAACTACTGATTGCACATAAAGGAAAATCCTTCCCATATAATTAGAAAAAGATGTGTATTGCGAAGGAGATGCATATCACTGTTTCTACACTATCAACATTTTTGACCTCATGCTTTAGCCTCCTCATCTGTCTTCTTCATATAACATTTGGTTAGGGGAAAATGATACACAGAAGTAACTATTTCACTTGTAAAAGCTGCTATTTGGACAAATACAGACTGCTGTTAGTAAAAGAATGGCCGCAAAATGAAAATTAATCATATTTCACCACTACTTGTACTAAGCTATTTTATAACAATAGACATTGTGAGGGGTTTAAAACCAGTCCCATACTTATTTTATTATCCTAACAAGGGAAAACATCCTCAGAGCAGTTTGATTAAAATAATAGTTCACAATCTTTTAAAGCGAGAGGTAACCAAATCAGTAATACAACTCAGTCTTCAGAGGTAACACATTAAACTCAAATAAAAATCTGCGTGTACAATATTGTTGCATATATATTTGTACCAAATCCATCTAAGATTCAAAGGTTTAGACTTTCATGAAACAAACATTTTATTTGTATTTCTAATGGAACTGCTTCATGTAGAATCAGGGAGGAATGCAGTAAAATTCACACTGGATAAAATCACTCTTTAAATGAGTGCTCTGTTAAACATTTACAGCTGTTCCAGTAGCACAATGCAGTTAAGTACCATAGCATTCTTAGGCAGCACTTACTGACAGGTTTGGCATACCATTCAAACAAGCATAAGGGAAATGCATAAGGGAAACACGATTCACAGGTTTAAGACTGAAAACCAGTTGGCAGGAAGAGCATTGTTTGTGTGGTGAGTAAAGGATGGCTACTCTTTGGTTTCTTTTTGTTTGGGTTTTTATTTCTTTTCTCCAACCATCTTGTGTGCAAACCAGATTTACCCTTTTAGGACAAGCAATAACCAAGCATGGCTAATAGGAGTGTATGAAGTCTCTTATAAAGGAGACTCTAAATCAGTAACGCTTTCTTTGTAAGAAAGAAGTTAGGGGCTTGCAAACAATGTTCCTCTTCACTTAAAGCTACAAAGTAGTCACACCACACACATCACCAAGGCTCGTTCACCAAAAGCCATGGGACAAAGAAATCCAGCTGAACCTTTTACCTGCAATGGAAGAAAACCTATGCATTGTGTATGTCACCATGGTGAAAAGAGGGAGATCCATTTTTGAGTGGGGAATATATTCTGCTACCACAGTGTTTTCATACAAAGCAGGCTTAAAGGGTGTGCTGAAGCTCAACACCTAGAATTGCTCATACATAAACAGTGTTTACACCATTGCAGGCTGCACTCCTCTGCAGACAACAGAGCATCATCAAAAGAAGTTTATACAGCCCACAGCGAGGCTTGGAAGTCCTGTTCTGCTGTCCAGACTTAACCACTGAAGCATTCAAATAACCTTAAATTTAGGCACAGATTTTTAACCTTACTTTTCACATATACATATATGTATGTAAAAATGCTCTGTAGAATATTAGCACATTTAAGCCCATGGCAGAACGACTTGCCCACCTGGAGTTAGAAGTCAAAGGATTACCCTCCACCACTCTGAATGGCCCTGAAAGCAGAACTAGACTTGCCAGAAAGGTCTTTTACTCTGAAATGTTACATTTTGTAACTACTGTCAGCAATTTGACCCATAACTTTTATATGACCAACAATTTCTATTTACAGTTGAGCTTTTTGTTCATCTCCTTGTTCCATTTTGTTCATGTATCATGTATCCAGACAGCAGTGGTAAATCAATCAGACTGGTGCACATTTGTCAGCCTGCTAGCTTTTCTCTGGCCACAGCACTGCAGGTCTTGAATACAAAATCTATCTTCACAAGATCTCTTTGTTCCTACTACTTAGACTTCAGTGTAATCTGCAGCAGCAGTTTAAGTTTTTTATTTCCAAAAGGGGGATAGTGCTAGGGTGAAAAACAAGAGATACAGGAGAGCTACTGTGAAAGACATATTGCACCACTGCCCACACAGATGGCTGAGTCAAAGAGTACACTAAAAAAAACCAGTGTTCCCTGACAAATCCTAATTTATGACCATTAAAATCTGTGGCACAACAACAGTCAAAAAATGTTGTAGTAGTTATCTCATAGGAAATTGATTATATTTTCTTAAATTTTTAAATGAAAAATAAAATACCACATTATCTTAGTTGTGCCTTTGATGAAGAATCAATTAAAGCCCTAAGAACAACCATCCCTTCCTCACTCCTAGTCTCTAAGTTTGCATTTATAGTTTATATAGATAGTTATTATTTTCTAAGATCCAAAACATTCTTCCTGATGCTGCACAAGATACATGTATGAGGAGTCCTTGCTTCAGGTAACACGACCCCAAGCACTACAGGTAGGCAGGAGCAGGAAGCCCAGAATCACAACTAAGAAATTTTTCTTGTTTAGTGACATCAGCAGGAAATACAGACTTCCAGGGTGTCTGGTTGGCAAAGAAGACAGAAGTGTGGTGGAGGTGAATGACAACAACATATCAAACCAAGAGCAACATGGAAGATGGCACCAGCAGAAGCAAGGGATGCAAACAAGCTGTGTGCTGGCTGAGCAAAGAGACAAGATGGGAATAGACAATGTTCACGCAGCTGCCACCAAATGTCACACCTGGTCCAGTTCCCTCAGGATCCTTCCTCTTCCACAAAGAGCATTACAGTTCCTCTCAGTTAAGACTATAGTAGAGAGCTCTACCTGTTAAACCTAGCTGTCCCATGAAAGAAATATAATGTACAGTGTGACCTGAAGGGGGAAAATGGGGTACTGAAAGGATTTGTAAAAGATGCTTTTGCTTCCAAGGCTGCCTTTCCTTTGCAGCAGCCTCTGACTCATTAGGAGACAAACTCAGCACTTAACGTTGTGCCAACTTTGGACAAAAATAAAACCTTCTGGCTGTGAGATATTTTTTAAGTTCCGGGAGAAGTAGTACTGTATGAATCTGAGCAATTTTCACTCAGGATCCATCACAATTTCTGTAGTACAACCAATAGGAAGTAGGAAATTAGTAGAAAAGGAATGAGATATGACTACAGTAAGGTACAATAGCTGGCTGTGCCTCTCTTAACCAGAGAGACAGTTAGTTATAAGCATTGCTAAAAGCCCTAAACTTGAAGCTCAGAAGAATTTTCTGGGATCCCTATGATACTGCTTTTAAGTTCATACGTGCCTCTAGACAAACACTAGGAAGTTTTCACTGGTGTCACTGAAGATCAAGTAACATGGTAAAATCTAACGTAATTTTTTTATAAGATGGAAAAAGTAGTTTGATTCTCAAAATCCTCCAGGTGTTCATAGTGCTTTTAGATCAAAAAAGCCATGGATATATGATGTCTACTTAATTCAGAAATCTCAGAAAGGCAGTGAACACCAACAAATCCACACACAAAGCAACACTTCTACAATGTGATTTTCAGGTGGACTGTAAATGTGTGCTCTAAGAACAAAACCTTACCTGTGATAAAATTTCAATTTCAATTGAGTGTGCAGATACTACTGGACATACTACTGTACAGAAAAAAAATACTTTTATGAGGTTAGAGACAGCTTTATGTCAGAAAATTGGAATGCATTCATACTGTGGCTCCACAATAGTGAACTCACAACAATAATCCTACTTTAATTATACATTTAAAAAAATTCCTCTCCAGGATGGAGTGTATCAGCCCTGTAAAAAGCAGAAGAATTTCCAGGAACCTGACACATCAGAGAAGAAGGAGGATTCTGAAAGGTGGCATGTATTTCTATTCCATAGAATACAACTTTCATGAATTACAGGGATAATTCATGTCTGAAAAGTCTGAAAAGAACACCCACCAATGATCTAACTGAAGTCTAGAACACCTGGATGACCACTTTAAATATTATTCTCTAATTCCTGAGAAGTACCACTGGAGACAGTTTGAAGCAAGTTGCTTTGAACAGCAGGTAAGTAGTTTGCTGCTATAGCCTAAAGTGTGGTTTTCTATCAGCCTAACAGCTATGTTAGTGTACCATACTTTCACAGAAGACATATTATTTCAAGAAAACACCAATCTCATTAGCAAACTGGCTTGGAATATTTTGAAGATTAAGGAAAGAGTATAAAATAAAACATTATTAAGCTGAAATTTTTTTTTTTAAGTCTTTTGTAAGAGAGGATAGATGTTTTGAGCTGAGAAAGTAACAGGTAATTAAAATTATTCTAAAAACTTTAAGGACATAATCCATTAGTGACAGTTTCTTTACAGGATATTATTGGATGGCTATTTCATGCTCCTTCAAAATCATCAGCAAACCTCTTCTGAAAATGGCTAGAATTCTCTACTAAGTTTTTCAGTTCCTAAATGAAACTAAACAAGAAGACTTTTAAAGCCTGGCAATAAAAGCTACTCAGTCTCTGACACACATCTGGAAATAGGACTGCTCCAGGCAGAGACCTGGAACAAAGAGAGTCAGTGGATCAGCCCTGCACAGTGGCACTGCCAGAGCCACAATGAAAGTTACTCAACAAATCAGAACTCTCACACTCCTTTTCATAACTGTGCCTGGCCTAATGAGGTCCTTATAGATTGTAAGTGTCTTACAGAAACATCATAAAAAGACAAGTGAAGCACAAGTTATATGGAGTCATCACCATTCCTGACATATGAAAACTCACATCATTGCATTTCTATGCAAGCTGGAGCTGCTGCTAGCTGTTTTTTCCAGATATGACCTGAAAAACACGCTGCGTAAGGGCAGCCTCGTATGGCTGTTACAATGAGGCCGATAACCCTAAGAGCCACTTTATCCCTGCTAATGCTTTGCTCTCTCCTCTCTCACAACCCACAGATGAAACCGGTGTTAGAAACCAACCGAAAACCTAAGATCTGGGCCCTAGATTTAATAGTAACATCTGTGCAGAATAAAATTAAATCCATGTTCCTGACTTTAAATATTTTATTTTTAAAATCTTTCTATCTCCCCCTAGTGGCTGCAATAGCTTCTTAGAAGGAATATAACAAGCAGAATCTTATTGATCTCCAGATGTTCCCACTTCCTGAAAAAATGCAGTTATTGGCTTGCCTTTATCCTAATTGGGGGCTTCACAAAGAAGGAAGAACAAACCTAACCAAAACATCCATACGCTCATAAATCAGAAAAGTCTTAAAATGTTACAGAAAACATTTGCCAGAACCTGGTGTTTTAAGGTACACAGATCTTCAAAAGAACTTTCCCAGAAATCTGAATGAAATTAAAATACCACTTCTAGGAAGCCTTATTTGGACATTAAAGACAGCATTGCTAAAAGTGGACTAACACCATGGCTGCCCTCATTTTTAACTTCTTGGAGCTCCTGGGTCTGATCAGCTATCATTTCAGATAAATACAAAAGTCATTTTACATTTTACTGGGAGTAGAACTGATATGCGTGGTTTTAGATATTAATTTACAGTTCTTCCCCCACCAACCCTAAAACCTGCTAACAGAATTATCTCTGACAAATACAATATAACTGCTTTTATAAATGTAATTTTAGTAAGAGGTAATTCACAACATATTTCTAGAGGTACAATCAAATTTTACAGACTGGATTTGTCTTTTAATAATAAAATTTGGGCACAGCACACAGTATGACAGTAACACGTTAATGCTTAGATGCAGATGTTTCCTAGCATCAACAACTACTTTATTCCTGAAGTTCAACTACTAAATTCATATTAAGATGCCAAAACCACATTGTTTTTCAATGTGTTAAAAAAATATATGTAAAAGTTTATTTTTTCATACCAGACTATTTCATATAAATAATAATAAATGAATTTCAACTTCGTAACTAACAGCCTTTATCCATTACCCACAATTTCAATGAGAAAACAATCAAGGCTATTTCTAAATAGAAAAAAGTGACAAACACTGATCTACCTATGCAAAAGAGCATGGTTTCCACTGTTCCTTCTGTTTTAAAACCCAGAATGACATGCTGTTCTCTGCCAAAAATGATTTGCAGGGAGAAAAAGTGAAGCCTACAGGCCTTCCAAGTAACAGCAACAAGCTAGAGGCAGAGCTAAAAATGTATTCCCAATTTTTCAAATCGCAATACTGAATTCTTTCCTTGACATTGTATTGCTTCTCTGTGCATATAATGTTAAACACCTAAATAGAAATTTAGGAGTCCAGCTTCAGGTGGTCTGGTTTTGAAACTTGGGGAAAGGCTAGAAAGAGGAGAAAAGAAGCAGCAGTGGTTGCTGCAATCTATTGAACCAAAGAAAGAGTTTGAAGTTCAGCCTAAGAAATAGAAAATATTCATGCCTCACCTAAAATTTCCATAAGGAAATAATTTATGAGACAGAAGCTAGTTTTCCTCTGGAAAATGAAACACAACAAAACCCCAATAATTCTGTTGGATTCAAGAATTACACAAAGATCATACTCTGAATAAAAGTTCAGCTGCTGGATACAAAATAAGATATACTTTTAAGATAAGCATTTGATTTTCGCTGATAAAAATGCACTGTGATACATTTTACGCATACAAACAAGACTAATTTTAACCACTTCTGGAGTTTCAATGACCATCTTAAATGCCTGCATATTACTCTTGCTACCATTAGAAAAAAGACACTACAGATACAGCAAAGGAGAGCACTTAAGTGCTAGTCCAACATACTTCCTAGGTAATAGAGGTAAAAGTCTAAGACAGTTCTGATACTTTCAGAGATATTTTACCACCATTTAAAAAAACTAAAATGCAACATGCATGGTTACACACACACACACAGAGGAAGTATATATTGACACCTTATTAATGGAAAGTATGCCCACAGTTTTGTGAATTTGATACTATCAGAGCTATGAATCTGAGTTATACAGGTCAAAGTGTTGTTCTATTGTAATAATAAAATAAACATACAACTTAATGATGTCATCCTGTTTCTATATTGTATTTCCAGTATATGTGTAGGGTTGCAGTACATTTAGATGCATTGTACTGAAATGCTATTTGAATTCCATGCTGACTTAACAAGAAAAAATTGCTACAAACATCCTCTCAGAATTTGTAAATTAACTCTGCTTCCATTTCGATGTCTACATTACATTTTGTAAAGAAGTTGGGGTTTGTGCATGTGTGTGAACTGGTTACCTGTGACACATTTGGGAGATTTTACCTGTCCAACCAAGCCAGCAGACTTTTAGCTGCTCCAATCAAATCCACTACCGATGTCAGAAAATCGTTCGGTAATTTGCGGCTGGTCCTTCCATCATAGTGACCACTCCTCCTCCTCCCAGTGATGAAGTTCTGCAGATTTTTGGCAGATGCATTCAGTTTGTGAGAAAGGGTTTTTAGATTTTCTGTTTCCAAACCATAGTTCTGCATTGAAAAAAAGACAAAGAAAAGGAAGTTAGCTTTGCAGCCGAACATGAAGTACTGAGAACAGCCAGACTGCTCTTCTGCCTCAAAACTTAACCATCCCTAATAATTAAGGTAGAAATACACCCACTCATTAGTTTTTAAATATATGGCATGTTCTGTTTCTAAAGTGCATAAAAACAGAACAAAAGAAGAGTAAAATTATAAGTGATCTTTTAGTTGGTTTTAAGCGCATTAAGAAAAACATCTCAAAATGAAGAAAAAACCTAGTCTGGAAGATTGATTTTCAAAGCAGTGATCAGTAGATCAGACTATTCTCTCAGTAGATCTGATGGTTAGGGATCAATCCCTCATATCTATACTCACACCAATTCCTAAAATTGCATTAAGCAAGAGGGCTTGCAAATAGCAGAATATGGAGTGTGCACACAGTATGACACCAAATTACTTTTGTTGGTTTCAGCGATGGAAGCATGTTCATTTCCTTATTTTTATTCTTGTTAGCAGTAAAGGACCACCAGAATCACAGACCACAGAGCTACTCTGTTCAGTGTCTATGTTGTCCTTCTAAAGTCAAGTTGTAAACTTTGCTGCCATTTAAGATTCAACCTCTTAAACTTAAATTATGTTCCTCAGCTGTGCAGCACAGACATAAATAATTATGCAGAAATATTAACAAATAGTACTTGAAAATCCTTCAAATATACAAATTTTGCTGAAACAGCACTACAGAATGCCCTAATTTAATGTTCAATTACAATTTAATATAGTGCCATCATGATTTGTTATTTCTATAATAGATTTTTTTTCCTCACAAGTGCAAAGAATAATAGAGTTATTTCAAAAGAGATCTTCATTTGCCTTTGTAAAGGAACAAGCAATTGCATAAACTTGAGCTTATTATCCTGTAAGATAAGGATGGGACTTCTGAAAGTGGTCCTTGCCTTAACAGCATCAGAAGGTTATAATGTGGGGTGCTCACAATTTGTTCAGCTGACAGTGGGAAGGGCTACTTATTATCAAAGGTAGACCATTTCCTACCACAAATGAAGATGAAGTAGGATGCAGAGAGCCCCTCAGCTGCACACCGAAAAAATGTACTTCCTAATGACACCCCCTGTCCTCAACAGCTCTCCTCCCATGCCCTCCAGTTTTGGCCCACATACTGATTAGTCCAGAAGGAGAAGAGATGGGAGAAGGTAGGTATTTGCCAATGCTAATTTAAGACCGCTGAAGCTTATTTATCTTAGTCTTTTTTCTATAGGAAATTGAGGGGGGGAGGGGAGAGGATTATTTATAGCAGTCGTCAAGCTCCTAATCCAAACCATCTACTAAATGAACTTAATGTCCTGTTCAGTTGCACAGGGACTACAGAAACATTACACTGAAACTAGCCTCAGTGAGCCCCCAGCCCTCTCCCAATGCCTCCTCCCAAGAAATGGAAGATCATCATGGAGAGACTTGAGCACACCACACGGCTTGTCTGCTGTCTCCCAGCCAGCCTGTCTTTACCATTGTAAACCAAACACCGCTCATGAGGGAGCTGCTAAAATGACAGCCATCATTCCGCAGCACGGAATGCACTTTGGGACTTGGCTTAAGGGGGAAGTACCTAAATGCTAAGTTTGCCCTTTAAAAAACACTACTGTAACTTCTGTGAACATCCATATTTTGGGCAAGGAAGGCTTTGTGGGCATGTTTCTCCACTGCATAGTTTCTGCACAAGAGCTGTCCTCTGCCACTACGTTCAGTTCCAATTACACAAATTATATGTTTGGGCAGTGACTTTTCCACCATGTTAATATTTGATAGCAATTATACAACAGATAGAGTTAGGTTATAAATAAAAAAGTACAAGGTGAAAAAAATAAATTGAGATGGAAAAGAAAAACTTACTTTATTTTGCAGCTAAACAACTCATAACTAATAACTTATTAAATCAGTCCAAATTAAAGCAATGAACATCAGATAAAAATTGTTTTTTTCTGTGGTTTGCTGTGGTTGCTGCGGCTGAGAAAGCACGACAGATACTGAAAACTGGGTAGGAGTCAGCTGGGAAAAAATACCAGGTTTGTTCTTATTTCATTCTACTGCTTGAACATCTAGTTCATTTTGGCAAAATTAACAGGGAACAAACCAAATGAAAGATATTTTGGATGAAAGATACATCACACAAATGTCTTACAGATCAGCCAAACCAAAACCCCACCACAAGCGAGCCCCACGACAACCACCAGCGCATCCCCAGACACAGGGGGAACCACCGCAAACCGTGGGCTGGCCACAGGGTTTCCATCTTTCTGACACACCGAAATGTTGAACTTCCCAATTCAGGTGGATGCTCCTAAGAAGCTGAGTGTGATTATCCAAATACCACGCTAAGGCAGGGGTGGGTGCAGGGAACGAGCTGGCCGGGCCCAGGCACCCACTCACGTCCCCAGCCAGGCCACGCATGAGGTCCACAGCTGGGAGGCCCCTGCTGGATCCCAACGCTCCTCCTCAACAACCTGAAATTATTTCACCTTCCTCTCTATCTCCATCTCCCACTTTGTCACATTGTCTGTACCTCATCTGCTTAGAGAGGCAGGTGATGGGTACCCACCTGCGCTGGTATGCCATACCCACCACAGCAGGAACCCTGACCACCAATGTACAGGCCTCCGGTCCCACCAGAAAGTAAAGCACCGGCAAAAAGAAAATCTGCAATATTGAACACTGCAGATGGTGCAAAACAATGCTCAAAAGTTTATTCTATGACAGGAAAATAGGCTGCATTTATGTACATGCTTCTTAGAAAATCAGCTCCTATATAAGCCTAGTGGCCTCTTGTTAATATTTCAAGTGACAGCCATCTACAGACGCACTCTTTCTCAGATGTGTTTTTTCACCAACAGATATGTGGACAGGAAGAGACAATGTTAACAGATACAAAGTCCATTTTCACACATATTCATCAAATGTGTGTGTGTTCTTTAACGTAAAAGACTGAGGGACAAATATAATGCCTAAGCTACACATAAAATTCAGTCCTACATGAGGAATGGCACTGATTTCAGTAAAGCTTCCACCTGTAATATGAGACAGATAAAGCCAGAGATAGGAAATACAGAGATACATTTCAGGCAGAGTATATTTTTAGGCACCTGTGTTTATTGAAGCCTTCAAGTAGAAGGATCTGAAAACAGCAGCCAAACTAACAAAATCCCCACTTTGTTTATCACTAATATTTCTGGCCCACATTAAAAATGAACAAAGGGTTGCATGTTCTAATATTGAAAAAAACCTTGCTCGAATAGTAAATGCCAAGTTTAAACATACTTTGTATGCAATAATATACTACTAGCAGCATGGTTTTCTTAGAAATGCACTGCATATATTTTCAAGCACCGTAAGAAGATAATTGCAAGAAAAGGAGACAATTCTTTGTTTTCCCCTAGTCTACATTTAGTCGGCACTAACGCAAGTTACGCTTTCATTAGCCAAAATAAATTCACAGCCACTGAAAGAACCACAAACCTCTTCAGAGACACCCTGCCCCAACAGAAATGGCTCTAATGGAGTCTCTTCTGGCAATCACAAAACAAGAACTTGATGAAGCTAAGCTACGCAGAGTAATAGCTTGTCAGCAGGTGTTCAAACTAAAGGTGGTGGGAGCTATTAATAGACATTTTACCTGATAATTACTTTTCTGTGGATTCACATGACAGTGTGAGTGATGAATTGTAGCTCTTTTCTGCACAGCTGACAAGCAGCAGCTCTAATCACCACTGATGAGTTTTGCTTTATTTTTGGTGAGGAGAGCCAGCTTAGTCCCTCTGCCAGCCCATCCTTGCACCAGCACCACAGGGTAGGAAGACACTTCAGTAACCAAACTTTGGAAGTAAACTGAAATTTTCTTGGATTAGCTTGATCAATGTTCATTCCTTGTGTTCCCCGCTTCTCCCAAACAAACAAACAAACAAAAATAATTAAAAATTAAAAATCAGACCTCATTTTATCTCTTTCCTGGCTGGCAGGCAAGTGCTAGCACTCACACTGCTAGCACAGGTTAAAAAGTAAAGTGTTCTTAACTCATATACTGCTATCTCTGCTGGCTCAGACAGGGTGTCTAGAAGCTGCTGGACCTTTAGTTTAGCATATTTTTATGCTGCTCATTGCAAATGCAAAGACATCTCAGCTAAGTGAAAAAACTAAGCTCAGATACCAAAAAAAGTCCAGATCTAAACACATCCCAATATGCAACACAAGACACCGCCACAGTACCATTAACAAATTCAGAAATCCCTTAGAACACTTCTTGTTCACAACTTTAATGCAACCACAAATGCCTCTACATCTCCAAGCACAAAGGCCACATCAAGTTCAATGACATTGTTTGACTCCTAGAAACAATCCAAGACAGCTACATGAGCATATGACCTGTCTGCCTCCCTCCCTAAATAACTGTGCTTTCTCTTCAGCCCAGAAAGCTGCTGAAAACCACATGAAGCAAAAGGCATGCGGTGACCAGTGCTAACTGTCACTGAAGAGGCACAAGATGGGAATTGAAGATACTATGGTTACACTGATGCTTGGCGGCAAAAGGAAAATAAAAACAGTTTTCACCTGGCAGGCAGAGCAGATAGCAGTGTTTACATCGATTAATTTCTGCTGCCCCTCTGGAGAAGGTAACCATGCCTGTATAAATTACAGAAGGTAAAGTTTTATTTTTTCTTTTCAAATGTTTGTCATCACACATACAAACATTATTTTTTAAAGGAGGAAAAAAAAAGGGTAATGTTTTGAAAAGAAAAATATTATAGTCTACATAGCTGTACTATGTAATAAATTCTGTACAGTGTATAATAAATTATGTGTAAAGAAATGTAACTTCTCAGTTATGTCTGATATCTCTCAGTAATATGGATAACGATCACAGGGATGAAACCATAAGTTTTCTCTCTAATGCATCTTTTCAAGAAGTCTTTTTCAACTTACAGACCAAATGCAGGAGTTTTAGGTAAGAATAGCATATGACTGTTACGAAATGGACTTTAGACAACCTTGGGCACACTTAATCCTTACTATTGTTGAATGCTTTCATTGTCCATATTTAATTCTTGTGCAACATTTCTGAATGTATTATTTATTGCTTTTAAACAAGCAACCTGAAAACAGTGAAGTTCATATAGTTCTCGGTTCTCGGGAAGCCTGGCGAAGTTTTTAAATGACTAATCAAGATAGCATCACATGGATACTGTAGCACATGACAGCAATTTCAAAACCACACCTCAGAATCTGGGGCAGCCAAAAATTCACCAAGAAATGTTCCAATCTTTACCTCCAAAACTGAATGAACAAAATGCATCTGAACCTCATTCTCCAAAACATTTTGCTCAACACATCCCACAAAGAATGAGGCAGATAGCTTACCAGCCCAAAGCTGCGAGCAACTGAGAACACAGCTTGTCATATGGAAGGTGCCTTATGTAACTTTATACCTCATCGGCTCTGCCTACAACATGTATTTCTAACGGCCCTTCTTCCGTCATGAAATGCCAACACTAAGGTTATCTCTTCTTCAAATATCACTGACATATGGGGTAATTTAGAAGTGCATAACACATGATCCTTACACATCTGTTTCACAAACAAAGAATAAGTAGATAAGGAGAAAAAGCCAGATAGCTTAAATGACACATAATTTACGGCAATTATTAAACATACACTGATTAAAAGGCATATGGTCTCAAAAAGTATAAATATCTGTCCTAAATGTTTACAGAGTCAGAAAAAACCTCAGGTGCATGATACCTACAGCCCTGCAGAACCTGGGAAAGATTAATAACTACCATAATCATCCCCTTTTCTGAAAAACACCCTTCTTTTCCTATAGCACAATCAAGCAACACATCAAAATGCCAAGCCCTGGTCATGCTTTGTAGCACTAATAGAGCAATTATATAAACTATTCCTCTTACTCTTACTCAATCAGCAAACTCTGCAAGACCAAGTGCTCATTATTTTTTTGTTTTTCTACTTTCTCATGTAATTTTGTCCCTAGCCAGCCAAGTGCTCTTATTTCTCCAGAATTCAAACCACCACTTACATATGCAGTTACATGCATTTCACAAAGTCTTAAACACCTAATCAGCAGGGTTTTTTTTTTAAAAAAGTAAATTTTTATGAACACACTACCTCTTTAAAACATTTTACATTGTAACAGCCTTTTTTTATCCAGTCTGCTTTTAACTAGGGGTTTGCATCTTTAAAGGTCCCTTTCAATACAAACCATGCTATGACTGTGAACCAGGGCATATATTTCATACTTGCCCAAAACTGCCAACAGCCCAAAGCAAAAAAGATAACTAAGAAAAGCATCTAGGATCCATAACTGATTCTTGAGGCAGGTGGGAGGAAGAACATTCACTCTTTGCATACAGACATACTTGCTGCCTTTGGCATACCACAGGATTTACTGCACTTCTGTATAAATGATCTAGTAATGCAAGCAACAAACATTTTCAGCATGATCTATGTGAGCTATCAGAAGCCCTTTAACTCTTTAGCTTTATTGATCTGGTGATGGACTCCAGGATTTCCTTCTCTGCAGTTGAGTTAGCTCAGGCTGAAGACAAGAAGGCTAATGATATAAAAGCAGAACTTTAACTTGCAAAGGGCAGTAGTGAAAAAGGCAAGTAATTTTTCTGCTATGAGCATGCAGAATATTAACAATAAATCCCAACTCCAGTACATACAAATCTCCATTCCAAAATGAAGTCTTCCTCATTTAGCACTACGGTGATTAAGTCTAATATTCACTATTACCGACAAAAGTAGTTTTAAGATCTGACTAGTGATAAGGTTAAAGGAAAGGATTTCTGTGTGAGAAATGGCAAGACAACAAAATTAAGATAAAAGGCATAACTCTTAAGAGGAATCGAATAATTCATGAGTAAAGTAGGTCTATTTTTTACATTCATTTGCATATAAATGTTTTGTGTTATTGCTAAATGGTAAGTAATTTCATGCTGTTAGTGCACACCAATGTTTTCTCTGCCAAATAATAATGCTATTTGATCTGCTGCAATGTTCTAGCTTTATACATTCAAATATGCAGTGTATAATACATTCCTGTGCAGCCATAGAAGATTTAAACAACTAGCATGAAGCCAGTACTGAAACCAGTACATTGTACAAAGCAAAAACTGTTCTGTTTTGTTTTTTAACCAAGCTCTATTCTACACAAATACAGATTCCCTGAAGAAGTATTTTGCTAATTCACAGGGACTTTACTAAGTTCTTTGTTCAAGGAAAACTTTAAAGCATCCAAAAGTTATTTGTGAAGTTTTTAAAATACTCTTATTTCCCCTGAACAAAATACTTCCTGCTTTAAGGTCTCCTTTCAAAGAATATTTGAAAACGTTCAGAATCAAATGAAACAAATTTAATCTTCACGCAAACAACATGTACATGATATATTGGAGATATAAAGCAGAAAAAAAAATCCTCATACATCAATGCATTGCAGTGATACATCAGGTAAACTAGACCATTTTCTTAAAGATGGAGGAAGAAATCTTCAGCTTCAGTCTTTGTATTCTGCAGGCAGTGAGACAAAGGGTAGTAAGTTCTCGGAAAAATATAATATCAAGGAGACATAAAATTTAGAGTTCATGGACTCTTAGCAAAATATGGTCATGCCCAGTTTTGATAAATGAAACTCCATCTCTTGACAAACAGATGATGGATAAAGAATTGCATGTATTTCTTTGCTTTCTGGAACACAGTTAGGTATTTCGGGAGCTACAAGACCTCCAGATGCACTCCAAACCTGAAGACTGACTGATACAGTGATATGCTATTATCTAAGTAACATGTTCTTCAGTATGCATTTCTCTTTTCATAAGCACCACCTCCACCCTTCCTCAATTTGCTTTCTGTTGGCATTGCTTATTCACATCCACTTCTTAAAGCAACCATCAAAGAAACAAGGCTCATCACATCTTACGTGTGAAGGTCTGCTACACTAGTGTTTACTGATGAAATGTAAACCAGTCTTCGACTAGCTTCACCAACACACACATACTCAAAAGGATCATGTTGAGGCTAGATCTGGCTGGTAATTTTTATAACTGATGAACAAGTGTATGTTTTATTATCTGGAAGTAGCCTGGAGAAAAAAAAATGCCAAGGTACTTAACTCAGTGCAGTTTCTCCTGTATCTCTAGAGCTGGACATGCAGTTTCTTAGTTCACCATTTTTCAACCAGGTTTGAGATGTCAATTATTTTTTGAGTGTGAATTATTTTTTGAGATTTTGTCAGTATGAATAAACATGCACATCCACATCAAGCAGGAATCTACCTGTTGGTGCCACCAGTGTGATCTCCATTTCATGTCCTGGTTTGAACAGAAAGGGAAGGACAAGAGACGTGCCTTGCTGGAAACAGAACAACTCTACAGGCATATATCCGTCATGGTGGGTTCTCAAGGAGTGATTGAAAACCATGCAACAAACTCTTAGCAGCAATGAAATACTATCACAGACCTCACTACCTCTTTCTTTCGAGCAGAAAGGACATTTCATTTATCTTGCCCTTTCTGACATACAGATTTTATAAAACACAAAACTGCACTGAGGCAAGACAATCTATTGAACATGCTCCCACCTTCACAGACTGAAGGATAGAGGGAAAAGACAAACCACATTAATTACATTGCCTGCTCTCTCCTAGAGCACATTCACCTTCAGTGATGGTATGCAGTATGATTACCTCCATCATTATCAGCAAGTGTGACCTGCAACAGCAGTAGCAGCTGGGCAAAATCTTTATTCCTTCTTCAACTGAAGCACCACAGGAAAAGAAAACCTGTGAATCTCACCCCCAGGATGATTGCTCTCCTGTCAAGAGCATAGTATGGCATGCTGGCAGCCAAAAGAGACTCTACTGAGATGGATAGCATGGGCCACCATTTGTTCTGTGATCAGCTAATGAACACCGGAGGATCCATTTGTTGCAAGTGCTTATGACAGGAAGAGAATACTGTGGGAAACCATAGCCACCCACTCACCTTCTGTCAAATCAATAAAGAACATCCTTTAAATACTGCTGTCAATCATAACTGGTTCCCAACTACTATTGCAGCAGTTTGTCTATTTAGCACTGTTCAACGGCCTCTGCCTGGGTTAAGAAGGTCCCATGCTCTCTCCGTTAACAGCCAAATATGCTTGTTCAGGCTCTTCACTTTCCTCCAGGAAGAAAATGTTGCCCAGTGAACTACAGGTGTGCAACATAAGCAGCTGGGTTGCCGTTTGCCATATCCACAGCTGACAGGGCAGAAACTGTGAGTAGAAGTTTACACCAAAAAATTGCTGGGAAGGGAGGCAGGAAGAAAGCAGCTAACAACATTGCAAAAGCTTTCCTCATTCATGGCAACTCTCCCCTGCAGAGTGAAAGCAGGAGCAAACAGTGAGAGATGGTTCTGTCCCCCTCAATTGTCCTCAATACCAAAAACTGTTTAGGTGGTCACTCACTAACTCAAACAGAATGGAGAGCAGAATCAGAAGTGACAATACTTTTGCTTTTTAACAATTAGTTTAAAATCAATCAGAGGTTGTGTTTGCAAGGCAAAATTAATGTTACTACCCGTACCCCATCACTCCACCCATCATCTCCAGCATCCAAACAGATGTTAACTCAGTTGGATCTTACACTTGTAACTCATGCCAAATTCCACCATGAAACGTAAAACTCCAGTGAAACATAAAAAATAATCAGATAATTTTCATTAAAAAACCCACCCTTGCACAGTGGCTACCTGCACTAGCAGTTACCCTGCATTGGAAAGTCATAAGCTCAAAGTTCTCCTAAACAATACAGTCAATGTTAGAGGCTAATCGGAAGAATGGGCAGGCACTAACCAGGACAGATACTTACTGATGCAATAAAAAAAGGAATGTCTGTAAGTATAGGACCAGTATAGCCGAAAGGATTGTCTCTGAATTAAATTTCCTAAGAGGTTTATCTGATTCATGAACAATAAATTCCAATTAACTCCACTAAAATCAATATTAACAATCACATTTTGTATCCCTGAGGAGCGATCAGAAGCCAATTGTGAGACCGCAAAAACCTCAGCTTAAATTAGAAGCTGTGATATGAACACATGCTATTGTGTTTCAGTGATGAAGTTTTCTTTAAGATGAACTCAAAAAAGCAGACACCACTGTATGTGTAACAAAGGACCAGCAAGGCTGAGACCTGCTGCACGAATTAAGGATGCAGTGTCAGCCTTCACTACAAATTCCTTATTTTATATTCCACTTAGTTCCATACGCTTTTCCCTAAGATAAGTGAGCTACAAAGACAAGTTGTGTTTGTTTGTCTAAAGACAACATCTGTAATTACATAACCAGGAAAAAAAAGATATTTCAGCTAATAATTTTTTTTTCCCTGGGAAAATAGGTGATTTTTGAAAGAGCCACAATCTGTCTCCCTGTGTTCCTGGGAAAAATGGTTATCAGTGTTCCCCCTAACTAAGATTTTGTCTCAGTTAATTAAAATATTTACTTTCTTGTTTCTTTTTGCACTGTCTGATGAAAAAGTACTTTCAGAATAACTTTTTTAATGTTCCCTTCTATATCAGTAGCATGCTTTTTTTAGGATTGCATCCTTTCTGTTGTTTAAAAAACAAATAGATGAGTTAATGTATTGCACTGAGCCACTCTGCAACGTTATTATAAACAGTACTCTAAAAAAAGAATCTAAGATGTGTTTAAAACCAAATGTCTTCCTTTATGTACAAGCTTTTGTTCTCTTTTTTCTTTTTCTTTTGCATTTTTTTCACTCTTTTCTCTTCACTACCCTTCACTATCTATCTCCCAAGGATGCCACAAAAGGATATTCAGAAAAGCTGCTCCATACTGAGAATCTACAAGCCTTTCTGAAGAGTCTTTCAGCCTGCCATCTTTGATTGCCTCTACTGGGATTCAGCTTTCTTAAAGCTGCTTTTGAGGCTTGGAAAAGTAGTATGCATTAAAAATCAACAAAACACCACTTTAGGTAGTCAAGTACATCTTAGTCGAACTGTTCGCAATCCTTCCTACAGTGGAGAATGCAGACAGTGTGCCCAATCTATCACTAATATTTACAGGCACACATGAAATTTTCGTAAGAAGGGTAAAGTCAGCCCAGTTATGCATGACACAACCTGACTGAAAAGACCATTACCAAAATCCTTCTGTATGCTCCATCAAAGATGTATTATTTGCACATAAGATAATTAATTCCATATTTAAACCTTCCTGCTGTGAAATACAAGAAGCTATGTTTCAGCAACCTTAAATAATCATCTAAAACATAATTTGCATGAAAGGATCAATGAAAAATGACATGGTTACTATCTGGACATTTTGTTTGTAAAGGGCAACCGGCACTCAATTACTGCAATCACATATATAACTGTTTTGTATTTCAAACCAAACCCAGTCCAGCTCTTTTGTGATTTCAGATAAACTTTTCTTCTATAAAGACAGCTATGCAAGTCTTAAATTTCTGACACCAATTAATTTAACAAGCACCAGCCTATCAGGAGATTCTTTATTGTGCCTCTGGTTTAAAATGCTAAATTGCTTAAACATTGTAAGTCAGGAGTTTCTTGAACTACTTAGTCTTTAGGACTAGAAATGTGAATATACAAACTGAATACGGAAAAACGGTTCACTCTCTGCCCCTTTTTTCCCCAAGAAGTTTACCAGTGCGCAGAGCAAGTCTACTGCTTCCAAGATAAGCTCCTGATGGCCAATTCGTGTGACTCCAAGATCTTCCAGTTCTTGATGAGTAATGCGTAGTAGCTGGTCACCACTAATCTTCTCTCTCTCAAAGTTCTTTATATATTGCTGCAGGCAATCATCAAGACCTGTATAAACAGGATGGAAGAAGGGAAGACAAAAGTTAGCAATATTTTGTACTGCCAGAGGAAGTAAAAATGGGCTGGAACCAAAAATCAAGCCAACGGAGGACATTTGCCCTATCTTTAAGAGAAGTATTTCAACATCACAAAAAATTTAGTGCTACCCAGAAATCTTAAAATTTGGAGAGCTATGTCAGCTGTGGCTTTTCCACCCGTGGACAATACCAGCTGCTCCTGAACCCCGAAGAGAGTCCTGAATTCTTGTAGTAAACTGCACTATGAATGCCTATTTGGCAGCCCCTAATAGCAGCTATGTTAGTAATGCCTCCATTGCATCTGGGAGGGGAGAGAAGAGGGAACAATGGAAGGGAGGAAGACTTGCATCCTTTTCTGGGTCCTGTGTATCAACAGATGCTGTTAGTTATTACAGCACTGTAAGAGACTGGAAACAAAGGAAAGCATTTGTGTCAGAGACAAATTCTAAGAGAATAATGAGAGTGTGATTATGCTTCATGCCATACATTCAGGAGTGACTAGCTGTCAGCACCTCTTAATCATGCTTCCAGCATACCTCCGCCATGGTAGGTCACATGGCCAGGAGGGGATGCTGCAGATGCACTCGCTAGGAATCTCTCCTCACAGGACGCTTGACTACAGTGCCCCATGCAGTGAAACACAAAAACAGCAGTGCCACATCTTAGCATCTCTCCTACTCCAAGACCGTTCATACACTGCTGAGCCACCTGAAAGTTCACAGATCATGCCAGCCCCTAAAATAAGCTGCAAAGAGCTCTAGAGAACAAGAAAGGTGGTAGCACTGTGAATGCGTAAACTGGGCAACAATTGCAGCAGCAGATCCAGCTCAATGTACCTCAGTTTAGAAAACGTACAGTCACTCACAGCACACAAAAACTTACTGAGCATGAAAAGCCACTAAAATCAAGACCTGTGTGTGCTCCCCAGAACTGAGTAATTGGGGAAACAGGCCCATCATGCCAAAAAAGATCCTAGAAGTGCATGCCACATATTTGCACAGGATGAGTGCAGGGTTGTGCAGGACCAGGTCCTGCTTTGGAGGCTACCCCTATCCTAGCTATTCAGCTTGATTATCAGTCTAACACAGCTTGATTATCAGTCTAACAACATGTAGCTGACTACACATTTTTGCCTGGAGCAAAGAGCACTGCAAAACATGGGATAATCCATCATGCCTCTCTTCCTCATCAACCTTTGCCTAAGAGTGCCAGACCAGTACGGGGAAGCTCTGCAGCATGTGCATCCCTGTGCCAAGGGGATAAGGAAGACTCTTGGGTATTTGGTGGTCCACCTAAAATTTCTGTCTCAAATACCTTCTGATGGATCAGCATGACTCCTACCAAGTGGCAGGATTTGACAAAAACCTGAATGTGTTAATTTAGCTGCTTCTTGAGAGACACCACTTTTCTGATGGTTGTCTTCAAAAAATCCTAATGTTGAAAAGACATCTGCTCGTTAGGTTGCAAGGAAGTGAGAACATTTTTATTGGCTAATAAAAATGTCTGGAAAATCTGAAGATACACAAGGAGGAAGTATCGATCTGACTGCTGAGCCCCAGCTGCCTCATAAAAAAACCCAGCTTATAGCATAAAGCTTCTCTGAAACTGGCCACCAAGCATTTTTGATTCTCATTCAACCCTTTTAGGGTGTAACCACACCTCAAGAGAGACTTACACAAGGAACACCTTGGTACTGCAGGCAGGGATGCTGCAGTGCCAGGCCAGCCGGCCATTGCTGGCTTAGCTCTCAGGCAAGTGTGACCCCACACTCTGTCCCTGCTACAACACACCAGCACAATCTTCACATGGCTTTAACTTCTAGAATTCATACACCGAAACTAAACTACACGCAAACACACTGTAAATCAAATGCTCCAGGCCTGAGACACAGGAGCAGGTCTGTAACTTAAGCTGCTTCCAACCACATCCTTCCAAAGCCACCTGATTTCCTGCCTCCAAAACAAAGCCACTTAAATGTCTAGGTTAATCAAGCATTTGAAGCTATGCCTTCCATTCACTTCCCTTTCTAATCAAATCATTGTTCAAATTGTTCTTCAAGAAGGAAATCTTAAAGGCACAGGAGCAGGACATCCCATGGACCAAAAGACAAATCAGTAGGGAAGACTGGCCTGGTTGAACAGAGAGCTTTGGCTGGAACTCAGGAAACAAAAGAGTTCATGACCTCTGGAAGAACGGACAGACCACTCAGGAGGACCACAAGGATGTCATGAGGTTATGCAGGGAGAAAATCAGAAGGGCCAAGGCCCGGCTAGAACTTCGTCTAGCTACTGCTGTAAAAGACCATAAAAAAATGTTTCTGTAAGTACTTTAGCAACAAAAGGAGGGCTAAGGAGAATCTCCATCCTTTACTGGATGTGGGGGGAAACATAGTGAGAAAGGATGAGGAAAAGGCTGAGGTACTTCATGCCATCTTTGCCTCAGTCTTTAACAGTAGGACCAGTTATTCTCCAGGTACCCATCCCTCTGGGCTGGAAGACAGGGACGGGGAGCAGAATGAAGCCCCCACAATCCAAGGGGAAACGGTCAGTGACCTGCTACACCACTCAGACACACACAGGTCTATGGAGCCGGGTGGGATCCACCCAAGGTACTGAGGGAGCTGGCGGTGCTCACCGAGCCACTTCCCATCATTTATCAGCAGTCCTGGCTAACCGGGGAGGACCCAGGTGACTGGAAGTTGGCAAACGTGACACCCATCTACAAGAAGGGCCAGAAGGGGGATCCAGGAAACTACAGAGCTGTCAGCCTGACCTCAGAGCTGGGGAAGGTTATGGAGCAGACCATCTTGAGTGCCGTCATGCAACGCGTACAGGGAAACCAGGTGATCAGGCCCAGCCACCAGGGGTTTGCGAAAGGCAGGTCCTGCCTGACCGTCCTGATCTCCTTCTGTGACAAGGTGACCTGCTTAGTGGGTGAGGGAAAGGCTGTGGATGTTGTCTGCCTGGCCTTTAGTAAAGCCTTTGACACCATTTCCCACAGCATTCTTCTGGAGAAACTGCCTGCTCGTGGCTTAGACAGGTGTAGTGTTTGCTGGGTAAAAACCTGGCTGGATGACAAGGCCCAGAGCGGTAGTGAATCAAGTCACATCCAGTTGGCAGCTGGTCATACATGGTGTTCCCCAGGGCTCAGTACTGGGGTCACTTCTCTGTAATACTTTTATCAATGATCAGTGGGTGAGGGGATCGAGTGCACCCTCAGCCAGTTTGCAGATGACACCAAGCTGGGCAGGAGTGTTGATCTGCTGAAGGGCAGGAAGGTTCTGCAGTGGGATCTGGGCAGGCTGGACTGATGGGCTGAGGCCAATTGTATGAGTTTCAAGGTGAAGTGCTGGGTTCTGCACTTGGGCCACAACAACCCCACACAACGCCACAGGCTTGGGGAACAGCAGCTGGAAAGCTGCCTGGTGGAAAAGGACCTGGGGGTGTCGGTCGACAGCCACCTGAACATGAGCTGGCAGCATGCCCGGGTGGCCAAGAAGGCCAAAAAGCATCCTGGCTTGTACCAGAGGCGGTGTGGCCAGCAGGACTAGGGAAGCAATCGTCCCCTTGTACGTGGCACTGGTGAGGCCGCATCTTGAACACTGTGTTCAGTTTTGGGCCCTTCACTGCAAGAAAGACATTGAGGTGCTGGAGTGTGTCCAGGGAAGGGCAACAAAGCTGGTGAAGGGTCTGGAGCACAAGTCTGAGGAGCAGCTGAGGGACCTGGGGCTGTTTAGCCTGGAGAAAAGGAGGCTGAGGGGAGACTTTATTGCTCTCTACAGCCACCTGAAAGGAGCCTGTAGGCAGGTGGGTGTCAGTCTCTTTTCCCAAGTAACCAGGAATAGGACAAGAGGGAAGCGCCTCAAGTTGCACTAGGGGAGGTTTAGATTGGATATTAGGAAAAAAAAAATTCTTCACAGAAAGGGTTGTCAAGCATCGGAACAGGCTGCCCAGGGAAGTTGCCCAGGTTAAGTCACAACCCATAGACATATCTAAGAAGTGTAGATGTGGCACTTAGGGACATGGTTAGTGGTGGACTTGGCAGCGTTAGGTTAATGGTTGGGCTCAATGATCTTAAAGGTCTTTTTCAACCTAAAGAATACTGTGATTCTATGATCAGTCATATGCATAACATATTAACAAGGAACAAAAATGGTGATCAAGGAATGATCATGTATCGCATCTTGCCACACAGCCTGGTTCTCAGATATGCTTAACTGGCTTGTGAGGAGCTAAAAATTGTCCCCTAATTCTCCAACCAAAAAAATACAAATGGCTAAACTCTACTAAAGCTTTTATTCTCCTCACTTTGATTCCTCTACAGGAGGTAATGAATTATCAGAACCACCAAGACTGATCCATAAAATGACTCAGTTGCAACACATATGCATGGAAAAGAGAACAGGAGCACTCACTAAGGCCGAAACAACAGAGCCTGCTACTTTGTGGGGTGCCCCACGGTATTTTTGATATATTTTCCTTTCGTACTTAAATAATGAATACTCTGCCTTTGACCTTAGAACTGCTTGTTAATCAAAAGTAATGTTTCACTGTAGACCAACACAACACATGCATAATCAGTGTGATGTACAAGGTGAAGATCTTAATTTCTCTCTTTCTTGCTTCAGAACATTCAAAGACCATAACAGTCCTGCACATTCCCAAAAAATTTCAATGTGAGCCCTCAGTTCATGCAAATGGTGCCATCTCTCTCTTACATGCTAGGCAATGCTCATTGTTAGCAAACGGACAAGCAGCAATACAAATCAGATAGTCTTCTCTGCCTGACACCTGAAAGTAAGGCCATTTACCAAGTCCTAGTGAACTCATTTAGACATTTAAATTTAGGTTGCGAAGGGAAATAATTTTTCTCAAATCTTCTTGAATCCACTTTACTAGTTCACACACACACAAAATACCATTATCTTCAATTATCTGACATGAGCCTTCTGGATTTATCCATATTTGTACATATTTTCTCCTAAAGTCCTGCTTAGCCCAAGTTTTCCACGCAATATGCTAATTGCATGAACTCTTTTACAAGCACAGTCCCATGTATAATGGCATTTATCTTTGGAAAAAAAAATAGTATTCTTGACAATATGTAAAACATTTCATCTAAAAAAGTATTAAAAATAGGCCATAGATGTGATTTTGCTAAATGACTAAAAAAGAAAGCAGTAAGTACTTCTGACGTTCCTGAATTTAAGTCCCACACTGCTTACATAGACTACTGAATGAGAATAATAACATTAAAATATTCAACGTCATCAGGTATCAAAAAATTAATTCCCATCTAAGACTAGCAACACAAATCCAGAATAAGACATGACAGATGCACTTAATAAACACTTACTGACAGTTAATTCTATATAAAGCCATTACTCTTCCTCCTCCTGCTATCTATGTATTTTTGTCATTCAGATGTAATTTAGACGGATGCACGTAGTTCACATAGGGCAAGAAAAAAATATTAAAACAACAAAAATACTACTGACGATTGCTTGAGTCACCAATTTTTTAAAAACTACAGCCAGGAAAGAACAAAATAATTTAACCATAGGTTGTGTGACATTTTCAGAATAGCCTGACACAAATACTTCCCCTCATTCCCTAAACAGAACATCTTTTTAAAGTAATTTATTTCTGACATTCCATTTCTTAAAAAGCAGCTATTCTTTTTGTAAACAAAACTGTACACAGATAGGAAATTATTCTTATTCTTATTATTATAGACCGCCAGCTTTCCCTACCCACACCTTTTGCCCCCAGAGCCACAGCAGACAGCCCTGTTTGCCAGCAGCGGGCTAGGTGCTGCTACATTGAGATCAACAGGAGGGGAGCTGCAGGGAATGGGTGTTCCTGGCTGATAATGCCATTTAACTTGGGAAAGGACAAGATGTACCAAAACACATCAGGTGCCTGGAGTCCATGCAAACACCCTGGAAGCTAACAGGGAAAGCACAGCTTTCTTAACAGTACTATGTCTTTTACAATATTCCTGCAAGTCCAGCATCCACCCAACCTCAGTGTAGTGAGAAATTTTTCTAGCTGTAAAGGTTTGCTCTGCTTCTACGTGCAGATGCCCTCATATCAGAGGATGGCACACAACCCATATGCCACAGGAATCCTAGCAAATAACCCAGTTTAATGTACTAAACATTGTTCCTGGCCATGGGTACAATTAAGGTTGCCAAGCACCTAGCAGTCCCGTATAATTCAAGAACAGTGGCATCTGTCCAAAAACCTGGTCTGTTGTTATATTCTGGATGCATAAGACCCTGTAGTACATCACACAGGTTTTGTGATGTCAATACACAAGTAAGTGTCTCATAGTCAACAACCCTGCTCCTCACCCAAATTAACCCCAAGTTTCTTAAAGTATATGTAAAGGCACAGATGTTCCAATAAAAAGAAAGTTTAGAGTAAAACTGTACAATAAGTACTCCTCTTCCTTCTAGACCTACTCTTTAAAGCAAACACTACACAATGTAACTTTTTTTTCCTTTTTCTTGAAAGATTCTTCATCTTGTGCTGCAGAAATAACACAGACCTCCAAGAACACTAACTACTCAAGAAGAACTCTCCTGCCTCACATGCTTTCCACCTGAGATTACCAACCACAAAGTCTGGCAATGCTGTCCAGATCCCATTATATACTCACTACCTGGCCAGTTTGACTGGGGCCTTAGAAAAGCACTTAAGATGTTAATGCATTGCACACCTTTGTCAGCCAGCATACCCCTGAGATGTTACACACACAGATGATCTATTCTGTGCATTAACAGAAAAGGAGCGGCTCTTCTCATTAAGTTTAAAGCAAACTCTACCTCTCTGTGGGACCAAACAAATAAAAAACAATAGCCAAAGTAAAGAAAGCTCCTCCAAAAGAAACTGCTCAGAAGATTCAGTGCTTTTAACATTAAAAAAAAAAATCTCCTCTAGAAAAGATTCCTTGCAAGCAGAACATACTGGAGCTGGTTCCCTGCCCCCCCCCCTCCCCCCCACTGCATCACCGAGTTCTACCCTTGTGTGGGCCGAGCCAGAGTTCATTAAATCATTAACAATCTTTAATGGCTCACAGATGCAAAATTGGGCAGATTTCTATGTAATAAATTACTTATATTACAGCAGCACAGTAGAAACTGATCAAGAAATGTTTAATTTCATTCTTTTAACTCATACGATTTCCTGGAATAAGATTGCAAGATGCAGTGCTACCCTCCAGGGAAATCTTCCATGCTTGCCATCTCCTAACTAATAACACAACTCCATACTTCATGATCTCTCTGAGGTCTTACTGTCTTATTTTGAAGTGCGCAATAGGTTACCTTTTGGAACAAGCAAGCCAACAAACCACCCTGTAATTCAGTGTCAAAACAGGTTATGCACATCTGTGGGAATTCAAATTCAAATGACCCTCTCAATGAAATACATCCTGAGGTTCTGATCCCACAGTCTGTTCCCCCTTTGCAAACAGTTCAGTGTTTCCTCCCACCTCTGAGAGAATAGAGTATTAAAATACATTTTCTGTGGTTAGATCTGAATTAAAATTTGTAATCAGCTGCTTAGACATACATGAAAAGACACAGTTCTAAAACCAGTGGCAACTAGATGGAATATTCTTCCCCAAACTGGTGGCAAAAGACATTTTCCTTAAGGTTGGAGCACCACAGTGAAAGTAATAGAGCTTATGTCCTTATCAACCTTCTTTTCAGCTTGGGGCTAAGGGAAAGATGATTAACTTTATAGGTTCAACTACCACACCTGAAACTTTGATAAGGGAGTGTATTTTTATGCTCCCCTAGAAAATCAGAATGAGGATGCAAACTGACAACTTCCCTGGGCAAGCTCAAGCAATGGACTGCAATACAGAATTTAACAAGTCAAAAAAACAGTATTAAACCACATTTTAAACTGGGCATTCATGTAGCACTCTCCAATGTCTTTTCAGATTGTAAACTATTGTTTGCAACATTTTTACCTAAACTAGCATGATGGAAGGGACTACTAAAATGTTAAATATTCAGAAAAAAAATCACAGTTGTTTTCTCCCTGCTCACCACTAAATATGCATTAAATTTAAGCCAACTACCACCTTTAAAACTGCACATGAGTCTAGGTATGTTTCAAACTTCAATGTTCAGCTGAGTTCCTGGTAAGTTAAAATACTGTGCTATGACTTAGGCATTTTCACCCATGCTTTATTAATCCAGAGCTGGTAGGCTACTAGCCTATTCACTTCAATTACACAAAAATAGAAGCTTTGCTTATGTAAAGAGCAAGACAATCAACAAGAAAACTTCTCCCTCTCTTCCACCTCAACCAGAGAGCTGCTCCTAGGCACAGATACTGCAGGCAGCCCAGAGCAGGCAATTTTCCCCACCGCAGCAGCTCCTATTTAGGGTACACACTCATGTTTCCTCCTTAAGAGAACCAGAGCACAAGAGGGGAGGCTAGGAAAGGCCAGGTTTCCCCACCATCTGTACGTGGGAGGTGGGCATTTGGAAACTCTCCATGTCCCTCAATCCGAATGCCACCACAGAAACCGAGCATAAGCCAAACTAGCTGCTTCCCCACCTGAGAGGCAAAGCCAATTCTCCTCTGCCTACGTAAGGGATGCTCACTGCATCAGGGTCTTCAGCACCTCCTGGGCTTCATATGTGACAAACAGATGTCACAGTTTTCAGTGCCAAAAGACTGAGCAAAGAACAGAATGTTTTAAGTGCAGTAGATAGCAAATGCCTACTGTGGACAGGACAGCTGCAAAAAAGTAATGTCCCATCCCAGAGGAGTAAATCAGGTAGGATGGCAAAAGAAACAACAGAAGCAGCTTTCATTACAGATTGAGAAAAAATTACAATATATTTAGAACTGGGGAGGGGGCTGGGGGGGGAATATTGAAGGTTCTGGATTTATGAATGGATACAGGATTAATGAGAAAAAGAATTGCCAAATATCTGGATTATAGCAGTATTTGCAAAAGAGCGGGACAATCACTTTGTGCTTTGGTTATCTGCAACTATGGCAAAAGCCCTCTAACTGCAAAATATGTTTCTCCTTCACTCTATATAATTATTCTCCCTCTCTCTCCCCCAACCGCGCACCCCCCCACCCCCACGCCCCATACAGCGGAGTCAAAGAAAATTCCAAAGTATTACAAACAACCATTAAAATGACTGAGAAAATCCAAATAATTATTCCTTCAAGCATAACGTGTATTCACAGAATATAGTATAAGATTACATGTTTTCCATGTGCAGTTTAGAGTAGATGTATTCTTTTCAAGGAATCTTCGAGTGTTCATAGTCAAAACAGTAGCAGAGAAGTACTGCTAACTCAAAACTACATTTTTAGGCAATGAAAGAGAAACACAATACATAAAACCCCTTACTTTATATCCACTGGATATATACTACTACATCCAGAAGAGCGTGCCAAGTTTGTAGAATGAAGAAGTCAAAACACAGAAGACGTGAACATGAGAAGCAGCAATGTAATCCAAATTCAGCCTCTCCTGAAGGTATTATAAATGCTGAGACCCTGGCTACTAGACCCGTGTACAGCAGTGAGGTAAATAAGGAAGGTATCACACTGGGCTCATGAAGAGATGTGCAAAATGAGAAATTGAAACAGAAGTATATTTTAGACCTTGCATGTTGCTCTGTTCTTTTTAAGGTCCTTGCCAGGAGAAGCACCTGTGGTCAGTCAAAGAAAAAGCCACCAGTGAACAAGGAGATGTCATTATGCCAGGTGTGAACTTGGAAGTCAAGGCCATATTTGTGGCAGCAAAGAAAACATCAGGCTGAGGTGAAAGTACTGCCTCAAGTCACTACAAAATCTGGAATTTAAAATCAAATCTAACTCTGAAATGTCTGCTGTTTCCGCGCCTACAGATACACTCTATTTACCTGATCGTGAACTCTTACGAGTCCTGAATATATTAGTTGTGTGATTGCCAATAAATGGCAATTCTGTTCATCAGAAAACTGCAGAAACGTCAAAATTTAGTGGATTATACATGGCTCATCAACAGCTCTACTTTACAAGGAATTTCACACTGACCAAATTTTAAAAGGGTCTTCTTAAAAAAAGAACACAGAATTTAAAAAAGGAGACAAGCACAAGAGAACATGTACATGGAGACTAACTATGGGCATGATTTAAAGATACACAATATAGAACTGGGGGTAGTGTCCAATAGGACATATTTTCAATAAAATCAGTCCTTGCTGTTAGACTACTTATAATCAGGGCTTATTATGGCAAGTTAGACTTCTTAATTACAAGAATAATATCCAAAGTGTTCTGTTTAGCTGTTGATAAATGTAATCATTCATATTTCTCTGGGTGGTTTTTGTTCCATTATGCCCATCTGTATAGCAAAACCAAATCTTTACACAAGCATATACACAAGCACAACACAAGTTTTGCAAAGTATTTAAAATCTTAAAACATGGATAACACTGCAACAACCAGTGTCGAGCTCTATTTCTATGAAACTCAAGGATTAGTATCCTTGATTACCAATATTGTTCTCAATGTAGGAGGTTATAATTATTGCTATATTTAGGACTCTTATTATTGGATTACTTCAACCACATTGTTCCACAACAGCTGTAGCCTTTGCACATGAGAAATGCTGAAATGTGCTGAAAAGTTAGTGTAGCTGATAATGGCAGTGGAAATCTCTTTTGCTAGTGGAAGGGAAAGGGGTGGAACAACCCACAGCATCATTAAATATCAGGAATCCCTGAAATGAAGCTAATCAAAGGAATGCATCCTTTTACTCCTGATAAACAAACACTACTACATGCAACTGTAGGGCAGCCACAATAAGGATGGGATGAGAAAGTGTGCATTCACTCTCATAACTCAGTGTATACAATGACAGATTTTAAGCTCAGGTTTAGAAGTTCAGCACATTTTGAGAGGCATCTAGAGATAAACTGGAAATATCTGAACTGTAATGATTTTTTTCTTTCTTGGGGTTTTTTTTTTTTCTTCTTCTTTTCCTCACACACACACCCCCACCCCCAAGACCAATAGGCTAACGGGTGAGTGGATGGGTGGCTGTTTAAATATCATATTCTACCAAAACCAGAAGTTCTCCAATAAGTTGTCTAAGCATTGTAAAGACTGTAAGACTATAAACATTACTGAAATACTCCTCTAAATTTTCAAAGAGGAAATGCCATTGTTGTCTCAATTTTTTTTGCTATTTAAGTCTATGCCCTCATGATTTCTGAGGCAGCTTTGAGGACATGGAATGTACCATCAAAGCTTTGCAAAAAGCAAGAGGAGAAAGTGGCATTGTTGCTTTACAGGTAATAATATATTTTTATGATACACAACAATCCAGTCATTCTCGTCTCACACAGGGCCCCATGATGCTAAACCCTGTACAAAGTAACATACAAGGAGACATGGACCTGACCCAAGATGTTCGATAAACTTCTCTTTCTCCATGAAATTTAAGATGACTAGCTAATAAAGGCAGATCCCTCAACAGCTGCTTTTAATTCTACTCCGTCTCACTTTGCAGTTTTCACACTCTCACAATCATCCTCCTTCCCATTTTTCACATGTACTCCAGTTTGCAGAGCACCTCAGGAAAGGCAAGTTTTTTTGGATCTAATCAATGTTTGACTTCTTCCTCAAAGTACTACACTTCTGCTCCAATTATCACATGTAAACTGGAATATACTGCAACTAACTTAGCATATAGGCATTTTTCAATCCATGTTATAAAATTAAGGTTCTAAATATCATTAATAACATCTCTTTGATTTGTGTTTCATCAGATAATTTTTTTTAAATTTCAAATGCTACTATTTTTCTCCTCTAAAATGATTCCTTGTACAACGTCTGTCTGCATCACTACCACTGTAGGCATTTGATGTTTCCTAAGGACTTGCTACCACACACCAGACTATAAGAAGTAACTATTAGTGATTAGTTGCCCCTAAAATATAAACAAATGAGCACAACAAAAAGTTTTTCTCAGCCGTGTCCTTCTGACTTCAGAGTCTCTAGAGGTTCGTCTTTGTACCAGTGAAAAGCAAATTGACAAGACTAAAACTCAGCATATCGCCAAACATACAATATTCTGGTGCCTGCAAACAAAAAGAACACACCACTGCTTTACACAGAGAGAACAACTGTCCCTCTAACAACAGCATGTGGCTTTATTACTTCTCCAACACAGCTCTCAAGCAAGCAGCGAGCACTAATGATATTAAAATAGGGAGTGACTGCCACCAGGTTCAAGGACCCTACCAACCTAACAGTGCCAGAACTGGAAAGGGCTAGTGAACGCGCAGTCAGCCAGACACAAACCAGCCCTTGGGCTACAGCTGCACATCTCCAACCGCAACTGCACTAATGCGCAGCATCTGCCCTCCAAACAATTTTGCACGATGCAGCAATGACAAACTACCAAATTCCCAAATATGACTGCAAGCATTGAAATGCAACCACCATGTCCCCTAAGGATGGGAGGTTTTGTTTAAATAGGTGTGGTATTGGCTTCTTCAACACTTTAGAAGGGGCTGTAAGGCTGAAACACCCCCTCAGGACTTAAGATACAAAAGTCCTAATTTTCCAGAGCTTTTCACTGTCTCCCATGATTATCTGCAGCTGTGCTTCACACTAGCACATACGACTATAGGAAGTGCAAAACCATGAAATGTCCAAGCCTACAGCAGGCAGGCAGGAGGGAAAGTTTCTTCAAACTCTGAGTGAACTCCCTCCAGTTCATTCTTCCTTCTTGCAACACCCATGCAATTCCCAGGCTTGAAGCGCTCTTTAGCAGAAGTTCGCACAATTCAGCACAGTGTGAGATTTGGGATAGTTTTAGAACTGTGGGCAGAAAAAGCTCTGCATCCCCCTCCACATGACAAAGAAACATCTGTAACTGAAAATCACAGGTCAAATACTTTGATATGTGTAGGAGTGTCTTGAAGAAGAAATGGAGAGCTATACTTCTAATATTTATCACTTCCATCACTTCACACATGATGCCTCATTAACCATCCCACCCCTCTGCAAAATGTAAATGAATCACGTATTAAGGGGAAAAAACAAGTATAATATGTAAGACAGTCAGAAGATGTTTATGTAGGCCAAACACCCCTGACATTAACCAAGTGAGTACATAAGTACTGGTTGTTCTTTCAAATGCCTTACCATGTTTGCGTTTTTACAGCATGCTCCACAGCAGCCGCATTAAACACACTGTTGTTGTCACAAGAAGGGATCTCCTCTTCTCCCTCCCTCACATGGGCTAATATATGCTATTACGCAAAATAGTCAAATAAGCTCTGCCACAGTCTTTATTATAGTTCTTCACTAAGAAAACCAGCTTTGCTGCCAAGAAGGCAGCAAAAGTTACTATGCCAGAAGGCATCCTTTTGGAGCAAGCCGGAACATTGTGTCCCTGAAGAAATAATGTAACAATTGTTAAAGCTTTCCTTTACCTCAGTACATCACACTGTCTCCCACCACTGGAGAAATCTGTTAATGATTCAGATAAGGTTTCAAGATTTATTTGGTGATGTCATCACATGGGGTCTGTGGATTTCATGCAGCCCAGCAGTGTGGTTAAAAGCAACGCTATTCATTTTGCAACACAAGCAATTCCTCAGTTTTGATACGCTTACATTGAACCCCGCTCTGAAGCAACAGTGGACAAAATGCTGGACTTGCTTGGGAGTGCTTCTGTGATGACTTCTTCCTTCCCCTCTGTTTGATTTTCCTTCTAATACCAGCAAAATCACCCAGCATTCACTGGCTCAATCTGCCTTCTCTCAAGAAGGGATTTCAGAATTAAGAACCCTAATGACATCACCCATAATTGGACAGAATATGTCAAAAACTTTACAAACAGTGCTACAAGTAGAGCTTTATTACATTCTGATATGCACAGATATCGCATATGTTAAGAACTCAAAAACATTGCAGTTTTAAGCTTCTTGCCTAGGACAATCTGCCTCAAACTATACTCAGAGTAGAGAGCTTTACATAAAAGTACATTCAAGGACCACTTTACATGCCTGCTCTTCCCCACTCTCCCTCTTGCTTATTAAGAAAGAAGAACACATTCCATAATGTAAAATCTACAATATAATCCTAAGCCTGTAAAGTGGGAGTGCAACCCATACAACTAGATCATAGCAAAAATTATTTTCTTTGGCAATATACTTTTTAAAATAATGTCAGCTTTGCCTAAGTTGTAAATACATAAAATTTAAAAAAATAAAATCTGTTCAAGTGACAACCTAAGTTACACTTCAGTTAGTTTCTCATTTTGCATAATCACTTGCTCATACAATTTATCCGTATGAGCAAAAAGCAGTAACTAGGAATTAGACCCTTCAAAGACGGAATTAATCTACAGCGACGTATTAGTCTCTTTCAAATCTTGTCAATGTTATATCCCCAGGAAAGAGAAATGAACGTTTACATGGAAAGTAATGTGTGCACATCACACAATATTAAAAACAGTTTGTTTTTAACTATTAACTGCATAGCATTAAATTAATGGCATGAAACCTGTCCCTGAAGCTTTTTGCCAAAGAGAAGATGAGGTAGTTCATTAAATATTAGTATTACACACTATATACATCTGTTCAAAATGCTGCAGTTTAGTGCTACTAATGTTTTATAATGCACACATATACAACACGTAGCCAATTCAAAGGCCTAACGCTGGGAAACCCAAAGAAAAACCTGAAATCCCCACACTTTGCCACTGTTGTAAGCAACACTGAGAAACACCTAAGGGGAAGTGGAAGATGCACACCTCACTCAGCCTCCTAAACAATTCATGTAGAAAGAGGCCAGAAACATCACAGAAAACACGCCATCAGTGAGAACCCTACTCGTACAGAGCCCTCCAGAAGGCAGCACAAAGTAAAGTGTTGCTCCCATGTGTTTTGCTTAGGCATACTTACAAACAGCCTTGCCCCAAGCCACATGGACAGCATGGCAAACTAAATCAGAGTTGAGATTTAACCAAGGTTGCAGTTCCACAAGCTGTAGTATATTGTTGCCATAGCTTATCAGATAAAAGGAAGAAGAAGAAAAAAAACCATAAAGTTTTGGCACTGAATTAATTTTGAGCTTGAGCTTCCTTTCTGTGATCTTCATCCTTTATTCTACAGTATCGTTGGCTGGTAGAACTAAATACCTGTATCAGGCAGTGTGGGATGAAGTGTCCCAGTTATGGATATTCCTGCCCATTTCCACAAGACATCACCAGGAGGCAAATACTGTTTAATGTTTTCTGTGCTAGCTGCACATAGCCAGCTGCAGTATACTTGTTGGTCTTGCTCTGTTATCTCCTGCCCATTTTAAGCATTGATTACTTTACATTGAAAAGTGATGGAGAGGGTGCATCACTACAAAAATACTAAGTATTTCTGTTAGCGCCTCATCCAGACCTAATCAAAAGCTGGAAAAACAAACCAAAACCAAAAAGTACAAGACAACATCTGAATTTTCACTCTGCAGAGTTTAACTGGACTTGTTATATGTACTAATTTTAATCTGTATGAGAGATTCCTTGGTTCTGTATTTATGCTTAGAAGTATAGCTGAAACAAGCTTAGATACCATTTCAAGCACTTACAAGACCTGAATGATAATAATAATTACTGTTTTCATCACAGTAATTCTGGCTGACTTTGCATGTCTTCCTCCTTGTCGCTAAAGACTTAAGGAAAAGACTGTCCTTGTTACCTCCCATAAACACTTTTGGTCTCATTAAAAATAAACTTTCTGAACCTGAGTGAGACTTAAAGAGTGGGGGGTTTTTGGAAGACAAAGGACATCTTCATTTCCAAGTACCTGCTGTAAGGTATCAAAGGTATCATTTCCACCATCATTTCCAGATGTCAACCAGTCTGTTAAACATGCATTTATCAGCTGTATTCTCATCTTGCACTGCAACACATGCATCCTAGTGCTTATGTATTATTTCAGCCTCCTGTTAAGAAAGAGTAATACCTTAAAACTCTTCAGTTCTTTTAGGATGTCTTCACTAACTTGAACTATTTCAGAAATAGCAGGGCTTTTGATAATAAGCATGCATGAAGTTAAGCACTAGTAGATAAGAAACAGGAATTCTAATGCCTATAAAGATAAGGTTCAATTCCTCTTCTCATGACAGGTTCTGCTCTGCTAAAGTCCCCTTTGGAGCTGGTTCTCTGTGTAACCACTAGTTTCACAACTGTAATAGGGAGAAAAGTGGAAAAAGGCAAAAAAAATTCTGAAGCTTTAATATTAATAGCTTAGTATTAGCATTACAACAAGTTGTTGGTATACTTTTGAAAAGAAAAATAGCAGCACAGCAATACAGGACATGCAGATTTCTGGGACAGTACTTTTTAACAAGCAAATGAACACCAAATTTTAGGGCGAAAATTACAGGCAGAAGAAGGAGATTCTGAAGACTTTTGACTGGAGTGGTTTTTGCAACACACTGCCCCACCACCCCAGGCATCCTATCCTGCAGCCAGATGATAGAGCGCCTCACTGAAGACACTGCCTTCTGCCCAGCTGTCCTAGGCTCCTTCAGCTGAAACTGCAGCATTCCCATCTGCAGCCCACTGCCACAGAACAGAAGTACTCTGGTTTCTGCACAGCAGCAAGAATTTAGTTGGCAACGTCTGAGCACCAGTGATGCAATCCTTAATAAATGAAAACCTGTAACAGGTCTTAAAATATCTGGCCATGATATTCTGCCTGTAAGACTACATGTCCAATTTGTGGTTACAATCAGACAAGAAAATCTTACGCACAGATTTCGGAGAGAACCCTAATCACCATCTTCATCAGATGGGCAGGAAAATCTTGTTAAGATCCCCACTGGGAGAACTCATTTTGCCTCCCACCTAGAGGCTGCATAAAGACCACATAAGCTATACCTATACCAACGCCACCCTCATTTTTCCCTTTCCCAGCACCACCACCAGCAAAAATTTTCCTCAGCACATCTGTTACTCCACCAGCCCAACCCACTCCCTCTCTTCTTTAACTCCTTATTTTCTTTGCACTTAGACAGGAATGGGAAAACCATTTTATTCTAGCATCCGTTTTTTTCATCCTCCTTTCTCTTCCTGCATAGCTCCAAGGTCAGTACCTCCTGCAGCATGCAGCTTTCCTAAGTGGCAGGAGCCATACAGCAGACTGACAAGAGCCTCAGTGAATTAGCTGCTGCATGAGAGCTGCTGCTAACATCAGCAAAGCCACCCAAAAAGTGTTACCAGTTACAGTTTACCTTACTGCTGTTACTTGGAAAATCTGTGACTAGCAACAGGGGTATCAAGGTCATCCTCCAAGTATCAGGCTGGCAATTTTATGGTGCACCAGAATTAGAAAGAAAATTATATTTCTTCTACATAAAAATTCAAACTGAGCAGCCTGTAGGGATCCTCCCTCCTTAACAGAGCTGCATCTTCACCATTTGTAGCGAGGATTTTATTATAACCTATTCACATTATAAGTCAGTCTTTGGTAGACAGAGCAGTGCTTTGACTTTCAAGCATTCAACAGGGGATCCTACTAATGAAACATTTAACCCACATCGTTCAGGTAGGGAGCGACTTGCTAACATGTGCCTCACAAAGTCTGAGTTCCACATTAGTGTTGGGCCCATCTTCTCTGACACAACTTGACACTTCAGTTGTATGTTAAGCTCTGAAGCATCTGTTCCATAATAAACTGTTATATGCTTGCCAAGAACCTAAGCACTGCCTTTTGGACGAGTATTGCTAAGTTGCAAGCCATAATTTAATACTCATCTGACATTGATGGTGACCCAACGTTTAATGGAGCTTAATGCTCTTCTGATGCTACTGATTAAATTATTGCTCAGCAGTCCAATTTCATAATCTACAATTTGCAAGGAAGCAAGACAGATATACAGGCACTGTCTCCTCTCACATCAATGAATCAGTTTACTGGCAGGGAAAGGTTCCCTAATTGAAGTTATAGGTAAGTACACTACAGTGCATCATTCGTCAATACAGAATTTTGTTCAGATGCTTTAAGCCAATTATATTATTATGAAAAAGCAAAGCATTAATTATCCTCAAGCACAAGGGGAAAATACGGGTAAAAGCCTTGACCCAGCATGTGCGATGACTTCATAATGTCCTGAGCACTGTCCAGGAAACTCAGTCCTCTGGCCAACAGGAGTTTCTATTCATTTTCCCCCCGTTAGGTTGTTTAACAGTTTGGTCACTGCTTAGACACAGCTGTACAAACAATCTTTCAGTGTTTGGCCTGATGCTATTGAACTCCATCCCAAAATGTCTCTCCCCTCCTTTCTGCACATAGGATGAGGGAAGCTAATTTGGATACTGAGGATTAGAGGCTTTCACAGCCCAGCTTAAAACATTAGATCCTAAAATTTTTGAGTTTTGAAATAATTTTATTAAGTAGATCAGCAAGTTCAAATTTATATCTAAGAAAGTTGGTAGCAACAGTACTCTCTAAATCATCTCAAGAAGACCTGTTCTATCTTGAGGAAAAAAATGCCCCATGAATGCCCAAATGCTTTAAAACCATTAAAAGCAATTAAACAAAAGCAATGAGAAAGTAACATTTTTAAAATGCCTTGGATGAGAGCAACTAGAAATTTTTTCTGAGGGTGCAGACATAAAAAACAACTTCTTTTTTTAGCTTCCTAGAAAGTAAACCTTTCATCCCAGATAAAACAGAGGAACAATGTCAGTACACAAGTACTTTTGCAGCACTATTCATTATTACATTATTTTCACAGCTACTGGCAACCCAAAAACATACCACCCTCAATAAAGTAACTAAGCAATAACTGCATGTAAATTGAAGGCTAGATGGTAGCACGAATGCAGTATTAATGCTGCAGACATTAGACAGTCAAAATCAGAAAAACCCCAGACGAAGGTTTCCAAGGTATATGTGCCTCAGCTAGACTGCAGTTCTCAAATACGGGCCTGCTATCTGAGACCAACCATGATCTTGCATGTGAATACTGCTACCAGAACTACAGCATATCACACTAGGGCTTTATGTTAAGTGTGAGCTTGTGTATCTTGTTAGGTGGTGAAACCCTAACTCTAGAAAGTTGCAGAGCTACTCAAGTCCTTTCAGCTGTTAGCAGGCAGAGACTAAATAATTTAATTGGTATTATGGAAGGTATAAGCATCAGACCAAAGTATGTCCTTTACAGTCTCTCTCAGAAATTAATTTCATTACCTTAGAATATTGGGAAAATCTCAAAAGCATCAGAATTTGGAGATATTAAAAAAAACCAAAACAACTTTCCCACTAAACACACATTATTAGCCAGTGTTACTACATCGAATATGTTCCAAAATTAATTCTAATAGTTTTATACAACCATATGGCCTATTGACTTCTTCCTTAATTTTGGGGATTTATCCAGAAATGCTTTAATACTGGTAAAATAATTCCCATTTTTTCTGAATTTGGTCTTCAAGACTTTTCCATGTTATGTATTTGGGGAAAAAAAAAAAAAAAACCAGCAACAAATCAGTTAGTGTTTTGCACAGGCAATAAGTTAGTAATTAAATTTCAAGGAGTTAAACTCTGTGTAGAACCTCAAAACCTAACACTGCCCACAGGAAGAAGCTTTTATGCTCAAGAAGCTCAAACCTTGCACCGAACTCTCAAGAGGCAGGGTCCCAGATGTCTCCTTGTGAGGTGCTTGTAATACCTGACTGTTTCTGAGACATGAAGATACTTTGCCAAGGATAAACCTATCTTTAAGATTCTACAAGCTGTGAAGTACATACAATCCTTCTTCCCTTTATTTAAGAAATATTTTCTATATTGTCAGGCTCACAAAAATACATTTAGTTCTAGTAATAACTAACCTTTTTTTGTTTGCATCTTACTCTTAAATTTCACTTTCCCCACTGCTTACCACCAAGGTTACACTTCAGCCAGGCCTGCAGAGAGGTTCTTTTTCCCTTACCGTATGAAAGAAGCTAAGCTCCAGAGAGAAGATTTTCTTCTGCAAACCCAATCCTCATCACTCAGCATCTTCTAAATGCCAATAGAAAAATTAACCCCATTGGCATGCAGGAAAAACATAACAAGGTATTGTTTTTCTTGGTCAGGTTTTCACAGTTACTTCTGAAAGAAAACTTCACCATTCAGCATTTATAGGAAACAAGTGTCTATTTTCCTGCATCTCAGTTCTTCCCAAGACCTTTGACTGCAGCAGTCATCACTTGTGGTCCAATGTCTTTCTCCACAGGTGATGGAGGCAAGGTGAAAGAAACGTGTCTCAGCTGGGTGCCAACTCACCAATGCAACTGGGAACAAGAGCCACAGCAGTCACCTCTCTCTCCTCCCTAATTCCCACGTACAAACCGCCCACTATTCCCTCCTTGCCCATGCCTTCCAGCACAGGTACTTTGGGTCCCTTGGTGCATCCAACACAGCTGGGGAAGTCTTCAGTGTGACCAGCCCCTATTTCTACCCAAAACCCACCTGACCTAGAGCTTCCCCATGCGGGCAGCTGGACGGCCAGCCACCTACTCCGCGCAAGACCAGGGGAGAAGCTGCAAGACGCCACAGCCCTCATCCTCTTGCTTTCACTCAGCATTTCAGCCTGTCTCCTCCTCACAGGATGGGATGCCATGTGCTGCCTTGCCAGACACTGCCAGAAATCCTCACAACGTGAATTTACCATGAAGAATTCTCCTGCCATGGCTTAGGGCAAGTCTTGGCCGTTTAGAATAGCAAAGGGAAGGACAGGGATTGGTCAGCAAACTTATCCCTGTTATTTTCCATGGCATTCCCTTCAGAGTTCCCTCAAAGACAACTATTAAAATCAGTGTTTGCTTTTAATCTTTCACACATTTTTAGAAAACAAACAGTTTCATGAAAATTATTTTGATTAATTGCAAATTTTGTGCATAGGGATACACCTTGATTTAAGAAAGAGGTCCTACAATTACAGATTTCTGAAGGAATTAGCTATTTAATTTTACTGTTATTTGAAACTTTCTGAGTATCAGGCTGAAAAGTTAATAAAAGACTGAGCTTCAGTATTTTGAGGATTTCTGGGATTTATAAGTGTTCCTTTAATTTATAATTGAGAGAGTGCCTTTGTAAAGGTAGTCAGAAATCTATTCCAAATAGCTTTTAAAATAGCTAACTGGTACTGGGGAAGAAAAAAATCAATTCAGCGAATGTGTCACTATTACAGAACCAATACTGTATCACACTTCTAATATTTCATTAAATAGCACCTTCAGAAGATGAGAAATCATTAGGTTCAATCACAAGTAAAAGTATTCACCTTCACACTAAACACTAAAACTGTCCAGACATTTAGAGGCAGTAGAAGATGATCTTCTGGGCTTCTGCATGACATTTAGAATTATTTTATTATTATTTTAAGATTTCAAGAGTTTAAAAACATTATTTCGGGAGAAGAAAATTGACTTTGCTTAGGACAGTAATCTCAATGCTCAAAATTGCTGCATCCCAAGTAAAATGGTTAAAGTACAATTTTTTCACTTAATTACAATTTTTTTTTAAAAAAAAAGCATTGCACTAGTGACTACTGCTAACAAGAAAAGACATGGTGATTAAACATTTCATGTCCTTTAATAGCTAATCTGAAGTGCTAATGAGTGTTCAAAACATGACAAAAATGTCAATTGACACAGAGCTTCTCGCTACATGGTAGAGCGATGAATAAACTTGACTTTTTTGTTTTGCTTGAGTCAGAATCAGAACACCACAGACCTGGTAGCTCAAGTGCCAGTTGCACAGTTAGTCTTTATAGAGCTGTCTTAATAGGACTTCCCAGGTGTCTCAGCTCACGCCTACCAACCAAGGATGCTTTCTGACTTCCCTCTGCTCTACACAGTCCACACTTCTGTGCAAGGGCAGCTAGCAATTTTAGAAACCAAACTCTAATTAAAAACACAATATTAAACCCTCCTTGCCTTCTACCAACCATGACTAACCAACCTGAAAGAGGTTCCTTTGTTAACCATGAGAGTTTACCACACCCTTTATTTGGTCACAAGCCTGTCTCAGGTGCCAGGTAATTTCACCCCTGGTGAGCACATTAATAACCCATGGATGCTGCAGGGAGGTACGGGGCTATGGCAAGAAATGCCTCCCCGAGCAGCTCAGCACCAGCACTGCCCCGGCACGGCTGCAGAGCTGCCAGCAGCAGTGACCCTGCTGCATGTGGGCCGGCTGTGTTTACACATCAGGAGCTCGGTGCCCACACTGGCAACTGCACGAGTAAAAGCAAAGCAAGGGCCAGGGAAGACCTTCTTTTAGTCCCTCTACCAAAAGTCTAAAGGCATCTCCACCTGCCCCTCCCTGTGATCTCTTTGGCATATGGTAAATGCCGTAAGTGCTTGTCATACTATTTAACCATCATGAAATAAAACAAGAAAAATGGTACATGGTTTATTTTATTCAAGACACGTTACGTTAGTTACTTTGGTTTTCCATAATTTCTGTTATGCCTCTTTTCCTGCCAGTCTTGATATTTTAATATCACCAATTATTTTATGCAAACTCTGAAACAGAAACAGAAAAGGCTGCAAGATGATGTAATTTCAAATGTTCCTTGAGAAAGTCCATAAATACCCATGAAAATATTCCTTTAAAAGCCATCACAAATACTGGTGCAAATAAAAAGTAGAGCTTACAGGAATGTCAGCATTTACTATGACTATTAATAATGAGTACTCTTCAGGATCTCAACTGATATTTTGAGCTTGTTCTAACACATGAACGTACTATGCAAACTCACCAAATGATCTATTAATCTCATCCGTAGAGCACTTTTAAAAATCCTTGAAGTCCTATAATAACCTGACTCTTAATTGGTAACCTACTGAGCAATACGTACTTGTCCTGGTTTCAGCTGGGATGGACTTAATTATCTTCTCAGGAGCTAGCGTGGTGCTGTGTTTTGGCTTTGATGTGAGACTTTTCAGTTCCTCGGGCCTTGCTAGCGAAAAGGCTGGAGGGGCACAAGGAACGGGGAGGGGACACAGCCAGGGCAGCTGACCTGAACTAGCCGAAGAGGCATTCCATACCATGGGGCGCCGTGCCTGGTATATGTGCCTGGGGGGTTGGTGGGGCAGGCAGGTCGTTGCTCGGGCACTGGCTGGGCATCGGTTGGCGGCGGTGAGCAGCTGTGTTGTGCACCACGTGTTCCTTTCTTCCTTTCCCTATGGATCTTATTCTTTCCCTTCCCCTTTTCATTATAACTGTTATTGTCATCATTGTTATTGTTGTTCTTTCATTTTTATTCTCTTTCAATTATTACATTGTTCTTATCTCAACCCTCGAGTTCTACATTCCTTTCCAACTCTCCTCCCCATCCCTCTGGGTGAGGGGGGAGTGAGCAAGCGACTGTTTGGTAATTAATTACTAGCCCGGGTTAAACCATGACAGCACCAAAGCCCCTCCTGCCCTTGTAACAAACAGAATGCAAATCCAGCCCATATCCACAGCAAAACCATATTATCAGCTCTGGTATTTCATACAGCTTCAAGGACCTTCTGAAATAGGTTTTGGTGGTGTATTTGTTTATTTTTCATCAGCACAAATTTGTTTTTTAGTGTCTCGCTTATCATTGTAACAGTGATAACCACTGTGCAAGATCAAAGCGGGCCTACAGTTTATAGCAGGCAGGAATTTTACACCGAAGGGTTTCCTATTGCTCAAAATCATTTAATCGAATAATCTATATAAAACAATAAGCTTGCAGTACTCTTCTTTCTCCTTCTGTTCATATATCGCCTTTCTCTTTTTACAAATGGCAAACTAGGTTGTTCAGGACCTGCAATTTAAAGAGCCTAGGACAAGAGGCACCCATCCAGTTCGTTTCCAGCACCAAGCCTCCCCCAAACCACCACATTATGAATTACAAACACTCTCTCCCCTCCTACACTGAGTCAGAATAATGGTGAACCAGATGGCAAATCATGACAGCTTCTACTGCTCAGCCTGAAGTGTGCACAATTATAATTTTGGTTACCGGGTCTCTCCCTCCAAATAACCTACGCAATAATTCACCTTTTCTGTCATGCCATTCAGGCAGTAACATCCTTGGTGAATGATTCTCCGCTTAGGGATGAAGAAAGGTGCCTGCTCAAGGTCTTCCCCATCCCCTCCATTTTTAAGCCTCTCGTGTGTGCAAAAAGAACCCAACTTGTTTCATCAACAGGCTCAGCAAAAATATACTGACTAGAAACCTCATTTGTGCTATTTTAAGCCCCTAATTATGACTTTTCCCCCTTTTCATCATGCTACAGAATTCACACCAAGATGACCACCGAAGAATTTGTCAAGGAACTGCTTGACAGCTGGGACAAAACAGGGTTGTTAATCCTCAGTCCACCCCACAGCTTTTGGCATGAGAAAAAGAGGAGGAAAAGCAGGGTACGCATGATTTGTTTAGAAGGTAGCTCCATCTCAACAGCCGATCCGGCTTCCCAGCTGGGTGAAGTTCCTCAGACCTCCAAGTCTCAAATGAGGAGTGACAGGCGGCATGGCAGTCTTCAAGTCCCACCTGTGCATACTCAGATCTGTACGGAACAAATCAAAGCACTGCGACGAGGAGACCACTGGAAAAACATACAAGGCTTCAAATAACCTGAAGGGCATCAACCGACACTGAGTGCCTAAGTACGTACAATCCTGCCTCTTCACTGAAAAAAAAAGTCATTTTTCCTGTCTGACAGCATTTTAAAAGGTTGTTAGCAAAAGCATACCATGTTGTAACGATTACTTTATTTAAAACACATTCTCAAGCTTCATGTATCAAACTAAATGCTGCTCAACTTAGTCTTGCCATAAAGATGAGGCATTTACACATGCAGGACAAACTGTATCTTATGATGCTAAACAAGACTGAAACTGAAAATGTTTTCTGCGTTAATGATTAACAAATCTTTGTATTTTCCAATATATGAAATGCCTTAATGCCTTATTATTTCTAAGTTACACAAGTCCAAGACAGCAGCATCCTACAAAACCAACATCAACAAGCAGTGAATCTGTCAAAGAGCAAACAATTTTTGCCTACAAAATAGGATACATGGAGAGTAATATAATGGAGTGGTTTTAATTAGCTGGGCATATAAAGCTGTTACAAGACAAATTTCTTTCATTAAAAAAAGCAGCCAGTCAGTTAGAAATGCTTCAGTGCACTCAAAGTAAAGATGACACAAGGCATTTAACCTTCTCCTTCCCCTGTAATGAGGAGGAGCCAGGGGACTTGGGATAGAGTGGGTGATGAGCGGCCCCTTCCCCTGCTGCTGAAATACTGGTAACTCCCCAGTAATGCAAACAATACAGAGGGTCCAGCAGCACATGGGGGAAAAAATCAGCAGTATAAAGAACCATCTTATGTAATTTTGTTCAGACACCTGGGATAAGAGTTTCTTTCAAAATGAAATGCAGGATTTTTAAGGCCTTCCAGTACTGAGTACAGAAGTTTTGCGTTAGCCAAAAATGGTGCCTTTAGCAGTGTGTAACCCACAGCAATATGCCCTTACCTTGCAGAATGGCTACTTAGTTTCAGCACCAGACACTACAGGTTTGGGCTACTTGGTAAGCATCCCTGTATTACTAAATACGGGAATTTTCTTCATTACTGGTTTGGTTTTGTTTTCCTTTTCTTAATCTTAGTGAAATATTTGTTCATTAGCAAAGGCAATTTCTCCTTCCCTGGGTTACATCTCATATCACAGGGCTTCTGAGCCAAGTACTTATTTTATACATGTGATTTCAAAAATGTTACAAACACAGCTTAAAAATGAAAAAAAAAGAATTTAACATAAACCAAAAGTGACCATGTGTATATGCACAGTACACCTTTTTTCTCCTCTCCACTTAAATCACTCTGCTTTCCATATCATACCTTTATATCCCAACGTACTGTTCCCACTTTCCCCCTTGCTTTGGGCTAGAGGTGCACTCCGAAGAAGGGCTATGTCAGCTCCTTCTTCTCCCACAGGGGCCAGGGGCCACATCAGAAACATCAACAAAACCCTGCACAGATTATTAGCAGAGGAGATATTCTGCCCAGGCCCACAGAGAGACTCATGCACTTAAAAGTCAGAAATGAGATACCTGAATTTAAGACTGCAGCCACCAAACACCACTCTTGATCCTTCAGGGTGTCACTACAGACAGTTTTGTCTGATCAAACTATGACGGAGACAGACCCATCCTTGCCTCCAAATGCTGTTCTTGCCAATGGCACCCTGGGCACACCAGCCTCATGCGCACACACATACACATTCACACATGCACACAGCAGCATGCTCAAGGTATTTAAGAGCACAGGGAACCTTATGCTCCAAGCCCTTGTTCCCAAGAGTATTAAAAGATTCTGGATAAAAAGAAGAACAAAATGTAGACAGTCCCAAAAGCCAAACTGGGAATCCAAGACTCCTCCTTACAGCTAAATGGGGATTCGCTGGACAGCAGTTTCTTATTTTTAATGTGGTTTTGGGAACAGAGATTACAAGATACTGTATGAATGTTGGATTGTTCCCCTTCAGTTCAAAACAAGTCATTGTTCTGTGATGGGAAACTGTGGTTTCTCAAAAGACAAACATCTCTTCTTGCTTGTTTCATTAAACTGGCAAAAAAAAAAATTAATTCACATGAAGAAAACCCATATTCAGACAGATCCACTGGAGAAAAACAATTGATATTTATGTGCTGTTGCCACTTTGCACTCATTACAGGGGCTAATGTTTTGCAAGACACATCTTTTAGACCTTACTAAGCTTATTATTTACTATCTCCTGACAAGCATGACTTCATTTCAAGAGCGGGCACACATCCTATTGTGAGGATCTAATCTTTAATAACATATCCTAATTAAATATGCACATTTAATGCTAAAAACAAAAGCTAAAAATCAAAACTAAACAAAAAACATTCATTTGACTAAACAAAGCAATTGGATTAGAGCACACAGAGTAATCTCTAAAATAAAGTCACATATGCCACAGCAAAAAGTCAGTAAAGGAAGGGGGGAAAAAAGGGGTAAAAATACCCAACGAGCAGACAACTCTTTATAACTGGCCTTATCCGACCTCTCTGAACTCCTAGCTAGTTTACTCCCCATCTGTCATACGATAATATCTTTAAAAGGGAGCACATTTAAGAACTCATCAAAAGTTCATTCAAGTAAATTGTTCTCAGGGTGCTCGATTACATGCAAGAAGGGTGTGTTCTTCTAGAGGAGCTACATGGATTTATCTTTCTCAACATTGATGGCTGATTTTTACCATTAAACCATTTACAATGTATCATTTTGTGCTGTTCCACAGTGACACAAAAATCCTAAAATAATAAACAGTAAACAAACCCAAATGACCTCTTGAGATTTAAATACCTAATCATGCCACTAAAAAGCTATTTCTATCTATTTGCCCATTTTTAAATTACTGTAATCTCAAAGCCATTTTCTTTCTAGAGTACAGTCATAACATTTGACATTACAGAGATGCTTTGAACTCAAAAACTTTGAGCTACAACTTTGTGAACTGCCATAACTCTTTCAAAGAGTCTACCAAAAGAAAATAAACTAGATAAATTTATAATTTTTGAAACAATTTTGTCATCAATTGAAACTAAATCCGGGCACACATCACTTTTCCTTCAGAGGCCTCATTTTAATTCTTTCTTGAAGTGAATTCTGATTTAATAAGGCTTCTCAAAAGGGTATTCTGCAGGAAACTCCTTACAGTATTTGAGAGCACTAAACAAGAAGGTACAGGCTTAAGATTTACCATTTTAATTCTTAGGATAAATACAAGTCAGTTACCTTGTAAGAGGTAGACCACATTACTGAACACATACAAAGTGAGGAAATCTAATGAAAAGACAAGACAATATTACAATTCCTAGTTGTTCTTTAATTCTGCCTGTTAGTTGAATTAATTTCATATATATGCAGCTCAAGAGTTAGGAGCACATTCATTTTTCCTTTGGATCTAAAACATCACCATTCTCACCACAGCCTTCAATATATTATCAACTGGGAAACAAACATTTTCTAAAGTAAGTAAGTGTCTTCAATTTTTTTTTATAAGGGGCTGGGCAGCAAAGTTTTTATTCAGCTTTACCTTCTTTTCCACTGGAAAACAAATTTTGGGGTTAATTTTTGTTTTAAGGAACGCATCACATATTGAACTTAAATTTTCAGTTTTTCTATTACACACAGCACTCATTAAACAGGAATTTGCGCAGATCTGCAGAGATAAAATCATTCAGGAACACAGAATCCTGCTGGGCCACAACCCCCAGCACTTGGATGCCCAGGCAACCAGCTACAGCATGCCACTGCACCCTGCTTCAGAACGCAAGTCTCAGGAAGACTGATAATACCCTACAATTTGATAACACCAACACAGGCCATCACTAACTGTCTAGTCTGTTCAGCTTTACTCATTCATATCTCATTAGCATTAGTTACCTCCAGTTCATAATTGAATAGTTCAGTGCTGCTTATAGTGAGCTGAAGGACAACAGTTAGGACAGAAGAGACAAACCAGGTGATGTCCAAATAAGTAACAGAAAAGGGGTTTATTGACCAAGACAGAACAAGCAAATAATCAGTAAGCTCCTTGTAAACAAATTCTGTAAACTATTAGTAACTGAAATTACCTTCAGCCTTCTGCAACAAATTTCATATTTTATTCATCTAGTGAATACTACATAGTACATGGGGTATCTTTTCATAGAAAAGTGATTTTTTGTCTTCCACCAGGTGTTTTGTTTTTCCCCAAGACCGTGGGCTGGTAAGACCATTTTCAAATACTGACATTTACATCCGCAGGATGGCTAGCACTCCTCCATCAGCTTTGCCATTACACTTCAGCTGTCTTATTTCAAGCCAAGGTAGTTACCAGGAACACCACATCTTATATTTAAAAGAAAGAAAGAAAAAAACCAAACAAACCACCAAAACACACAAGGAAACACACTAATCTTAGGAACACAGAAGTTTCATGATCAGATATGTACCATTTTACTTTCTATAGTTGCTAGCGGTAGCTTCATCATAACTCATGCAGGCATTCAAATGCCATGCCAGTAATGTAATTTGCTAAAACAGCCTTTTTAAACAATCCTTTGAAGGCTATGAAATATCCGATCATTTTAAAAAATTAGTTTATTTGCTCTCAGGGAGTCCTGTCATATACCTAACTCTCTTATTTTTCTAATGATAAACGGTTCTTCCCTCAAATGTTGAGACTGACACTTACATGGAAATTTCTTGTGTAAAATGATTATGCGTTCGGGCTAAACCTCTCTCTCTGAAGTCCACACACAGAGCATGACAAATCATTCACACTACACAGTGCTCCTGGATTCAGTATGAGGGCTCCAGAAACAGGCTTCTGACCACAGGCTGCATTAAACTTAAGATCCACATGGTTTAAAACATACAGTGAAACAACTGCTAAAGTACTGAAAACTACACCTGATTCTGAAGTCCGGTACTCAACAGTGAAATTACTGATCACAGGTATTTTCAAGAGGACTTGTGGGGCACCACACTCAAGACTAAACTAACAAACATTAAGTGAAATTTTAGAAACAATAAGCCTCCACACTCTGGCTTAACTAACTAAGGTAGTTTTATTTGAAAATATTTAAAGACCATAGTTTTTGAAAAGGGCAATAAACACCCATCTGAAAAGCAGTAATGACCACTTCATCACCATGCACTTACAGAAAGGTTTGGAAACAAGCTGAAGCAGACTACAAAAACAAAAACACACTAACGGCTTTCTAATTATTTTTTTTTCATATTAGCTCTAATAAAATGAAGTCCACCAAAAAAAGCCATGCTTGACCTCCGGAGAAATGGAGACAAAGGGCACACACAGTTGTATCCATGACAATAAAGCAACAATAAAAAAGCCAGCCAGAAGTCAACCAATGCTGAACACTGAAGGTGACACTTTTTGGATATTTCACCCCATAGTCTAGTCACACTTCCATCAGACTAGTCAAGAAGAAAATTGTTATTTGTTTGATGTTTAAAAGGTGTACACAAAGCAGGACAAGTGCAGATTCACAGTAGTTGATTGCACACAATGTAAACTATTTTTTTTGAGCGCAACTTCTACGTTGCATTCAACAGGTTCCTCCACCAGTATTTCTTGAAAATCTGAAACAAAACAAGACCAAGAATGGCACTGCACCTTGCAAATCAAAATATCAGCTGCATGAAAGCAACCAACAAAACTACAAAGCAATTAAAGAAAGTAAGGCAGGCACATGTCAGTAATGGTATCAACGAGCGTGATCCAGTTACAAAGATTTTAATTATTAACATGGAATTTAATCGGGGTGCTAGAGTTAACTCTCCCACTATTATGAAGAATGCCAGCGAGCCTTCAGCAACCACACCTGGTTTCAGGCTGACATCTCACTAGAAAACACTAAGGTCTCTTGTCATTCCAGTGAAGGGCTTCAGTGTTGACTCAGAGGGAGGAATGCCATCTAGTGAATTACTCGGGCAACACTGGCATGTCCCACCTATATTTACCTGGCCTCATTATGCAGAGGAAGGGGTTTTTCACTTTCTTATTGACATCAAGATTATCAGGAGAGAAAGGAAAGAGAGAAGGAAGGGAGGCCAGAGAAGAATAATCTATTTTGAAATAGGTCATTTATAGCTATAGCTTTTGGCAACTGGTGGATCTGGCCAAACTAAAAATAAATTCTACACTTCAACAAAAACAGTGATATTATAAACTTCTATACAGCTGACATTCATTCTCTGTGGGAGGCAAGAGCCCTTCTGAGGTGACCCAGCCAGCTGCTCAGCGGTACGTGCATCCTTCCAAATACAACAGGGACAAGGAGGAGGTCCCAGCATTACCTCCACACATGCACAACCTTACCTCCCACGTCAACGCTCTTCCAGACCATTTTGGCCAGCTCATACAGGAATATTTTCTTTCCACCGGTGGTACTAGACCAAGTGGCGCAGGCCTGAAGTTCTGTGAAAATGGCTTCTATGCTTGTGCAGCTCAGCTGGACACCCACTGACCATCCACAGCAGACACCAGTAAAATCCTAGCTGAGGAGACTCCACATCATTCACAAAGTAAAATTTAGCATTACAAAATAAAGACCCTGTTCCATTTAAGTCAATGGATGTTTGATGCTGATGTGAGTCTTAAGCCATTTATTTAAAAAAAGCTACTTGAACCTTTAATTTAAAAGCTCAACTAATTCTCATCAAGTTTTTGCCCTCTTCACACAACAGAAAAGGTCTAATACCAAGGTACAGCACTTTGCATTCCAGTATATTAAAATAATACATTTCAGCTGAGTATAGTTTAATTACAGCTTACTCTGGTACACTCGTATATTAATTAACAGTTTACTTGGAAATTCCTACCATATGGTACTGTAGCAGATGTTAATCATGTAAGGCCAAACACTTTGAAATTACTGTTCTAGGCACTTCATCTGAGGTACCAAGTGCCCTATATTTCTACTTAAAGGATAAACTGGGAATGCCAAGCACCCTACGAGATCACATCCACAGCTGTTTTCTCAAAGATAATATTATTTGGCAGACAAGCAGAACAGGGCTAGATTTTTAAGCCTCCAGTGCTTTAACATGACTTGATATAGACAGTGCTGAATTCCCTTTGCATAAGAAAAATGCCTGCACCAGAAACCTCAAGGAAAAAATTGTTTCATCTACCAGACATCTGCTAAACCCCATACATGGTGAGGGCAAAATGTGTATGAGTGGATGCTCATGTAGCATTCCAGATCTTAGGTGCCCCAGACCAATGGACCTGTGTCTTCTAGCCCTTCACCCTGCAACTGCAGGGAAGGACCATTATAAGGAGCAGCAGATGCTTGCTCTTGGACAGTCAGCTATTTTAAATTTAAGAGCAAATGTCCTGCTAGGTCCAGCTGTCCCACAACAAGAAATCAAATTCCCTTGACAGTGCTGCAAGTAGGTCCATGTGGCAGTTGATTTCCCCTGCATTTTGACTGTAATATGGGTCTTATATTGAGGCCCCAAAAGTTTTCTTCTGAACAAATACAACTCATCGCGATTTCCCTAATTCAACTTTTTAGGGTAAGTAGGCACAGTTGAAAAGCTGAAGAAGATTAAGGAAAAAAAATGTGGCATTTTGGAATTCCACAACAGAGCCCATCCAGAATTGGAATTTTTTTTAGTCAGATATTTGGGAATCCTTATCTGACAGCATTTGTCTAGATCACTATTCAGATCCTAAACTGAAGGTTTAAAGGTTTCGTTAAGGAAATCATGTGAGTAATAAGCATGACAGTAGCACAGTTTTATTCAGATCTCGAAATCTAAAATTAAGTTATCCTGCTGAAGGTAAGTGCTTGCTACAGGTGATCCTTGATACAGTTATCCTGTGATTTAATAAGAAAATTGTAAATTCCTGAAAAAAAATAAACCAAACATCAGCTACATAGAATGGAAGTCTGAGGAATGAGCTTTCTCTTTCTCCTGGTTGCATACCTTTGAATACAAGCCTATACACGAAGAACTTTCTCCACAAACAGCTCTTCCCTATTCCTCTGGAGATCGGTAACAAATGTAACTACCCGAATCTGAGAAATATAGTACAATCAAATGCTGCAGTAACTTTACTAAGATTAAATGTTTATCTACACTTCTGAGGCTCAAATAGAGTTGACTATTTGCCAGTCTGGGTTTCAGAAGATAAAATTGCCTGGTTTATTATTGTCAGAGCACTAAAAGACAACTACTTGCAAAGATTCTATAAATACATCTGTATATATATTTCAAAACTCTCACCTGAGAAGTGACCTGGTTTGTATCTCTGCCTTGCAAAATTCTTGACACCCATTAACCAGAAAAGGCATTTGTAAATTGCTTGGTTTAATACTGCAGCGTGCAAATAAAACTAAGATCAGAATATAGAACTTCACTGAACTGTTGCAAAAAAAACACTTGAGAAAACATATTGTTAGGCCATATTTAAACTAACAGATGTTTCAGAAAAAGAACAATATGTTCAAACAAAATAAAGGTGTAAACGGGCAGTGTTAAAAGAGCTTCACAACTAGCATGTTAATTTTGGTAGTGAGTGAGATCACCTCAACTAGGAAAGCTCCCTCCCAAAAAGGATCATTTAGAAATGAAGTCTCACGTTATGCTTAAGATTTGGCTATGTTAATCATTTGCAGAGTGGCTGCTTATGTAACATTGCCTTTGCTATGGCAACACCCAGGCTGTTAGGCTTTGACACATCCCAGTTGCAAATGCAGTTTCATTTTCTGTTGATAAACAATGGCAGGAGAGGTTTCCCAGTCACAAACCAAGATGCCCTGAAACACATCACTGTGACTGATGTGGTGGCCACTGATACTGCTAGAACTGCTAATGTCAGAAGGGCAAGCAAAAAGTGAGAGATCCACAGGAAAAATAAACAAGCTAAAGAGAGAGATTGTCCAGCACTGCTTTCACTACGGTTTTAAAGCCAGAGTCCTTAAAACTAAAGTTTGGAATAGCACAGTTTGACTCTTGACTATCCCTCTTCATACAAACTCCCCTCTCCAAAAAAAGCCCCTGACTCGTCTTACTGAAATTCTTACTACTTTCTTACAAATGGAGTAACTATCTATAAAATAAAAATCTTGGGAGTTCATCAAAATCAAGCTCCCACTATGGCACTATTCCATCTTTTTCTACAGCTTTTCCACAGCTTTTCTTGCTAGACATTACAGTAAAAGCCGTTAACTCCATTTAATAGCATCACTTCAAAGCTAACAGTGTACTACATGTACTTTCTAATACTGAAAAATTTCAGGTTGCTTTTCTCGGGAGAAAAAAAAAAAGTTTTAATGCTGACAAATTGTAAAACACCTGATCTATTCCACCTATGGCACTTAGCAATGACTATTCAAGTTGATGACTGTTCTGCAGCTCATCAGTCATCTACACAAGCTTCACAAGGAATTAAAGTTTCAGAATCCAAGCAGTTTCCCTACTCTTTAATAGCCATCTTTTGTTTCCTTGAGACAACTCAGTCTTTCATTATTTCTAATAGTCACATTTGTTAAGTGCCCTACCAAAAGCAATACGAAGGGAAGCAGCGTAAGAAAGCACCTTTAGCTCAATAAATCATTGAAAGAAACTAAATTGGAAACCCAAAATGAGGCATACACGTATGTGCAAGCACACCTCTTCTCTACTGTAAAGCAGATGCTCACCAGCCTTGCTATAGTCCAGCCTACACTCCCAAAAAACCTCGCTTCTAAACTCTGTCCATAACAGTCTTCTTCAAAGAAAGCTAAGGCAAAAAATTAGGTGAGTCTGAGAGTGACCCTGAACACAGGAGTCATCCTTACTGGTTTTAAGACCTGCATCCATTTGCTAGATCCTAGCACTGCAAGAGGGTCTGTGCCTTCACTGATGAGCCTCCCTGTTGCTACCTAATGCTTCAGGAACAGCTGCAGCAGGGCCTGGGTGCTGCCACAGAAGTCCTAGGGCTCTGCACATGTCAGAACAGGAGTAAAAGGCTCCCCATGGCAACATGTTTTTCAAATCATTACTAATTATTAGAGACTTTCGTTTCAGAGCATTCCCACAAACTCTTGCATTTTCTTGACAAACATGTAATCCTCATTACACCAAGTGGAGTACAGTTGCCAGCAGCCCATGACTCTGTGCAAACACACACGCTACTGAAAATGGACATGAACTTCTGTTGAAGAGGAGACAGAAAGTCAGTTCTTAAATCCATGTAATATTCAATCATCCAAATGGGGAACTTTCACACTCTGTTTTCACTTTGCTAGCACATTCATGTTTCTCCTTCTCTTCCCCCAGTCCTCCTAAATATTTACATCTTTCTACATGCTGGTGGACTGCATAGGGGTAAGCCCCCCTGCCTTCCTTAGCATTAGAAACCCAAGTCTATGCCTCAGACGTCAGCTTTGTGAGTGGAACTACCATTACAACAGTTTAAGCTGTATGAGCTTAGAATAACTCTATGAGCTGTCATTCAGCAAACAATAAACATTTAAGCTTTGGTAGATAAAGCAATATAGATTTTTCCAGGTGGATTGCCTTTTTGAACAGATTCTACCACTAAGAGATTGGTACTGAATTAAACTCGAATATTGTTAAAAGCAGCAAGTCCTTATCAAACTATAGCCATTATAAATAAAATCAGAGAAAAGAAGTCAAATTACAAGACTTAGTTAAAAACACCTGATGTTTGGAAAGTAATTGCATGTCCCCTGAGTTTTCTCAGAGCCTCAGAAATCTAAAACACATCTGACATGTTCCCTTCCTGAGTCAGTGAGAGAAGTCATGACATCCAACGGCACTTGCCTATGCAACATGTCAATGTCTTGCAATGCGGCAGTAGAATCAACACATGTTCTCCTAAAGAGGAGGCAGAGGAGGTGATTGACACAGTTTCAGCTCACTGATCCATGCAGAGCCTTTAAAATTAGTACTAAATATATGGAAAGCAAAACAATGCAGTTTGAATCAATTTAAATATCCATTTTGTCCTCCACATACAATATGCCATCCTGTGGGAGAGATGAGCTAATCCATCTGCTCTTTCTCCAGCTCTATGACAGTTAATCTTCTGCCGGTGGGTTCACTTTAAACCATACAAAAATTCACATGCTGACAGAGGCTCTGCTTGTTTTGTCCTTTTCATTTGCGAAGTTTTAACTGGTACTTTGGCCCGCAACTTCTTATCATACACATTTTCACAGGCTGAAATTTAGGCAGTCGCTTATTTGCATCACCAGTTCCAGCTAAAACTCTGTATCTCAGCAGCATTAGAGTCCATAGGCTATTAAAGGATCCATAGACCAATCGTGTATATCAAGGAATTAAAAAAATGAGAAGATATTGGAAAGACTGTATTTATTCCATGAATACCCACAGTCTTGAGCCTGCTCCCTATCCAGCCATGCAGCCCAGAGCTCGGCTTATCTAACACTGTTAGGCAGGAATACTTTCTCTGTCTTCATTTCTCACATCTTTTAATATTAGGCTCAACGCTTTATCACTGCCCTGAACAACATGCCACTGAGGTAATGGCTCTTTTGCCTAAATAAAGAATTCCAGATGGGGCCTTTTATTGCAAATGTTCAGGTCATACCAGCAAGACCATCACAAAAACACTGAGAGCAATAAAATCTAAAGTGTTTCATTTCCCCTTACTTTCAGATAACTGTAAACAATGTTAAACAGTAGGATTTTCCTTTTTCAGGAAAGATTTTGCTTTGAACATTGAAATCTATTCCGAAGAATGCTCTTTACAAAGCTGCTTTGAGCAGACATATTACATAGCAGGGCACTTAAATCAAGGAATAGGTTAAAACCAAGTTCAGCATTTATAATTCTGTAAAATAATCCCAGTAAGTCAGCAAAATAATCTCACATGTTGAAGTTTAACTTAATTTATGCAAACCAGACTTCACTGCCACTAACGCAAAGACCCCTAATGCACTCACCCCAAAGTTCTCATGACAAAGACACGCTCATGTCTTACTCACTGAACTGTCTTGGATACCTCTTAAAACACAAATAAGCTATTTTTGAGACTTTCAGAAGCGCGATTTCATGGAAACAATGTGTTTAAAGTAGTACAACGTTTTTTCACCCGGATTTCAGTAACAGTGTTTCCAACACTACAAATGAGAGGTGAAGAAAACAAAGTTGCTGCAGCGAAGACCACTTGCCCTTGGCCACTACCAGCCTTCCTCCAAACCCGGCAAGACATGACCCACCAGACAGGACCAGACCTGCCCAGGGCTGCTGGTCATACTCATTTCCAGGCTCAACTTCTGCAACTAGAGTGGCTATCTAGATGGTCTTCCTCAAACAGTGCTAGTCAAAGGCAGGTGCTTTATCTCTTCGCACCTCACTCTAAATGAAGGTTCATCTGCAATTCAGAATACAAAATGAAGAAATGGAAACTTGAAGCAACATATATGTGTTTGCTCAGTGAAAACGGAAATACTCCTGAGAAACAATAGAGCATTTGCACCAAAATACAGGTTAAACACTACAAAGCAAGCTTCATAATCCAGAAAGCAGGCACAACTGCAATAACTGCTTTTTTCTGTAAAGTTCACATAATTATTTTTCAAACCAGATCTACAGCTCTATGCATTAGACACAGGTTTCTAACCACAAACCTTTATTCAACCTCATAATTTTTGATGTTATCATTTAGTCAGCCTGTTGTTTTTTAAATAACTGATTTTATATTGATGCAATACAAAAGCAGAGCGCACAATGTATGTCACCTGTCATTTATGAGAAGCATTTGAGGTATTACATTTTTGAAGTGTTTTAAAAATGGACTGTCTGCAAATTCATTATTTTTTCTGTATTCCCCAAACATGGGGGAGGTATCTCAGAAACTGATATGAAAACACTCCTAGACATTTTTTTTTTTCCCTAGAAGTAAAAATTTTGGAAGATAAATAGCTGTAATAAAACATTATGAAGTTGAAAAGTGTTTGCTTTTAATACTGATCATCTGTAAGCTCCTTCAAGTTTTTTTATTAATATTTACTGATTTCTTAGGCTACAAAGTATCACTTTATTTTTTATTATATTTATTATTCTATGGATTGAGAATATTTCAGAAACAGCAAAACTGTGTTTGTTACTGAATGTAATTATAACTCGACAGCTATAAATGCCAGGACTGAATAACTGAAAACATATGCTATATGCCTGAAATTTTAAGGATGATGAAACTGTCACATTAGTAGCACACAGCATGTTATAAAGAACTCCCACAACGTAGCAGTTGTTCAAAAGTTGTACCCATCCGGTCATTCTATCTTTATAAGAAGATATATAACACTAGATGATGATTTATTCAAAACACAGCTGCAGCCCAACCTAAAGGTAATAAAAAAAAAAAAAAAAGCAATCAACCAACCCCCCCCCCCAAAAAAAAAACCCAAACCAAAACAAACAACCAAGCACCACAAAAGGCTTTTTAAATTACAGTGTTAAAGCCATGTCGGTGCACACAGAATAACAGAAAAGCATTTCCAGAAAGCCCAAATTTTATTCTCCTCAGGCTTTATTTTGAGGGAGGACAGGTGAGGGAGCAGAGGCAGAGCAGCAGTGCAAACACCCGGCAGCCCCGCGGGCTCTCCCCGCCTAACGTGAGCGATGGCTGCACATGCCGCCCCCGAGGACGGGGATGGCGACCCCCGCGTGCGGGCGCCCCCGGCCCGGCCGGAGCAGCGCGGCGGCGCGTTCTGCGGCGGCGGGGGTTGCGCGGTAGCCCCGGACCGACCCACCGGCCCCGCCGCCTGCGGAGCCCGCTCCACCGCACCGCGGAGCGCGGCTGCAGCCGAGCCCCCCGCCCGGGCGGGCGCCCCGCGTTAGGTCAAACTTTTATTTCGCCCGTCATTTCGCACCGCGGCCGCCGGGACCGGCCGACCACGCTCCTGCATCCCCTCGCTGCGGCGGGGGGGCACACACAGCCCCGCCGCCACAGCTCGGCCGCCGCCCGCGAGCATCCCGGGCTCCCCCGGGCACAGCCCTCCCCCGTCCCCTCCCACCCGGCTTTATGGGCCGCCGGGGGTCGCCAGCTGCCCCCCCCTCTGCGCCGGGGGGCGGAGGAGGGGGGGAAAGCGCGGCCCCGCGGCCCGGGGCCCCCGCGCTGCTCCCTCGCCCCGGCGGCGCGGACCCGACGGCCTCCCCCCGCCCTCCCCAGCCCTCGGCCGAAACGTGGGGACAGCCGGCGGTGCCGGGAGGCGGGACCCCGGCGCGGGGGACGCGGCGGAGCTACCCGCACCTGCGGGGATGCGGTGGGGGTGACGGGAGAGGGGCACCGCGCAGCCCCGGCGCCGCTCCTCACCTTTCATCCAGTCGACGACTTGGCTCGGCGACCACTTACTGACGGGCTCCATGATGAGGGCCATGGGGGGCGCGGGGGCGCGGGGCTCGGGCGGCCGCCGCTCTCCGGGCGAGGGGCGAGGCTGTGCGGGGCGTCGGGACCGCGCTGCCCGGGGCCCGAGCGGCGGCGGCGGGAGGAGAGAGACGCTAAATCCCCGCTTGCCTCCGCTGCGATCGCTCGCTCGCTCGCCGCCTCTGTGCCTCTCTGGGGATTTCAGTTCATGTTGCCGGCACGGCGGGGAGGGGGTGGAGGAGGAGGAGGAGGAAGGGGGAGGAGGCGGCGGCACGCTCCGACGCCTCCCGCCCCCGCGGACCCGCGGGCAGCGGCGGCGGCTCCCGGCCCCGCCGAGAGGTTGGTCCCCGCTATGCCCGGCTCGGCTCGGCTCGGCTGCGCCCGGCTCTGCCCGCCGGCTCCCGCGGCTCTCCGCGGCCGCGGCTGCCGCGCCGGTGTCTTTTTCTCCTGGCGGAAATGACGAGGCGGCTCCTGCCACCCGAAAATATCTCCAAGTGCAATGGGAAGCGACACCCGAGGGCCGCCCGGGGCGGGGGCGCGGGGGGGCCGCGATGACTCGCAAGGTGGCGCCGCCGGGGGGGCGCGGGGCGGGCGTGGGGCGGCGGCAGCGCCGGGCACCTGCTCCCGCCGCGCCGGGGGCAGCGGGGGGCGCCTGCGGGGACGCGCTGGCGTGCGGGGGGTGGGTTTGCTGGGATTTTTCCCTGGAAAAAATGCATCGCTGCGTGGGCGGGAAAAGTAATTTCTATTTATTTATTTATTTGTTTGTTTTTATTTTTTTTAGCAAGGCCCGACCGTAAAACGGCAGTGACGGACGGTGCCGCCGCAGGCCGGGCGGGGGGCGGCCGGGCGGGCAGCACCGGTGGCTGGCGGGCGGCCCTGGGCCGGGGCCCGCCGGGGCGGGGGGCGCAGCAGGGGAGCTGGCCGGTTGCTGCGCCCGCCGCGCCCCGGGGGTGCGGCAGTGGGGCAGGCTGCAGTGCGGCCCACCGGGGCACGGACCAGGCAACTTCGGCAGGGGGAGGGCACCGCCGGTGCCTCCTCTGCCCTCGCTGTCCCCTGAGTTGCACCGCCAAGGTGTGGTGGCTGCGGGTGCCAAAAGCCACTCTCCCTGCAGCGGATCGTCTTCGCTGGAGCCGTTCATCTTCCCCTGTTGTGTCCCCCCCAGGCTGCATCATCCAGGAGCCTACCCCGAGGGGGCGATTCCCACAGACCACGCTCCTAGGAGGCCCTCCCAAGCGTAGAGCGACTCCTCCTAGAATGGCGGTGGGTGCTTTTCAGGCACCCTTCCTTGGAGCCTCCACTCCGAGGAGGTGGCAGCCCCACCTCCAGCAGAGCTCCAGGCTGGGGATACATTCATACCACTAAAGGGTGCTTTCCTGCTAGCAAGCTGGCCAGTGCACAGCTCTGCCTGCATTTGCATTCACCCTGCTTCTCCTGCCAAGGCTGAGTCGACAGCCATCGAGATGTTCCCTCTGATGGTGTCTACTGCTGAACACCAGCTGCTGACGCTGACATTTAATATCTGTACATCAGGAAAAAAGAGGATTCCCTCCGCCCCGAAGTGGCAACAGCAAAGGAATGCCTCTGCATGGCGTGGGCAAGGGCTGAAGCTCTCCCATTTTGGTGCATGGGGCTGAAGCACCAGCAGCGAGGGCCGGTGAGGCACTCATAGGGTTGGTAACACCTCTCCCTGGAGACCCAGGAAGAGTCTCCCTAGCAGCATTAGGCTCAACCCTCACTTTGACAGTTGTACTTGTCCTTGAGAATAAACTTCTTTTTATTGAAAACTGGAGCTTACACACTGTAACTTCCTCAAATCTGGCTCTAGAGTTGTGTCTTCTGTGTCATTTCCCGCCAACACACTGACAAGGCCATCTGCGTTACCTAAAGCCACTGGAACAATAAACTTCACTTGCAAATTAAGGCTGACTTTTTTTCTTTATGAAAGGCTTTAAAGGTATGCAGGATCCTTACATACTGAGTTATTGTTGTTGAAAGAGCATGTCATAATTTTAATTAGAAACCAGCAGTCTGAAAAGGTTTACAAGTAAACAGCTAAGGCCAGACTAAAACCTGGCATGTAAATTTGTAACACCATTGTGTAATTCTCATTGTGCTGAAAAGTTCCTCGTGGGTGAGGAAAGGGGAAGTTAGTTCTCAGTAGATATGTATGAAGTCCTATAGTCCGTAATTACGGCATGCACCGGGATCCCTATAGCTTGCCAAGGTAATTTGTAGCTAAAGTGAGTTTTTCAGTAAAGCACCTGTGACCCAATACTGTCCCAGTGGTCAGTGTCTGTTACTTTTAAAGCCCCTTCATAGTGGTTGTAGCAAATTATGGAATGGTAAAAGGGATCTTACTCCCCCAATTCAGTAAGCCAATGATGTGTGGAGCATGGGATCTAATTATGATTCTTCGCACAGACCATAGCCATCTCATAAATACTGGGGTCAATCCCACTGTTTTACTTAGCTCTTGTTTCAGTCTCACTGAAAAGCATTGGCTTGGCTATGGTGGGGAGGATTTGGCTCATTGTAAGTGATGATAAAATTATCCAGCCATGGTATTTAACTTGATGACCTATTACATCAATGAATTCTGTAGTCAGGACATGTGCTACATAAAAGCATTTTTTTAACTTGCTCTAAATTTATTACTGCTTGATTTTATTATTATTCTCTTTCTAGGGTAAGAAGTCAAAAGGAGATCTGAATGACTTTTAATGCTGACCTTCTTAAACTGAAGTGTCTCAGCCAAAATGTGTTAACCAAAGTCTTTTGGCTGTTTTCATCTTTCAGTTTAGTGGCCCATCATCTTGCCGTCACACCTGCATGAGTCAGGCCTTTTATGTAAAACATATAGGACAGGCTTCTGCAGAGACACTGAACTGCAGAATTATGTTCTAACTCGTCTTTTATAATTACTCTGGTCCATATAGTGCATGACTGTGATTAAAAAAATATAAATATACATGTCCTTGTTAGGTAAGTCTCAGTTTATTAGGTAGTAAACATAAAAATAAGTACACAGTAAAATTCAATATTGAAAGAATAATAACAGGAATGAGTTTGCAGCTGAAGTACAAGCCTGAAGGCAGCAGTATAGATTATATATCAGCTTAAATATCCATTCTCCAAACATCCATGGACATAGATGGACAGCTCCAGCAGGCAATTTCAGGCACACACACCTCTTGGATCAGCACTCAAGCCTGCAAGCTCACAGAAGGTGTTGCCTTTCTGTCATGGTACATTGTCAAGACCAAAACTCCCTAGAGTTTGGCTGGCAATCGTAGCTGCTACAGCAATACAAATTGTAAATAATACCAGTAAATAGTTCAAGTATGTCTGCTAATATACATTTTGTTCCTGTTCAGTCAATAGGAGAACTTCTGAAGTAAGGCACTGCTCAGCCTGAATAATGGCAGCAGAATTAGATCCAGGTTTTAACACTGGTACATTAAGTGGGCATTTGGGCAATGTACAAGAAGCCAGACTCAATAGCAAGTGCCAGTGACGGGTACAAGTGTAACTGTGGGTTCCCCAGAAACTTCATGGACTTTCTGCTAGGCATCAACAACGCTCAGCAATGACAATTTGAAATATTGCCCTGAAGTTATGGAAAGGAATTTTGCTCTCAAAAGATGTTGGTTCTGGTGCTAGGTGTTAAAGCAGATTTTTTCAAGGGGAAGGAAAATGAGAACAAGTGGAGGTAAACTAACAGTAACAAAAGCCGAGGTCTGATAAACCCAGTTGGATTAAAAAAAAACCAAACAAGCGAAATGAAAAAGCTAATACTTTCTTCAAGTTAGGAAAGTTTGTGTTTATATAACAAATAAATTCCTGATTTTTACAAGGGAGGCTTTATTTCATAAGACTCAAGCTCTTCCATCAGTATTAGCTCATGCTACAAATATCTCCTTTGTATGCTGTATCCATGTTACTAGAGCCTATTTTCTTCCACAGCTTGGGACAACATGTAAAGCAAATTGCTACTCTTCTTGAATAAAGACACTGGGATTGTCCCTTGCCTGGTAGGGCTGCCATCTGTCCTGTGTTCCCTGGGGTCTTTCTGCTGTCAGCATGGTGCCTGCACTGATACCTCGTCAATGCAAGGACTGCTGTCCCTGCCAGGGCAGGCATCTTCCAAGGGGAAGTGGGAATGACAAGGAAGGGAAGGGAATAACAAGTAGCCTTGGTGGCAGGGGGCCATGGGCAAGTAAAGGAGGAAGAGGAAGGTCCATGGCAGAGCAGAGGTGCAGTGAGACAGTAAGCCTCTGAGGAGGGTAGAGGCAGGGACAGATCAGGGAAGTTGAGGGAAGCAAAGGGACTTAGATGGAGTTCAAGACTCAAGCCAATTCAGAGGGACACACCGTGCTGACCAGTTGGCCCTGGCGCTGGAGCAGTGGGGCGGTGTGAAGGCCCTGGGGTGGGAAGGAGGTCTATCCCAGCTGAGAAGAGCAGACAGCTCTGTTGCCTGTGCCTCAGGAGACTGCATGGCTCACTGCCCCACCTGCAGCCAGCTGTCCCTCACTCCACATCCATGGGGAGCCTCTGCCCATACAACAAAGAGGCCAAGAAGACAACGACACTCAATTAATTTGGTGCCTATACTGAGATGTCACTGTTTCCTTATTTCTCACCACTCCTTCAACCTGCCTGAAAGCACATCTTTTAAAATAGTATTTCAAAAGCAAATTATCTTGCCTTTAAAGTATATGCCTTACATACCTGATGGTGACATAAGTGTGTGTGGGGGTGGTGGTGGTGGTGGTGGTGGTGGTGCAATTGATATTGTTTTTGTATAATCAGAAATAGAAATCATAATCCCACAAAGATGTTTAATAAAGTATTCAGAACTCAATTAAGGCTATTAAGAGATTAGAAATTAGATTAAAGGTGGCTAAAGGGTAAAAATTCAAGGACTTCAAACACCTTTTATAATACAAAGGCTCTTAAAAAAATGAAGAGGCTGAGAATTTCCCCAGGAAATTCCTATCATTTTAATTAGGTTTCTTCATTTAAAATAACAAAAAGAAACCATTCCATACACAATTTGAGTCCTACTGCCTCTCTTAAACAGTGGACTCAAGTAATTGCCTGCTGAGACCTCCTCCTTCCCCAGGTTTAGGGGGACATGCAAAGGCTTAATAGATTTTGAAGATCAAGAGGGACCACCCCAGCCATCTGATGAGTCCTCCTACGTTATCGCCTGGCAAAGAATTTCTCCCAGCCTCTCCTGTGGTGAGGGGAATTATCTTTCCTCTGATCGTAACTCCTCTCCGCACCAAATTGTATCCATTTCTTGTTTGCTTCCGTATGGAGTCAAGTGGCTGGTTCGTTTTGTTGCTGAAAAGAACAGGCATCCCTGGCAATGTGACGGGCTCTTGTATCTCTGTGTCCTGTGGTCACTCCCAGCCGAGGCTCTCGGTGCAGCTGATGCTGCCATGAGGAAGGGGCAATGCTGCCACAGGGAAGGTACAAGCTGGTAGCAGAGGGGCAGTGGATGTGTCCCTGCAGATGCAGAGGGCTTTCTGAGAGCATTAGCCACCCAGCTGGAGGTTTTGGAGGAGCTGCCATCTCAAAAGAACAGTTTTCTGTTCCTTCATGAAAATAAATACACATAGGTGGTATTATGTGTGCCTTCTCGTTTTCTTTTTTTAGGCACGAGCTCAAGGAGGCTGTTTGTTCAGCTATGGTGCTAGGCTAAGGCTTGATCCATGCTACTGTGACACAAATGCCCCACTTGAAACAATAAGAAACCCAAGGGAAGTGTGCTTCTGTGCTAAAATTATTAGAAAAAGATTGTAAAAGAGCTACTAATTATTAGCATCAAGTTCCACTCATTATTAGCATCACAAATGTAAAATGGCTGCCCACAAGAGTCAGCTTGGAAATCTCATTAGAAAGCAATCTTACCATTTAATTCCTGCTTATAAACACTATTTTATTACCTTTGGAATGGTTAGGTGGCTTGGCTAAAGGCAATGGGTGGCTCCCTTTGAGGTATATCTTATTTTTGCTAATGAATTTGTATTAACAAAAGAATAATAAATATCTGATTCTTTAAGCAATCCTGAAAATGAAGCAACATTTAGAATTGCCAAAGAATGTAGTCATCTACACTGCACACTGGAGTGCAAAAGAAAAAGAATAATGATACAGTAATATAAAAAGGGCAAAACCATAATGAGAAGGGACATTTGTCAGTATACTCAGAAAAGCACAATCTGTCTCTCTGGTAATTTGGTGGAGTACAGAAAGTATTACATGCTATATTACAAGTATTACATTTTATTTCTGATTTCAGGAAGCATTGCCATATGTCTTCAAAGTCAGACATGGCCTCTTAAATGTAGTGTGTTCTTTATTCGTGCTGTGCGGGCTGCATCCCTCTTGGACAGTATTTATTCTGAATAAATTAAAGAGAGTATAAATCTTCCAGTGTCACAGACTTCGTATCAGCCAGCTTTTGTGGATGAAGTGGGCAGGAGCAATTTGGCTCCTAATGACCAGGGAGACTTGACAGGTTTGCTTTATTTCTCAGACTTGACAACTTTATCTTAAAAGCTATTGTTATGGAAATAGTCCTGAATTTCATAGCCTTAAGAAGCATTTACTACTTTCAAATGTATTTCATGGCAAAAGGAAAAAAGACACATATTTTCAAATATTCCTGGTATAAAGTGGCATATCTGTTACAATTAAATATGCCCTAATGTGTCCTGATATTGCTATGATTAGAAGCTCTTTGAGATTTCATACATTTACATGAAGCTTCACGTTTATAGCTCAAGAAATTTGTGACCTAAGGTCCTACTCCTATGAGTTGTCCTTCATCATACTCACATTCCCCCTGGACCTGTGTTGGGACTGTACATAGACCTAAAGGTCCATCCATATGGTGTCACATTGAAATCAAAGGGAATTTAGGGAGACTGATGGTCAAATCAAAAGGATGCCTGCAGACCAGTATTAACTGAAGTACGTTAGACTTACTTAAATAAGCAAAGTGTTCAGATATCACAGTGGTGCCATAGTTTGGACTTTTCTATACCACCATGCCATTAACATTCTTTTTGTACTGCTGTTTACAGCCAGACCTGGTTAAAGCGTAAGAAACAAAGATAAGGCAAAGGAATATGCTTTATAAAAGGGATGTATATGGAATATTTTTGCAAGGGAAGGGACTTTTCTATTATCAAAGAATTGTAATAATGAAGGAAAAGTATTAGTATGGAAAAAAAATGATGGGTCAAGGTGAAAAGGTGACATTATAAAAGGAGTGAAGCAGAATGACAAGGAAAACACTATGGGAAGCAATAAAATGATCAGAAGAAAATATTGCAAGAACTTGGGAAAAACAAAGACCGTAATAGGAGACAAAAGCAAATGTATGTATGGATCAGTCTGTAGGTACAGTTCAAATTCAGGATGGGGAGGGTTAAGAAGAGTGAGAAAGCAGTGAAATGGAAAGGTATGGAGGAGTATTGAAATTGGGAGGAAATAAAGGAGAAAATATATTAACATCAAAGCAAAGAGATTTGAAACATGGACAGGTTATATAGAAGAAAAGGATTTTAGGAAGGCAGGTAGATTGGGCAGGAAGGATTTGAAATACCTGAAGTGACTCAGCAGGAATTAACCCATAGACAACGAGTCAAAATAACTTTAATTAATCAGAGAAGTAGGAAAGCTTCTCACAAAACATACCCAGATCAAGCACTAAACAAAAGTTTTTTTGTTGTTATTTTTCTTGTTCCTTGGAGGACTAGAGCTAATTAATTGAACCCTGCTGAATTAAATGTGCCTGGCTCATTCTCTAGTACTGGTCTCATAGCATTAAATAGCCTTTACCTCCAAAACCAAGCAGCTGCATGCAGCCTGCATATTTTGAATGGTTCCTGGCCGTGCTAACACCTAAAGAGCGCTTGGGACCTGTTCAGGAGGTGTTAGCTGGCATAACCCAGAGCTGTGCTGGGGAACATTTGAGCAGTTTGTTAGGACAGACATTCTCATGCCTGGAAACGTTCCAAAACCTTGATAGATTTACTGCTGGGGAATGGAGGACGGAGCCTACATTCATACCACAGGCTCTGGCATTGCTTTCCAGGTCCAGGTTCACGCTTTGCCATACTTTGGCATCAGACTAGAGCAGGCAGCATCCATCCCCCAGAGCAGTGAAGCCAGGGCCTGGACAGTCTCCAGCCGGTCACCCAACCACTGTACTTTGGCAAGCAGCAATCAAGGATGTCCTGCAGGTGTCATAAATGCCAAAAGAGAACCCCAGAGTGCCCTGGAGGTGACCTGAAGAGGTGAGCTAAGCACAGCCTCAAGGAAGCAGTTTACAATCAACTGGAAGTATCACAACAGTTTACATTCCCACAGGGTATCCCTGTAGAGGAATGAAGGCAGTGGTTGATTAGCATTGATAGCATGCAGCTGTGGGTTGCCTCGAAGGCAGTGGGTTGACTGACATGGACCATGTGCAGCTGTAGCTCATTCCCGCTAAGTAGTTAAATAGCCCGGAGGATTGTGGGAGAGGGGGTCAGTTAGGGGAGGAGCAGTGTGGTCTGGCCTGGCCTCTGGAGGCAGGAGATACAGCACAGACAGTAGAATCTGACCAACGGTAAAGCTTTGTTGCAGCTTGATAACTTCTTTGTGCTGCAACATATTCCTACACACCTGGGTTTGACAAAGTAGGAGAAGTAAGACTGACAGTCAATACCACACTACAGATAAAGCCATTTTCTTTCATTTGTTGGCTCCTTCTAGCTTCACAGCTTCAAAGTCCCAACTGAATGTTAACCATCCTACTACCCAGACAGTTAATCATGAGTGCTGCCCCAGCCCTGCGATCTGAAGCTTTTCTTTCTGTAGTTGGCAAAGATGAGCACTGGGAAGCCAGGAAATAAGTCACAGATTGGAAACTCTAGCAAAGCTCTCCATTGCTGTTTGAATAATTGCTCAGCAAAAATGGAAGGCACAGACTCATTTCAGATTCCTCTAAATATCCCAATTTAAAAAACTCTATTAATCCCAGTGACAGCTGGGTGTCACACCTACCTGATCTAACCTTTTGAGGCGTTTCCGTTGTGTTCTTCTCTGTAGTATTCTGAGCATTTTAGAGAATTAAATAAGTCTGCTATATAATCTAATTAGTATCTATCTTTTGATCTCTTCTTGCTCAACATGGGCAGGAGAAGAAGGTACATAATTCATCTAGTTTAATTATTATTATTATTAAATTTATTACAGTGGGAAAGCAATGATAGAGAGGAGTCCTGAATTTTAGCCAGAGGCCATCAATATCTGTGGCTCTTCCAGTCCCTTGAGGGAGGGAGTCCCAGAGAGAACTTCCCTCTTATGATGTTGACCAACACTGGAGAACTTTGCATGAACATATCCAGTTTTGTTCAAACAGCTGTTCGGGTGCAGGTATGTGGCATAGGTGCATATTAATGTTTGCACTGCTGCAGTGCACATGGTTGCATACCCGAAATGGAGCTGCATAAAATTTAAGACCTGCCTTGCATCTGTGCACAGGTTCATATCAGAGGTTGCATAATGCGTTACACTGGTGTGAATTCCTACTGTACAAATGTGGTCATATGACTTTTTAGAAATAAGTCATCTTGCAAATAGTCTGGCATGAGTCTATTGGGACTGCTGAAGGTCAGGTCAGAGTCTGGAGGCACCACAATGATATATTTGCACGCTTTCCCTTTCTTTGCAGGTCAGCTGCTGTCTCTTGAACTGGCCTGAATTTTACTCCTCTCCAGAGTTGAGATTATTCCTAAATTGACTCAGTTGCATCTGTCCACTCTGGAAGTCAACAATGCTCAGAGCCAAGTTGGCATACGGTGGCCCTGGACTGGGTCTTCTACCATCCCCAGATGAAAAATAAAAACCACAGCTAAAAACCCTTCCTGAAACCTTTATCTGAAGGTAATATTTCAGAAACATGTGCAGTCTACCTACAGAAACTTCACTCTGATCTGATCATTTGACATGGGTCATACGCTGTGCAGGCCAGTGATGCTGGGAGGGACAAAAGCCCTTGTAGTCCTTGCTTGCCCACCAAAATCCCTATGTTTTATATCCACTCACTATGTGTCACCTTCACACTGCAGGTACTTAGACCCAGCCTGTGGCTGTAGCACACTAGCCACTGTATTTGCGTGTCAAACAGAAGAGGAAAGCTGCCTGTGTAATTTCACAGGCAAAGTCTGTAGAGAAGGAGGCGCAAATGCTTCTCCAGCCTTCAGAGATAATTCTGGTATGACTTGAATGGTCATCACGACCTGAATGACCACGATGTGTCTTTGTTTTGATGAAAGCTTTGGCAGCCAGCAGCAGTACTCACTAAGCAAGAGCGTGCAATGTGCCTTAGACAACCAAAGTATGACCTTTGTCCATAGTTCATGTCAAGAGGAAACGTACTTCCTGATGGCAGTGCTGGCAATGAATCTAAGATGAATCTAAGATGAACTCAATGTGTTGTATTTCAAAAATTACCAGTCATCCCTGTTTTCCTTTCAGTCCGGGAAAGAAAAAGTAACAGCTCAACAGGGGAAAATGTTGAGCAGGTTTTACTTCTGACACATCTTTCTGCACTCTACATAAAACTACCATCACCATCTCCAGTAAATTACTGGCTAAATTCTTCATAAATGTTTAAAGCGACGTGAATGTATCCCCAGTTTTCATGGCACCTGTCTCACCACTGGTGCAAGAAATCTTTCTTATAGCTGCCAATAGTCATGGAAAAACTCAGTGGGTTACAGAGTAATGATTTACTGAAGAAGCAAATGAATCAGCATGTGAAAGATAAAACCTTGCTGGTTAATATGCATGTATTTGAAAGATATAAAAGTCTTAGGGATGAATTTTATTTGGGGCACTTCATAGGGGCTTGCATACTGTACTGTAAATGCAATTACTATGCAAATGCACACAGTAACTGTGGAAGGAATTTAGGGTATAGCTGATGGCATCATTCTTTGTTTGAGATCACAAACATTATTTTGACCAACTGATCCAATGTTACTGTGAGAAGCTAGAATTTATGTGATCTTTTAACTTGGGAGAGATTTTTAAACATGCAATAAAAAGTATTTTCTGGATATTATTTTTTTTTAGCATTGCTGCTTGTATAATTTGAGGCATTTAACTAGTAACAAATTACTAATAATGAACTTTTAAACTACTTAATGAATAACTAATTTGGATCTCTGTAACCATTATCCCACATCTGCTTAGACCTGTGCTAAACACTTAAATAGTTCTCTTTTGTTCATCCTACCTCATACACACCACTTTTGTGATGAAGAATCGAGGAGATGCTTGACTGGAACTGGTGGGGAGTGGTGCTGAGTGCCTCCCCATCACCGTGTGTGATACAGCTGCCAACCCAGAGTGGGCAAGTTTCCTCTGCAGCACTGCCCTGTCCTTTCTTTCTAACAGGTCCTTTTCCTCTGCGCTGTTAATCTCTCTGACCAGCAATGCAGGCTTGCTTCCAAAGCCTTTTGTGTTAGCGTTCATTCTAGTGGGTCCGATTTTCCTCTGAGTTAAACCCAATTAACTCCAGAATAACTCCATTAACTTCAAAGCACGGAGCAAGTGAGTATTAATTGTATGGAAGATGGAATTTAGTGTATTGACTTCGGTAGCGTTGCTTTCCCCAGAACACCCTTGCACGTGAGGAGAGAGCAGGAACCGCATCATTCATCACTGCCTGTTAATATCGAATATCTGGAGGTTTGTTTTAGTCTCGTCTTTGTCACAAGCTTGTCAAAGAGAAGAGCAATGGGTTTTTTCACGTTTTTGAAAGTTGTATAATTTTTCAATTTTGCTACTTTGTCGTCATGACCTTTCTGCCCAGAAAAAGATAGTACTAGGATAAATTGTTCTGCTCTTTTTCTCCTAAAAGTCAATTAGTTCGTTTCATCATAATGTGCCAGAAGTCTCTGTCAGTCACAGTTTTCTAAAGTAAAAACTACAACAGAAAAACACATATCAAAACACTGTGCAAATACAGTGGTATATCTATAAGTTTTTGTATTGTACTCTTTGTTTTCAGAGACTAAAAAGAGGAAAGAGGGCGAGGAAACACTGGAGTTTTTTGAAGGTTAGTTTTACACTGATAGCAATCCAATGCACTGCTCATACTTCGAATAAAGCTTCAAGATATCTCAAACTATTTACCCTTTATATATATATATATATATGAAAAGTCAAGTGTGTTATAATTTGTAGTCAAGTGGCTAATTAGAGGAGCTCAAGGTCTCAGAGAAAATTATGTCAGACTGTAAAAAAGGATTGTGTATATTTGCACCCGATTCAAGGCACTTATAGTAGTCTACAAGAGTTAAAAAATTAATGAAATTAGCATTTGTCAATCAAATATTCAATAGGAAGTTCGTACTGGGGGAAGGTTGATTTTTAAAAATGCTATGTTGGGAAAGGATTGACCAGTATATTCCTGAACTCCAGAAGTATTTTTCCATAGCTACGTGTCCAGATTAATGCACCAGACCTTTTAATATGACATTTGAATGCAGGGAGCATGTAGTATATGTTTCTGCCACAGAATGGAGCAGGCAGACTCACTTAACTGTTTCCAGTCTTTATTGCTTCATGGTATTCATATGGATAACTCTGTTAATTCCCACCTACTCTTGAGAAGTACATTGATGTCTTAAGTAAGCTGGGATTTTCTTTTCCTGCATGCATGCATTTGTGCATATTTGGGATTAGTCTTTAAAAGCTTTTCCACTCTATTTGTCCTGGTGCTTGACATAACCACCTGTCACTGCCTTCATATTTATATAACATCTCTCATTCAGGGGACTCAGGCAGTACAAGTATTAATACGAGAAAATGGACAATGTTCCTCTGAAATATTTATAATCCTCTTCTTGCTGAGGTAGAAAATATGGCACACAAAATCTAAGCAACCTGTGGGGCACACACAGCTGGCAGCCCCAAAGTCCTGGCTCGCAGCCTTGTAAATGCAAGCCTCTTTTCCCCTTTTAGACATTTCAGAGGGAAAGCCTGTAACTCCCAGAGGTGTTCCCAAAAGCCTGTCCCAGAACAATTGTGAGATTTTTATCTCACAGGATTTGGTACAGTGAGAAACCCAACAGAACATCCCAGAAGGATGCCCTGACTTACTGGTGGACAGAGAAGGCAAGCAAGGGGGAGCATCTGTTTTCCCCCAGCATGCTCAGGACAGAAAGTCCCCTGCTGTGTGGGATGCAGGAGCAAGCAAGAGGGGCAGCCCTGCTCTGCCACCCCTCTCTCTGAAGCTGGACCCTGTGTGGCATCCGAGTAGCTGGCTCACATCAGCAGGGATGCTGTACTGGAGCACCCAGCTCTTCACTCCTCTCACGAAGGAGGTCTTCGCAGATCCACCCCTTCTGTGCATGGCGCCAGGGAGAGCACGGCTGTGTATTATTCAGTCCTATACTGCCTGCCTGGTCTCTGTAGCTATTCGGTTCCCCCTTCAGCCTGACTGCTCCGTGCTTTCGCAGGCCTGCTGCCCCATCAATGTCTCTGTGCTGCAAGGGGAACCAGTAGTCGGGAGGGAGGTGCATGCAGTTGCCTCTACTTGGGGTGAAATTCAGATGTAGTTGCTTAGGGAGCCCTTAAAATTTTGATTCCCTCACAAATTAAGTCTATCCATTCAACCAGTATATCAGATAGAGAATTTAGCAAGGATACATTAAGTAGCTAGTAAGAATGTTTTCAAGTAGTCTCAGATTTTATGTTTTCCAGATCCTCAGAAGTGTACAGAAATCTAAAAATAAAGAATTTAAACAGTGCCACACTTCTGTACTCTCGCAAGTCTTTACTTTTTCCAAATATTTGGTATCACAGAAAATACTTTTAATTCTTCATCCTCTGTCTCAGCTGACCCTCTTTTTCCTGGTTTTGCCTTCTCTCCCAGGCTCTTGATTACAAAATGTTCAAAATGCTGGAGCTTCCTTTCTTGTGTAAGTTCCCTGCATATCTGCTTTTCCTTAGAAATCGAATTTGAGGTCACCTGCAACACCTTGGCACAGTTTAAGATGTTTTGTATGTTCACATTAAATAATCTAAACTTACTACAAGATGCAAGGTTTAGTAATGAAACCCAGGGAGTTTTTTAGCAAAACCAAAGCCATTCTGTGCTTTTCTTGATATAATTCTAATATTCTATAATTTTCTTGATGTAATTCTAGAGCTTCCAAAAAAAAGCCAGATCTTCTCATCAAAGGGGTGTTTTCAGAGGGAACCTAGAGTCCAGCTACAGTTATGAAGATGTATTATAGCAACAGTATCCATGGAGCTTAGACTTTTCTATCCAAAGGAGACAGGTTTCGATTTTCCCCCCTCTAGATTACACAGCAAATGTAAAACTTCCTTAAAGATGATGAAAATGTGGAGCTGTGTAGCAACCAGAGTCATATAGAGGTATAGATATTAACATTCACCTTTAAATTATTTTCTAAGCAGTCACTGAAAGAAACTGAAACACACTGAAATCAGTGATGTGTGGTAGGGCTGCTCACATCCAGATTGGTCAGGTGTGCCTGGTGGTGACACCAAATATTGGCTCCACCCTTGCTGCCCACATCTTATCCTACCACGTACTCTCACACTGAGGCACCAGCCTCACAGCCCACCCTTCCACCACCTCCACCTCTCAATGCCCAGGTGTCTGCAAATAGGGTCAGCAGTGGTGGCGGCTGGGATCCACCAGGTCATGCAGGCAGCAATGGCCTGAGCTGAGCCGTAGGGTGGATGTCTGTGTAAACAGCTACTACTTATAGCTTTGAACAGGCAGTTCCTGGGCAATTCAAATTAGTATCCATATAGGAAGCGGGAGGCTGCCTGGCTACAGCCTTGGAAGTGATTTGTGCGAAGCCAGTGGCACTCCTGCTAGAGGTGGGGAACCCCAGCCAATGTCAGTCTGCACCAAAATAGGTCAAGGCAGTATTACCTTTGTGCTCCATAGAACAAGACCTGCAATGAGTGAATTATTTAGTGGTGATGCACATCCTCTGAATATTCTTGCCCTATTTAGGAGTGCACAAATGAAATAGCTGTTATAAGATTTTTTTCATCATCCTTTACATCAAACGCATGCCAGACAGTTTGGGCAATAGGCTGGTACCTCAGCTATGAATCATTTTGTATTTATTGCTGCTCTCCTTTTTTTTTTCTTTTTCTTTTTATTACTTCCCATATTTTTAAATGGTATGAAATATGATACAATGCAAAACATTAAAATTAAATCAGAAACAGGGTATCAAGAAGTATTTCTTCTCTGAACATTGAAGGGCATTTTGTAGGTGGGATGCCATGAACCAACTTGTAGCTTGTCATCCTGAGGGATCTGATAGAGGTGAGGGCTGGAAAATAGTACTCATACTAAAGCTTGACATCAGCTTTAGCCTGCCATAGTCTTTTTTGATGTACATTGCCATTCTTGCATCCTTTTCACGTAAGAGAAAGAAGTGGGTCCAGTGCCCCTGGGACAAATTTAGAGAAGGTGCATGGAAAGGGGCCAGATTTCTTTGAACTCTCAGTGTAGCTCCCTTTCTGTCTCTGGAAGTTTAACTTCTTAAAACATGCAAACATGGGGGAAAGTGCCCGTTAGAAGAGCTCCACGTGGCTGGTGTGCAGCTGGCATGGGACACTTTGCTATGCTTGCTCAGACACTTTGCATATAAGTAGGAGCAATTACTTGTTTTAATGGTAAGATTGGGTGGGGAGACTTGGAAAGTTACGGATAATCAAGTGGTGAAGGTAACAGGCATAAGTTCAAGCATGTTAAACTCCCTCGGACATGTGTTTTCACTCAAAATAAAGAGCCTGGAGTTTGCAACAGTTTAAACAGAATTAAGCTACAGAAAATGAAAGCCATTTTATTCCTACATAAGAGCACCCATATGGTGTTTATCAACCTGTAGTTTAGGCATACTTACATTCCACCTTTATTTGATTAACTTTCCTGCATGCCTTTGTAATAGGCATGGTCTATGATTTTTCAGTTAGTGTAGGGAGCCTAAAGTATACTACTTTTACAAATACCATTCCTTGTTTATAAACTAAGATGGAATCCATTGCTAACTAAAATTGCACTACAATTGCTGTTATAGTTGCTTAATAATCACACAAGATTAAATACTTCTACTTTCAAAGGAAAAAAAAAAAAGGACATACTATACTAGGACTTGCTCTCCAACAGAAATAAGCTTTTGTATCTAGGTAAGTATTTTTTTTTTTCCCCAGAGAATACTGACTCCATCAGGTACATCTATGCTGTCAAATAACTCCCCTGTTCATTTCCAGGTTCTGTCCTCTAATCATCCATGTTTGTCCAATCTCAGACTCAATTGGCACAAATCTACTAGTTCTCCCCAAAACAAAAAGTGTGCATACTTCTGGTGATGCTTGGCCCCGGGTCTGCTCCGGGAGGGCAGTGTGAGTGAGGCTGGACCAGATTTGGCTGCCTCAGGGTATGTCTGTTGGCAGGTAGTGCTGTGTCTTGGTGTGCTCACCACAGAGAGAGCCCTTTGGACCCAGCGGTAGGTCCCATACACTATACACTTGTTATATTTTTGTTGGACTAACTCTAACATTATGAATGCATTAGATGTGCTCCTATGTTCCAGATGCCATGCTCTCTCTTTATACTGTTTTGTTTTTTTTTAATTTAAAATTAGAGACAACTTCTGGTTTCATGTCATCTGATTGAAGGTACATCTGCAGTCATGTTTCTGTCACTGTTGAAGTGAATTTCTCAGTTGTCCTGACTTACTGTGCTTTGCCTCTTATTATAGATGTGTCTTTGAGCACAAAAACTAGATTCCTTTTTGACAAAAATATACCAGAAGACAGGCTCCAGTGGCACAACTAATGTCCTCCAGCTGCAAGTGAGTCTGCAGCCCAGGGACCAGACCAGAGATGCTTTGAGCTAATGAAACTCACAAATGCAAGTGTCCACTTCCAGATTTAAACTTTGGTTTTGGTACTAGGTATTGCACCTTTTAAAGGCCTTAGCTTCCTGCTGCTGTCAAGTCATTTTGTAGATGTGACTGAATACCTAGAGAAATGGTACTGTCCCAAGATGCACATGGCACTTGGATTTACAGTGTCCGTATTTGGTCACATTGGAGTCCAAGAGATAGCCTTGATTATATCGGTTTTGAAGGGCAGCAACAGCAAAGAAGGAAAAAAATGCAGGTTTGGGAAATGCAAAAGAAGAATTAAAATTAAGAATTAATAAAAAGAAATATATGAGGAAAAAGTGTGTATGTGTCTGCATTAACCCAACATCTCCCTGCTTAGTGAAGCAGGTACCATGCCACAGTGTCAGTGCTTCCTGCCCTGGAGAGTTGCTCCCAATGGTTTCATTTTTCTGGAATGAAATTGGTATGTGTTTGTTGACTTAATGTGATTAAGGGCTTGTCTCCCCACAGACAAAGAAGTACAAAGGCACATGGGCAGTCTGGGGGTGGGGGCAGTAACACTGCCAGAGGAAGGTGCCCTGCCCCCCCCCCTCCCCAGGCTGTCACAGGAGATGACCAGCCCCATGGCTGGGGGACACCCATCACCATGGGACAGGGGAGAGGCTCTGGGGAGCCTCTTCCAGACTGAGGTAGGCACTGCCTGTGGTGGGATAGCACTCGTTGGATTCAAGGGAAGAACATCTGGGGATTGTGCAGAACCTGTGATGGGATTGGGGTGGAACCAAAGTGGGAAAGGGTGGTATCACGGTTTGAGGAGGAAGAAACATGGGAAAGTAGAGTGAGAAGGAATAAATGGGGCCAGTTGGAGGTTAGCAGAGGCTGATCAGTGCATTCTGTCCTCTGTCCTCATTAAATTCCATTTCTGACTACTTTCTTGGATGAAAGAATCTTTATTCTGTGTGCAAGTGTGTGTATGGGGGGTTTAAGTCCCAGCAACTGGAGCAGGACCATGGGTCAGACGGACCATATGTCTGTGCTGCCACAAGAAGAGCACACAAGACTGTGTCTCACTGTGTGATTGCTAGCAAACATCAAGCTGAACTAGCCAGTGAGCCAGATAAAGACTTGGGAGCCAAGTATAGGAGCAGCCATGGGTCTCAACTGGATACTGGAGAGACCAGAGAGTCTGTACGTTGGGTAGTGGAGGAGCCAGAGGGTCAGAGCTGGTTACTGGAGAGACACTGGCATCTGGGAGTTGACTACTGCTAAGTGCTAAATCTGGACTCACTACCAGAAAGACCAGTTCAGTTTGCACGTGGTTGTCTTTCTGGGCATGAGGCAATGGGACAATCAGGAGAGCCAGGGACCAGCTGCTGGGTGCACTGGGTATCTAAGGCCCATTACTGGAGAGAACCATAGCGCACATGTGTGTCTTCATGTGCCTGGAGGGATCCCTACATATACAACTTTTCCTCTGATGTGTTTCACCCTGATCAGCCAGAGAGAGTGAGGCCATTGGTGCTCTTTGTAGTTGTGCAAGTGCAGAGTGTTACAGTCCGTGCTGATCTGTGTGTCCGTCTGTTTATGTGTGTGTGTGTTGTGTATCTGCGTGTGCACGTGTGCACTGGGATCACCCGCTCCACCTGCCTGCTGACCGCACCTGGGGAGCTGCAGCAGCCCCACCGCTGTCCGTCTGCTGTCTGCAGCAGCTCCTTATGTTGCTCACTGCCTTTCTGTTGCACACAAACACAGCCCTGATATTTCTTCCTCCGTTTACTGCTGCAACAGGCTTTCCTCAGGTGGGGAGGCAGGAGCTGTAATCTCCTCCAAGGCTGATGCAGTCAGTGTGAAGTGGATGAGCTGTCAAAGGGGCTGGCATCCTTCCCCCCACTGGGGACCAAACCTGTTGTCCCTGAGGTTTTCCATCTGGCAGGGAAGAAGCAGTCCTGAGGTTACTCCTGAGCTCAGCTCCCCTGTCCTGAATTACTTAATAAAATGAGCTTCCCAATCAGAGATTTTGTTGTTTTCCCACTATGTTAAGCATACTGTTGTTTTTAAAGATGGCTTTATAGCATTTAGCTTAGGGATGGGCATCATCCCATGGCTGATGCAACAGATTTCATAGTAAATTTGTCAAAAATGAATGAGTGTTAAAAACATGCTAATAAAATATGAATAGAATGACCATTTACAAATGTATGAGTCTTTTCTATGCTTATCATAATATAGCTAATTAGGTTTTTCTTAATTATGAGAGCATTCATGTGTTCATTTAAAAACTAAAAGGCAATTTTTAAAAAATTCAATGGAAATTAAAATAATGATTTAAAATTCTAATTTGATCATAGGGATCTGTTTTCCACTGAAAGGACCAGTTGCTGGAGAGTTTTGTGGTTTTTTTGTATTATGTGTGAAATGGCTCTAACATGTCAAATACCCTCTATAGAATTTTTTACAAATTTGAAGGTTTTCACAGACAATTGAAAGTTTGTAATGAAAAATAATTTAGAACATGAGTCTTCTCTGAAAAAAAAAAAAATATAGTTTTAGTTTCCCAAATCATTATCTGACTTCAGCAATCAGCCTGTAAAATTCAAAACTTACTAGATACAGAATGCCAAACAGTCCAATTCACAGCAATCTTTACAGTTGTACACAGCACGTGATAACTGTTTTACAACCCCTGGATTAGGTATGGGGAGGAACTGAAAAACGTGTGCCTCCGCTGCAGACCCTAAGGGGGTTGTATCTTGCTTAGCCTTTTTAGTAGGGCCTGTAGCAATAGGACAAGGGGTAATGTTTTTAAACTAAAAGAGGGTAGATTTAGTTTCGATGTTAGAAATAAATTCTTTACTGTGGGGGTGGTGAGACACTGGAACAGTTGCCCAGAGAAGCTGTGGATGCCCCATCACTGGAGGTGTTCAAGGCCAAGTTGCATGGGGCTTGGAGCAACCTGGTCTGGTGGAAGGTGTCCCTGCCCAGGGCAGGGGCGTTGGAACTCGATGATCTTTAAGGTCCATCCCCACCCAAACCATTCTATGACCCTATGGTTCCGATTCTATGATTGAGTAAGTAAACTTTTAGATGTCTCAGTCTGAGCTGAGCACCTTCAAAGTCTGGTTAAAAGAAGCAGGCATTTCTAGAGGATGATTTGTCTTAATGATCTATCTTCAGAGGAAGAGGAATTGCCCTCTGGAAATAACTGTGTCTTTCAACAGACTGTAAAATGATCCAATAGTGAATAATTCAGACCCAGAAATTCAATTTCTCAGAAAATCTACACTTAAATAGATGGCGTCTGTACTCTATGTGCATAAACACACAAGCCCAGAGGATAATGTGACAAAGCAACAAAAGTAATGCTGGGCATGTATGTGCCTGAGCAGAAGTCAGGAGAGCACTGTATGGAGCCACATACTTCGGGCATCCAAAATCACCAGTTATCCCCAGAACAACATGAGAACTTTCCCTGCGGGTATGAAGTGTACCTAGTTTGAGGAGGTCATCCATATGCCCTTCATTCTTTGTTTATAGACTTACATCTTTATGTGATGTAACTTGATTGAAAAAGGCCAGCAACCTTCCTGATACATTTTGTATGGAAACCAAAATACTATGTTTCTGCTCAGCAATTATAGTGTCCTCATATATATGGACTCACGTATACATGTTTTAACCTGAAGCTTAATTGAATGTTGCTCCTGCATATCACACAATCTAAAGGAAATTAATGAGAGATGTATAGGTATACATACATACCTAGTGGATTATTTTCTGCTGTGGTACAGCTATCTATACTTTCTCTTCCAGGCATTCCAGTTAGTCATAACTGTAATAATGCTATTTTGAGACATCAAAAATAATTTTCCTTAATCACAGCTGCATATGGTGTGCTACTTTTGGTTGGGGTTTTTTTTGTTTGTTTTGTTGGTTGGTTGGGGTTTTGGTTTTTTTGTGGGTTTTTTTGGGGGGTGTGTGTGTGTTTGGGTTTTTCTGGGTTTTTTCTTTCTTTTCCATGTATAACATGCTTTGTAGCATCAGATGATCTAATGCACCAATCGAACCACAGCTGGAAAATCCCACAGAGAGCAGCTCCAGTTTAATGTGTATTGCCATAATACTTCCGTGGGCTGTGTCCATGCTTTCACTTCCAGCAGTGCACAGGGGACAGCAGTGGTGCTCAGTCCCAATAGTGGGCTCAAGCTTGATGTGACCCATTCTGATCTCCGCCTGGTCCTCTTTGGGTGAAGGATTTGGCTTTGGGTGAAATTCCCTTGGGCGAAACCTCAGTAGGAATGAGTGGCAAAATTCCCACTAACTTCACAGGGAGCAAGATTTTACCCTTAGGGTAAGTTACTGTCCTACCAGAGCCCAGGTTCTCAAGGAAGCCATGTGTCCTAGTACCAAAGCCTGAAATCAGGGCTCTGCTTTTTCCACACAACCAAACAGCAAAGCTGGCTTACACAACCTGAAAATCTGATCTCTTGATTTCCTTTCAGTTTTGTGAAATGCATATGAAACTTTATCTGATGATAGCAGTTTTAGGTTAAAAGTTTTGACTATTTAGTCTTTTGCATTAAACTAACAAACGTGAAGAGACACTGTTTCAGTACTGCTAACAAGTTATATTTTTACAGGTTAACTAAAAACTGTTGCAGCTAGTTGTTGTGCTCAGTATTTTGTTTTATGGTCAAGGAGGAAACAACTCATATATAGAGACAGGTATTTATTTTTAGTATAATTGAAACCTTAGCAGTCTAATCCAGGAGTCATTATTACTCCAGATACAATTATTACAGAAAAGAAATATGTCTGTGCAGAAAAGGTTTCCATCATAGTAGTATTAGTAATACAGCTAAAACTGTGGCATGCACATTGCTTAGTTGATACTCCTTCCCTTGGTGTAATGCTCCTCCTTCCCCAGCTCCACGGGATCTGAGGGCTGCTGCTTTTGCTCAGGTGTTAGAGTTGGAGGGGTTATGGGGAGTTGTTGGCATAACACAAGTCCTTCACAAGGAGGGATTTGGTGTTCACATTGACGATTTCTTCTTCCTCACTCTAGGATCTACTTGGGTTCATTTTTACATGTTAGCTAACATGCTTTTACATCTTAGCACTTTCTTAATTGGTCTGCACTCCACGTCAGATCTGACTTTGCTAAATATAGAGCCTTTCACACATAGTAGTTAGTTCCTTTGTTCTTCTTGTTGCCCCTAAACCCAGTTTTGTCCAGCTCCAGCTCTGCATTTCTCTAGCTGGCGCTGGTGAGTTGTTTATAGCTGTGAGGCCTCCAGTGCCAAATCTGTGCCCCATCTCCTGTCGCCTGGTCCTGGGACTCCTCTATGCTGTACCCTGCTCTCACAGGCCCCAGAGCCTCTGCTGTCCCACCAGGCAGTATTTCTCCTACTGCATCACTACTGTGCAGCCACAAAACTAAAGTGGTACCATACAGTGAGAAGCAAAATGAACCAGATTAGCCACAGGTACCTGTTCAGAAGGAAAAAATGCAGTTACAGCTAAAGCATGTTAAAATGAAGCTGCAGGTCAGGCAGAGCAAGCTGGACAGGGTTCAGCACTGAGCCTTGGCCAACCCAGCACAAAACCCATGGCCAGATACTGGCAACAGTGATGCCATGTTGCAGAACTGTGCGGGCACACAGTTTTGAGTCCTGCTGTTGAAGCGGATTGCTAGTTCAACATACCGAATGCAGCACGTGAAAAGGAAATCTATGGAAGATATTAATTTCCAGCTCATCATGGAAATGAACTTTTTTAGCACTAGAGAAGGAAGGAAGAAGTTCTCCAATGTCCTCCTAAATCTAGATGGAGGTGGGATGTTTACATGAAATTTATGGGAAGGTGTTGAGGATAGTTGTTGGAAGGATTTAATTTCTGTAAAGATAGGAGTCAAGACTGAAATATCCCCTCTAATGTATATTCACTAATCTTTCAATGTTTTCATGCAGAAAGCTTGTTCAAAGTATCTTTTTGTCTGATGCACCACAGATATATTTATTTCTGTATTCCGGACACTGTAGATACGAATGATGTTAAAAAGACATACACCGTAGCTTTTCTTTTCTCAGGCTTCTTTTGCTTGCACCTTCAGACTTCTCGCTGAAGAATTACTTTGGTTATTTATGCTGCTCAGTTCACCAAGAATAAAGCTGTATTTTCACACAGACCTAAAATTGACTGAGCTCATAAAATACCTCACGCTCTGATTTGTGTTTGTGGTGGAGGCAGTTCTTCATACTTTTTAATGTAGGTCTGAGTCCTTTTGCATCATTAAAAGTCTTATTTAAATTTGTTGTAGGACTAAACTAACAGAAGTGATCTGACAGAGACTTCTTTCCTAGCAGGCCTTGCTTCTGCCATTGAGTCTGATAAATTACTTAAATGCTAAACAGAAAGAGGAATGATGACTGGACCTGCTTTATTAAAAGAAATCAAATTAGCAGCAGGGCTGACCAGCTGTAAGCACCCCTCACTGAAGAGCCAGCCCAGTCTGCGGGAAGGCCCCACACATCAGTCTGGATGGGGTTCACAGCCTGGCCATGCTGCCGGGATGGAGGGATGTGTGGGGATTTCTTGCTACACGAGATGCCCAGTTAGCTGGGGAGAGCCCAACAAGAGCTCACAGAATCCCATGGGGGCAGACAGAATTTCAGGGTCTGGGGGCACACAGCCCGTTTCTTTCACTGCTGAGAACGCTCACCTTGAGCATGCAGAGGTCATTAGGTTAGTGGAGGTGGACTCTATTAATTGATGACATGTTTGGTTTTGGGTTTTTTTGCTTCCTCTGAAGATTAGGTGGGAGAAAGGGAAGGGCTTTCCGGCATGCCTACTTGAGTGCTCACCTGGAGGTGAGACCCCACTTCCCCTTCAGTGGCAGCCCGGTTTAAATCCCCAGCATAAATCACTTCAAACCCAGGCCCCCAGGGAGCATCCGACTTCCAACCTTTTTCTTTGGCCAGGAATACAGGGCAGCAGAAGCCACGAACTAAACCAACCTGAAGAGGTTTGGGCCTGGGTAGGTCCTTGACATGCAACATCCGCTGCCAGAGTTGCTCTGCAGGTGCAGACCCACCGATACCCACTCTCGCCGAACGGCTGCCGGGGAAAATGCCCCATGGTGGGTGTCCCCCGGGCTGGACAGTGACTGTCTGGGAGCTTCAGGAGCATACTACTGCTTTTAAGTGTTCAATTTGCATCTTAATCTCATCTTAATCTCATTTAAAGTCCCTGAAGTCTTCGGTGAATATTATCCTGAAGTGTGGCAATTCAGTGAATGTTATGCATGAAAGCTAACACCTTTAAACTTGTTAAAAAGTGTTAGCTGAAAGGTCTGGCATCTTAAATTAAGAGTATTTCAAAAAGGTTGTGATATCAGCATTCTATGGGGAAATATCACTTCTAGAAAAATCAGGAAAATATTTTTATAATGTTTGACATTTTTACATTGAAATAATGGCAAATACTTATGTTCCCTTATTCTCCCACCTCCCCTCCCCAGCTGGAAATGTGAGTAAAATAAATAAAAGAAGCATTTTAAATCTTCAGATATATTATTTTTCTATCACTAACAAGAAGAAGATGCTAAAAACCTAGAAGAGCAGTTAACTTTTTCCAATGAGAAGTTAACTTTTTCCCCATGGGAAGTAAGGAAAAGTCTTTCTCCTCCTCTTCCTCTTTTAATTTTGATTTCTTCTCTTACTCCAGTGGCATGGAGGGCAAGGAGTGTGAGACAAGGGAAAAAATGAGAGGGAGTTTTTGTAGAATGAAACATTAACTGTACATTTCTGTTAATTTTGAAATTTTGCTTAAATGCAATATAAAGACTTTAAAATATTTTATTTCTTTGAACTCTCAAGTTGTTATAACTTCTACAAAACAAACTGTTTAAAGTTTTTGTATTTAAGTGTTCATGTCAGGGAACTTACTTTTCTAGAAATGGCTAAATTTTAGAGTATCTACATTTCTCAGTATTTCCAGATGAAAGTGCATATTGTTGCTACATTCTGAATATGTACCTTTTTGAAAACTAGCTGGAACTAAACACCTGCAATATTTGAATATACTTTTTAATGTCATATTGGCTAAGCAAGAAAGCAAGCATTTCAATAACAGGATGAACGTCCAAGTGTGTCACATGGGGGCAAAGCACATAATATGGTTTTGGTAGAAAGCAGCAGAACATCATACCCTTTTAGCGATTAACTAATACATGACCATAGGAATGGCCCTAAGTTTTAACATTTGGAAAATGTTTTCTTAGACTGCAAGCAGAAACTCGTGTGAATATGAAGCCTCACTAGGTTTAGATGTTTGTTATATCTCCCACAGCTATTTATTTTCTTTCTACCTGTCTCCTTTTCATTCTCTTCCCACCATCTTCCTGCCCCTGCCTATCAGATTTCAGAATATCAGAGACACTTTATGGGACAGTAAAGTTACTGCTGGTTAGTACAAGGCACATTGCTACCTTACCTACCCATATTATGGCTGAGTTTACCCATATGGACAAAAATACCGACTGATTTATGCATAGCAGATCCAGGAAATTTGTGGTTACCCATGTTAATTTGTATGTTTGTGGAAGGAAAAATAATCAGTAGATTATTTTTTTATGTGCTTTTGCTTGTTGAATAGTTTAATTTTTCACATACATTATTTACTTTCCTTTGGTGGATTTTGAGAGAAACCAGCTCTCATAAAAATTTTAGATGGGCATTTTGTGACTTGTTGAGGTGAGCATTAAGCTTCCTGGCTTCTTAAAAATAACTCTCATTATTCATGTTACAAACAGGCTAACCACATAGGCCTTGTTTGCCCTTTTTGTCTTTTACAGGTTAACTGAATGATTAAGGAGTTCACTGAAGTGAGTATTATAGAACAGGAAGGCCAAAAAGCCCATCATCAGAGCCACTCGGGTCACTTGGCTTAATGACTAACAAAGAACACAGTCCGAAAAATATTTTATTCTACAGAGTGATTTGGTTCTCATGCAAATGCGTAATTACAGAAATGACCCAGATTGTTTATCCCAGAGAGCATCTGTTCTGGTTTTCTGGAGTCGTTTAGTTTGGCAGCTTACTATCAAAAGCAATTTGTAGCTGGTATATTGAGCTGACCAGTCTGATAATTAGGCCGGGCATTTCAAATAAAGTGTTTTAATACCTTATTATAAAGTTTGTACCACATGCACCTTGAATATTCTGCCTTAAATATTCAGTCATACGGTTATATTTTTGAAAGAGAGCAAGGAATGGATCCATAAATTTATTAATAAATTCTCCCTTTTTGGTTACCTGTTATGCACATTTCAACTCACTGTATAATATCATAATGGATATCTGTAAATAAATAAATATTTACCTTATTGTCAAGCTATATTGCTGCTTCTGCACTTTGAGTATTTTGCTTCTGCCTTAGACCTCAAATCATTAGGCTCCCTTTTACTAATTTCTTCGCTTTGGTTTTTGTAAACTTAGTCACTTGGAATAGGAAAACCTGGTAAATCCAAGAAAGTCGTTAGTATTATTTTGACATGTTTTTTGTACTTTCTTTCCAAGTAAAGTAATTTTCTACTCTCTGTGAGATATGTAAAACAATAAACAAACCTGCTTACTAAGGCTTCTGGTATTTGACACAGTCTTTGCCTTAACAGCGCTGAAATATGATTGGGTCTTACTAAAATAAGATCACATTTATTTATCCTACATTAAACAGCATGACCTTTTCCATACCACTTTACATGTCTCAGATTTGCTAAAAAAGACTCCACGGTGTGACTAATGAACCTTTTGCTCACGGTGATGGAATCTCCACACAAAGTCTGTAGCTGTCCCTCCCCAGGTATCCCAAAGAAGCCAAAAGGAATTTACTGTTGGTAGATATGGGGGTAATGCATTACAGCATTTCCATTTTTTTAGCCTGATGTGGTCCCTTCTCCAGTCTCTACACGTAGTTCGCTTTCCTGGGAGGAGACTAACAAAGGAAATAGAAACCAGCAAAACAAACCGTACACTGCTGCTGTGGGCGCCACACACCCAGGGGTACATCCATATCTGCACCTACCAAGGGGATGAAAGAAGCTCATTTAGTCTCACCCAGCATGGGCTCTGCTGCACTGAGGATATAGTTGCAAATGGGTGACAGTGCAGTCCCAGCCATGCAGATCTGCTCCACGTCCCCTGGGCCTCAGCGTGCTCCTGTGGGTTCAGGGGTTGCCACCTGGCTATGGCTGCAGGCGTTCAAATGTAACGTTAAATCCAAGGAGGGGGTTTGGCCCAGAGGGACTGCCGGAAGACCCATTTTCAGTAAAAGCCAGATTTCACCCCAAGCTTCTATCTTTCCAAAGATGTAATGTTATTTTGCATAAACTTATATTAAACTTTTCTGTTATGGCCAGATTCCAGTTCTGAGATGTCCAATTTTTGTCAGTTAAATGTACAAGGAACTTCAGGATTATTTGTGATGGAAAGTTATGTATTTTTTGCTGCTGTTCAGCTTGCTTGCTGACAGACATGCCTGTCTAGATATTTTCACCCTTTCCAAAATTAATTTTCTATTCTCACATCACAGAGGGCTTTCATTGCTAGGTAACATACAACACACCTGTGTTCTCTTATCTCCTCTCACTGCTTCCTATTTAAACTTGCATTTCATTCCCAAAGTGCAGCCACATTGTCTGTCAGCTTCAAATAACAATTTTCTCTCCTTCCTATCTGACTTAATTTGCACAATTTAATTTTGGTTAACCTCTCATCTTCAGAAGGTGAAAGACATGAATGTGTAACACCTGGCACAAATTTGTGCATGGAAGCACAGGACAGGGAGTGGTAGCAACTCTCATGCAATACGAATTATGCCCCTGATCTGGAAAAACACTTAAATGTACACTTGTTGTAAAACACAAGAAATATTCACATATATAACTTTGAATACGTGTATAGCTGTACTGCAGGATTACTGCTACTGTTTTTAAGAATAGATCACGTGCTTTGTGTTCTGATACTTATTCATAGTGTAAGACACTGATACCTTATTTTAACAGTATTTTTTCTTTGTGTAAACCAAGAGGTAATTCAGAAGCTATAGGCATGTTTGTAATTTTTTTCCCTGTCACTCAGTGCTATGCAGAAGGAATGCATTCTCTCAAACTTCACACACAGACTAGTTTCCATTTCTTATACATCCATAGGTATACTGTCTCATAAGCAAAAATAATATCAGATTTCTTAAGGAACAAGAAATAACATTTTTAAGGAAGTTTCAAGTATTAACATTTTTTAGATGTGGCCATGTACTATTTTTGGAAATGGAAGGAAAAAAAAAGATAAAGACTAGCTTTTAACCTACCTATTCTGAAACTACAGAAACAAACCCCTTAATAAACAATTTTATTCTTCGCTGAATCAACAGGCAAACCTCTGTAGCCTATGCCTTTTACATGCTGGTACAGAATGTTCTATTCACCCACTTATTAAAGAAAAATAAAGTACTCTCTGACACAGTGGAAAATATTTTAAGTCCTGATTCTAGCAACATGTAAGGTTTAAAAAAGTGCTTTTAACTGTTGCTTTTAAGAAGTTGTTTTCTGTTTCCCTTTGGAGGCATTACATCTATCATATTGCAATGTTGCTCATTCATTGTGCTCAAGTGCACTATTTGATGTAGCTGATGTTGCTTGTCCAAAATGTGCACCTGGGAAATAACAGGGAAAGATTTTGAATGCAGTATTTCATTACAGACTGGTTGGGGATGATGACATTGTTTTTGGTTTTTATTTATTTATTTTTACTCTAATGAACTCAAAAGTTATTCTTTTGAAGTATGAAGAAGTAGCTGTGATGACCAGACAGAATTACATTTGCTTGATCAAATAGTTAACAACAAGATACAGAGCAAGCTGAAGGAGAGTATTCAAAAACAGTGGGAAGAAGATGAGTGGTGATTTGCAAAAGATTAACAGGACACATTTTTTCAGTAATTTGTTTGGTAGTCTGGACACGTGCAGCATCTCTGATTCTTCAGAGGTACATGTGCAGTGTTGTGCAAATGTGTGTGTCACAGCTTACTCAGGGAATCTCTGGAGGAGTTATGTCCTCTTATTAGGATGTCCTTTTTGAAATACTTAGCATGGAAAGCAAACTACAACTGAAGTGTTACAGTCGGTAACATAACATAGCCTAATAAGGGTCCCATTCATCAAAACTGTGTGTCTGCATGTATTGTTATTTATTTATTCATACAAAAATATTATATTCTGATTATTTCAGGTAAGTACAGTGTGTATAATTGAGTTCAGCGCAGAATGTGATATGAGTCTAATGGGGCATATTATAAGTGTAATGTCTGCAAGGTACCAGAAAACCAAAGGACATGAACAAAATTACAGACCACTCCAGTTCCACACAGGTTTATATCTCTCAGCAGGTGTAAGTTACAAAAAGATTCCTTTATGCATTACTTAGCATATAGAAAATTACATTACCAGACTACGCCAACATTTCTACAGTGTCTAATACGTCTCTAACATTAGAAAACACTATCTTCACCACCTTTCACTTCACTTCTCTTGCAGTCTTTCTATATTTTAATCAAGGATCCTAAAGCCATTGGCTGGGTATAGGCTCTGGCTTCACATGTGAATCAAGTTTGTAAGATCTCAGCTTGATTTGAAATAAGAGATTGAGTTATTTTCTTTACCAGCAGACCTTTCTCTGATGGCCTGCAGGTTCTTTTAATACTTCTAAAGGCACAGAGGGTGGATGGGTGGCCCCTTAGACTCCTCCTGTGGTCAGCAGGGAAAGAAATGGTCCTTTGGGGAATGACTTGCCATTTGGGAATAGCATTTAAGGCAGATGAAGTGAACTGTCCTCTGAATGTCCCTCTTTCTTCACTGACCACAGAGAGACAGGCTTGGGCTCAGTGCCCGATTGACATAGCCAGCCGGTGCTGGACAGAATGCATCCCACCCCACAGGTAAATGTAAGGTGTTTGGTGGCCAGCAAGTGCTGAGGCATCCATGGGGAATCCTCTTCACAGCCTTGCCACTGCCCCTGCCACCCTGTCCTCTGCCACCAGAGACACAGGGGTGCCAGGATTCGGTGGCTGCAGGCCCTTGGAACAACAGGCCATGGACATTTACATAATAAAATGCTGATCTTCAAGCACTTTTTAACTGCAAGAGATTAACAGCAACAGCAATAATGCAGGAATCAGTAAAAATGTAAAATTGAATCTCTAGCTGGCTCTGGTCAGCACAAAACTCAAGACATTTTAAATAGGCAGTTGAAATGCCGTGCACTTCACATGCAATTCACAGCAAGTGTAGTTAGGCTAAGTTTTCTGGTCTAACTTCTGTGTAAGTAATTACGTGCAGCTAATGAAGTTGAAGTTTCCCTAGCAGGGTGTTCCTACCCCACGTTGCTGCAGTAGGTCGCTGTGGGCCTGTGGGGGGCAGGAGGCACCGCCATGCCAAGGCGGGATTGGAGCCAGCGTGACATGCAAAGGCCTGGTGCCATCGAGGAAAGGATTTCCCCTCTTTAAAGTCTCTTTGTGGTAAGGCATTTTTATAAAGCTCTGCTCATTTGTTGGAGTATGCCCAGCTAATGCCACTGTCCATCACACTGGCCTAGCTGCACTGGAAAACGGGATGGTTTTCAGAGGAAATATTGCCTGGAGTAAGATGTAAAGTTTTAGCTACGTGTTCATACGCTTCCACAGCAATGCTCTGTATCCCCCTCTGTCCCGGTTCCCAGCTGCCTGCCTGGACTGTCCTGCTCAGGTCTGACAAGTACAGGCCTTAGGGCAGGCTCTGGAGAGCGCTTCTGTGCTTTAAATACCTTCCATACCTGGACCACTGTGTTTGTCTGAACAGCACTAAATTAAAGGGAGTTATTCTTGTATTTCATTAGTACTTCATAAACAGTGTGATGCACAGCATTTGTTTTCCTGTTCAAATGCATCCTTTGCATTATGTTGCCCTTTGTTCTTTACCCTTCTCTTCTTATTAAGATGCTTTCTAGAACACAGTAAATCATGTTCATAGGGCTAGAACATCCATTTGGAATTTGTCTCCTAGCATAGCACATATAATTTATTATCTGAAATAAATCTACAGTGTATTAATGAGTACATTGTGGATGTGTGGATGTTTATTTTGGTATTACTCAGATTTAGAGTAGGATGGCCATAAGGTCACTGTGCAGTCAAGGAGCGCAGCATCTGGGTAAGGAGCTTCGCTGAAAGTGCTCAGAGCTAGTAGCTCGGGTTAGAGCTGTGCAGAACCCACACCTTGTTCTCAGCTCCGTGACGAGTTGTTTTTCCAAGCTGGAGATCAAAAGGCAGCAGTGAGCCAAAAGATTTGCCCTGCAGAAAGTGGGGCAGGGAGGAAGTTACCAGCAGCTGCGTGCTGCCATGGGCTGGTGGAAAGCCAGCATGCGTAGCCCTCACGTCCTGACTTGTTTCCTTGAAGCAGGGAAGGGAGAAGTTGCAGCTACTGAGGGGCTTCAGGAGGCTAACAAGCAGGGGCAAGATACACGTGTTCACTGTAGTAAACTGATTTCTAACCAACCAAACCATAAGGAGACATTTAGATAATTCAGTATCACAACAGGCACCGATACGTGAAAGGGTAAGCGGACAGCTCATGCAAAGCACAGTGGAAACATTGACTTCTTGCTTGAAAGAGGCTCATGCTGGATACTGCAAAAGGATCCAACTCTTACACAGAGACTGTGGCATACAGAGTAATTTTAATAGCTAACAGTTTTGATTTGAAGTGTAGTCAAATAGAAGTGGAGAACAGTCAAGGCTATTTTGATGAAAATACTGATTTAGATACTATTTTCTCTTTAGGCAAGTTGTAGTTGATGGGCATCTTTGAGTATTGCTTATTGACTCTATTAGAGATGCTGGGTTTTTACACCTGTTGTGACTAGAAGAAATTCCAGCCACATAGGCTGAAACATTTATTCTCATATATTTCGGCCTTATCATGAGATAGAAAATAAAAATAGTTGAAAATAAAAATAGCTGAAATAAAGTCAAATGAAGTCATACACTTCCTAGAAGCCAGTCATCATATTCCCATGGCATGTTGTGGTAAAGTTAAGTCTCTTTGATTTTTCACATTTCTTGAGAAAAGTGTTCAGGTTTATGCTGATAAGTGGGCAACAATTCCCATATACCACAAAGCACTAGAAATAGATGCTTTCATATTTTACATTTTTTAAAACTAAACTAGAGGCATCCAACACAGAAAAAGCATGGATTTCTGCCTTTTGAAAACAATAAATAACTGCTTGCACAAGTATTATTTCTATCACCAACATTCTACCTTACATTTTAGTAAGGTAGCTCATCCCATAGTTGAAATCCTGTTAATGTCATCTATCTGAATCAGTGCAAAATGTCCATTGTGGCTGGAGACTTCTGGGTGTGGGATGACTCTTACCTTCTCTCCCCCTTTTGCAGTGTGGGCTGGTAAGGACTCTTCTTGGAGAAGCTCTGTTGTAAGAGGCACAGATAGGGGAGGGAGTTTCTCATTTATGCCCATCTGCTTGCACAGCAGCTTGGACATCTGTCAGAACATGACCCTACAAACCTCACACATTTGGAAGAAAAACGGATGTGTGATGATTGGGGCACAACCTTCCACTGCTGCTGTCTACGGCTTCTTCCTGTGTGATGGGGATGACACTTGCCTTCCCTGAGGTACTACTGCTCCTCAGCTGATGGCTGACGATGATCATTCCCTACTCTGAAAGGATGTTGTAAAACAATCACATTTCCAAGAAAATGTCAGTCTGTGCAAGCTTGTTGATAAATTACTGTTAAATATTAACAAAATGTAAAAGGAGTGGGAAAGGAAGATCCCCACTTCAATTTTATCCTGTGCCATGCTGGCTCTGTCTGATATTGCTTCTAGCACACCTGCAAAACTGAGAAAAACAATTGAGCTATACTCTCTGGAACAGATCCTTTTGGGGAAAAAAACCCAACGAAAAACACTATGCTCAGAGTTAAAGTCCTTAAAATATTCATAGTATCTTGTCTCCTCATCAAAAGCTACAGGAACCCTTTAGGATATGACAACATGCTGTAGTGCTTAGGGGTGATGATGATGATCACATATATGTGTGTCTGTATATATATTCTTTAAAAAAAAAATCTGGTAATTATATAGCTATATAGACAGAGATACAGAGATATCATCTGATGTCACTAAACCTATTAAAATGGCAAAAGAGCGATTGGCTGAAGTTGGGTCCAGACAAGATTCAGGTGATGCTGGTCAAACAGAGATGTCTTTAAAGACCAAAGCTCTGTTCCTAGTTTCTGCCAAGGACATTGGGCCCTCACTTGGCCAACTGGTGCCAGGCTTTGGCTTTCTATCTGGTTCCTCACAGGGAGTGGGTCATGAGGTTGAACAAGTTTGCAAAAATGCCTTCTTGAATCTCCTCTTTGCTGGTGATCTTAGCAAGCACTTGGCCATGGTATTTGTCTCATCCATGCTGGCACAGAGTAACTTGCTGGAGCCAAAGCTGATCCACAGGCTGCTTCCAGCCAGGAGCCTGGCTGGCCACTATCCTCATGCTGTGGCTACTGTGAGCTCCCCAAGCTGGCTCCAATCTCACTCAGCCTCCACCACCAGGAATATGCCTTGGCTTCAGTTTTCAAATCAGTTAACGAATGTACCAATCCCCAGCGATGCCAAAATTTGTGATGACAGCTCTAAGCCCAGGTGATGGTCGGGATGAGAGGGCCAGAGAGGTAATGTGGGAAAAACCCCAGTCTTGTGGAAAAGCATTTGCCACTGCAGCAATTCTCGGCACTGGGAGCTGATCCTGATGTTAGGAAGCTGTATTCCAAGGGAAAACCTCTGCTCCAGTTGTGGTGCTAACAAATAAAATGCCCCATTTAGTCCTCAGCTCCTTTCACTTCTCTCAGGATGAAGCAGAGAAAAATCACCCATCAAAGTAACTTTCTTAGGCAGAGCTCTGTCTTTATAACATGCATGAGACTCCCTGAAACCCACCAGGGAATTTGCTGTTGCTACTGCTTTTGCATGAAGTACTTTCATATGTTATAGTGGTAAGCGACAGAAGAAAGCTCTGAAAGAGGAGAAATTCATAGCTACCTTTAAAGGACAATAAAGTGAAAAGGACCAATTTACGGATAGTTGAATAAACGTAAGCTAAATAGGATCATCTTTCCTCAGGTCTGACAGAAACGTGGTTCATTTTCAATAGTCATAAGCTTTGAGTGTTAACAACAGCATCTTGAGGGATAGCCCACTATGTTACACACACAGATCCACTCCACCCTCCTTGGACAAGGATATTAGGGAACAGCTAATAATGTTACCTGTGGCATGTTATGAAATTTATTCACAAGCTGTGTTGGGAAAGGCACACCCTTTCCTAGGAAATTTCTGAGATATTTACTTGCTCCTGCAAGGAGCAGCTCAGAGTGATGGTTGGTGGGTCTGCTGTCTCCATCACTGACTCAGCACTGTGTAGCTGAGGTCTGGAACTGTTCCCAAAGCCAACACCAAGACAAATATTCAGCATTTCTCTTCACTCCACATTTCTTATTCCTCTTTTACCAGGTTGGTTGCTTCCCAGTTGACCCATCTGACATTCATTCCTGCCAGTGACAGACAGCTCTCCTTGGAAGAACAAGAGAAAAGGGAGGGGGGGGAAAAAAAAAAAAGTGAGCTTGAAGCTGTGATACAGGGCTTCATGTACCAAGCATTGCCAAAATAAATTCCACACTCAGCAATAGCTTTATCCCATAGTACTGCCAGTCCCATACTTCAAGGCAGGATTTCCCTGTGTCAGTACAGGTATTTTAGCATTTCCCTTCGAAAATAGCTTCTCAACCTAAAATTAACTTTTAGGGTGGGATCACCCCACTGAAGATGCATTTTTAGGGAATATAGACGCAATATGAAGGCTTCTTCACCATATTGTTCCCTGTAGCCATGGCAAGTCAGAGCCCCAGCAACCTTCACCTGATGGTAAACCCCAGGGATTTGCAGTATGCTCTTTTCAGTGGCTCATGTGTTCATCTCTGTCCACATTGGGCTATTCTCAAGACTCTGAACGGGGAGGGAACGGGCTTTCTGGGCTGCCAGCAAGGCGGCCACAGCTAAAGTGCTGGTGCTCTCATGTGCATAGGAATCAAGGCTAGCTGCCAATGCCAGATCACATCAGGTTAAAATGCTCCTTCAGCTCAATACCCACCTACCAGAACCAACACAGTCTGCCTTATCCTGGGAGTCACTGTTTTCCTAACGAAGTTAACAGCTGGGAATTAACGATTTTGTTCCTATTTGTGCCGTGATCCCACATTTTCAACCATTTGGATTCATTTGCCACCAATAGACTTTTATTTTCCATTTGTCCTGAAATAACAAGGGTCTGTCCGTACAGTGGGCTTCCTTGGTCTTATGCTGAGAATTTGGAGATTAAAGCACACCCAATTCAGGCATGGCAAAAAATAAGCTGGAGCTGCAGACTACAAAAAGTGTTACTACTTGGCAAAATGTCCTTTCAATTCAAGTGGTTCTGATGCTGTCAAACCACCTGGGAGACCAAGCCTGCCCATATCCCTTAACGTGGCTAAAGAGGACTTCTGCTCCACTCCGCTCTGTTCTGCTGGGGAGGGGACAAATGCTCCGGGAGCTGCTGAGCTGTCCTGCCGTGTCCCATCAGGAAAATTGTCTCTCCTCATTTAAAGCTCCTGCCAGAGTTGGCAGCCCTTACTAAATTCACTAGAAGGGCATTTGAAGGTGGTCTGACAGGGAAACATGGATAACAGAGAAACTTATGTCACTCCTACTTGTGTTCTTAGAGAAAATATGACTTCTTCCTGTGAGGCAGGATTCATCAAATACATTTGAATTTTACATACATTTCAACAAGAAAGAGTACAGAGAATCCTGTGCATCAGCTGGAGGAGTCTGAGAAAGGGTTTTTTTGTGTGTTGTCCATAATAAGTGGTAACATTACTGATATTGTTATATCTTCTTAGCGAATTACTGTTTGGTTTCAGTTGCTTGCTAGGTTTAATTCATCCTACCTGTCATATCACTACAGATTTTTGCTGATTGTTCATGTTGTGGTAATAGATGTAACACCACCTGACTTGTACATCAGAGGTTAATATTTCCATTACAGTTTAATTTGCATTGCAGAGGTATATTCAAGGAAGCTGATTTCCATGTCTTGATAGAGGAAATTAATGGTAGAAATGATAACAAATTGTCAAATTACAGTTTTGAATATTAAGAATAAAAAGTAAAAGATGTGTAAGAAGCAACATTATGGTAATGTCAATGAGTAGAATGCCACCTCCTAAACTGCAGTTTTCACACATAGCAGCCAAAGGGTTTGTGTGGGTGCACTCTAGCTCTACAGCATGCCAAAGGTGCAGTAATAATTTTATTCTCTAGGTAACCTAGACTGCCATAGCACTGCTTCTTACAATGTACTTTGAATAGGGAGGATTTCACTAGCCCTTCAGAAGATATGAAACGTAAATTCATAAAAGCCTGGTTAAAATATACAGAACAAGTATCACCCGCTGGAAGCTTGTTTTATGTTACTGAATGAGATACTTAGAGAGCCAGTAGCTTTGGTTCTGTTATTTACACATCATATCACAATATAATTTTCTGTATTTTATGAAGAAAGAAACAGCATGATTGTTTTCTTTATCTTCCCTTCAGCAATATTGGATGTTGTCACAGGAAGGATGAATTACATCATTAGACTCTCTGTGGTAATTAATTCACTGAGGTTTCAGTGTAGCTCTACACAGTGAAGACAGGGATAGTTGCACCAAATATGCAAAATCAAAATATTAAGTGAATCCCACATTTTTCTCCAGTGTGGCTATCAGTGTGTTGAGTGTGTTAAATTCCACAGCTCAGCTCATTGCTGCCTCTCTGTATCTGGACTTTTACATCTATTATATAACAGTTTAAAAGGTATCCTCTTTTTTGCACAGAGCCATGATAAGTATCACATAAATGCCTACATTTCACAACAGTGACATAACTTGTCTTTATACTCCACATATGGATGTCAGAAAACACCATGCACATAAATGACTACAATGTTTCCATAGAAACTAACGTACTTCAGGCAGAAAAATGGAACAAGGTTTATAAAATTTATTTTAAAAAAGCAGGTTAAAAAAATAAAGAAGGACAACAAGTCTTCTCGCATTTTTGTCAAAATGTTCAAAAGATATGTGCAATTCAACCCTTTATAAAGTATCTTTTAAAAAAGCTTAATTACTTGATGGTAATGACACTGTCCTGGACAACTAGACTGCTAGCTTACATATTTTGCTCTGTATCTCTGTCTCCAATAATGTAACCCAGACAGTGTTTTGCTTCCTGGCATCTTTACAGATGGTGCTGAGCACAGTGCAGAAGTGCCTCTGGCAAGCCTGTGTGCCCCACACGTGTCTTTTGAGGGGCTGACACAGCTCCTTCAGGGGGCTAAACCTTGCTCTTCAGCTTATGAGTTGTTTGTTGCTCAAAAGAAAAGCAGAACAAGTTGAGGAGGAGGCACTGCTACAGACTTTCCTTCATGAATTTTACAGGAAAAAATGGGAGAGGCAGAGCAGGCACCACCTCTCCACTCTCTCAGAGAAATTTCTGTGCTTGGAGCTGCAATGACTGGACTGAACAGGGACATTTTCTAACTGAGCTCTGCTGACAGGATGGCAGCATCCCTGTGGCCATGCAGTTTCTGGCACTCTCAGTATATGACATCCGTTTCCATGCTCACCGGCCACTGTTTCAGCATGGGGCTTTCGTGCTCGCCCTGGGTTGGAAATATTTCATGGTGACAGGAGAGCGGCTTCCCCCTTTTCGGCACCAGGCTGCCTGCTCCTTGGCAACTACATCTCAGCTGGCTGTCTCAGCTCCCAGTCCAGTTGAATCAGCACTGCTGGTGGGGCTGGTGCTGCCTCCTCTGAATTTGTAAGACCTGCAAAATGTATAGGCAAGTTTGAAAGGGTTACTGCAGCACAACAGGAGAAAGAATGAGTGGCATTTTTCCATATTGATTTTCTTTGAGGGATAGGGAATGGTTTTGTTTCACCTGGCTTGTCATCAGATCAGGTTTCCCAGCTCTGCCTCAAGTCTGATACAGACACAAGACAGATGTTGCTATACATTTTTCACTAATTTTCCTATCCAAGTCTCTTGGTCTTCCCTCTGATTCCTGCATAATTCAGGTTGCTTACAGTGGTTTGATGTTTCTCTTTGAATTTCTTCTTGTTTGTTTGCCATCCCCTTTGCCAGTGACTAAAATCACAATACTTTACCACCAGTCTCGGGGCTTCTACATCCATGCATCAGCAGCGCATTCCCAGGGCTCCTTTGCTCTAACTCCACTGTGTCTTCAGTGAGGCGTGCTTTCTTTCCCAGGCAGCAGCTTTCACAACCAAAACTAAAGAAAAGTCTAAAGGTACTCTTACTACTACCTATCCATCTATCACCTATTAAGAGCGAGGGGTTTGCATCATTTAATGTGGTGCCAGTGCTTAGAACTGTGTATCTGAGCTTCTTTTGGGAAGGAAAAAGTAACGAACTATGTAGTTATGAGGTGTCTGAGAGGACAGGGTCGTGGAATAAAAACTTTCCTACATTAGTCATCTCTTTAAACTAACTCAGGTTCACCACAAGCAAAACTGTTGTTACCTGTCAGCCAGAAAATTTAGCTCAGTTTCTAGCACAGCACAAACTACACAGCTGTCACCCTCTCTTGGTGGGCTCAGCAGTGAGAGATGTGGCACAGAGATTGAATTATTGTCTTGTTTTGAGAGCGGTCATTCCAGGTGAGAACTGAAACACACACATGGACTTCAGAAAAAAGCCAACAGGCAGTTCTAACAGGGCTGGATCTATCCATAAAGGATGTAGGCACTGAAGCATGTAATTTTGGAAACTTTGGTGTCTTCAGTGTCTTCTGATCCCTACTTTAGCTGCCAAGACCCTCAGCACCTTAGCAGTGAGCCCTCTGTACACGCTTACCCTGCCCTGCACCATGAAGGGAACAAAGGTGCCACAAAGGGATTCCTGCTTTCAAGCTAAGGGCAATATTGCAGCATCAGTCCTGATGTGCCTTATACCTCCCGTGAAGCCAGTCTAAGGCTGAAATAAGCATGAATTTCCATATAATAAAGCTAGCCATCTTTAAGGTTATTTCATCCTCCAAGTCAGTCTGCACTGACACAAACCCTTCGTTCCCTTAACTTTACATGCTTAACCTCCATTTAGAGAGAACTGCTGCAGCAATAGCAGCTCCAGCTGAACCTTCCTACTGCGCAGGTAGTATGTATCTGAGCAATACCAGTCATCTAGTCTGTCTCATCAGCAGCCCTTGTGAGGCCTGATGTAGCAAAACATTTTAGTCTGTATTGAATTTAAGTATGTGCTATCCCTCCTTGACTTCAACAGAATTACTTATATTGTTTGCAGGTATGAGCAAGCTTAAGCACTTTGTTAGACTAAATCTCTTTATTTTTGAAAATTACGGATTCTATTAAATAAAAGCAGAGTAGGAAATGCTTGCTGCAGTCTATTAAGCAGTGGGAGCCAGAGAAGGCTCAAAGAGTGGGTAAGATATAATAGCAAGATAAAATATATAGATTGAACTGACAAAGAGATGTTAGTGCTTGGATTCTTCTGCTCGTTGGGACTCATTTTGAACATTTTGGTAAGTCTGGATTCTCAGAAGTTGAAGGTCAAAACCCCTTAAGACACTGGGCTCTTTCCAGGCATTCAAATGGAGCATCTTTAATCTCCAGAAAATTTTGAAAACTTTTGTATCCCCTTCTTGAAGAGCACTGCAGACAACAATTCCATACAATCCTGTCTGCATGGCCCCTGAAACACTACCAAACTTACACTCAAATAGAAGTTCCTGTTTCTTTATTACCTGCTTTTGGCAGGGGCTCTCTTGTGGTACATATATAAGGAAGCTTCAGAATATACTGGGTGCTGATACAACCTACACAAAAAACTGTCCTGACAGTCACTGTTGCAAAATCCCAATATGCAACTAAATATACACATCAAAAAACAGAGGAAAAGTGAAGGGATTAACAGCTAGGGCAGAACAAGAGATTCTCTAGGAAGAGCATCTGTGCCCACTGGAGTTACATATCTCAGATCTCTGTCAGCAAAGCTGACAAGATAAAGTGCTTGCATTGTATCTAATTAAATCTCAGTTCCTAATAAACACATGAAAATACACAAAGGTATGTTTCAGTGGTGGAGCTTACAATTTTATTAGAATGTACTATTACTGCAGCAGGATAGCAGTTTATATTATCCATAGATAGCAGCAGATCCTGAAATTGTCAGATGGGGCACTACCTGTTGACAAAGAGACTAATTCTACCATTTTTCTTACAACACGTAGTTAGAAGCCCTCAGCAATATTCCGTTGTACTGCAGAGGCTGCAGAGCTGAGCTTTTGGAGCTGAGAAGTTTCAGGCAGTTTTCTGCTGGTCTTGAGGAAGATTTTGATGGCTATGTTCATGCTGAGTAGCAGCACAGAGCTGCATATGGTCTCAGCAAGGATAATATGCCAACTCAGGCGGTAAGGTACCTCATCCCAGCCTCTTCTTGTGACAAGACACAGTGTTGTCCACAGAGGATGATGAACTTGCTTTCACAAACAACAGTAGATGTCTTTTGGTGATTCACACTATAAAAAGCTGCTTTTCTGTTGCTGAGGTCTTAATCCTAGTTCCCTGTTTGTGTGCAGTCATATTATAATTATGTCTCTCCACTGCAGTCTACAAACTTGTTAACAGCGGTCTACATCCTTCAGTTGTGATGAACTCCCTTTCTATGACTTTCCATTAAGTATCCACTTCTCTCTGGTCTTTTGGCTGCCTTACTCATGCCCATCTACTAATGTGGCAGGATGCTGCTTCCAGATTGGACCCTTGCCCCAGCAGAGGTCCTGGGAGAAGTTAGGGTTATACAAGTAACCTGTTTAATGCTGTCTCACAAGTGAAAATGTCTTCCCCTGTGCCACCACTGAGGAATTTGCAACCTGTCTTTCTTTATGCTCTGTTCATATTGCAAAACTATTGCACTGTTCCTCCAACAGCCAAGGCTGGGCCCAGATGGCCCTTTTTGTTGCTCGGCTGGAAAAGATTGGAGGTGTTTCATATAAACAGCCGGGAGATTCCAAATCCAGGGATTAAGTATGCAGGAGTTCAAGTGTTTCCTGTGGCCAGTGTGGACAAAGCCCTTGCTTCCATACTGCTGTACCGGCTCAAAGGTCAGAAGAATGGCTTTGGGGTGGTTGTTGCTTGTTCTTTTGAAAACATTGTGTCTGAGTTAATACACCATTCATTTGTCTTTAACTTCCAAGGTAACAATCTGAAAGACACTTGCATTTGGCAGATTTTTCCAGGAAGGTGACTTTTCCTGCATGAAAAGTAGGCAGTTCATAACCAGAATAATATATTTATTAGCAAGAAGGTAAAAACGAATGAGGTCAAAAGACCTTCTGGTGACTAATATCTTGTTACTCATTGGACCATAAAAATCACTTGAGCTGGAAGAGAGTTTGCATTCCTTCTGTGTAAATATCATGCTGGGCAGGGCTGGTAATACTTTGGGACCAAACTAAACAGCAGAACCAGAAGTGCCTGTTTACTCTAAGGAAGCAAGCATGTGCAGTTGTACAACCTGCCTTAAAACTAGCAATGTGTTACAGTGACTGCTGTCGTGAAACTAAAGAAAAATCTTCATACATGTAGTTCTTCATTAAAACGACTCTTCAAAGTATAAGACACAGGCTAAACAAGAGTGCACAGAAAAGTCATAAAATACTCGTGCATTCAGTAGAATGTACAAGATCTAGAAAATGCTTAGGGTTTGGGTTTTTTTTTTCACCAAAAAGGCAAAGATTCAATAGAAGCAAAGCTACAACTGTTGTTAGGTGCCTAAAGGCCAATTGTCCTTGCTAAAACTCATTGACATAGATTGCAATAAACGGGACTGTTTGCTATATGAACAGCTAATTGAAAGTGTTTGATGGTGACCTCTATTTTTTTTATTAACAGCACCCAAAGAGGAACTAGGCTGTGAGAGGCTATCATCATGTACACTTAGATGTTAGAAGGAAGCAAAAGGAATAAAATTCCGTATGGGAAAGAAACTGGAGTGTTGCAGCCTGTGTTTCTTTAGTAAAGCTCCTATGTGTGGCTGCATAGAAATTCCCTCCCATTTCTCAGTAAAAATATGACAAACTACCTGAAATCACTCCCCAAATGGGAAACACTTCCCTATGCCATGCAGGAGAGCTGTGTTCAGAGCCACTGAAGATATCAATATGATACAGTGCAGCACAGAGCAATCAGCTCAGTGTTTAAGGTTTATTTCTTGTAGGCAGAGCTAGGCTGACATTGCTGTGCTACTTTGGGAGTTTGTTCAGTTGCTATTAGCTATGCTTGGTCTTAGCTATGTTATCTGTGTTATCTGCTACATAGTACAACTATGCCTTGAAAGAGACCCCACCTGGAGTACTGCATCCAGCTCTGGAGCCCTCGGCACAGGAAAGACATGGATGTGTTGGAGCAGGTCCAGAGGAGGCCATAAAAATAATCAAAGGGATGCAACACCTATCCTATGGAGAAAGGCTGAGAGATGGACTGTTCAGCCCAGAGAAGGGAAGGCTCTGGGGAGACCTTGTTGCAGCCTTCCACTGCTTTAAGGGGGCTTACAAGAAAGATAGGGGCAGAGTTTTTAGCAGGGCCTATTGCGATAGCACAAGGGGAATGGTTTTAAACCAAAAGAGCGTAGATTTAGACTAGATATAAAGACATTTTTTACAAGGAGGGTGATGAAACACTGGAGCAGGTTGCCCAGAGAGGTGGTAGATGCCCCATCCCTGGAAACATTCCAGATCAGGTCAGACAAGGCTCTGAGCAACCTGATCTAATTGAAGTTGTCCCTGATCATTGCAGGGCAGTTGGACTAGATGACCTTTAAAGGTCCCTTTCAACCCAAATGATTCTATGAATCTATGAAATAAATCAATCCCAAGGGAAAAAAACCCTGCTGTCTCTGCTATGACACATTTTCACCACTGCTGACTGTCAGAGTGGTCATGTTCAGAAGTGTTTGATGGGAGAAAACAAGAGTCACTAGCCCACCTAAGGAAGGCAGAAGTTACAGAGAAACGAGGACATGGGCACAGATGAGGGTTAATGGGAAGAGGGGAACATGTCGGTGTAAATGTTAGGCGAGTTACTAGGAATGCCCGGAATCTTTATTGCCAGTGAATAAATCTCACCAGAGCTGACAGCTGTAGGGAAGCTTGGCGAGTTGGTCTAAGCTATGAAATGAGGCATAAAAAAGGAGAGTTGTCCAAATTGTCATTTCTATGCTGCTGCCTTATCATCAGTTCTGACACAAATATCATTGAGGAAAGATTTATGGTGTGCACTCATTTTAGTTCTTTGGATAATTGGATGCTAAATACACAGAAAGCTCATCTTCCAGATATTTGAAGTCCTTCCAAATTAGGTAGTAGTTCTTTTGGAACTAAAGGTTTCAGTAGCCTGCCCAAACATGCACCCCTTCCCCCTCAGTGGTGGACCTCCAAGATTTCAGCCTTGGTACACCTTTGAACTGTTCTTGGGCAGACTACAGGTGCTAATTTAATTTCTTTGGGGTAGTTTATTAGCTTTTTTTTACATTCAGGATTAACATGCTGATCAAAGTTGTATACACATTATAAAAATTAATAGCATATGTTATAGACAGCCAATTGGCTTGGTCAAAACCTGTCCAGCCCAGACTGCAATCAGCCACAACATTCTCAGGAGCAGTTTCCCTCCCCTCACTGTCTAGATCAACATCATATTGGACTGGATGGAGTCTTGAACTATGCTGAGCCTTCTGTTACTCGGGGATCCAAATTCCTGCCCCCTGAAAGTAAGATCCCATCAACATCAGGGGGTGGTCCCCTGCATGCGGGGAAATAAGACATGGCAAACTATGAAATGGGCAGAGTGAAGCAAACCTTGGGATTAAAAGAAGAGGGAAGAAGAGAGCAAAAGGGAATGGGAAAAGATAAATAATGAGACCTTGTTAGCAAGCCTAAATGAGACTGTATGGTGTTGTCCTGGGGAACAAGCAAGGGGAATGGCAGAGTGAGCCAGTACAGATGAGGGGGCTGATCTGAGTCTTTTATTTAAAGAGCAGCATTACTGGTGAGCACTGGAAAAGGTCAGCAGAAAAGCCTGGCCTTGTTCTGCTTTTGAGAAGAGCATGACTTTAAGAGCTTGGTTCAGAGATGCTGTGCTCTGGAGCCCGTCTTTCATGGCATCCTTCCCTGGGTGCTCACCCTTGCTGAGCGAGGCTGGCAATAAACTGCAGAGCGCTTTTGTACTGACTCAGCTTTGTTTGACCAGCAAAGGAGAGCTGGAGCTCAGTTCTCCCTTTTGTCCTGCGGTGCTTGTGTAGGCATACAGGCTCCAAGGGGAGCATTTTAGAAATTCAGCAGATAACGGCGTTGTATAATCACCGATCAGCACTAAGACAAGCAAGGATCCCAGGGCTGGGAGGATGCTATTGCAAGCAGCTGTCTTACCTAAATCACAGCTCCTTGGATCAGACGGTCATAGTGTCTCCATGGGAAAACCATGACTGCTTTGACAAAATGTGGATTCAGAGAGGAGATAGAAAAAAATCATCCTTCTCTCATTATCTCTGACATTTCTTTCATCTTTTTCCCCATTTGCTTATTGAATCATTTCAAATGCACCCTTGTTTCTTTGCCCCTGGCCCTTCCTTTTCTGTCTCCAAATCATCTTTCAGGCATTTAAAAGCTTTCCCTCCTCTTCTCTTATTTTATCACCGATTAGATTTTTTTCTCTGAGAAATCTGGGGCCGAAAGCCCCAGCAGGAGTCAGTTGACACGGCTTTATTGGTGGCACTGGAGCTCTGCCGATTTCTTCCAGACAAGGATCTGGCTCGAATATTTTAGCAATGCCTGCCTTGCTGATGCTGCCACTTTATAGGGCCCTTGCTGTGCAAATTGATACCTTCAGAGACTACATCTACAGGAGGTACAACCCAAAGAGGCAAGGTGAGAGGGGTTTTACCACCACAAACAAAACAGTAGCTGTCTGTATGCAGGTTCCTCCTCAAGTAGAAGGAGAGCAAATTCCCTAGATCTCACCCTGCTGGGTTTTAATCTGCCTCTAACTGCCCTCTGGTGCCTGCGAGGGGTTTGCTTTCTGCCTTCAGTTGCAAACTGGATCTCAGTCACACTGCACTCATTGCTGTGCAGTGGGCGAAATTTCTTGACCCACATATTAGTCACCTGAATCAACACATGAAGTCATTGTCAGAGGCAAGTGAGTAATCTACAAGGAGAAATGTAAATATATGGAATAAATTCTGCCTACTTTGCTTGTTGTCCTCCAGTATCCCCTCATAGTCCTCTAGGAGATAGGAGATTTCTCAACTGTATTAATTTTGAAGATTCCTTTCCTTGGAGAACAGCTAGGGAAATATCTTTGGGAATATGCACAATTTGTTATTCATAAGTCACGCTCTCTTGCTTAGTCATATCCCTGCTTCTCTGTTCCCGGCTGGAAGCGTTATGTAACATCTGTGCTCTACATAAGGGTGGTAGTGGGACAGGCTTCACATATACATGTACATATACATTTACACATACACACATATGTATGTGTGCGTATTCTCAAATATTTATCGAGGTAAAACAATTTTAATCATGTTTTCAGTTTCTGCTTCCAGCAGTACGTTTCTCAAATCTGTGGGGAGACTCCTACAATCCAAAAGCTCTGGAAATTGAGCCTGCACAAGGTAAAGCAAAGACAATTCCTCATGTTGGTAGTCCAAACCAGTCTGGCATTCTTACTCTGCTGGCAGAATAAGCAAAGCAAATGCATCTCAAGAGCTGGGTGCTGAGAATCAGCATGTTGTGCAAGAAACAACTAACTCCTGCCTTACAATGATCTTGTCCACTCCACAGCTCCAGCCAGGGCAACCCAAAGGCTTCTGCAACCCTTCTTGCCAAGCTGGAGTCAAATGAGACTGAAAGTGTACCTAGAAGTCACTGCAGTTTTAAGGGAGCCATGGCAGCTACCTGGACAGAACAAAGAAAGACAGAAAGAATACAGCATCTGGCTACAGCTCACAGGCCAAATTGTAGAATGATTTTCCATTTTAAAATAAAAGAAACATTACTGCCCACACATCCTGATATGACAGCCTTGTCCAGGCCACGTTGCTTACCCAGATAATTAAGTCAGAGCAAAGCTCATTAAGGAGGCAGAATTGCTTTCCTTTTTGGTGGCTGAGTGCATACACCCAGGTGAAAACACCACAATTTCCCACCCACAAGGTGAAAAACAAATACACATGAGAAAAGGAACCAAGAATAGAAATAAATAGGTTGGAAAATAGGGCTTTTGCCCTGTAAGTCAGATCCAATGGCTTTTACCACCCCTGCTCAGATACGTAAAGTAGCACTGTGCCCCCTACACCCCAGTACAGTTGAGGGGTTTTTTCAGAATTAGCTATGCGCAAGTGACACCAAAGCAACATCGTCATTTGCCAGAACACCTGGTTTTCCCCCAGAGGTTTCAGATCCAAAAGCTGAGATCTGACAGGTTTTTCATGGTGTGATTGCAGACATGTAAATTAGAGGCAGCCAATTTCATTTCGTTCACGAGCTTAAGAAATGTAAATCTGGGGCTCTGAAATATTCTAATTACTTCTCCCCTGATGGATCTTTGTGGTTTGAATAACACTAAAATTGCATGACATTCCACCCCCAGAAAATACATAATTCATATCTCCAATCTAGCATCTGTATAAGCTCTGTTCAACTTAAGGGAGAACAACAACTTCAGAATGAGGGAATCCCTTATTTCTTTATAGGGGTACAAATGTAAATTTCCGTGTCAACTGCAATTTCCATGTTATTCATCCACAAGGAAGCAAGGACGGTGCTGGTGGCATGTGCTGCACCAAGCCAGTGGTTCATGCATGCTATAGGAAATATGTTTTGCTTGATCAATGTCATGTTGGCATCTCAGACTGATGTGGTAAGGCCTTCACTGTCACCAAAACTGACATGGTGACACTGAGATGGGTGACTGCAGCAGGGAGGTAGCTCACTGGGCATCTGCTGGCTGGGTGATTTGGGCATCAGTGGGAACGCAGAGCAGCAATGGCATTTACATTGGTTAGTGGAGAATAAGAAGACAATCCCCAGCTGCCATATTTTGATCAGTGAAAACTAAAAGGTCTCTCTAAACTGCTTTGGTTTCATAACAATAAGCTCCCAGGTTAGAAGCAGAGATAACTCTGGGGCCTGCCACACAGACTGCATTTTCTGGCAGACAAGAAGCTGGACTTTTCCATAAATGCACAAAAGGAAGCTGGGAATTAGGCAGAATGCTCTAATAACAGTTGTGAAGTGTGCACGAGATGGAGATGTGATAAAACCTGTGTTTCTTCGCATCACTTCTGTGCAGCATCCTCGTTTTAACTTTGTATTTATTGTATTCCTTTGAAATGTAGCTGCTTTGTAAGTATAATTAAGAACGGGTGCCCTGCACTTTGCAAACATGGGGATGCTGCCATGGCAACTGCAGGGGAACGCAGAGGAGCAACTCTCTGATTAATGTAATTACATAGCGAGCGTGTATAATGCCTTTAAATACAGTTTACTTTTGTATGAAGGAGGCATAAAATGGATATTATAACTTCTATGTGTGTTAACATTCCAGAAATGCTTTTTGTACGCGTTGCAAGATCATCATTTGTAGCAGATTATGCACGTCATGGGGGACCTACCATTGCATGGCAATTAGGTCGGTAGTGAGGGATTAGGAGGTTTGACTTCTCTCGAGCTCAGAGCGAGATTGTTCTCTACTTGGTTTATTTCTGTTACATTTCAGGGTTATATTTCAAAGTGAGGTTTCATTAGTACTGTCAATTTTACTGCTTTAGGGTCAGAAGCTTCAAGTCCTTATATATGTGACCAACTTTATTGAAGTTTGCAGTCCTATTCAGGTAAAAGAATATTCAGGTAACTAAAATTCCCTGTATGCCTTAAGTACTAGTGTTGTCCAGCCTCAGGAAAATTGGTGTGCACACCAATGAGTAACTAATTGCCACAAGCATTAATCCCAGTCCTGCATTCCTCAAACATTAACCCTCAATGCCCTTTTCTTTCCAGGGAAGTATTTTCAGTGTGAATGGAACAAAGGGCTGAAGAGAGCGCCTGAGATGCCCAGGGATGTTACTCAGTAAGGCAGGGTGGTGACCAGCTGTCTCAGTCCCCGTGTTTGAATGGCTGGTTTGGTACCGTTCCAGACAGCTCAGTCAGGAGCCTTCAATAAAGGAATATAAGGGGAGTTCTGTGGGAAAGGGAAGCATAATTTTTCCTTCCAGGGCATGCCTTGGACCTGAAAATATATATGATGTGGGGGGAGGCGTAGGAAGTTATGTAATATATAGCTAATAGTGGTGGAAAAATGAAAGGAAGCTTTGAGGCTAAGGATCCTTTCATGAGGCCAAGAGACAGGAAAGCCTGGCACGCTGCTTGCCAGGTATCAGTCTGTCTCACAAGAGCTAGGGGCTCTCTCTTGGAGCCTGAGATCATCAGAATAATGCTGCCGCCACTGTGAAACTTTGCACTTGTATCATAGTATGCGTTTTTTTGAAACTGAACAGCAGCTTAGAAATCATGGGTAGTATTGTCATGGATAAAAAGAGAGGGCATCTATCTAGAAATGGAATCTTGAGTTCCAGAGAACAATCTTCTGTGGATTGAGTAAATTACATCAGGCTGAGGTGCAGTAGCTCAGGAATGATGTTCCCCCATGAATTGTGTGATACATTACAAAAGTCTCAGGTATGGTGTTCCCCCATGAATTGTGTGATGTATTATGAAAGACCTGCGCATTTGCAATAGCAGTTTCCTCTGTTAGCACCAAGACATTGAAAATGACTATTTTGTTGTAAGCACATGTGCTCTTGCTTTGAGTATTGTCATTTAAAAGTCTGTCAATGCGAGTTATTGGTATTACATTCTTAGACTACCTTTCCTAAAATTTAAGAGCCAGATCCTTGGTAGGCATGAATCAAAGCAAATTAGCAGAGCTGTGATGACTTCTGCTACCTGAAGATCTTATCCTGGGTGTTCTTCTCTGAAAATCAACGTGCCAGCCCTTAAGTCTAGCTAATCTGTATTGGGTATGGGATCAAAGGGAGGCACAAAGTACTTCGGGACATGCTCTCCAGCTGATAACTTTTATGATCCCCACACATTTTTCTATGTTAGAGGTCTCAGGAATCGAACACAGGAATTCATATTAGAAGCCAGCCAGTGGATTACAAACATCCCAAGGTCCTGTGTGTCCCCCAGTTCCTTGCCTGATCCTTCTTTGTCTATATGTATTTACATAGGCTGTTGCCACTTCCAAACACCACTGTTTAATCAGGAGAGCCTGACGCTTCATGTCCTGGATTATGGAGATTGATTAGAGCTCATGGATTTTGCCAAAATGAAGGGTTTGTCGGAAAACTTGGGTTTGACAATATGTTTTGCTGGAAGAATGTGTGTTGGGTTTTTTTTTTTATATTGAATATCTTCAGCATTAGAACTTGAAAAAAGTGTTTCATGCTTTCATTTTAAATTGTGATTAAATTCTCTTACATTAGATTTTTCTTACTTTGTCTCACACTGCAGAAAGAGAAAATAAAAGTAAATTAAAATAAAATCCACTTGTAGTCCAGCTATTTCACTGAGACAAAAATTAGAAAATTAAATATTAAAAATGGTTCTGAAGTGTTAATCAATTTTGAATAAATTGAAACTTTTTAATTAAAACTTATTTGTATAACAGGCTTGCCTCTTATTAATACTGCTGTTTACCTGCACATTTTCCATTTGTCTATTTTAATCTTTCTTAAATGGACAGTTCATTGTAGCCTTCCATTAAAAAGTCTTCTGCATGAACAAATCTGCCAACAAAAGCCAAGAAATAATCAGGAAATAACTTCTGTGAAAGCTCAGCAGTGTTCTTAATTGCCAAGTACTAGAGCATCTAATGTCTGGGAACAGGACTTTCCCAAAAACTGAAGAGAAATCTGACCTGTGAGCTTGCATCGCTCATAATGACTCAGAGGCAGACTCCTGACTAAGAGAATTACATTGTTCATTCCACAGAATATTGTTAAATTACAAATGAGCAAAAGTGCTAGTCTGTACGCTTAGGCTGACACATGAATATGCATTATTCATTGCATTCTCATTATTTCCTTTTCCTTCATAAACCAGGAAATGAAAAACTAAAGAATTCAGTGTGAGGTGAGCTGAAACTATAAATGCAATCTATTTTAGCCATATGTCTGTTTTTATGTATTTAGCCCCCACTTTTCCCCTTTTCATTTTCCCTTTTTCCATTCTATCTTTTCAGCCATTCCACCTGTGTTTACAGCCCTAAAAAGCGCGCACATGCTCTCTGGAGCACAGATTGTTTTTTGCTTGCTTGTTTCTTAGTGGTGTTCGAAGCAATGGAAGACTAAACTCTTACTGTACCCTCCAGTTATTACAGTAATATAATTAAGAATACCTCCAAACCCTTTTGAACAAGAATTGCCATCACCCTGGTTCACCTGTAAATCACATAACACTTAGAGACAGTGTTACATTTTTTTATTTTTATTTTTATTTTTATTTTTATTTTTATTTTTGGCAGTTTTGATAAGTGTCCTGTTACAAGGTTTAAATTGCAGTCTTCTGGTTTTTAACTTTTGCATACACATGAGTAGTAGTCCATTAGATTTCTTCCCTTTTTTTCCCTCCTGGTCAAGGAGTTCTCCAGTTATTAATCCACTGTATCACGCGAGCTTTCTGAATTTTCCTTTTGAGTTTCATAATAACCGAACAGTGAAACAAGTGTAAGGCAAGTATAAGACATTACCTTTTGAAAGAGGTTTTTAAAAAGATACTTTCCCACCTTCTCAAAAGCCCCAGAGGAGTGAATGACTGAACATGCACCAAATACCTACCATTCACCTGGTGTTACAGACCAGGTAATTGGGATCAGGGATAAATGAAAGCAAATATTTTGCTTTGAAGACTGTACACACAGTTATAATTTTTCTTGACACACTATGGAAAGTGTTTGAGCTACAAATGTCAAGGCAATGAACATTAAAATAAAGTTATGCTTTTTCCTCTTTGGATATGCTCTTTAATCAGGTTTGTTTGCATACGGAATTAGAAGTTGAACTCAAAACCATGCAGTACAATTATAAACTCTCTCTCCAAGGGCTGCTTTTACAACTCATTCTGTAGCAGCACTGAAAATGAAGAGTTGAACTCATGATAAACCTCTCAGTGCTTAAATTCAAAGACCCCACACAATTAAACCAAACCAAAATAGACCCCATGTGTTGGTGATTGGGTACTGTACATTGGAAATTGTTAAAGAAAGCAGCCTGTGACTTGCAAACAGGTTTCCTCTTCCAGTAGAAGGGAACAGGGGTAAGTCATGTTTAAATTGCTGGGCTTCAGTGCCCTGGTGTCCTGCTCAACACGCCATCCCTCCTGGGCAGCCTTACTCCAGGGGGATGGGTGAAGGGCAGGCTGGAACAGAGCAAACAACTTTCAGCTTGGGATGTGTTCAGGATGCAATCAGCACATGCATTGAAGCTCAGAAGAATAAAAACAAGCTGTGAGAATTTTTACTGTAGGATGAGATCTTGCCTGTAATGATGAACCTGTCTGTTATATAATTGGCTTAGCTGAAAAACATCTCCTAGGTCATTTATGCTCTCTGAACACCAGCAAAAGTCTGAGGCTGCTGTACTCAAACAGCCTCACCACTGGCTCCAGTGGGTAATGTTAGACTTCTGACTTCCATCCTCTTTTCTTACTACAATTTTGAATGTCTCCACACATGAAATCTCTAAAATTTCAAGGATGTGGTGAACACAATAAAGTGTTTGTATGGGTCAGTCTACTAGGTCAGTGGATGTCATTTCACAAAGAGGTTAAAAAACTTGTTTCTCTCATTTATCAATGAAGGCATATATTTTGTCTTCATGACTTTCCAATGCAAAGGAGACCCCATTCTTACTCAGGTTTCCTTGCTGGTCCTTGATCATTTATTTCCTGAGTGTTCAGGTGCTAGAAATTACATTGTGCTTTGCTGGCACAGACTTACTAGACAAAAGCACAGTATTTCAGGGTATAAAGGAAACATTCCATCACGCTCCACTGGGCAGAATAAACACCAGCCCTTCATGAAATCCTTCTAGATCCTGTATTCAACATCTTCAGCATATTCTTAATCAGAAAATAGCAATTATGTGGAGGATAGCTTTCCTTCATGAAGGAAAGGAACTCTTGATTAAAGAGGTTAATGTTGGCAAGTACGCTGCTACTAGAACTGCCTGATTTATTGATCTGGAAAAAATGACCTTATGAGCATGTCACTGAAGAGATGTGTTCATACGAAAACTTAGATTTGCATGAATTTATTTTCTGTGTGGAACTGATTAGCCAAAGTGAATCAGTTTGAGGGTACTTGTTTGCATCTGTTCACTTCAAATATTTATTTATTTTCTAACTAAGAGAAGGAAATCTTTTAATTGGTAGTTTCATAAACACCCAGATATCTTTTCCTTTTCATATACTTTACATTCATAATTTGGAATTTTGTGTCGGTGGCACAGATGGGGCTGGGGAACCATGGGTCCCAGGAGTATATTTTTCTTATGAGCTCTCTCAGCCTGCCCTTGGCCCAGTCCCTGCTGCCTGACAGTGCTCTGTAGTAGTTAAGGATAGGAAATTAGGGTGATGTCAATTTGCAGAATTCCATGTCATGTGGAGCCACCTGAGCTAACATCATGGGAATATCTAGAATCCAAGCTAACACCCTTATGCCAGATGGGAGAGCATGTTCTCTAGGCACAGCCTGGAAGCATAGGTAGTATACAAGCATGTTTAGGAGATATGCAGTATCTGCTAAGAAAATCTGCCATGATATGCCTTTTTCTTTTAAATCATCAAAGCGAGGCCGAGGAATGTTGGCGTGCTGGTTTTGGCTGGGGTAGAGTTCATTTTCTTCATACTAGCTAGTATGGGGCTGTTTTGGATTTGTGCTGAAAACAGTGTTGCTAATACAGGGATGTTTTGGTTCCTGCTGAGCAGGGCTTGCACAGCATCAAGGGCTTTTCTGCTTCTCACCCCACCCCACCAGTGAGCAGGCTGGGGGTGCACAAGGAGTTGGGAGGGGGCACAGCTGGGACAGCGGACCCCAACTGAGCAAAGGGATATTCTGTACCGTATGATGGCATGCTCAGCACATAAAGCTGGGGGAAGAAGAAGGAGGAGGTGGGTGTTTGGATTGATGGCATTTGTCTTTCCATGTAACTGTTACATGTGATGGAGCCTGACTTTCCTGGGGATGGCCAAACATTGCCTGCCCATGGGAAGTGGTGAATGAATTTGTTGTTTCCTTTGCTGGCATGCACAGCTTTTGCTTTATCTATTAAACTGCCTTTATCTCAACCCATGAGTTTTGTCACTTTTATTCTTCTGATTCTCTCCCCCATCCTGATGCAGGGGGAGTGAGTGAGTGGCTGCGTGGTGCTTGATTGCCAGCTGGAGTTAAACCATAACAGTTGGAAAAACCTGTTTGTACTGTAACATCAAAGGAGCAGAGTGTTTTGGAAGTACTGGCCAGTAAAATGTAAGGGATGGCTGTCCAAAGCAAGGATAGGTTTGCACAATGTGCACTGACTGATGTTGGTGCTCAGGGGACTGTCCCTTTGAGCTCCACCCTTAGTGCTAGGCTTCACTTCTGTAAATTACAAAAGCTTTATTACACCAGGTTAGTTGTGGTAAAGATTTGCATCTGGTTGGTGCTCTGTGAAATTATGTGGGTTTTTTTCAATTTTTCTTTAAATGTTTGCTTTTGCTTGCAATGCCAAAGATAGGCATTGGAGTGGATTTGTCTAACCTCCTGTCAAATCAGTGTTTATTCACAGAAATGTCTTTTGTTGGTGTGTCACAGGAAGTTACATAGCAGAATTCACCGTGGAGATTTAGCTAATCTTTTTTAGCATGGAGCACTTGCCAGATTTTCAAGCAATGGGACTTCTTGTTAGACAATGGGTTTTAACACCTTGTACTTTTGAAGGACCTTAGACTTTTAACAGGATAATGACTTTGTCTCCTCCTGCATCCTACCTATTGGCTACCATGGAAAAAATGAAAGGCAATTAATCTCTATTTTTCCAGAAACATCCAAAGCTAAAATTTGCTTAGGAAATGGACTTAAAGGATGATGTGGATGGCAGTTTCCAGAACCTAATTCTGGTGTCAGTAAACACATGCTAATGAAGTCAGCCTATTTCCTCTCCTCAAAAAAATCCAACAGAAAATCAATAAGAGTCTTCCTATCTCCTCACTAAAAGTTAGATTAGGGTATACTGGCAGTAGCATGAAGAAAGAGGATTCCCTGTTTTGTTTTAACATTTATTTGTTAGTTTTCTTGAGCAGCAGATGTAAGACGGGAGAATGTAGCTGCATACCAAAATAAATAAAAGGTATTAGAGTAGCATATTTATGCATGTGCACTAAGCTTTGACCCTTTGTTCTGACAGTCAGCATTTAGCAAAAACCCCAGTGTGTATTTAAATGAAAATATAAAATAGGTAGTTTTGTAACAAAAAAAATATTGTTGGCATCTTTCACAACAGGTAACAACTGGAGATATCTTCATGCGGATTTCCCCAGTTACAACTGATACTATACTTGCTCTAACTTAATGAGAAATTATTCATCTCCTTTGTATAAAGCCCTTAATTAGGTTCTTCCGTGTGGATGCGTGACAAAGCTGGAGCCTGGCACATGAGTACCCTTCAATGCATTACTGAACTGCCTTTCTTCAGGAAGGAGTGTTACAGCTTACTGGACAACTTAAATTGCAAGCAGATTTCTTTTATGAATTATTTGTCTCACAGGGGCAATTAAAGGATTACATGGCTGTCTGAGTCTCACTTGTGTCAGGAACTGGACAGAGACTTTAAGGAAGGTGGTTCACATCTTGAAGAGCTCTTACACTAAACTCAGAGGACAGGGCACAGATAATGTGGAAAGAGGGAGGAACAGGATCCCAGCAACATGATGTGTTTCCATCTCCCTAAGAGCTGCTCAGCAGTAGAGGCAGAGATACACTGCACCATCCATGGCCCTTGGTCTGGAGCTCTGTGTGCTAAGATTAAACCTTTACCACAAAATGCCTGAATGGTGCTACCTGCTTGTTGATGAAAGGACTCGAGAAAATCCTGGGATGGTATCCAAAGGCATTTGCAGCAAAATGGTCATTGAGCCTATCTGTCCTTGCAAATGCACACACACACTTCATCATAAAACAGGGAGCTGGCAAAACTTTGCACAGCTTTTATAGCTTTAGGTTCTTTAATAATTTCCCCAGAGATCAATTTAAATTCAACAAAATGGAGTGAGGTTTGGTCCTTTTTAAGACAACGGGAATTTTGCCACTGATTACCATGGACCTCAGATTTTATCTTTTCAGATTTTGCAAAGTGGGAAAAGGATGTTCTGCTGCATTAGCTACACAAGAAAGTTGTGTTTTTACATGAAATGTACAATCACCTGGCCAGTAAAAAGAGCTGAGTGCTGATGTATTTGGGTTTAATGAAAATTGCTTTGAAGCAACCCTGCCTATTATTAAAACCTGTAATTCCTTTCTACAGACATGCAGTCACTAGTCATCTAGTCTATCACCTGTTGGTCAGTTTTCTTTAAAAGTTGCAGCTAATAATTACTGAATATGAAAAATCCATCTGGTCACAGCCTTAGATTTCATTAGAGCACAAAAGCAGGCTTAACAGTGATTAAACACTTTGCTTTTAACTTCAGTATCTGAGTATGCCTCATGCTTCTTAAATTGATTTTTCTTTCCCTTTATGATCCTATCTTTATATTTCTGACTTTATATTTATAGCTACTTCGGTAATTTCATCTGTGAAACTTCATTCTCCTGTTTTTGACAGCCCTGGTCTCAGCATTTGTGGGATTTCTCATCATCTCTGGGTGAATCTCAGCTCTAGGTACCCTCACGGGGCTCTGGTCATTGGAAAATTTCCAGGCATATATAGAACAGCTGGGCCTTCAAGTTTTGGGCTTATTTGTTTTGGTTTTATTTGCTTGTAGTTAAGATCATATGGCGTGATCGACATCAAGGGGCACAACTTCAAGTGTCCTTTAGAACTGTTATAATAACAGGCGAGTCTACATTTATTCATCTGTATTTCTTTCCAGACAAAGCATTTTAAAGAAGTCCCTTATCTTTTCTATCCTGGTAACAACCACAATAAATTTTATCTTTCTAGTTTCTGGTAGCCTTCTAACTTACAAGGAAGGAGAGAGAGAACAACTCTCTCTCTCTCTCCCTTCCTTTAATGTCAAAAGGGCTTTTTTGAAAGAGAAAAGAAAAGAAAAAACAAAAGAAAACCTGGACTCAGTAATGGAGAAACATCCAATTGTTCAACTAACAGAAATAAATTAGGTACAATGGAAAAGAAAACCATAGATTGCCATTTTGATATTAACATAATCATGGCTGTCAAATGTGCACTCCTGGAAATTAAAAAATCTTATGTGCAAATGTTGATAAATTTAAAATAGATTATCCTCGCACCAAAACATTTTTTCCAATCTTTTTATTTCCTTGCTATTGCCTTTGATGTTGTCTGTATTTTAGTAGTAATTTGCCTAGGGTTTTGGTTTATTTCCTGGGTTCAATCCAAATCCTGTTGGGCGTGCTTAAAGAATATCACCATTCTGCAGCCAGTTGTATCTGATCCAGAGCCTGAAATGGTTATTCATGCTATTGTTACCTCAAGATTAGACTATTCAAACTCCTTGCTGGTTGGTTTCCCTGATAATGCCTTCTATGAACTCCTACTGTTACAAAATGTGTTTGCTGAAGTGATGCACTGCCTGCAAAGTCACTGCAGTAGCTATTGATTAACTGCTCCGTTTATTAAATTTAGATTATTCCATGAACCTACAATAAGCATGAACAGCCTGAGCATATCGTGTCCCTAAAAAATTTAGTTTGTCAGTACAGGGATAGACTGGTTTTTGTCTGCTTCAGCGATATCTTCATCTAAGAATTGTCTCTGTGGTCTTCAGTGGGACACTATGGAATAACTATGTCACTAACAAGAAACATGGCGGAGCTGGGCCATAATGAGCTAAATCTGTCAGATATCACAGAGCTAACTTTCTTGAATTACATAAAGCACTAATTTTAATAGTGTTTTATACTCATTCCAGCTGTTCTAAGTCTGCAGGTAGCCTTTAACTACTTGCTATAATACAACAGAATGCATTCTTACTTTCAGCATTCATCATAGTTTCCATTAGCACCATTATACAAATACAAAAATGAAACAAAACAGAAGAAATATTAATATAGATGCTTTTCTAGTTTAATAACAACATAGAGGGAAATCTGAAAAAAAAAAAGGCTTAAATTCACAGAGCTTCTAGCTCTGCATGCACGTGCATGTGTGTGTGCTCATAAGAGATAAGGAGGCAGAGGAAGAAAGAAGTGCAAGGAGAAGAAGGGCTGAGAAATAGACTCAAAATTGCAGATTGAAAATTTAAGTGTCATCCAGACTGAAGCCTGTTAGAAATACAAATCTACATTCTGACCCAGACAAATAGCTAGTGAACTGGATGTCTCAGATATGATGAGACAAAAAATATTCCAATGTCCACTTTGATTTAACTTCTTTCTGTTATGGTTACAGGATGTTCTGACACCACCTCACTTCAAACTATTGACCCACCATCCATAACATCCATTCTCACCCTGACTTCAGTGCCGTAAAGCAACTGATAGTGTTTACTGACAGAGTGCACAGGCAGCTCTTGTGGGCTGAAATCTTCCCTCTCTCTAATCACTGTATGAGGAGCTGCAGGATGCCCCTTGTCACCCGAGTATGAACAACTGCACAAGGCACCTGTTTGTTTCGGCTTTTTTTCAGGTATCACTAGCAAAAGGAACAGAAAACTTTCAGACAGATCTTTTGCACAGTGCATGTGGAACTATGCTTTCTCTGGCTACCATCATCAGAGATAATTTCTCTTAACACAGAAAGAAAAGTAGGAAAGCATCCCCTGCAGCAAAATTAGCAGTGCCACCCCATATGCTAATTAAGTGCTTTTAAATTGTGTACTGAGCTGTGTTGCTCTGAATTGTGGAAATGGGGATAAAATCAAACTCATTTTCACCTTTTACATTCTAAGATTTTATTTGTATAGTATTGCCAGGGTATAAATGCTTTCATGCAATGTGCTCTATGCACATGTATGAAAAATTAAAGACAGTTGAATAACTTCTTCAAAACCACAGAGTCCATTACTCTCTCCACAGTGAATGCTCTGGAGTAAAAGCCTGAATGAATAACAGACATTTATAATGTGCCCTGAAGGTCGAAAAACTCTGGCTTGGACAGAACAATGAAGGGATCAAATTCCAATGGGGGGTGGCCTCCCCTGAGCCCTTCTGGCCTCCAGTCTCCCTGGCCATACAATGCAAGGGATTATTCACAAAATACCTCCACCGATCTCATTTTTTTGTGTGGTTTGCAGGGAAAGAAGCCCTGACCCCAACCATGTGGGACTACACTTGCTAAATCAACACCCCTGGTTTCACTCAGAACCAGGTGGGCAGCAAAAGTCTGAAAAGAAATCTCTGTATTCTCCGCATTATTGTGGCCAGTTTGAAAAAGAAAAAAAAAAAAAGAAAAAAAAAGAAAAAAAAAAGAAGAAAGCAAGCAGGCAGCTGAACTTTCTGTAAAGGATGTATTTGAATGTCAGAGGTGACTGCCATGAGAAGTGGAGAATTAGGATGCCGTAAGTGATTATGCTGAGGAGCTACTGCTCAAGATGAGATACAGGTTTAGCTATAAAAGCTATTTCTAGCTGTTTCAGTGCCAAATGGGACTCGTGACAGGTGGAAGATCTGGGGACCCAAAACTAGGTCCAGACTGGGCAGTTTCTTGGCCAGAGATGTTCATTATCCCATTCCCTCTTGACATGCTATTTCTAACGTGATTGAAATAATCTAAGTGCATTCATCCTTGTCATATACCTGCCCTCCTGCCAAGGCATAAATGGTACAATAAATAAAAATGACAAAAATAGTTATACCAGATTTTATAAATCTAAGAAATCTGAAATTCTATGGGAATTATTTATCTGAATAAACAGCTTTCAAGGATCCCAATCCTTACTACCTAACTGAAGTTAAAAAGCAGATATCAAATGTATCTTTAGACATCTTTGGGAACAAATGGATAGACTTGGGAACATTTTTAGGAGAATGAGTCTCAGTTGAGATCTAACCTTACTAGGGAAAGAGGTAACAGGGAGATTATCTCTTCTGTGCATCAGTAAAATAGGATAATGATCCCAACAACTTTACAATAGTTTGGACCAAGCTTCTTTTCTGTCTTCTTTAAGAGAAGCCTTAGATTACTGTGGCAGCAAGTAATGGCTGAGCGACCTTATCCGTGCCAGATGGGACAATAAAATCTCACTTCTCATTCAGCAAAGTCAAAAGGATGCTTGAAAAAAAAAAAAGCGTCAGTGTTTCATACTTATCCATTCACATCATCTGAGAGGCTTCTGTCTGAAGCTATCCAAACAAACAGAAACCAGCTAAAGTTGTTTAAATAGTTTTGTTAGTAAACCAGAGTTGAAATTGGAGAGATTAAATTAGACAAAGAAAAAAAGGCAACTAATTCAATCCAAGCACTGTGCTGAACATAAATATGTGTGACATCAATGAGCAAAAAATAGTGTGTGGCAAGCAAGGTCTAATTAGTAAACAAAGTAAGGAGATGATAGACCTTGCCCAAACCCCGTTCCCGTGACTTGTCAAAAAAAGGCTAACTAAGCTGAAATGTTTAGTAATATCTGATCCTATAGAAGTATGCCCATAATTTTAACAAGAGCATCATGACTGTTCATTAGGATTTGATATTTCATCCTTGGTCAACTAAATCGTATTTGTGTAAATTAACACAGAGGAGACTGTATCATGAAGTCATTGGCAGTGTATTAGGCAGTTAAGCTGCTTGATTTTGTCTTGCTCAGAAACCAGAGCAATATGCCTTATTTATTCTCTACGAAAATCAGCAAAAAGGACTGTGTCACCAACACGTTCTGGCTTCCCAAGAAAAACAGCCAACCTTAAGCTAATGTAATCTGCAAATGTGTCTTTCCCCCTCAGCAATCAACCAAAAAGAATTAGTGTTGAAAAAATGATAGTATGATGCAGTGTGGCTGCAGAAACAAGAGAAAACCATGCTGTGAACCTTACTTTAACTCACATAAAACCTCCTGTCCCATCGCAGCATTTTCTGCCAGTAACACTAGTCTCCCTGGGAGGCTGGCAGTCACTGGAGGCAGCCGGTGCTTGGGGAGCGCACTGCATGAAAAGACTGATGGAAGACAACGCAAAGAATTGTGCACAGATTCTTAAATCTTGCCAATCTCCTCCAAAAAAAGCTGGCTCAAGGCCAAGGTTTGTCTGACAGCTGAACATATGAGTCAAAAGTCTCAGTAGGCATCTTGGACTTTGTCATGGAGCATGTTACAAATTCACTGAGAGAAACTCGCTCATCTCTAGCAACATTTTTGGGATTTTTGTACATAGTGCATCTTCCCTCATGTTTGCTTAAAATCTCGTGGGGTTATGTTGTCTGGCTGTTGACTGAGATTCCCTAAGCATATCTGAAACCTAAAACATTTAGTTCTCCATATTTACTGTGTATACACAGATTTTGGAATCATGATTATTTCTAGATTTTAAAATAGCTTGTATTTTCAGTTAATGTAGGCAAAATCTAGTGAGATGGAATGGAGTTTGCAAATCACATTTACAGCAAAACATTTCTTTGAGGGCTGTTTAGGTACCTTGAAAGTATCTTTTTGGCTGACAAATAGCCTACCTGCACTGAAGCTATTAATAAACAAAGCAGAGAGAATAGTCAGCTATTGCTTTACACCTCGGGGGGGGGGGGGGGGGGGGAGGGAAGTCAACTAAGTAGTCTATAGAAAGGCCAATATATCGATCAAGGTGGGGATTTAAAATAATCTAGGTATTGGAGAAATAATGTTCTTAAGACAGTCACAGGCACTTTTTGAACCACCATCTTGAGCCACCAACACAGTCAGGACACATACATTAGAAATGAAGTCAGTGAAATCATGCTGAAATGAGTGAATTTAATGAGTAAGTGAGAGCTAAGTTCACTTAACGAATAAGTGAAAATAAGTAACTGTAAATGAGACAAATGATTGAGTTACAGAGGTAGGTTATCAAATTAGTGATCTTGAGTTAAGGCTGTTATATAACAATGCCCTTAATTTTCTCTGATGGTATGTATTGTGTAAGTCAGACTATAGTTATGTCAAAAAATGCATTCATCATTTTCAGTGCAGAAAAGAGTACATGCTGGTGTTGAACCATGCCCCATTGTAACACACAGAAGCGCTCTGCTGCTGCATATATGTTCAGAGATTTCAAACACAGATTTTACTTTTCTAACCATTCTTTGTTATTGCTCTTTACTGTTCTATAATAAAGGAAGAAAATACTTGATACAGGGACTTTTTTGTCTAATGGATTTGGAGACAGCAGACATTTCAAAAGAGGTAGAGAAAACAGTGTGATCTTCTCTTAATCCAGGTTATTAGCATTTGGCAAAGATGAGTCTGCTTTTCTTGGCAGCAAATGCAGCATCAGTTTTGAGGAAATTGCAAGCAGTTTAAGAGAACACAATGGAAACTTCTTTGGTTAAACTCCATGGTAATGTAAAAGGGAAGTCAAACTGACTTTAAGAGACTTCCTGGAAAGACTGTTAAGGCCTAGGTGCTGAAGTGCATAGAGAAGATTTGGCCAGGCACATGTACAAGACAGAAGAGGACAGAAGCCCTAAAAACTATCAAATCATAGAATCATAGAAGCACTAGGTAGGAAAAGACTGTTTAAGATCTGTTCACCTAGCACTGCCAAGCTTTCCACTAAACCATGTCCCTAAGTGCCACATCTACATGTCTTATAAATATCTTTATGGGTCGTGACTCAACCACTTCCCTGGGCAGCCTGCTCCAATGCTCGACAACCCTTTCTGTGAAGAAATTTTTCCTAATAACCAATCTAAACCTCCCCTGGCACAACTTTAGGTGCTTTCCTCTTGTCCTATTCCTGGTTACTTGGGAAAAGAGACTGACACCCACCTGCCTACAACCTTCTTTCAGATAGTTGTAGAGATCAATAAGGTCTCCCCTCAGCCTCCTTTTCTCCAGGATAAACAGCCCCAGTTCCCTCAGCTGGTCCTCAGAAGATTTGTACTCCAGACCTTTCACCACCTTTGTTGCCCTTCCCTGGGCAATCTCAGTGTCTTTCTTGCAGTGAGGGGCCCAAAACTGAACACAGTGTTCAAAGGTGCGACCTCACCAGTGCCACATACAGGGGGACGATCACTGCCCTGGTCCTGCTGGCCACACTATCTTTGATACAAGCCAGGATGCTGCTGGCCTTCTTGGCCACCTGGGCATGCTGCCGGCTCATGTTCAGGTGGCTGTCGATCAATACCCCCAGGTCCTTGCCACCAGGCAGCTTTCCAGCTGCTGTTCCCCAAGCCTGTAGCGCTGCTTGGGGTTGTTGTGGCCCAAGTGTAGGAGCCGGCACTGAGCCTTGTGGAACCTCATACAACTGGCCTCAGCCCATCGGTCCAGCCTGCCCAGATCCCACTGCAGAACCTTCCTGCCCTGCAGCAGATCAACACTCCTGCCCAGCTTGGTGTCATCTGCAAACTGGCTGAGGGTGCACTCGATCCCCTTACACAGATCATTCACAAAGGTATTAAACACAACTGGACCCAGTACTGAGCCCTGGGGGACACCACGTGTGACCAGCTGCCAACTGGATGTAACTCCATTCACCACCACCCACTGGGCTCAGTCGTTCAGCCAGTTTTTTATCCAGCTAAGAGTACGCTTATCCAAGCCATGAGCAGCCAGTTTCTCCAGGACAATGCTGTGGGAAATGGTGTCAAAGGCTTTACTGAAGTCTAGGTAAACAACATCTTTAGTATTAGAATATACTGAAGTAATTTCTGTGGTATTATGCAGTGTCACTCTGTGGGGTTCATCTCCCTTGAACACTAACATTATATATAAAATTGGAGCCCTCCCCTCCTGTCCAGGTTTGATATCTGCAGAAATGTAGTTGCAAAGAAGCAGACATGGGGTGCAGAGGGGCAGAAAAAGGAGCATATTCCTGAGTCTCTGTCCTCTCAGTTGCCTGTGCAGAGCTGCAATATGCACAGTGACCTGCATAACTGGAAGCGCACAGGGTCTCCCAAGTCAAGTCACAAACTAAACCTCATTTGTCAGACAGAAAAAATTCCTCATAAAACCTCAAAAATTCTTCCTTCCACATGCTCTGTCCTTAGAGAGGAGACATCCTCTTTGGGCTGAGAGAGAGACAAAAAGGCTGCTGGCCTGCCTCTGGTGCTCCAGCTCCTGTGAGTAACAGGGGAGGAGTCCACATGAATGGGAGACAGGTTAGGTGGCACTTTTCTGAATTGATAAGAAAATTCCTAGGATACAGCATAACAGTGTACAGCTGAAGGTCTGTGTTATGTGGAAGGATGCTATTTATTCAGGAGGTGAGAATATTGAGTTTGTCAGCTTACCACAACAGTGCATGGGGACAGCAGCTAACTTGGGGTGTGTATGATAGCTTGTGTCAAACTGACCACAATAGTGATGTTGTAGCACAGAAGTATTACTATGTGTGCCTTGTGTCCCCAGCAGTAAAATAATATTTTGTGTGAAGTTTAGTTTAGAATATAAACTGCATGGGCCAAGGTGTGCCTCATATTGCAGCTCTTACCTGGTCTACAAAGAGGAGCATGCAGATACACCATAGACTTTCTCTGACAAGTTATTAGTTTTTTCTTATTTGTGACATGACAGCTAACTCTGACTCAGAGCATTGCACTAAAATTTCATGGCTTTAGTGCCTAGGACCTCAGAAAAGGAAATTTTTTTGATAGATTGCTGCAGGTTTTGCTTCTATAAATCAACTGATCTATAGTCAGCTCCAATTTGAAGGTCTTTGACTCGTGCTGCATGCTAGGCAGTACAGAACTAAAGAGTCCCAAGGAAAATGAGTCATTATCAGGAAGAATGTGGTGCAAAGAAAGGTGGACTCTGGGTTTTGTTATTGCTGTTTTGGTGTTTTTTGTTGGGGGAAACACAGCCATAGCAAAGAATACAAAAGTAGTTTCGAGTAGTCGATATTCAAAGAAGCAGTGATAAATATGTTGACTCTGCTGTGTTGGAAGAAATTGCTTATGTGCTATGTAATTTTTAAGCTAAATTTGAATCAGGCTATAGGGGATATAATTAAGCTTAGATCAATATAGTAGGAGCACTGGTACTGGTGTTGGCTTTGGCATTGGCACAAAACAAATATTTTGCTTTAGTAAAGCAGCATCTTGCTTTGCTTCATCTTCTGCAATAATCTACTGCTCAGTGCTGCTGCCTTTCAAGCCAATGGGGAAAGCATCCACTGGCCTCTGTGGAAACAAGACTGCATTTCTATTTCTCACACGCTAACCACATTAAGGTGTTCCTGAGATGATGTGTGAATCAAATCTTTGGGAAGGTTTTATTGCTTTGTATGAAAAATAAGCTGCTTTTTCCCCCCCAGCCTTCTACTGTAACATAGTAACTTGAATACCCAAACTGTAGACAAACAAGTACGCCTGAAACAGTCTAAGGAATGGCTTTTGAATATGCTTCTAGGTTTTAACTTTGCTGTTGAATTTTCTTCTAATTTATTTCTTCTAATTCATTGATGTCAAAGTATTGGGTTTTGCCAAGTTTGATGGTGATGAAGACTTCCATGTCAAATTAAAAACGCAAGCAAACAAACAAAAAACCCCATAAACCCCACAACCATTTTAAAGAGACTTCTTTGCTCTTGCATCATTTAGTTTCTCAATTCAAAGAACAAGGACAGTCTCATGGTTAAAATCCTGGGCCAAGACTCAAATGCCACCTTTAACTTTGTTACACACTTCTTATGCAGGTTTGATCACTCCGTATAGTGACTCCATTTTTTCTGTACTAGAAGGCGCAAAAAGAAGTTCCTTTTTTTTTACTCTACCGAACTCTTTCAATCAGAGGCTGTTAGTTGGCCCTTATTTGTACAACACATAGCGCAGAGAGGCCACTATTTTTTTGGTTGAAATTTAGCAAACCACTAAACATTAACATTTGAATCTGAAACAAAACAATTTCATTGTTGTGTGTCTTGCGTAATTCTTGTTCCTAGAAAGCATTAAACAGCTCATCCAGCATTTCCAGGAGAATATTCACAGCATAATAACTGCTGACATCTGCTTAAATATGGTAATAATTTGCTCCTTATCCAACAACTATGAGCCATAAAATGCATTGTATTGTGTCAGACAAGGGGGTGCAGCTTTTTTCAGAGTACAGAAGAGGAAGATTAATTTTTTATCTCATCCTGACAATTGGAGAAAAAAAGAGTACAAAACAGGCCTTGGTGATAAAACACTAAAGGACACTGCAAAGCAACAAAAATTTAATGGGTTTTTGTGGTGGATTCATTGCCATCATTAAAGATTTTCATATGCCATTATGTTTTAATGATCCATAATACCATTTGTAATAACACCTGGGTAGCCCTGGGTCGCTTTACTTTCACTATACATTTTCCTTTAAGTGCCCAGAACTACCTGACAAGCCTGGTCCTGATGAGTTCATATGTTCTAAAGTGCATTTTCCAGATTGGTTTCATGATTTTTATCCAGAGAAGCAGTAAAGAAACATATAGGTGAAATACCTGTTAAGCACAAGTTGGCAAACTTCAAACATATTTTCATGTATTTAGTCCACTGTCTCTGAAGCTACAGGACCAGTACATGACATGTAACACTCAAACTGTCTTGTAGACTAACAAATACAGAGAACCAACTAAATACATTTTATAGTGTTAACACACATTTAAACTGTGGTTATTAAGGTGACAGTATATCACAGATCTGCAGACCTAATATCTACAAACACTGGCTTAAAGCAAGTATTTAACTGTACATTTAGTCAACTCGCTTTGCCGTGCCTTGCCTTTTATTCTTCTCTTTTCCCTTCTCTCTAGAAAGTAGATGTGGGCTTGAACTCTACAACTGTGTGATTCAGTATTGCTCCACACGTAGGAATTCGTGATCCAACCACCGCCACTGACAGGCAATCACAAGCATCACTTTGATTTGGTTTTAACAAGAAGAGGGACAAAAGTTACTTTGAGGTAGTACCAAAATCTGCTGAAATCAGTGGGAGTTTTCCCATTAATATCAGGCTGTGGATTGAAATTGCGGTGTTTTGGTCACTATGGAACACAAAATCTAGAATTCAAGCTATCCTGTATCAGTTGCTATTTCCTATTGATGGTATGATAGTCAAAAGAAGTCTTGGAAGGGGATGTGCTTTTTATTGCTTTTAAAACATAAAATGCAATTTGAAAATTAATTATTCTGCGTTTATATTGAAATGTTAGAGAATGTTTTTAGCTAAGATTTGAGTTTAAGCTCTCCAATCTCCTACTTACAGTGTTGATAGGTATACATTCAATATTTTATCCTTAAGCTTTTAACCAAAGGAGCCTAGAGCTAAACCCTTAAATAATTCCCTGTTTGGCTCATTGGAGTTTCGAGACATTGCCAAATGGTCCAGAAGTCATTCTATGGCTCCTCATTATGTCAATGTATAGCTTATAAAGTAGTGACTATATTGCTGACTGGGATCCAATTATATTAAAAATGGTTCTATGTTTTTTTTCCCCCAAACATGAGCATACTATTAAATTTATATTCTTTACAGGTTTTATTTCTTTAGTTAGTGTTAATTAAACTCAACTGTTCTGGAGAAAACACGCCTATATGTAGAAACCCTTAGCCAAAAGTTTGTATTTTATAGTTGAATATATTTACTAGCAGGCTATGTTTCCTGTTGTGCTTGCTGCAATTGATGCTATTAGTATGTACAAACAGCTCTCTTTGTGGCACAGCTAAGCTCAGAAGATTTTAGTTTGATACTTCAGAGCACCAAGTCTGGGAATTTGTTTAAATAAAGATAAGGACAACATGAAGTGTGTCTGGCATACCAATCCTTTTAAAAGCTGCTCTGCAAAGAAAAATGCCTTTGAATATTCAAGATACAGTTTCAAAAAAGCGGTTGCTTGAAAGTTATGCATTAAATCCTACTTTTAAGATGACTGCACTCCCCACTGAATGCTCTACTTCCTATTTAGGAAAATTGAAAACACAGTTTTCACAGGGCTAGGTGCTTGGTTTGCAGAACTGTTCCCATTCCATTTGGTTTGCAATGCGTACCCAGCATTTAATTCAGTGCTATGCCTATTTACACAGAACTTTTGTTTAAAAATTGTTATCTGAGAGTATTTTCATGGAAGGGAAGAACTGCAGTTTTAATTGTCCTCCCATAAATTATTTACATGGAGCCTTTTCTTGACTTCTTTGAAGTACAAATACTTTGAAGCCACAGCGTGTATAAGCCATTTTACACCTCTGTGGCCATTAGAAGGGCAGGTTAGAGCATTTCTCATACACAAACACTCCATCTGATAAATCTGAGGATGAGTAAAGACTCTTGCTCTGTTCAGCCAAATCTTGCAAATCTTAACAACTGAGCTGGGTATACTTGAAAAAAAGGTTTCTTAAAAGATTTTTTGAATTTCTTGCTTGTTTCCAGTCTGACCAAGGGAAAAAAAAATTGTAATTCTAACTAGTTTGCCTACTTTGAAAAAACAGTCACAGCAGCAGCTTTGAAAATTAAGGCTACAGGCTCTGTCAAAGGAGGGAAAATTCTTTTCTGCTTCAAACTACTTAAGAGAGATTATTAGTCTCCTGTGGCACCAATGAGCTGTTGATAGAAACCCAAAAGGCCTCATATGTCCTCTGTGGAAAGGAGGAAGAGAAGATTTCGTAACAATGAGACATTCAACTTCTCCATGTGATACTTACCGTGACAGGAGCACTCTGTGGAGATGAGCAATTTGGGGTGCAACCAGACATCAGCAATGGGTTCACAAAACATACTTATCTTGTCGAAGGCTATGCACAAGCCATTACTCTAAACAATTTAGTTTTCTTTTTGCAGGATGGTTCAGAAACCTTGCTAATGATAACTAACCAATTTCACATGTTCCTGTTTCCAAGGAGCAAGCAATTCTGAAAACAAGCCTTTGATTTCTCCCACTGTAGAGTCAGATTGCCCAGGCTATTGCAGGCTATATATATACATATAGACTATAAATGCAAATGCATATATATACATATGCATGTGTCTGTTTCTATCTGCTGCCCTCTGCCCAGGCTCATTTTAGAAACAAAGCATTCCTTTGCGCCTTCCATGTACAGGAAGTCTGCGGTGCAGCAGGAGTCACCGATCTCATTACAAAGTTCTCAGAATCTCGGCATGATTCATTTGTCTGAAAATGTTGGTCTTGCTGAGCCTTCTGAGACCTGCGGGCTTGAAGGTAGGCTGCTGTTTAGCCAGGCTTAATCTCCTCTCCCTTTTACACACATTTTTAGTTGCTCAAATTGTTTTATTTCGTGTTGATATTCATAGTTCTTTGTATCACAACAGCATTTGGCTATTCACAAGAACAAGGATCTCCTCATGGAGAGGCCATTGTGCTTATATTTGCCTTATCACTACCCCCCCCCCCCCACCCCCACCCCCTTTGTAGGGAGTTTCTCAAAGATTTTAATTGAAAGCCTCAATGATTTACTCACATTATGCACATAAAACAGCTCTCTTCAAGAGAACCTCTGGTGTCTTAGAGATGTTGCAGAGGCTTTGATCAACTGATAGCAGTGTAGACCATATATTGCCCCTCCCAACAGCATCATCTACTCCTAAAATATTTTGTCTTGCATAAGTCTGCCATGAAATTTAAATAATTCTTTTTATTTAGAGAAGCGAAGCAATATTTTTGGAAGCTTGTGAAACTTTGAGATGGAATATCTTTCTTACTAACAGAATTGATATTTTTCCCTCCAAAATAGTCAAGAACTTTAATAAGACTAAGATATTATGTTTTTTAAGGAAATCAGGAATTATAGTAATGAATCACTAAAGCTACTTTGTATTGTAGCAGCACTGAAAAGACATTGGACAGTTTTGAATTACTGAAGGATATAGTTGTCTTTGGGAAATACTTGTAAATTTAATTATTTTCAAAATTACCTCTATTTAGCACCACATGTAACAGTTCTCTCTAGATAAACGTGCTTTCATACAGAATGGATGTATTATCCCAGATCATAGACTTCCGATGTCTATTATATTTTGCAATAATGACTGTGAGCACATAAAATGGTAAATATTGAAATTAGTAGAAAAATAATTTAAATTAGCAATGTTCACAGGTAACAGTCTTCAGCACAACATGGATTTGAGGGACAGCATTTCAGAAGAGCGATGAGGGAAACTTAACATCATTCTGTGAAGCCCAGGTAGTTTTGCAAACCTGTAAGAATTCTTCCATGTTTTGAACACTGGCTTAGAGGAGAACATCCATGCCCGTCAGTCCCACCAAACAGCTTCTCTCTAACTTCATCGAATGGCACATGAAAATCAGTCAGGTTTTAGCAGTACCATTGCAAGGCTGTTCCAAAGCAGAAGAGCTTCAGACTCTAATTCTTACATAGAATTTGTCCACCCCTCTGCCAGTGTGATTTTAAGTAGTTCTTTTCCCTCCCTCATGGATCCATGAACAACATGCATATTCTGTCCCATCCTTCATGTTGCTGGCCTAAATGTACACAAGCCTTTAATCTCTTCTTACAGGATAGCTGTTCCAAAGAAGAGACATGTTCTCTCCAATAGCTTTCTGTGATACCTTCATTCAAAAGTGTTTTCCTGCGGTAGAGACCACACTGTTTGCAAACAAAATTCTCCCATTTCTTTAGCATTTGTTTGTAAGAATGTGGAAGGTAGATACCTGTTCAATGTAATGCATTGTTTTACTGACTTTCTGGTAATATTTTTTTTTTTTGCTTATATGATGGTAGGAATCTCTTCCATCATACTTTCCATTTCCACACAGTCTGTTTCACATGTAACCTGCTATGTGCCTCATGCCTTCCTGTGCACAGCTAGCGAGGAATGTCACAGCCTTTCTTAAAAGCCATGAGAACATGCCCAAACGATGCAAATGAACTAGGAGATCTTCCATATTTAAGTGCTTTAATAAAATCCCTAAGGTAGAGGAAGATGAGCTCTGAAATTTATCTCTGTATTGCACCTTTTCCTTCCATTCTGGTGTATTCTTGACCTTCTGGATTAAGCCCACTTTCGTTAGGAGAAAGAAAAGCAAACCAACAAAACAGATTTTTATTGCCCATCTTATGAGCGAAGAGGATAGTGAATCCTTACCTGTATGACTACCAGATATCCTTGATGTGGCGTATACTAGATACCCAAGGACAAGAAGACCACTAATGGTGTTTTTTCCATATCTGAGTATGCTAACGGCATTTTTCAGCTACAGTATATTTCTAATATCAAAGAGAGGAGTAAATCAAATTAGGCATTCACATTTATAACACACTTTTTTCCTATGGGGTTCTGCACATACTTCCTTTGAAGTATTTTCCACTCATAGATTTTTCAGTACATTTTGATGTGACATGGGAACTGACAGGATACCGAGAGTTTAAGCATTTAAAACCTGGCCAAAAGCCCACAGAAGTCTGAGGGAGTCTTTCCATTGCCTTTCGTGAGTTCCAGATCTGTTCCTTAGTAAACTTCCCTAATGAAACCTGGGATTTTGCATACCCCCTAGTCATGGGTAGATTTTGTTCTTTTTCTTTCATTTCTCTCTTAGGTTTGTCAACTAGATTTTCTGTCAGCCACCTCCATGTTTTTTCTTGTTTTACGATATGAAAGAGCTCCTGTGTTGGAAACCCAGATCTCTGAAGTTCATACCAAGAATCAACTCACCTTAGTTTCTGAGGCAGAAGCATACACATGATGGTGCCTTTGACAAGCAAAAGGTTAAGGTTGCTGCAGAGGTGAGGACATGCAGAACTAGGAAAGTAAATAGGTACATGCTAAATTACTGAAGTTATGCATCTGAGCCAACCAGTCTAATGGTCAAGCCAAAAAAACATTGCAGAAACTTCTTAAGTGTAGTGCAGGAAGGAACCTTGGTCAAGACTCCATTACAAGCAATTTCCCAGGGTAGGCTGAGGTCTGGAGGGTAAGAAACTGATCTCACGGGTACATGGCAGGTTTGAGCTCAAAGGACTTCTCTTCCTGGATGTGCCCCTTGGTTCTTTGTGCTTCTGTCTCAGCTTTGCCCTGCTTGCCCAGGCCAGATTGACTAGGGGGGCAGCAGCCTTTGCTGGGAGGCCTGCTGAACCCCCGGAGAGCTCCTGAGCAACCACCCCTGAAAACAGCTGTCCTGAGAATGGTTTGGTAGAAACTTTCCAACTCCATACCTGAGAAGGAAACAAAACACAAATGACTTGTGTTAGTTTTTAATTACAGAAAGTCTGAAGCACTTGTTTATGTATATAGGCATGTATTTATGTAGACAGATATTGTTTACCTTCTTTCTTTCTCATAAAAGATTCTGGATATTTTCTTTCCATTTTTCTGAAAATCAAAACAAATAATCATGAAAGCTGTTCCTCTTTCCTCGTACCAATATCAGAGATTAAAAACTGTGACAAAACTGGAAAATAAAAAGGTGATGATTTCCGTTTAAAATATGTGAAGCCAGAAAAGACAGCTAAACAAGGGACGGGAAGGACCTTTTATAGGAAAGACCTGCAGTAGCCTTTAAAAACAATCAGTCTTGATTTTAGGGCAGGAAGTATTCTGTCCTCTCTCAATTGCCATCTGAAAATTTCAGACCATTTATTCTTCTGGTTGGCATAGAAGTAGGAGAAATAAAGGAAGGCTCCTGTATTTCTAACGATATATGCAATATACTGCTTCTAGGTTTTCCAGGTCGCAAATCACTGAAGTCTATGGAAAATCAATTTCTGTTGTTTTGTGGAAGATAATACTAAAACCCATTTGTTCTCTCTTTCTTGGACTGTGTACATTTGAACTCATAGTAAGTCAGACAGCAAATGAAATACGAGAAATATCAGTAGAATATTCTAAAATTGCACAGTATTTCCAGTTTTTCTGTGAACTTCAACATATCCTGAATATATAATACCATGATAGTAGGGGATTTACAGGCATTCGTTTGGCAAGGTCTGTTTGCAGCTTTCTACTTTTGGTAGCGTGCTCTCCTAAACTTATTCATATAAAACTTTCATGTCACCTTCATGTATCACTTTATCACTCATATATTAGTTATGATGATAAATAAGTGAAATGTCAGTACACCTGGTAGTGGAAAGAGACATTCAGGAAAAAAATATAAAGCAGTTAAACTTAGTTTTTTGAAGTTAGTGGAAACAACAGGAACTAACAGCGAGTCACCCATTAATTCCATGCCTGGACACAAAAAATCGAACTTCATGGGAGAGGAAACTGTGTTGCATATTGTTTACCAGGGAGACATGTGACTGACAAGAAAAGGTAGTGAGTGCTGTGGAGTCTCCATCCTTGGAGATACCCAAAAGCTGCCAGGACAGTCCTGGGCAAGCAGCTATAGGTGGCCCTGCTTGAGTGTGGGTGGTTGGACCAAATGACCTTCAGAGGTCACTTCTCACCTCAGCTGTTCTGTGACTCTGTGAATATCTAAAAGAAAAGCAAAAAGGCAGTAGGTGCTGCTCCCAGAGCTGGTACCAGAGCAGCCAACTTCCATATTTTCACCAGGAGTGCTACTAAACCCCCCAGTAGTAGCTCTGTAGAGCTGGGAAGGTCCATCTTCAGTCACAATACAACAAAGTGCTTCCATGTCCACCTCCACCAGTTACTCTCTGCACAACCTTGTAACTCCCTTAATGTTTTTGCCCTCCACTTTCCACATCTGTAGTGAGTGCTGGCTGACTTGAGAAATGCTTTAAAATCCGTAGCTGAAAAATGCTGCTACTGCTGTACTTATTATTACTTGTACAGTATATCTGACAGCTGTCCAGGGCAAAGCAGGAGGCTCTGCAATAAAAGAGAGAACTAAAGAAAGCATGGGAAAATTGTTCTCTATGGCAGAAGAGCCCATACGGCTTTGTGAAGGGGCCTCATGCTGCACAGACCTATCAAATCTCTTTAGAGGAATCAGTGACTGTGGGATAGGTATAATCTTGTCAGGATACCTCCTTGTGTTTTTAAAGAGCTTTTGGCAAGGTTCCTCATCAAAGGTTCTTATGAAGCTAATTTGACATTGATTAATAACTGGTTAGAACATAGAGAAAGAAGGGTAAGACTAGTGGCCAGCCTTACAGCGGTCAAGTTCATGGGTGGGGTGCTACAGTGATTTGCAGTAAGATCAGTGCTTTGCAATATCATCCTGAGATCTGAAAGCATGGGCAGCTAGTGAATTGACAAATGTTTGCTTGTGTTATATAAAATTAGGCAGGATAATAAAAACTAAAGCTGGTTGTAAAGAATTAAAGTAAGACTTCATTGGTGAGCACTGAAATGGTTAGTAAAATTCTATTTCTATAAATGTGATGTACCTGAGAAAAATAACTTCATTTGCATAATTATGAACTCTAAATGAGCAATTACAACTCCAGAGGGAGAGGGGGGAATCACTGTGGTCAGCTCCATGAAAACATCAGCTTGATAGTCATCAGGGGTCAAAATCAAAATAGAACAGTAGGGGAAAAGGAATTGATGGAAAAAGCTAGAAATTATCTCACTGTATGCCTCCAGTGGCACCCCACATCTTCAAACCCGTGTGCAATTTACATTCTCTTAGCTATATCCAAGTACAGTAGAAGTGGTATTCCCATTTCACAAGGGATGGATAATGCTCATTCCCTGGGCAAGATGTCATTCTGTGGATTTACTACAGTGAAAGGTTTCCCTAAAGCAGTCAGAGGTGATAGCAGGCAAAACAAAACAAAACAAAACAAAACAAAACAAAACAAAACAAAACAAAACAAAACAAAACAAAACAAAACAAAACAAAACAAAACAAAACAAAACAAAACAAAACAAAACAAAACAAAACAAAACAAAACAAAACAAAACAAAACAAAACAAAACAAAACCAAAACAAATCAAAACCAAACCAAACCAAACCAAAACAAAACAAAACAAAAAAAACCAAAACAAAACAAAGAAGAAAAAAACCTCTTCTGTTTAAAAGAGAGAGGACTGTATATGGACGAGGAGGCTGTAACAGCTGTATGCGTGTCTCTATGAATAACATGGAGAAGGTGAAAAGCAAGTGATTATGAAATATTTCACACAGAACAATAACTGAAATCATCACGGCACAGTTTAAAACAAATAAAAATATTTCCCCCACGGACACACTCCCCAAATTGCCTAATTAAACTGCAGAAACTCATTTGCACGAAATCATGCAGGGATTAAAATGGAGAATATCCATCACCATATATTAAAATATTTACTTGAATTGAATCATAAAATCATAGAATCATGGAATCATTTAGTTAGAAAAGACTTTTAAGATCATCAAGTCCAAGCATTAATTCAGGACTGCCAAGTCCATCACCAAATCATGTTCCTAAGTGCCACATCTACATGGTTTTTGAACACCTCCAGGGATTGTGATTCCACCACCTTCCTGGGAAGCCTATTCTAATGCTTTCCCACCCTTTCAGTGAATAAATTTGTCTTAATATCCAATCTAAGCCTTCCTCATTGTAACCTGAGGCCATTTCCTCTTACCCTGTTACTTATCCTGACCTGGGAGAAGAAAACGACATTCTCTAGTACTGAAATTCTGAAGACACTGATCGCAATAATCTGGATCACGATTTCCCTTTGTCATACATTTCCCCTCTCATGTCAGATACAAGTCTCAATTGGTAGGAAAACTTTTAACTAAAGCTTTAATGGCTTGTGTTTTGTACAAAACCTTGACCGATAGTCCTTAGGTGTGTTTTTCCAGACAGACAATTGGACTCTGTACCCAGGTTAACTACAAGGCTGTTTCTAAGTCCTTGTACAAATGAGCTTTTTGCATAGAAATGTTTTGTCAGTACCTCTTGAACAAACACGAACTCCGTGCTCCCACAGATGTCCAAAAAGACCTTGCCATTATGTTCTGACAGTGACTAAACTCATCTGTAAGACAGAAAAGCTGTTGAAGAGCTCAGCTGGGGTGTTGTTTTAACACAAGAAAACAACCGGCCCCAGGGAGCGCTGCTGGAGTCCAAGGTCTGCACAGGCTTACAGAACTGGATCCTGCTCTGGACTCGTGCCCTTAGACACATTTCTTTTTCACTGTTGGGTTTCAGGAAAGCAGCCAGATATTGCCTGTTAGGAGACATGTTGCTTAACGATTTTAAAGTTAAGTAGAATATTATTACTATTTCAAAAGTAATCCTGCTACAGGAAGTATAATGAGATTGGAAAATATCTTCGGCTAGAGCAACTGCAGTAAACCCAGAAACTAAACAGATAAATTGCTCTTTTAAATGTGGCTAGGTATACAGATTGCCTCCACATTAGCCAAATCATTGAGCAATAAGCTATGCACTAGTAGGTATCTCATAGTTTAATATCATCATGAATCTAAATTCCTAAGATGAATTTTTCACCTTTATCTAATCTACTGAGTGATCTCATGAGTGAAGGTGAAGAAACAATCTGCAGTCAACAGGATATTTCAATAATTTCATTATTCCATTTCCTCACCTTCTCCCAGACTCTGACTTTTAGTAACTTCTGCTGAATTAACTGATGCAAAAGGCTTGTAAACTTCAGGGCTCTTCATGGGCTATGGCCACTACTGCATTAGATTTTTTCATTATACTGTACAATTGATCATCTTGACCAGGTCAGACTGCTTGTGTGTGACCACAGACAGATAAAAAGAGCAAAGCTGAATTTTCTCGAAGGCAGGCATCTGAGTTTGTGGAGCTAGAGAAGTAGAGCCTTGGATTTTATGGAGTGTTTAAAAGCTTTTTTTTTTTTTTCTAGAAAAGTCTGTTATGGAATATCATAACTAGGGGAAAAAAAGAAGAAGCTATTGTATTAGTATAGGCTGGTATCAGATTAAAATTTAGCTGTTGTCATATCACATTCCTATAAGGTAGTCACAAATGGCATGTGCATACAAAATCCTAGCTGTGTGAAGAGCAAAATAGATCGCCATTACTGATTCCTTCAGGGGAAAAGTTACAGACAAAAGGTTCCATGTCAGATAAAAAGCCACTATCTTTTTCCAAGGAGAAAGGATAAAGAAAATGAAATGAGGTCAGATCAACTGATGTGAGCAAGAAAAGGTAAAAGACCTCTTTTGAGCCAGAAGGGTTAAAATTACGTTCATGATGATTGTGTCTGTCACAAGGCTTTTGCCAAATCACATAAACTGCACATGAGGTATCCAGACCCACCTTCACCTATCTGTTGTGGAACAGCTCAGTCTTTCCACATAAAATAAGCGGTCTGTCCACTTGTAGGAGTACCTGCAATTCACTGAGGTATCCTTTTCAAGACAAAACATGAGACCCAGGCCCTCCAGCACTACAGTATACAATAAAGTAATGAATCCTGTTCCTCTTTTAACCTCACTTTTTAACCTCCAAAACAGGCCAAATGCCTCTCCCTCCCAGTCCCACCTAGTAGCCTTCCCTTTGCCCTGAACCAAACTCACCCCTTCCCCTGAATGAAAGAGCAGTGTAATCAACCGTATCACACACAAACCATTGGAAACATGCTGTTCAAACACACAAACAGAATAAAGGCAAATAACTGTTCCCCTCCGTGAAACATTCAGTAAAGAGAACAATTAGTGAGCATCATCCAAATGGGTTCTCCCTGTAAAATGTGAGTAAATTCAAGAGCAAAATTCTAGTTTCAGAGGTGGAAGATGGACTGATGGCATGGATTTCAGAGAAGGCAGGGCTTTTCTGAGTTCTTAAAAGGCACATGTGTGTATTTGGGCTGAGAATTCTGTAGCTTTGGATTTCAGAAAAAGAACATTTTTTTTAAATTACTGGTTCCAGGTATCCACCTTGAGACGCCCAAAAGAGGTCTGATTTTGAAAACAGGAATGATTTTCTGCATCTTTTCTACCGTTTTGTCCTTTCTTACCTCTCCCAGCAAGTACCAAGTACCTCCCTGCAAGTATCCCCACAATCTAACTAGTTATTTTTTTAAGAATTTCATGAAATGTAAATGCCCTGAACTGTATCATTCCATATGAATCATTTAGGCCCTCCATCATATCATTTCACATGTGCTTTTTGAAGTAAAAATACTCTAAGAAGACAGAAACAAACTGATATTGAATGTTAAGGGAGGTACAATGACCCCAATTTGCCGCTTCAACTTGACAAACAAAAGCATTGTATTTTCTATCAGGCAGATATACCAGGTTTTTCCTCTGCAGCAGGACAGCCTCGTGCTGCCTGAACAGATGAGTGGGGAGGGTTCACCCCACTGAACGTTGCCAGTGACAGTCTCCTTGCAGAAACAGAGACAGGATTGTGTGCAGCAGGGACCCGACGAACAAGAATAACCTCTAGTTCAGAATGGGAAAGGTAGAAACTGGCCGTTTGCTTTCTCTATCTGGCTTAAAGAGGTACTTAAGGAAAAGTAAAACCTAGCCTGCATTTTAAAACCTGTTCTTAATAAACCTCACAGTTTGTGGAAATGAGTTGGATTATGAATTTCAAAAAAAGGATTGGTTTTGGTAAACTCACTGTATACTCCTGAGTTTGATCAATTCACTAAATAGTATCAACAATGACTTTTCCAAGACACCATCTATATAATATTCCTTTGCTTTCTGACTTTAATAATAACTGACAAAATCAGAGTTTCTTAATAATTTTATTGTCTATTCATAAAAAGACAGGCAAGAGAAAACCTATTAAGGTATTTATTCATTTTCTTCCTTTTGCCTGAAATGCTTTTTCGCTTTCAATTTAATTCCTCGGGAATGCTGACTCTTTAGTGCAGAAAGACTGTAGTTTTGGTCACAGTACTCTATTTGCACTTGAAAAGGAATTTGTACAACAAAATTTTATGGTTAGGGCAATGGCCTCTGGAATTTAAAAGCCTCCTTTGCAAATTTAATTTGAATTAAATTAATAGATGAGAAAGATTTTTGACGACACATTTGTGATCTGCTGGGTAGCTCATGACAGAAGCTGGTTGTAGTGAAAAACTACATTCTTAAAAGAGACAGGCAGAATGTTTCTGCCTTCTTGATTTCTCCTCCCTCTCCTGTTCTTCAAAAAGTGTACAGGTTGGTGGAAAAAGCTCATTAAAATTTCAAAAGTGGATAGTCAATAAATCATACAATCCTAATGCTTTGAAAAGGAATTATTTTCACGCTTTTATTTTGCAAAGTGTTCCTTCTTCAGCCCTCCTCAGCAGCTGTTTTGCTGGGACAGGCCCAGAAGAAGAGAAATGAAAAGGAGGAGCAGTCCACCTCCTTCCCCCTCCCGACTGGGCTTGTCCAGGATCATGGCAGCCCCATCCGGCCAACCCCACCAGCTGCTCAGCCAAGCCACACCATTGTTTTAGCGTCTGTGGAAGCTCCAGCCTCCTAGTGCAGTGGCTGTACTACCCAGGCTCTCGCCTCCTACACCTTTGTGTAGACGTAACCTACTTTACTAAGGTTTCTCCGAGCAATTAACATTTTCCTGTCAGAGCCCTGCCCGCTCCCTGTACCTTATCCGTTCATACAGGTACATAAGGATACCCGCTTCCCATGTTAATGAGCAGTTTGTGGAGGGGAGAACTGAGAACACCGCAGTCCCATTTGGCTGCTTGCATACAAAACTAAGAGTCTGTTCTATCACCCACACCCCTTCCACTTATTTGATTTTTTCCTAAAGTGGGTTTGGATGAGGACACCCTGCAGAGCAAAAGATTTGCTCTTTGTGCTCTTGCAGGGACTGCTGCCTTGTGAATTTTATTATTTACTAAGAAAAAAACATGATCTGTAACCTGAGAAAATAGGCCTTGTGGAAAATATTGATACAGCCTGGCCTAACTTTGAAGACTGGTCACAAGGAAAGAAAGAAAATAATCTATGATAGTGGAGTTATTTCTGCATAAGTCTAAAAGAAATTAAAAGACACTACAGATTTGGACAGTGCTAGATTCAGCATCTTAACTCTTTCATTGTTATATGAAAGTGGCAAAATTTTACAGGTGTTCTTTACATTAAAATGGAATGAGCAAGTTTCAGATGCTTGCAAAATACCGGCAGGCAATATACCGTATTTTGATATTCTCTCAGAAAGGTTATCTTTTATTAAAAATAAATAAATCATGCTCCTAGTCCTTATAGTAGGAAAGCAGAGCTTCCACACAAAGCCAACTGCAAATGCGTTTTCCCAGTATCCCAGACAAAAGTCAGATGAAATAGAAGTTTGATGATGGAGATTCATTGTAACAATATGCATTTACTCTGGAACATAGTATTTCACAATTCCTAGTTTCAACAATTTCTTCAATTTCTTCCAGCCCAGGTTGGGCTTTGGTGATGAACCAGCATCCTACCTCAATCCGATACTTGACTGCAACCAGAAAGGGAACAGAAATGCAGTAGTAAAACAATTTATCTCCCTTTTTCATCTTTTGTTTTCTCTGTTAGTTTGTCATCATTGCTATTTTTATATAAAATATGTAACTTGGTGTCACTAGAGCAGTGTTTTTCCACCTGTGGCCCAGTGACTGATGGTAGTCCACATAACGGAAAAAAAAACCCCGACAGACATACAGATATTCCTCAAAGTTGGCTGTTATTCACCAGGAGATGAAAAATGGCATCAACTTTTACTATCAATATTTCCAGTTTTATCAGTAAGTATATAACATTTTGGCACTCTTTCCCTGTCCCATCAAATGACAAGGGTTTCTTCTAGAAAGGAAGCCCTTTAAACAGAACAGGCTGCAAAATACCAGCCTGGAGGCAAATCAGAATATAAACCAGGGTGGCAGATTGCTTACAGATACAATAGTAAATGATAGGCCTAAGTATAAAAAGTTTATTATCCAAATTGAAGCATTTACTTTCCCTACTAGTTAACATCTTCCAACATGACAGACTGCCCATAGTTCCTTTCCTCTCACAGATATAGGTAATAAATTGCGTTATTGCTCCACCTTTTCCAGAGACCATTAAGGAAATCAAAGCAAAAGTTTTGCAATTCATCAAATGCTTAAACGGCAGCAGTTAGAGTGGAAGAGGTGGGCATGAGAATCAATATGCTTTTCACCTGTGTAAGCATTTTAATGCACTGTGAAAGGTAGATTGTTAGGAGACTTAATGCTACCATTTTCATCAATGTGTTGCAACTCAAGAATTTAAACCAAGAATAGGCCAAGCTCTAAACTGTGGATCATGGCACTGTTAAACTTTTATCTACTCCTGCAACTACCTCACAACTTTCCATTATGCAGAAGGTGGGTTGAGTCACAATAAAATTGAATGAAGCCTGACTAGTCTGGTAGAGGTGTGTAATGATTGCCCATTCATCTCAGCACTAGGCCTGAAGAAATCTTAATTTGTTTAACGACAACTTGGAAAAGCCAGCCTTGTCTGTGATCAGACTTGTTTCCTTCAAAAGCCCTAAAAGCTTTTATATTTAAGGAGCACTCAGTTAAGGTATTTTGTACGTTATGTTAAAAAGCAGCCTCATTTGCTTTGGTTCTTCATCCTGTCACTCCTGTGCCTGTGATGCTGTATAAATGTATATTAAAATGAGACAACTAAAACATGCAGTACTTTCTTCCCCAGTAGAAGAAATCTTCTGCTTCCCTGAAATTTCAGCCAAGAATATGTAATGTGATCTTTTCAAGGGAAACCCAGAAGCTACTCAACTGTTCATTACCAGGGATGGTCCATAACCCATGACATGTGCCTTGTCTCAGAAACACTTTGCCAGATGATTTTGTGAACTCTGTTCTTGGAACTGCAAGGAATAATTAACAGTTCATTGAGGTGTGAAAGAAATATGGCATAAAAGACTACCTTCGTCACAAGTCATACCAGTACCCAGTGGCCATTAATTAAAACATTTTAAAATAGCATTTACACTGAAATAGAATGGCTAGAAGTGTGGAAAAGTACTGTGGTCACACTGATGCCTCAGTCTCATTTCCTGGTGGGATGTAGGCATGTACATCTCTGAATCTCTTTGGAGATCAGAAAGCAACCCCCCAACTTCAGACTGGAAAGGAGAAACTTAGCGAAGCCTAAATCTGGGATACTTGGGAAATTTTAGCTAATGCTTCTAAGAGGCTTTGAGAACTGCTATAAATGGATAACTAACTTCCCTGTTGCACTGAGACAACCAGGGTGGAAGCATACAGATAGTCATCTGGGGCAGAAGCAGTGGGGCATGTGGAGGACGATCAGGCTTTTGCAGGGCAACTTAGAGCACTATGGTCTTGTTTGTTCTTCAGCCCAAGACTGCCGCTGTCAGCCAGTGACACAAGAAATATCCTAACGACAGGCATCAGGGATATCAGTAGTCCCCAGCCCTGCTGTGGAAAGGTTATCTATCGATCACTGTCAACTAATATGTGAGTGAGGGTAAAATGAAGTCTGAAAGGGACATTTTGTTTTAACATCTTTCTTATGAGGTAGTGCCTGATGTTGCAATAAGGTAAATCATTATAAGCACTCACAAAATGAAATTCCCAGATTCTGAAGTTTTTTGTGAGTAGGTGACTTCTTTTATTTTCAGTCACTTGGACAGTATGTTTTTAAAGGCACAAGCAGTGTGTGGATACAGGCTAGAGGAAATGGATTTATTATGCACAGACCTGGTACTTGAAACTTCTTTTATTTAGTCTGGATGCTATGAAATGTAATTACTTACTGTTAAGATGGAGCGTAATGTCCAACACAAAAGCACTAGAGAAAAGTTGCAGACGCTTCTGTTGGTTAAACCCTTTGAAAATGCACTTGAGGATATATTAATGAAGTCAGAACAGTCCAATATTTGTTAAAGGATTTTTTTGGCCTTGTTTATCTTTTGCAAATGAAGCAAAGGCACATTATGATCACACATTAACTGTTACCTGTGCAAGGTTTAAGTAAAAGCATTTGCTTGTGCTAAGTGTTGTCTCATCTGCAAATATTGGACTAATGAGCAGCTTTCATGATAGTACAGTGACATAATTGAAAGGATTAATCATGCACTTGCTCCAATTTCAAGATAGATTAAGTCTGAGCTGTAGTGGAAGCAACATTGAAATTCATGAAGTACGCACTGTAACTGTGTGAAAGGTTTGAGGAACAGTTGCAGAAAGCTAGCTGTTTAAGAAAATTCTAAGCTAGAAGCTGGGAGGTTGTAAGTTTTGGCAACTCAGTAGCATCCCTCTTGAAGGCTACAACTTTAGAAGTGCTTCATAGTGCACCCTGGCTTTAAAAGTGGGTCACCCTTTTTAGGTTGGCAGACTTCTACGGGAACTGCACAGTCTGCACCTAAAGTTACACCAATATTGACAGAAAATGCTATGTACTGCTTCTAAAACTTGCCGTTTAATAGGAAAAAGGGAATTTGACTTTAAACACCTGTTGTTAATTGAAGCGACAGCAAAAGAAGGCGGTAACAGGCCAACCTATGGGAGTCTCGCTGGACCATGTTAAGAATGAGTGCAACATGTAGGGTGGAAAGGAGCAGTCCGAAATCAGCTTTGATTCCAACAGTTGTTTATTAGGGGAGAAAAAAAGGAGACACTTCATAGGTTTTTAAAGTCAGTGCTGTGTCTTCTAGGTGATTACTTTTCTGACAGACATGTACAAGAACTGGAAGAAAACAGTCACTCTGGTGACAGCCAGAAGAGCTTTGGCTCTCTTAACTAAAATCCTCCAGAAAAATAGATGTCTCTGAAAGGCTGGATCTACATCAGCCAGCAGCTGTGTTTTGTTAATAATAATGGTATTTTCACAGCTCTGTGCTATACACAGCTTGCAGTCATGAGGTGGTTTCCACTTCTAAACACCATGCTTGGAAGACTGCTAATGTTTTGGGCATTTTTGATGACAGACGTCTATAGCTACTATGTCAAATGGCTGCCCGCTTCACTGCTTAGTCAGTATTACCAAGTCTATAAACCCTTTCTGTAGTCCATCATGCACTGACTGTTTCCTTACGCAGAGAAGGACAACTTCACTGTTTTCTCATAGAGATACTTTTTGCCTTTCAGATATTTTACTAAAAGAAATAACATTTTTAAAGGTATATGGAATATACATCTACTTCTTAAAGAGAACACTCCCTCAAGGAACTTTTCTTACATGTTTTGCCTTCTCTTTTAGTAGCTATAGTAAGTCACTGTCCACTGAGGGTATTCCCTGGCACTGTTAGGCCACAGTTTAGTTACTGAGCAGTAAAGTTTGACTTATTGCTAGTAACTAAAAAGCAAAACATTCAACATCACTTGAACTAGAAATGACAAGATAAACACAGAGATTTAATTCATGTGACTGTGAATTTGAACTCCCATTTTGTGCAGACTTTCTGCAGTACAGGCCTGCAGTCAGCCAACTGGAGAACCCTCACTGTGCTGTCTCATTCCTGGCCCACATTCACAGCTACGAGATTCACTGCAGGGCTGAGGTGTGAGATACTGTGACTGATGTGGATACTGCAGTGAATTTCTCCATCTCCTGCCACAGTGTTGCATTTGGTGAAAATTAATGAAAAAATGCTACCTGCAGAATCATTAGAAAACCACAAACCAAACCAAACTCCAAAGCAAAACAGCTTTCAGTGTGTAAAAACCACCAAGAATTAAGAATAATATGCTATAATACAGTTTATAATATCTGGATGTCAAAGGATTTACCACACCTTGAAGTCTATGGAAACGTACAGGCAGAAGTAGCTTTCTTCTGTTCCTATGTCACCACCAGTTGTGATACAAGAAGTGAGAAACTTCTTTTAAGCTAGAAGTGTTCCAGGCAAAGCAGGTTTGAGTAGTACATAACTTATAATTTGCAGCTTTAAGCAAGTTGTAATATATACTATTAACCAAAGTAATTGTTATGAGAGATAACGGAAAAAAAAAAACAACCAACCCCCCAAAAAAGGCCAGAGAACAATGATTTTTCAAACTCAGCAAGTTATGAAATTAAATCAGGGTTGGTCACACACCACATAGCTCTGTCATTAAAGACAACTGAAGTGACAGTGCTGACGGCTCTAGCATGAAAAAAGTTTCTTGTTAACACAGATTTCATAATCTGGCCAATGCACTATGTCAGCGGAGTAAAAACTACTGTTGGATATCCAAGATATGCTATGAGATAGATCTGGGGTCTATAGCTTTATAAACTCTATGTCGATGATCTCTGAAGAACTTGTCCAAGGGCCCTGTAACTGGTGTAAATCTGCCTTTTTCTTTGATTGCAGGAGTGTGCTGATACAAATGAGCAAGAGCAGAAAATGGGGGCCATAACACTGATGAGATGAAAACTGCTTGCCTAAACAATGAAAACCCTGAAAGCTCATCTCCTATAACAGAGAAGATGAAGAGGTCTATGGAGTCATTTTCCTGACCTCCTCTATAATCTTTGCAGGCATATATGAATTAAGATTTGGTGTACCCTGTGTCAGCTCTTACAATACACTTCATTTGACCAAGGAATGGTGTCGTGCAGCTCTCATTTAAGTTGGTAGAGGAATCAAGATAAAATCCTGGAGGTCCAGACAGAAGACATCATGCAGCATTAGAAGGTGGCTAGATGCAGAGCAATTAATTAGCTTTTATCTAGCCACACTTCTGATAATTTCCTTGTTTTCAGCACTGGCATGTAAGCACTTATTAAACCAGTGTACCACATGGCATAAATATTAAAAAAACCCATGTGAACTAGCCCAGCCCTCCAGAAATGTAGCTGGCAGAATTACTTAAAGATGTAATACACTGGTGGGGAGGGTGGGTGGAATCTGTAATAACGTATGAAGAGCTATTGGCAAGTAAATGAGGTTTATGCATATGAAGCTGAAAACTGATCTTGAAAATGGAACAGTTTAACAACTCTGTGTATTTGGTGTTGGTGGCAAGGTTTTGGCAGCCCAGGGGGCTGCACTGGTGGCCTCTGTAGGAGGAGGTCAGGGGCTGCCCTGTGCCAGATTTCCCCTGGCTTTGCAATGGATTCATAACTGATCTCCCTGCCTTTATCTTGACCCAGGAGCTTTTTCATCTCTTCTTTTTCTCCCTTTATCCTGTTAAGGAGTGGGAGTGGGAGTAGGTGAGCGGCTGGGTGGGCATTTGGCAGCCAGCCAAGCTCAATCCACCACACTCTGGTATCAGAAAGTGATAAATATTGAAAAAAATAAGGTACATTCTTACTGAGTTTAGTACTTACATAACATTGTAGGGAAACATTAAAATGCTGTTAGCATTTGACTTCTCTTCCTTCCCCAGAGCCCACTCCTCTCCCTCCTACTGCTTTCAGTGGTAGTTTTCCCTGTATTTTATTTTCAGCTCTCTCTGGAAAGCTGTTAGCAGTTGTACAGGCATGATATAATTCACAACCATCAGGGCAAGCCCCAAAACAAAATTGCTAGCTCACCATCTGAATGCTATCCTGTCAATTTGTAGCTGGCTCTTTAGGCTCTTCAGCCTGCTGGGATGTGCTATTAGCTCCACTGCTGGCAGTCTTTTCACAGCATCACTAGCAATCCCACAACCACTTACTGCATGGCAACATTTCTGCATAAAGCTATTTTCTGAATTGAGAAGGGTGGGAGATTTATTGCTATCTTTACATGCAATGGATGAGCCCAAGGAATGAAGAAAGCCAACAAACCTGTGAGAGGTGTCATGACTGGGTTCAGAGAGGAGCATCTGTGGCAGCTGACCAAAGTGGCAAGAATTAAACCAACCATCCAGCCATTCCTCAGCCTTCCTCAGCAGCCACGATTCACTACCAACCACCAGGGCTGACAATGCTGTACATTTCTAGATAGGTTGCAGAAAGCATCATGTAGCAATATCTCTGAACACTTCAGCCCACTGAAATGACCATAGCTGAGTGACTCGAGCAGCCCATCTTTCAAACACCCTCCAGCACTGTCTGCTTTGTTTGCCGTATCATTTTCATGATAACTGTCAAACCAGGTGAACAACGAATAGGTTAAAATCCATCCTTGGAACTGGAATGATAGTTATGGCCAGGGGTTTAGTGCTGCTGGGACTGACAGCCAGGCTAGTCTGCCTGCCTTCCTGGCAAACTGAACACACAGGCTGCCATAGCATTTCATCAGGCTGAGCCAGTAGCAGTGTCAGGGATACAACCCCACTGTCAAGTAAAACAGTTTTCTGTTGTGGGACCCCTGATGGCTGCCACTTTCTGCACACTCACCAACCAACCGGTAAAGAAGTGACTGCAGGTAACAGCTACAGTCTTAGGCAATTCTTAGGCAACTGCACTTTACTATGATCCCATTTCATCCCTACAGTCAAAGGTGCTCTCCAGGACAGAATGATTTGTGTGCCTGTAGGATACATAGTAGGCTGGGTTTTCCTTATATATATACATTTCTTTTCAAAAAGACATAGGTAGTTCCTGAATTTACAAGTCCTTATTAAAAATAATTTTCCTGGCAAGCTGCAAGTTTATTTAATATCCCCTCCTATATTCAGAACAAGATTCAAACCAAGATACCAGATTCTAAAAGTGGTTGTCTAAACTTATGCCATTTATTCCCTGCTAGGCACTCAAATAACTACTTTAATTTTCTAAAGCACTAAATACTTATCAGCTCAAACTAAGCAAATAGCATTAACTTGGTTGCTAAAATGCCAGTGTTTTGAAAAAGGGATCTCTTTGGAAGTGTCTGACTAGAGGCTTAGAAGTCTGTCTCCAAACACACATATTTGTCAGCTCAGACAGTCCATACTTTTGTAATGGAGACAATTATGGATGTGTTGGCTGGATATGCAGTTAAATGAGAAGACTGTATGCTTAGAAAAAAAAAAAAGATTTTAATTTTAAACTCTCAAACTGACACATGATGACTGCTATATGAGACTGCGTATATAAGTATTTATATATGACTGCTATATGAAATTGAATTTATGAGTTTGTATATATATATGACCGTTACATGAGACTGTTATGTAATATATGGCCGTTGTATGAGACTTATACAAGACTGTTATATGAGACTGAGTTAGCTCCAATAAAGTTCCAAGGACCCTAGTATACCAATAAAACCAATTATCTGATAGAAGTATCTGTTTTCTTTCCAAAGACTTCCTCAGCAATTACAGTTTTAAATAACTTCCTTTTCCTCCTCAGTGATTAGAAAACATCACTAACTGTACAAAACATACCTTTTGGCTATAATTATTTGAACATTGAACCAATCTCCTTCCTGACTCACCCTGTAATTTCTGTCCCTTGGAAATACAATAACAACATATATATGTGTTGTAACCTTAATTGTCTCAAGAGATCTGGGCAAGGACTTGGACTTCAACAGACCAGTCGGGTCTTTGTGCTAAGGTTAAATAGTGGGGCCTCATGAATGTCAAATGAATAATTTTATTTTAATGGAAATAAGTATTAGAATTAAAGTTGCTATGGAAACCCTGGCTCTAATTTTTCTGAGTTTGGAAGTTTTTCCCCTGAAAACATGGGGGAAAGGGTACATCCAAAAAGAAGGAAAAATCATGTGGGAACAAGCTGTAATTCCAGAAGGCTGGGGGCAATTTTTAAAGTGGTTAGCGTGAGTGAAACCTATGGAGAACATAAAACTCACCACATTTGTCCAGTGCACAAGTATGAACACAGCGCTACAGTGCTCCCTTACTGGTCCCCTAGAGGAAGGTTATCATGCCATGACAGCCCTCCAGAGACATCTGGAGCTGCCAAGCTGCTTCCATGTAAGAGAGGACATTGCAAAACAGCAACACAACTGAAGCATGTTCTGGTTCCTTTCCTCTTCTGCAGAGGAAAACAGGTTGACCTGCATAAGGTGGAACCACAACAGGTATGTTTCTAGCGGAGCTGTACAGCTGGAGTGTCCAACAGGGTCCAGAGGCTCCATGTTGCATGGAACTTCTGTTGCAGCGCTGCTGCAGTTTTCTTCCTGTGCATACTGTTTGGTAGGTAAGGGCCTGAGACATGAGTATGCGAGAGACTGCAGCCTTTCCTTCCCAAGGGCTGCTGCTTCCTTCTCTCAGTTATTGCTCTCATTAACACGTTACGGGAGCTTGGCCTCTTTGCAATGTCAGATTTGTATAAGCCAACCACTGAATTCAAATGGAGGAAGGGAGAGGTACACGTGGCAGTGCACACATGCACACATCCGCTGAGTGCAACTCAGAAAACTTTTTCTTAAGCATCTGCAAGTTAACATCAGTCAGCCAGACACAGGTACCCTGTATCCCTACCCTGACAGTTCAAAGAAACTGATGTAGAGGGACCTTGGGCTGTAGCTTTTTACCGCATGCTCACCCTGCTCAAACAGGGATGAGAACAGACTCACAGGGAGGCAGGTGGTATTCACAAACCTGCTGTGCATTCTTCAGCACTGGAACCTAAAAATTAGATAATATTACACTTACTCAAGGCTGCTTTCCAATCTGAAATCCCAGAGACAGATCTATCTGGTATGTTTTATAAAATCTGTGGGAGGCAAAGCTTAGATGCTGAGCACACCAAGACACCCATTTAGGATTGGGATCTTTCCTTTTATCCTTACAGGCAGCTCCTCTTAACTCTGCTTTTTTTTTTTTTCTTCAGTATGATTCCCTTCCTTCCCTCAGATATATTCTTTGTCTGGAATATATATATGTTTTTTCTATTACACAAGTGTTATTTTCTTTCCCCTTTCAGCTTCCGTACATAGCAGCCAACAAAACATCATGTCTCATTTGTAAAAGTCCTTTCTCTACCTTAACCATAGTTTTAAAAGTTATGTGTCTGTTTTGATTTTAAAAAAATATTGCTTCTAGCCTGCATATGTGCAAGATCCACCTTTCCCCCTCCACCTGCCCTTGGTACCTCCATCTCTACCTGCTTGGTTTGCAACTACAAAGGGAGTCTGAAAGCCCTTTCAGATGATGAGTAAGCCTTTGTATCAGAAGCACACACCTTTGGATGCCATTCATCACTTGGGTTTTGAAGCAGACAATAAAACATCGCTTATTAACCAAATGTCTCATAAAATATCGAAAATATGGACCAAGAAAATATCATGAACATGATCACACCCAAGCTCAGACTTAGATGAGATGCATCCAACCAGTCCTTTATATAAGGTGTGACACCACTCTTATAATGTCAGTGTGTCATTGGAACCACAGCTCCTGGAGGTCCCTGGTCTACAGGATTCTCACTTTTTACAGTAGGTTTCTAGTTCTCAGATTTGTGGGGAAAAACTGAAAGACATAACCCAATCCAATGATTCAACTTTGGAAAACATATAAACCTCTTTTTCTTTTTCTTTTCTTTTTTTTTTTTTTTTTTATTTGTAAGTATACAGTGGCCCCTTGTTCTGAGTCCCCCATGGTATAAACCCCAGTCCCAGCCAGCACAGCTGCAAGTGAGTAGCTTTAAATGAATAAATGGACATTCAAACTGGGGGCCAAAGGTGACCAAGCAGGAATTTTGCCTGCCTCCCCCTCGTGCCACTAGTTTTGTAGACCTCAGGGAGGGACTGCCAGCTGTGGAGAGGCTGCGTGATCTGACACACAATTGCTCAATACTTGAGATAAGAGCAGGTCTTGTATCATTAAAAATGCTGCAGTGAAGGACAATACGCACAGTACTTTAGGCAATAGTTATTTCAAAACAATCTATATTTAAATATTTTATAATTGTAGTATTGTTTGAATTAGATCAGGTCTGAATTTACTTTCTCCATTACTTTAAGCCACAAAATTTACTTCACCTCTTTCAATGGAATTTTCCATTAATGACATGAACCAGGAGAAAAAAAAAATTGGTTTGTGCAGGTTTATACAAACTCCTGTCATGTGTGATGAATTCAGCAATAATAAATAATTTTCCCTTTAAAAAGAGAAGGGTTTAAGGGAAGTGTGTATCAAAATACTTCAGATCTTTTCCATGTGAAACTTTAAAATAGTTTCCCTCACTGAAATGCAGGACTCTCATTTATGGCCCTCTCTGTGAAAATAAGAACAGCTTGTCTGAACTTAATCATAGACTTCACCAATGACAAAAAGCATGCATGTACATGTGTCTGCTTCTTTCCATACCTAGGAACTTCTATGCAGAAACACATTCTCCATCAAAACCGAAGAAAAAAGGCTTTTCCCTTTGGAGTTTGCAACTTGGCTAAAGGAAACTGCTTGCACCAAGCAGTTCTGCCTTTTTCATTGTTTACTCTTCTTTCTTTAGAATAAACAAAATAAAGCCACAATACAGCAATATGCCATCAGGACTAACATGTCATTCCCTTTTATCTTCCCTTCCATGCTCTGCCCTCACCCATCCCTTCCACCTCACCCAGCACCAACAGGTCTCCCTGCAGCCTTGCTGACTTCTCAGATATCCCTGTGCCATCTGCTGGGCTGCTCACCCTGTGTTGAACCTTTTGCTAGGAATTAGCAGCTTTCTCCTCCTTCTTCCTGTCCTCCTCCCTGCCCACCAATAACCCTGCCTTTGGCAGCGGTCAGGCTGTTGCTGTTAAGAACTGCAACATCTCCTGTAACTCTGCCCAAGGTGCTGTTCCTGCCATCCAAGCCACATGCCCAAGGAAAGCTGGAATTACTGTTGGAATTGCTAGGAGTTTATGTGGGCAAACGAGCAATGATTTGTTACTTTAGCTGCAGCCTTGTTGCTGATGCCTCACAGTAGAAATTAATATCTGATTAGCTGCCCATTAACTTTAAATTCTCCTTTGTCATTACTGCTGCAAAAAATAGCTCTCCCCTTGCATGAACTATCCTTGTTTGTAATTACTTTTGCTCAGACACATTAGCATTCCTGTTGCAAAACTGAATTTCGTTTTGTTACATTCTGCAAGTATCATCTAATCTCTGATCTCACTGCTGCAGCATTTTGAGACCATGACAGTCCTCTGAAGCAGTGTTTGACTTGCTGCCTTCTGAGTATTTAATTATCATCTTGCTTGAGATGACCGGAATAATCAAAACATGGAATAACTAAATATTTTTGTTTGCCTATCTCACCGCCCATCGAGGGTTTCATCAGGCCATGCATTACCTCCAGTAATGGCAGTTACACAATGGGGGACGGTCATGGCAGGGGCTGGATGGGAACAGTGTGACAGTGATCTGAACTGAGACCCATCTACTGCCTCACATTGGGACTGCAAAAACTCCCGGGAGAAAGAAAAATTGGGAGAGTTGGTAGGTGGCTTGTTCAACTTCAGGTCAAGTTGTATTTCTCCTTATCCATGTTATCTTATCTTACATCACTAAAACATTTGTGTTCAGCCTTTCAAAACACCTATCACATTTATCAATAAGGTATCAATAAGGAATATGATACAAGTAAGGGCTATCTGACCCTTGCTTAAATACTCAACATGAATCATGGGAATGTTATTTTATCTGGATTATTTATGAGAGGGGATACTGCAAGGCATGGCCTTGTTACTTTCTGTTTCTCTCATTTTCTGATGAACTTTACAAACAGTGTACACGTCCTTTAATAGTCGATGCACCAGTGCTCAGAAATGAAAATGAAAAAGAAAAGCTCACATAAGAGAGAAGTTTGGGAATGGATCTTTTGAAAGAGCAATGTATTTTTGTACTGAAACACAACATAGAAAAGAGAAGAGCAGGGCTTCAAGGCAAAAGAGAGCTAGTGTGTTTATGACCTAGTTACAAAGTGGTACCTTTCTCCTCTGCTAAGTGCATTGATTTCTTGGTCACACTCTTGTAACATAAATAGGGCAGCTGAAGATAAACTATTGCTCTTCCCAGTTACAAGCAGGTTTTCACAAAATCAAGAAGAAGAAGAAGAAGAAAGAAAATGCAGTTCGCATCTAGGCAGTCTATGAATTTGCTTGTTTGGGTTTTCCCTGTCCTCCCCCAAAAAAGCCATTGTACACCTCTGTTTAATCGGATATGGAGACACAGAACTGAGGGCAGTAATTTTCATAGATTGTAGCTTTGCTTTATGCATTGAGATCCATTTTTTTAAAAGCATGTAAACATGGGAGCCCTAGTATTTCTTATGTCTGGAAGGCAAAGGATTCTTAGTTGCTGTTGACACTTTCATGTACAAAGCAGCAACCTGCAGAAAGATGGCTCCTTTATGAAATTCAGCTTTATCAAAGCAGACAGCTGTCAGCTTCTTACCCACAGCACACATGAGGAGCCGTGACCCAGCACCCTCATGCTGCACCAGGGATTATCCCAGGCTTGCTGGCTGCCCTCCGTCCTTTCCTCCCACAAAGCAGAAACATGAGGGGTGGCTGGCAAAGGCCCCTCTGCTGCTTCTTAAGGCACAGCCAGCCTTCGCAGGGTGGGGAGGGTGGGGACTGTCCCCTTTCCTAACCCCATGGGTCCCTTGCCACCCTTGGCTCCACTGCTCAGACGCTGTTGTGCCTTGGAGACCTGTGCACAGAGACCTTGGGGATGCAGGGGCCCCCCAGCACCCTCAGGATGGTGCTCAGCCTCCTGCCTGCCCTTTCCAGGCAGTTTCCACGGGCACAGCACGTTGGCTGTGGGTCTTTGGCTCCAGCTCATGGGAAAAGGGCCCAAGGCAGCAGCGACCGTGCCAGCCCCCCAGCAGGTGTCCCGGTCCCCTGTCCTCCCAAGTGCAGTGCAGATACTTGAGTCCAAGCCACCGCTGGAGCACTGCTAGGTCCTCAGCCTCAGCACAGAGGCAGAGCCTTGCTGTCCCTCGCTGTCTGAAGTCTGGCCATAAGTCTGTGAGGGATCAAGGACTAGGCTGTCTCATGGAAATGCAACGGCATCAAAATGGTTCATGGTAAAACAGACAGCCATGACAAAGGGTGTAAGGGTGAACCTCACAGTGAAGTCCTGCCTAGGTGGGAGTCAGGCTTTCATGGAAAACATTGACCCTGTAGGCCTCTGTTCCTTTGCTTCCCATACTAAAGGAACCTGAGTTTTGGCATGGAAAAGAGAGGAAAAAAGAGGAATTTGTTTTGGTGGGTTTTTTTCTGTGGGTTTTTTCCTTTCCTTCCTTTTTTTGCCTACAGCTTTCCCTATCCCTCAATGATTCCACTATGGTGAGACTGAATTGTTAATAAGATGCTTTCCAAAGTGTAGCCTGAATGTGGTCACACTATTGACAAGCCAGACTTCCCCTAGAACTGACTGTCATCTGCTTGTCTTCCCGCACGAACACTGAGGACAGCAAGAAGCCACTCTCCCACTGCTTAGCATCCACAGGCACAATCCAAACACAACTGCAATCTGCACTGGGCACTGGCCTGATAAAACAAGAGAGAACCATGAGACAGCAGTTTCCCTTTCCCTGTGCTTTGCTGCTTCTTCTCCACATGATATTTAAAGAGCATTATGGGATTCTGTGCACTTAATAACCGCTCCCTCAGAAGGATTTGGTTGCTGAATACAAATAAGAAGCTATGTGATTAGGCTTCATGCATTTTGGTACATTTTATTACATTTTCCATTACCTTTTTTTTTTCCTTTTTTCTTTTCTTTCTTTTTTTTTTTAAGAAAAAGGAGAATTCAAGCAGAGAGGAAATGCTTTCTCTGCCAATACTCTTATTGCCAACTTCTTATATTGCAAACTCCCAGGATAATGCTTGCCCCTCAAGATGTGTGGCTGATTTTTAAATTGCAAAAAGTTATATTTCATAAGCGTAATAATATTTGAGGAAGCCTGCCAACATCATCTCCAATTATCTCAGGTTGAAATGTCAAATGCCTAAGCAGATACAGGCTACTCAAATGTTGGTAGCATTTAATTTCTGCTTACAGCTGGGAGGAGAAAGCTGTCACTCTTTACCTCCCTGCTCTGTTCCCTTACCTGACAGCCTCCCTCCACACAAACTGCTTGCTCCCTTAGCTTCTCTTCTTCTCTAATCAGTCTTCTAATCTTGCTTCTTCTCCCCTGCCACCTTTTCTCCATCATTTGCATGGAGGCTTTGATTACCTTGCCCTCATCTTCTCCTTTACATCCTGCTGTGTTCCCAGCAGACTCCATCCCATGTCCCACTCTTTTGTCTTGCTTCATCTCTGCTCTGCACTCCCTGACCCCTCTGCCGCTCTCCTGTCCTTGCTAACCTTTCTGACTTACCCCTACCCTCACCCACACCCGCTCTCCTGCTGCAGGTGCCCTTCTGCCGCCACCCCCACTCTCTTCCTTGCCTCGCTGCCTTCCACGTCTCTTCTGGCTGATCCACAGTTTGAGGAAAATATTACCATGGCAGTGTGATCACCAAGGAAGCAAGCATAAGTTTCTGCTGCAGTGAATCTGCCTGTGTAGCACACATACTACATCTCAGGCGTGGGTGCTTCATATCCATCAGTACATCTGCAGTCTGAAATTAGAAATCTGAAATCTTAATTGTATGCTCGGTAATGGGGCCAAAACGTTGCTATGGTGAAATAAGAAGAGGAAGGGTCAATGATAAGACATTGAAAAATGAGATTTCACCGGGGCATAATGTCCCACACTAAAAAAGGCTCAGACTACCCCTGTGCTATAGCGTCTCTCATTTTGACCAGAATAAAGGAGGTTTTGTTCCCATGTCATCAAATTAGCTTCAGCTTTTGGGACTGGGATGATCCAGAGTAGGAGTATCTGCAGTGTTTTTCACGGATCTAGAGAGCTTTGTGCCCCTGTGATGATATGTTTTATCCCTACTCCACGCTCAGCACTCCTCCTGACAGCATGCCTGTGAAAGCACAGCACTGACAGCTAGGGACTGCCAGCTGTATCCAAATTGCTCTTCATGTCTGCCGGGACTGGGACTGAAAGTAATAGGCTAAAATGACAGAAAGTTTTGGCTGTTCCTGAGGAAAAAACACTACAACGTTAGAGTTGGTGAAGCAAAACAGCCAGTTGCTGGAGGATCCCAAAGAGACCCCACCGTGGGGGGGGTGGGGTGGGGTGGGAAGAGGTCTGACTCATGTCTCTCAGAACAGGTTTTGGTAGAGGTTCTGCTCAGAGGTGACCTCCCATGCCCTGACAGGCCTATTTTCTGAAAATCCGCTTGAGGGTTTTCTTGTGGCCATTTCTGTGGCTGTGCAAAATGTCAAGGAGTTTCCTTCTACTGATCTTTGCCTAACTCTCCACGCCACTTTAAAAGCACTTGTATTATAGTGTGACTGTGTATGTTTTCAGAAATGCCTAGATTTAATTGCAAAACATTTATTTCTAACTCTTAAAGCTCACTTAGTTTAATATCTGGATTATTTCTATTTTACAATTAATCAAGACGCAGGACATTTTCTGCTGTCCCTCCCACAAAACTGGATTTTGCATGGAATCTCAGAAATGTGTTAATTTTACTATAACTTCTATAAATTTTTAATGTTCTGCTCAGCCTATCTGACTGATAGCTTAATTATTCCTTCACTCTTCCCAACAGGCTGCAACAGAGTACAGCTCCTGACTATTTCCTGACCTTTCCTTTTTTTCTAATTCATTCCAGCTAAACTGAGATTATTTTTTTTCTGAAATCTTGCATTATATGCAAATGGACATTGCCATTTACGTATGTTTCCTTTGATTATATGTTATAACTCTCTCTCTTTTTTTTTTTTTCTTTCTAGAAGGTAGACAGTTTTTAGGAGCTTGCTCAAAAGCTATTCCAGTGCCTTTTCAGTAGAAGCCCTGTTGAACTTTCCCCTACAGAGAGCCAGAGAGCCTTTGTTTGTGGAGATATGCAATATCAAAATATGTTAACTGTAGAAATGTTGAGAGATGTTTTCTTTAACATTTTGGTCTATGCTGTTTCAGCGTAGATTCCCTCACCTGGCCATAAGGTTGTCAAGGGTCAGGCAAGTGTAGCAGGTCCATCATCCATTTCAGGCATATGGGAGAAGAAGGGCTACAAAGGAGTGGTGAATGACTCCATCCCATCTTGCGTGTTACTAGCTGAAGCAGGCAGACGGAGACCTGCAGAAAAAGTAAACTGAGTCACAACCAGTGGTCAAGAAAACAGCTCCCCTTCTGCAGCAAGGTCCGGGCTGTGATGTTGTGGGAACACCTGTGTCACAACAAAGTATCAGCTCAAGTGCAGTGCTGCAGTAATGCCACTCTTGGGACGCATCTTTGCACAGCAGGGTATTGAGTGTGACAGCTACAGGCTTCACCACAGCATTTTCTTCATAAAGTTGTGGTTTCCTTGGACTGGTTTGTGGTAACAAACATTTCTGGTCCTGTGTTGTCCCTCTGAAGGGCTGCCAAGGCTGGGACGCCTCCCGCATGGGGTCAGCAATGCCAAACCCTCTGGGCTGCTGCCTCACTGGTGGTCCACGGGCACATTGCTGCCTGGCTGGGGCCAGCCCTCACACCATCACACCCAAGACATTTGCACACACATGTCCGAATGCAAGCACACTTTTAAAGTGCCCATTTGTAAAGTCAGTAAGAAAGATCTAGCAGGTTTTCATGAAGACAACTTCAGACTGGTCTGATTTCCTTCCTTTCCAATATTTTCATAAGAATATTGGAAAATATGGTCAAGCTAATAGCATTTCAAAATGGATACAGGACTAGTTGAAAGAATAATTATGGATGTTCAATTATCAATATGGGACAGAATTTCCAGTGGAGTCAATCCTGAATATAAGTCTATGAAATATTTCCAGTGACGGTCTGCATGATAAAATAGACAGTATGGTTGTAAAATCTGAGCATGTTACCAAGCTAGCAGGGGTTGTAACCACCTCTAAGGACAGGATAAGAATTCAAAATGATCTTGATAATTTGAAGGACTGAAATCAATAAGATGAAATTCAATAAAGACAAGTGCAAAGCGATACACTTAGCAAGGAGAAATCAAATGCACAAATACAAAATGAAGGATAACTGGTGAAGCAGCAACTCTGCCAGAAGAGGCCCTGGGGGCATTGTATAACGTGAGTTGAATATAAATTAGCAATATGATCCTGCCTTAAAAATGGCTGATGACATTCCCAGATGTATTAATATACATTATTACAGGAAGTAGTTGCTCTCATTTACTTGGTACTGGTTAGGTCACTGACAGACTACTGCATCCCGCTCTGGATGGTGAATTTAGAGAAAGAACAAAACATCCCAGAAGAAAGAAACAATAAAGACTACAGAACTGCAGAATGTAACCTATAAAGGAAGACTGAAAAAAATCTTTTTTTTAATTTTTTTATATTTTTTTGGAGAGAACAACAACCATTTCCAAATATAAAACAAATTCCTTTGCAAAAAACACAATCAAATGAATTGTTTTGCCAGCTAAAGGAGACAGGAAAAGTTGCTGTTGGCTTAAGTTGCAAAAAGAGAGAATCAAATCTGATATTAATAGAAATTAAGGGATGATAGTTCAGCACTGTATTGTAGAATATCCTTATTGGGGTAGGTGATATTGTAGGAAGCTTTTAAGAATGATTGGAGAATTAACTTCTAGTGTTGGCCTAGGTAGACCTATCTTACTTCACAGTAGGAAAATTAAATTAATAACATGTCTTTTGTTTTTTAACAATATCTGAAGCAGCATTGTAGAACTCCAACTCTGTTTTCAGTTCTTGCCTTTAGTAGTTGTCTTTCTCAGCTATTAATTTCAACAAAAATCCTGGAGATAAGGGATGGACTGAAAGTGCCCTTTTTAGAATTGCGTTGATAAGATGCTGACATGAGGGTCAATTACTTTCTGAGCACACATTGCAGTACCAGACAAACACAGAATAAAGCCATAATTTCTAACCCATTGGATCTATAATTTGAGAAAGCAAATGAATACAGGTCAGTGGAGGTGCAGAAGGACTTCAGGACACAATATTAATCAGCACTGGCAGGAGTATAAGCACAGGAGCAGTGTACTCGTCAATTTTTGTAGGTGTTGCAGTTAAGGACAATGTTGAAGTAGGATCTGAAGGGGAATAGCAAAGTACCTTTGCAGGGTAGTCTTTTCCAAGCACTAGAGTAGGGAAAAAAGTAAAATATTAGTTTGAAAATGTGAAAGACAGAGATTGGTATTGAGTCCAATTGGAAGAGTGTTTACTTTTTTAGAGAATGAGAAGTGACAGACCACAGAAGGAGACCCTGAGAAAAAAGCAGATGCTGGTTCATTAGAGGGTTAATGTGGGCTTACAAAGACAATGGTGCTATTGTTAAGGTGGCAGCTTGGGAAAATCAGATATACAGCATTATTCTGGATGGATGAGAGTTAGAAAGGCTGCTTTTGCTTGAGATACGAGGTGACAGCTTAGACCGTGGACAAGAATTTCAGTTGCATGAATGGGTAAGAAAGGCTGTATCTTTGACATGTTGTGTGGAAGAGTCTTGCATAGTCTTGATGTGAGAATTGAGAGAGAATTCACATAAAACCCAGGTACCAAAGCTAAGTGACATGCAGGGTAATGGAACTGCTGAAAATGAGGGAGAAAGCAGGAATGGAGAGGAGTTGGGAAGAGAGCTAAGACATTTTCTTTTAAAATATTGAGCTTGGATTGACAGTGGAAAATCCAGAACTGGATGCTGGTAAGACAGGCCAGATCTGGGGCAGAGAATCACATTGCTAGGTCATATGCACTAACCTCTCTAATATACAAACCTTTCTACCCATCCACACAACCAAGACAATTCTTCATCTGCAGAAACATTTCTGGGGAGTATGATGCAGATAGAGAGTGCAGAGGGACCCCCTACATCGAAGCTGGAGGGAACATAAAACAATCCCCTGGAAAGCAGAGAGAAATAATAATAGAAATGGGAGAGGAAAGATTCAAAGGAGCCAGATGAAATCAAGAAGGATATCACAAGGTATATGGCAAGCGAAATTTGCTATGACTCAGTACTGTTTCTTAGCAGGGGCAAAAAAGAGACCGTCCTCTTCCTAGAAACTGAAGCCATAACCTGCTGGGACCATTAACTTCTTGTCACCTAAACTGAATAAGTGCATTTTAGATTCTCTTCTCAAGGCTGAAGGAGGCTTGATAGATCTTCCAAGTGATCATCTCTTCCTGAATGCTATAATTTTTGCATGTCTTACTGAGGTCTGCACATAGCCTCTTCCATACCTAACCGGTGCAAAAACTCTGTAATACATTTCTGATGCACCTCAACTCACGACAAATGATGTCTACCCCAGGATGTCAGCTCCTGTACTCTCCAGGACTACCTCACTAACCAAAACCACCACCTAGCACGGAGCACGCCCCTTTCCTGTAGCTGTTGGGTGAGCTCTGCGATGTGAACTGTATGCAAAGCCCCAGTGCTGGAGTCTCAGCAAGGCTTTCTGCTGTCACCTGAGCAGGTGCCCATGCTGCTCAGTAGCAGATGCACCTTGGCTCTGTGTAATCTTGTGTGATCAGGTGGGAATGGCAAGAAGATACTCACCCACAAGGCTCCTTATCTAAGCAGGGGGAATGCTAATAAGGGAAAGAAGCTTTGCTGTAACAAAACCTCCAGAGACAACATGGTGAAGTTAAGCAGAGGTCATTTGCATTACGTGACTTTTTTTTAACTGTCTTTATTACTTTCAGAGTACTACTTAACGTTTCCTGAGGGAAAGACTAATATTTATTAGCTGAAGTATTATGAAATTATCCTAATTTTATGGCTTTAGCAATAAAGATGTACACTGGGTAACATTTATTCTCTCAGAGAGACCTGTAAAATAACCCTTCTCATTCTCCATTATTAAGAGACTACTGTTATTCCTAATCTTTTTAAGTTTATCTGATTTTTTCGGATTGAAAAATCTACTTTTTTTGCATTTCTTGTGGTAATCTTGTGGATGTGTCTTGCTATGAATAATGAAAAATTTTTGAGCACTGTGGCTGTATCAAGAGGACACCTAGAGCAGGAGGACAGGCTGAGCCACGGGGAGCACATGGCCTTTTTCCTCTGCCGCGCTGTCCGCGAGGCCCCCCAGTGCCACCAGCCCCGGTTCCACTCCACAAAGAACGCAGCAGAGCAGCTGCCTACATGCAGATAAAAATCCTGCAAAGTACAAGGTCTCTCCTTGTTATACTGGGAAAGTACTTCTCTTTTAGAATTCCCTATATGCTTTAATTTTTTTTTTAAACCGGTCTTGCCATCTATATTAAAATGATGCTATGAGTTTTATAAATTGATATCCAAGTCATGAAATGAGATGACTACTGGAAAGGGAACCAAGAACTCCCTGTTCTAGCTTGAGAGTCTCTTTTCTAGATGTAGTTTTCTCTATTTCATTACTTATCATTTGAAGATCATAAAATATCTTTTCATGGTCGTTCTAGAAGTTGCTCTGTTGCACTGAATTTAAAAATTGAGATTACAAATATAGAATAAGGAGAAAGAAAAAGACTCAATTTCAGCTCCAGTGAACAGGCTTTATTTCCTCTCACTTCTTGCTGCTTTTATACACCAGTCCAGCTCCAATGACACTAGAGATTTATATCTGCAGCCATGGTAGAAGAATTGGCCCAGGCACTGAGGGAGATGAATACCTCAGAAACAATGGATGAATAGTTCAAAAACCTCACCACTTCTTTCCCTTCATGAAAAAACTGCATGGAAATATACCCAATAGATATTCAAGAGATATCAGCTAATATCAGCCAATATTTGCAGCTTCTCAGAAGTTGCAGAGTAAACTGAAAAAAAAAAAAAGCTTCATGTTCCCAGTCCTGAAAAATATCACCGGAGCTTTAAGCACAGTGTTAGACTACCTGCCTTTTTATGTTTTGGGCTAGAACTGATGTAAGGAATACCCCCGTAGCTTTCAGTGCATGTTTTGGGGAAAAAAGTGCACAAGGCTGTCCTTTTCCTATGCCATTGCTGCATCCCCAGGAAGCAAACAAATGCAGACTCATGTATCACAACAGCCAGCGCAGTGGCTCTGTCATGGCATCCTCCTCATCACCTGGGGACTTTCACATCTAAATGATTCAAGCTTGCTGAAATGCCTGTTCTTGCTGCATTTTCCCCGTTTCTCACTCTGTGGACACATTTTGGATCCCAGGTGTAAACAGGCCTGCACAAGGTTAAAAAAGCAAGTGAGCGAGAAGCAGAAGAAGCCAAAGCCATTACAGTAGGACCTCATAAAAAATATCTGCAGGAACAAATACCTTGGCGTATCTCAGAAGGGACAAAGCTTGCAGGCGCGGCACCCTGCACAGGGCACCTCTCCCTGTGGAAATGGCAGACCCCGAGAGATGCCAGGAGGGCACAAGAGCCCCAGCACTTGCAGGCTGGTTTGCTCCTTGCTGGGCTGCTCGATGGGTGCTGCCTGGCCTCAGCCACACTGACACAAACACAGTAGTTAGGATTCTTCAAGGGCTCTTTTTTTCCTGATCTCAGATGGAAGCAAGACAGAATATGTAAAATGTGAATGAAATAAGGTGCAATTCATTAATCACAATGCTGGGCTATTCAGCAAGTTGTCATTAATTGCCTGTGCTAGAAGAGAATTGGAATCATGACCTTTGAGTCATTTTACACATGAGGCCAGAAAGTACTCTACATTTATACTCATTCTGGATTTTGTAAAAAAATGTCAAACTGCAAGTCATCTTTATTTTTTTTTTCCTATTAGTCAGATTTCCAGGACATATAATAACAATCTGTCTAGCACAGTTTTATCATAGGTACAAAATTCTCAAGACCATGTTAAAAAATCCCATTTTTTATACTCAGGAATTTATAAGACCTTTAATGATACTCACATATGTGGCACTATAGGGCCAGCATCAATGAAATAACCATTGGTAAGATATTAAATGCTAAGGCAACTTTGACTCTGAAAAAAAAGAAAATTTTAAAAATAAAAATTAGTTTGAGCAAGAAATTCATCACTGGAAATCAGAATGCTGTTGTGTGGGATGTTGCGTGTATAAAAACATAGATGCATATTGTTCATATAAAAGGGAGACAGATTTTGCACTGAGACATGTAGATGTACCCTAGGCACACGTCTTGTATCAATGGTATTTTGCAATGAACTGTCTATCTTATTATATTATCTGAACACCTTCAAATTACATAAACTTCAACAATTTACATGAAATGGAGTATTTAGGATAATTCTTACCATTAGTAAAGGAGGTTGCTGTTACTTTTTTCACCATACAGAGCAGAGATTTCACGTGTATATTTTTAACATTTTCGCTCTGTTTATAAATGCACAGTTCTTGAAGCATGAAGATCCAGCCAGACTCTGTTCCTGAACCTGTAAAGCAGGAAAACAAGCACCGAAAGATATATAAAAGATCTCAGTTGTTACCCTGGCACATTTCTAGACTGCTCCCAGCCTCCTGTTTCCATGGCTATCTGAAGCTGCAAGTGCTGCTGTGGTGTTTTGCATCTCCTCAGAGTGTCTTCAGATAGATAAAAAAGAAGTCACAATCTTTCCATATTGAAAATAGGTCAAAAATGGGATCAGAACTTGTTGAGAGTGGATAACCTTAATTTGTAAATACAGGATTTCCTGGCCTTGACCCCAGGAGGGGATAAGTAAACAGCAGGACTGGCTTTTCTGCTTCAGATTCAGTGGAAAATGTGGATATAGCTTGTTAAATTTTCTTCAGTGACAAATGTGGGACTTAAACCCTTAATTTACCATTTGAATTTACTTTCAATGTTAAGCAAAACCTAGATCTGATGGATCTACCTCTAGAGCCTCTTCTTCAGCTGCGGGGGCTACAGCCTCAATCTGCAAGGAGTTTAATGGGCACAAAAGGAATCGCCCCCCCAGTTCCACCAGGCAATCGAGTAACTTCAGCCTTTCAGAGTGAAAGGAGAACAGCCTTCCTTCAATGAGGCAGCAGAGAGAGAATACCAAGTTAACTTTCCTGCTGGGAGCAACATACCTGAATTTCTGACTCTTCAGTGTCGGGGACTGCATCCCCAGAGTCACAGGACATGTAGGGGCCAGCAGGACCTCGCTCTCTTCTTTCCTGCTGTCAAAGGCTCTGGTCACGCCGTGTCCTGGGTAATGTCCCTGCCTGCGGAGGGTGACAGCTGCTTCAACAAGGCTCTTCTCTCCCCATCCCTCCCTGAGCTAGGACACAGGGAGCAGTTGTGGCAGTGCAACAAAGAAAGCACTTTACACAGTCTGGGTGAACTGAGTTGTCTCAAACGGAATGTCAAGCTTAACGTGAACTGAACAGGGAGGGGGGCTCTCTGTAATTCAGCTTGAATGATAAATGGTTAGCTATCAAAGGCAAGCAAACAAGGAAATGTAAGTGAAAACCAAACCAAAACAAACCACTTTGCTAGCAGTGTGATTTGCTTTGGGCGTTCCAGAGCTTGGCACCTGCTCTGGGAATAAGTTCCAGATGCTTCTTTAGAAATATTTCCCCAATTTTTTGTAAACCATCAGAGGATAATTGTCAGGCTTATGGAAGTGTTTATTCCTCTTAACAGAAATATTTACCTTGGGAGCATTTACCTCTGAGCTAGCTGGCTGGACTTCTTTATGGTCCGTGGGGAGTGATATGCACACTGAAGGTTTCATCCTTCTCATCCAAAGGTAGGGGGTTTAAAATACATCGGATGGATCCTGCAGCAGAAATGCCCATTTCTTTCCACTGACTCTAATGGGAGACCTACACAGTGAGGTCAGATTAGTGGCCTGCAATGTAGATATCTCTGTTTGTACAGATAAATCCTCCATCAAGAAAAATGCTGACTTTTTTCTGTTGTAATAAATTTGGCTCCTCTATCCCATCTCTCTCGACAAACAAAACACCTTGTCAAAGGAAAGGTTAAGCTAGAAGGTAAAAACACAGGTGGAAATGGCTTCAGTAGAAGGACTAATTTGACCATAAGATAGTGGCATAAAATTAGTCCTCGCAGCATACCACTAAACACAGTATTTCTCATACATGTCTGAAATAAGCTACTGATTTTGCTGATGACTGCCATAGATTTTGGCTGGCTTTTCCATTTCATAATCACAACTCCTTGACTTTTTTATGTTCTGCCACTGCTCAGATATTAATGCAACCCTAGTGGCAAGTGTTCAGTAGCCCAGATGAGATGCCAAAGGTTAGTAATGACTTTTGAACAAACACTGCTGAAGTGGCAGCGCATACTTGAAAAGGTACAATTTTTCCCAGCAGTTCAATATTGTATTTTAACTTTGCAGTTAGCCTGTGGGTGTCTTTTTCATATGTCAACACCACGCAACAGAGCACTGCCATTTTGCACTCTGGTGGGAAAGTATTACTTCAACCTAATTGACTCTTTTTGCTGCATGGAAATTATTTACCTAGAAATACTACGGTAGAGGGCCAAATTACTTTCAATAAAAAGACCAATTACTTGGGATCTTTTACAGGATGAAGATACTGCATTTTGGCAGAAGCTACCTCTGTTCTTAAGGATAAAATGACACTATACCAAACAAACCCTTCTTAGGCTGTTACTGTCTCTTGCCCATTGAATTTGTAGGGTAAGACAGGAGGGCTTGTTCACCAAAGGAGAGGAAAAGGGAAGGTTATTCAGCTATTGGTCCATCTAGCTGTATTTTATTTTGTTCCAATCAGATGGGCAAAGGAATAAAAACTGTAAAAATGCTGAATTTCTTTTGAATAAATTGAGATTATTTTGTACCTTTTCTTGACATTTCAAAGATAAGCTAAAAGACTGGTGCTGTGACACCTGTACTATAATTCATTCTGCTTTTAGAAATACATAGGAGGGTAGATCAGGCACTACATGACCACAGAAAAGAAGAAACTAGGACTTAGCTCTAAACCAGGAAATAGAAGCAAAGACTGAAAAGTTTCAGAGACAAACCAGTTTAATGTCAATTCCCAGAAACATGGTGATACAGTTCATCAATCAAATTGTTTGCAAACAACTAGGAAATATCAAGGAGATAAACAGTTAACATGGGTTTGTGAGGAACAAATTGCAAACCAGCTTCTCTTCCATGGTAGCATGGCAGATTTTGTGGTTAGAACAAAAAACATATGGGATTTACATTTTGGCTTTCACTGCCCTTTGACTTTATCAGATGACAGTTTTGTAAACAAGCTTGGGGGACTTGGAGATGATGGAACTACCATAAGCAACAAAACTGGTTGGAAGGCTATACTGTGGATAGTGTTGCTGGCCACTCATGTCAAGCCAGAGGGTGTTTGGAGGGGGGGTTGGAGATGTCCTGTCTGGAGCCTGGTTCTGCACAGAATTTGTGTATAGGAAGAGGGAGTAAAAGCCCCTGCTGATGGACCTTGAAGACAATGGGGAGCTCAGAGGAGATGCTGAACAGAAACAGAGAAAGGTGTGTGAGACAGTGGTGCAGCATCATAAACAGGAGTGTCAAGTATAAGGCATGCAGGAAAACCTTCCACTTTTGCCAGTGCCCATGAGGCTTCATCAGGGGTGCTACGCTCAGAAAGTTCCATGCTTCAAGATGAATCTAGAAAAATATTGTAAGATTGAAAACACTCACTTAGGAAAATCTGAGAGACACATTATAAAGCCTTTTTACTTTTGCAATGGATGGATGCTAATAGGAGGGAAATAGTTCTGCACACCAACTCATGGGGGGCATGCAGAAGCAGTGAGCTAAAATTGCAGCAAGGATTTTAATTAAGTAGGAGAGCTTGGTAAAAGGAAAAGTGATAGTAGAATCTACACCACAGGACACTTTAAAAAGCTGGTTACACAAATGTTTGTTAGGAGTAAGTTCCTTACAACTGATGTTGGCTTAAAGCAAAGGACTTCTCTTTCAGCTGCTTTCTACTTTTTTCACTACTTTTATTATTACTTCTATATGTCTCTATAGCAAAATCTTACACCCTTCTGAGAGAGAAAATGGGCTGGAATATTCAAAATGAACAATCTTGAAAATATGCCTTACAATAAGGAATATGTTAGCTTTTAATGAATCTAGTCCTCTAAAACAGTTTGGGCAAAACACTCATGTAACTCACAGACTGTAACAGGACCAAATGATGTAGTGAATGAATTTATGGTCTCGCTTTCTAAACATACCAGGCCTTATTTCATCCTCACATGTGTGCAATCTGCAACAGTTCATTGAATTTCTGAAAATGGAGGGCTGAGGATGTGAAATCTGGTCAATTTGTTGTTTGTGCTCCATAAGTATATACTGATAAATGAAAGGAGACCAAAGAGGAGACCTGAGCGTTGGATCTCTACTCCACCATTTGCTCCGTGGCTTTTCTTGAAGACCACCAGCTAGATCTCTCTGAGGCACCACCCAAGCATAGTCTGGGCAAGAGGTCACTCGGACCTCTTTCAAGAGGCAGCGTGGATGTGACTGTGCCCAGCTCAGCTCTTGGTCAAAATCCTCTTCCAAGAGTCCCCCTTCAGCCTTTGTACTCTCAAGAACCTCTGGCAGTCTCTCCTGAAGACATGCTATATGTGGCTCACTGTGCTGCAATATGGAAACCCCTGTGGTGGACCACACCACAGCTTTCGCAGTGTCCCAGAGACTCCAGGTGGAAAAATGCACAGAAATGGCATCGAAATGCCACCAGAACCTCACAGATCATAGAATCATGGAAACATAGAATGGTGTGGGTTGGAAGGGATCTTAAATACCACCTAGTTCCAATCCCCCTGTCATGGTCAAATGACACCTTCCACTAGACCAGGTTGCTCCAAGCCCCATCCAATCTGGCCTTGAACACTTCCAGGGATGGGGCATCCACAGCTTCTCCAGGCAACCTGTTCCAGTGCCTCACCGCCCTCACACGAAACAATTTCTTCCTAATATCTAATCTAAATTTAACCCCTTTCGTTTTAAAGCCATTCCCCCTTGTTCTACCATTAAAAAGTCCCTCTCCAGGTTTCCTGTAGGCCCCCTTTAGGTACTGGAAAGCCACTATAAGGTCCCCTCAGAGCCTTCTCTTCTCCAGGCTGAACAACTCAAATTCTTCCAGCCTGTTTTCATAGCAGAGATGCTCCAGCCCTTTGATCATCTTCCTGGACCTCCCCTGGACTCACTGCAACAGTTCCATGCCCTTCTTATGTTGGAGGCCCCAGAGCTGCACACAGTACTCCAGGTGGGGTCTCACGAGAGCGGACTAGAGAGTGAGAATCACTTCCTTGATCTGCCTGTTCCACTTCTTTTGTTATAATTAACTTTGCAGGTTCATTTGTACCTTCTGAATGGAAATGCCTGAAAAGCAGCAGTTTTATAATTAAAATAGGATACCTAAAACCCCTTGCTCATTTCCTGTACAAGAGTTGAAGGCATTTGTTTTTTGACTTCATACCTGCAATGTAGAAGTTCATATTCATCATGTGATGGATACATCTAGTAAAAATAGTTCTCTCTCTCTCCCTAAACTTTTTCTGTTATTTATTTCATACATTAATAAAAACTAGAAATGGCTAAAAAAATGAAGATCAAGCACTTTCACAATCCTAATTTATAAGTATCTGGAAGACACTGCAATGTATGGCAGGAAAAGCTGTGTCCTTCCTAGCAATCATTTCTAACAGAGGCATCAGTGAAGGTTCCTTTGTTGTTATCGGCAGCCACTCCAGCAAACAACCAGAATTGTTTTCAAGTTGTAAGTGGCAAGTAATTAATTTTTTTTGAAAATTTTCTGATTCTTTTTAATTAGCAAGAGATATCCAGCTAATAGTTGCTTCATTTTTATGTTGTTAATGCATCACTAGCAACAAATTAATGTTGCTGCCAAGTGTTTTAAGTTTGTGTACGAATAGAAAAATTCTGGTGTTTTGTGAAAACAATAAGGTGTCAGAAATGTTTTTCTTCAAAAATATGAAAAGTAGAGTTTTCATGAACAGCTAAGGAAGAAGAAGATTTAAAAGCAAGCAGAGTTGAGAATTGAATGTAAGTTCCTGATAAACTGGCTTGAAACATCCACTGGATATTACCAGAATAGCAGCTCTCTTCAGTGGAAACTCTGTACTTAGACAATAAAAATTCTGTCACACCTGATATATAACTGTAAAAAGTTTTCATTTTGACAAGCCAGAGCATTTGGAAGAAAATAAAGAGCATTCCTAACCATTCCTAAGGCTGGGACACCTACACATAACAGTTGTTAATTTATAGCACATTCTATTTTGAAAATAGTCTGGAGAATGGAAGCTAAATGTCCTGGTTTTGCATCTGGGTGAGCTTCATGACAGTTATAATTCATTCTTTCGGTACATTACATTCTCTGTGGTCTTCAATTACAATTTTCTTTCCTAATTACAACTTCTTTATAAGTCTGTATAGCGCATATCGGTTTTGGCCCATAAATGCCATTATTCTAAGCTGATTTTAGAACCATGCTCCTTTTACTCACCAGATGGCAATTGTTCAAAATATTATGGGCTAAATTAGTTCCTGATCTAACTCCATTGACCTCTTTGAATTTAATCAAGAAACAACGTGGGACCTTTTCTGTTTTTATCAGCTATTTGCGTGATTACAGAAAATAATAAGCATAAGTGCAACTAGATTTTCCCCAGTGTTTATATAACGCACACTTACCCTGCAGCTTTCTATTGCATTAATTCCCATGGGCTGGACCCCCCATGTTAACAGTCCCAACTGTGAACCTGGAAACCTCCAGCTGCTCTTCCCATGAGTTGATGACGATACGAGCAGATGTGTCTGGTTTGGGGGGCTAGTTGAAACCTGATGAGTTTCTTTCCTCTTATTCCATAAGAGGCAGACAGCACATTTTAATTGCTTCATACCCTTAAGAATTTGTGCTCCCAGGGTGTGTGAAGGTCAATGAAGAAGACAGCTAGCACAAACACAGAGTGCAGTATCTGCATGGGGAAAGTACTCTTCCTCTGTGCAGAGTACTAGTCCCATAAGAAGGGCAGCAGGATGTTTTTGTGCATCTCTCCGATTCACAATGTACTTAATCTTAACAAAAATCTCACAGTACAGTGGATCACATCATGTCTCTGCTTGGGTCAAGGATGATTTCACATCATGTCTCTGCTTGGGTAAAGAATGATTCTCAGCCCTACGAGCGCCAACACTGCTTGCATGGCAGTTAGCTAGGTGAGTTGCTTGCTCGTTGTCATCATCTTGGGTGCCATTTACTACCAGGTCTTTGTCTATTGTGGGCACAATGCTGTGCCACCCTCCAGCTGAACTGAGTCCTTTGGTAAAGCACTCAGGATACTAATCAGAGCTGGCCAAAATGGGTTTAGTGGGTTTTGAAGGATCATTTTTATATTCAATAAAAGGTAAATTCATCAAAACAGCAGTGCTTTGTAGGACTGCTATAAATTCTAAAATCGCCATTGCTATTTGGTGTAAATGTGTATATACAATGACTGTGCAAATGCTTGGAGCTGGGGCATAGCTGTTTGAGACACAATAAATAAATGACAACCTGACATTCTCAGCTTTATTTTGAATAAGTTCGGATTCAGTTGCAGATCTACACATCTAGGCATATACCTGCATCATCATAAAAGCATATCAGCATAGAGAACGTTTTGTGCATTTTCATCTGTGTCTTTGATTGTCAAGTGGATACAAGTGAAACCAAGAAGGAATTAAGCCGGTATTTTATTTCAGTTAGTCTTTGATATTGAATAAGCTAAAATCATCACCTCTTTCAATAATAATATGGTGTCTGAGCTCACAGTCTGTTACCAGGAGTGTGTTTAGAAGGAGTTCTAAAATAGGATGTTCTTTGCTTCCTTGCTTAAGCTTGTAAACACTTTTTGTAAAATAGACTAGGATTGCATAGCCTTTATTTTTGTTCACTTCTCTCCAAAGGATTTGACCCACTCCAGAAATATAAAATTAATTTGACTGCTTTTGATAAAATAGCATGGTTTATCACGTTCCTCAATAAGGAGAGGACCCCAAACCATCCCATGTGCAGCTGAAATGAAACTTCACTCTTATGCAAACTTTTGGCAAGGGGACAGGCCAGGGCTCTGTTACCATAAGGGCTTACACCTTTCTCCCAGGCCGTTTGTAACACAGGAGACAGGCAGACAAGCTCCAAGTGTCTTTTCAGCTTTTTTAATATAATTTTCTATACCTTTCTGCTGAGTACTCATAAATCAGCTCCTTCAATTTGGAGCTCCTTTTTTCAGACTGAAACAACATTTCAGCCTGCCTCTGAAATCTCTGAGCTTAATGGCCTTGAAACTAACCTCTGTTTTTCCACCCGCCACTCTTTCCTGTGGACAACCTTTCTGCTGTGATGACAACATCACTTTTCCTCCTGGTGTCTGACTAAACACCTCTCTCATTCTGCCATAATACCCAGCCATTTCCTAACCTTGCTCTCTTTTTCTTTCCCAGTAAAGTTCCAGCTGTCTTCTTCCATCTCAAAACAAAAAAGCTCAGGTCCCTTTCTCAATCAGCTCCTGTTTTGATCACTGCAATTTCCTCTTCTGTAGTTTCCTTGACACTCACCTTCCCATTCTGTACAGACTGCTTCCTCCAGAATCAGTTGGACTGTTTCCATCTCAGACATCCCTGTCTTCAGCTTTTCAGAACATCTTCACACCAGATTTTAACTGCTTACCCTTGTGTCTGCATCTGTTTACCTGGTTGTATGGCTGAAGGAAGACAGCAGAATTTCAGCCCTGCTACAAGTGGGTTGAAAATAGGTCATCTTTAGCAGGGATGTCATTGACTAATGCTAGGATGGGATTCTGCCTGTGCTAAAAGTGGAGTCATGTTACATTTATTTATAGATACCACCCTGGTAATGCAACTTACAGAGTTCATAAGTTTTTGCATCCACCTGCATCAGTTCATGTAGACACACGCTTAGTTTTACACTATGGCTGCCTTTCTCAACCAGGTATGTCCTGACAGAGCCATTTATCCATCTGAGTGACTCAAGCAAACACAGGCCAAGAAAGAAGTTTAAATAGACCCATTATGGTGCAGGATGAGTAATAGCACATAGTTTATGCTTCATTTGTCAGTCACATTTTTGGAAATCCAGTCTGCTCCAGAAAGTTAGACATGAATCCAGCTGCTGCAGGTGGAGCTTCAGTTTACATGCCAGCAACTGGTGTCACAAGAAGGATTTAGTAGGTGTAAATGCCATCATACAGAAGTGTCACATAAGTTCCTCTGTGTTGCTAACAAATGTTCACCTTTTGCTCAGAGTGATTTCATTGCATTGCCATCAGTGAGGAACTAAAGCTAACTTTCCCCCAAGTGGTAATGATTCAACAGCCTTCATAAAACAAAGTGTGAAGCCTGAAATAAAAATATTAGACAATATACTCTATTCCTGTGAAATACATAAAAAGGAACTACTCCTCAAAGCAATACTATCCCATCTCTGCACAAAACTCAATACCCCTGCTGATCTATTTCATGTGGAGAAGGTGTTTCCCTCTTTTAGGTTCCATTATGTAGATTTGTTGTGGAATTGAGCCAGTTTTCTTCTGAGTCCCTCTTTAACAGATTCATTTTCTGTGGCTTTTTAGGGTTGTGTGAATATCTGCTGCATTTTGTAAAGGAAATTAGAATTATGCTACATTTGTCATCTGAAAAAAAAGAAAAAAAAAAAAGAAAAGGTAAAAAGAAACTAGGGACATCAGACTGAATGTGAAAATAGGTCCAGTATGTTAAATGACAACATTTTTCTACAGGACAATCAAGTTAAGGGACAATACCTCCTTGAAGACCATGGGTCTTTAGTCAAGTAGCAATTTAATCTTCAGTACCTTGTGACACCTGCCACCCAGGAAACTATCATGCATGTGTATGTTCCATATTTTCTGATCCTTCTTTATTTTATATTTAAGCCTCATCCTCACATAAAACAAATTTGAAGTCTGTGGCTGGTTATGGAAATAGGAAGAGCAAAAGCTGATGAGCAAAGGAGCAAAGGTCTCTTTTTACACAAGTGTTCTTCATAATTAGGAGCAGAGCATGAGATATACATATTTTGATGAAAAGTACTTATGTAATTGGACTTAAAATTTCTGTTTTCTAAACATATTTATGAGACACCAGTAGTTCATAAAAAACCCTCTCCAACATCTGGTCTGACATATTCTCAAAATGAGTGATAGTTACTGTTCATAGTTTTCACTGTAGCTTGAGTGGCAGTTTAGTTTCGTGACTTTAGAGATTTGGAGAAAGACAAGCTTTTAGACATTGCTTAAACAAGGTATGTTAGAGAAAAGTTACTATGGTGTTGATATGTAAAAGCATTCTTACCTCCTGTACAGCTTTGTTTCCATGCAGCAAAACAGCCTAGCAGTGAGATTGCAATAACAAGGAAACCACAGCACCTGCTCCATTCCTGGCCAACTGAGAAAATCACTCTCCTACTGCTCAGGTGTGGTAATGTCATTTAGCTATCTTCTGAAACGATCTGAGGTAGATGCACATATATCTGCTATGTGCAATTACAGACCTGCCCTATGTTTTCTTTGAACGGTGTTGAACTTCATGTGTAAGTGAAGGATGTATATCACAACTGTGAATGTTGCAATACAATCTGGATTTGGATTAGTATGTTTTGCCACAAACAGTTCATCAGTCATTTGAGCACTCTAACGACTTCTGTTCCTAAAAGGAGACATTGACAGTTGACAGTATCTGGGGTGGAAGGGAGGAGATCTCTGCCATCAACACTGTGAGAGGAGGACCAGCAGATACTATGAGTGGTTGGACACATTTTCACAACTGCAGATTTTGACTGGTTGCTGGGCTTCAGCTTTTCCAATTCAATTCCCAAACCATAGCTTATTCATGGCCTGCTTGCAGAAATTCTTTTGGATTTACATATACCTGTGACTACTGTTATCTGAGGTTTAGAGTTTCTCTGCTATTCTGTTACTTGAGGTTAATTTTAGCTACAGTTTTGGACTAGAGTAGTTCAGCCAACTTAAAATATAGAGTTGCAGCTTAATATCTACAATTTCTCTCTACTTAGGTTCTCAAATACCTTGCACTGCATATATCTTCTGTATCAACAGCTGCACTTTGTGCAAGACAATTATGCTTTTCCCATCAGTGAGTTATGGACATACAAATTTGCCAGTCCGGTGTTCTCCTGAGCCTAATTTGTAAAGATTAAGTAATATGTCCGTAATCTGTAACTATTTCCAAAAGGGACCTGTTCACATACAGCTAATACTGCAATTTGCAGGCAGCTATCAGAACATGAAAACAAAACAAAGAAACATTAAGCACATACTTTGCCTCTCTAGCCCATCATTCCCTCTGCATTTTCTTGCTACTCATCCAGCTGCCCAAATGAGGAAATTCAATATACGGCTCACATAGATTTTAAAGTGAAAATATTTTTTCCTGAGGAAGGGAATATGCTGTATTTCTTAGCATAAACAAGGTGGAAAAACATTTGGACTGGAATACTTGATGTAATCTATCTATAGACTTTGCTGCAAAAAGTTCTATAGCTTAAGGTCAACTACTGCTAAAGTCCTTAGAATATGCCTCTCTGTTGTAGGTGCCATTTTTTCCAGGATGCATTTCATGTAACCCAAATTTTTTACTATCCTTCCTTCAAAGAGGAGGTGGTTTTGCATGAAAATTGTATCATAGAACCACTGAATCAGAGAATGGTCCAGGCTGGAAGGAACCTTTGGAGGTCATCTGAGCCAACTCCCCTACTCAAGCAGGGCAACCTACAGCTGGTTTCCTGGGACTGTGGCCGGAGACCTTTTGAATATCTCCAAGGATGGAGACTCTACAACCTCCCTGAGCAACCTGTGCCAGAGCTTGGCCACCCTCGCAGTGAAAAAGTGTTTCCTGATGTTTATAGGGACCCTCCTGTATTTCAGTTTGTGCCCATTGCCTCTGGTCCTGTCACTGGGCACCGCTGAGAAGAGCCTGGCTCTGTCCTCTTTGCACCCTGCCTTCAGGTATTTATAGACATTGATGAGATCCCCCCTGAGCCTTCTCTGGGCTAGCCTCATCTCTCAGCTTTTCATTATAGAAGAGATGCTCCAGTCCCTTCATGTGTCTCTTCACGTGATTCTCTCCAGTATGTCCATGTCTCTCTTGTACTGGGGAGCCCAGAGCTGGACACAGAACTCCAGGTGTGGCCTCACCAGTGCTGAGGAGAGGAGAAGGGCCCCCTCCTTTGACCTGCTGAAAACACTCTGCCTAACACAGCACAAATCATTGCTGTTGACCAGAAGGCTTCAGACATATTTGGTAGCTGGTGTTGACATCTCTTTAATTCTTATAAAAATGTATTTGGCTTTAAGATTAAAATACAGAGCAAGACCCTAACTGGGAAAAAAAAAAAAAAAATCATGTTGAGAGGCACAATACTTCTAAGCCAAAGAATTCAATCCACTTTTTTTGTTACCCAGCTAAATATTCCTCCCATTCCAAAGTGTGGGAAGACAGGGTTTGCAATAATGAGGTTTTTGGATTGACAATTATTTGGAGATTTTTTCCTTTCCTGCACCTCCTAGTGCAAGATGATTCCACATCCACTGCCATACATATTACTTGTACAGTATACATATAGATGAGCTTCTTAATTTTAAACACCTCCAACTGAGAAACACTGGCTTACGCATGTATACTTTACTAACACTGGGAGCCACTGTAACCACCAAGAAGCCTTGACTTTAAAGGCAAGAGTAGGATAAACATCTGGAAGTTTACCTGACCTAGTATAAGGTCACACAAGACATTCTGCTGTACCTTTGGGCTCCCAGATAGGAAATGACAAGGCCCTGGATGTAGCAGGTGACCACCAATAATTATGATTCAACAAGGTGACCAACCAACAAAGAGTGAAAATCACCCTCAGGGCATAACGTGTGTGGTGTTTCCAGTGGAAACAAGAAAATATCAAAACTGCTCTAAAAAGGTAGAGATCTCCCCTAGAAGTCTGCAGCAAATGTGGCCAGTTGAGTCCAAGAAAACATCAGAGGGATCAAACACTGCAAGTATGTTCAAGGATATGGAAAGACAGGAGAATATGACAGAAGAACTTCCTTTATTTATGTCAGCAAAATGAAGGTGGAGAGGGCATATAACTGCTGTTTACATGGGAGAAGACAGAGGGAGTCTGCAGGAATGCAAAAAAAAAAAAAAATCCCAAGTTTGAGAATAATTTTGGACTATTGGCACAGGAACAAATTGCTGGAAATTAGAAATAGGATTCTAATGCCAAAGTTATTGGAGCAACCTTCCAGTGATAGCAAAAGAACTACTTTTTTCTGAACATAACCTCTTAAGTGCATGGAAGGGTCAAAATAGCTCACCATAAGAGCAAATGATCCAGGAAGCCTCTTCCAGGTCTGTATCCCCCATGGCTACAACTCAATTCCAGAACTGCCCTGGATGAGTAACCGCATAAAGGCTGAAATAGCTCATGAAGTGCTAGATGAGATATAGCTGTAGCAACTCAGTTTCGTCCTAAGTTGGTAGCAGTTCCATTCTAAGTATGAACAGATTTTTATTTTTGGGCTGCAAATGTGTCAACTAGCTAGATAGCTGCTAACTACCTGTAAGTGCCAGCAGCAGCTCAGCTTAACCAGAGTGAGGAAATGGGCATCAGTACTTGCAGCCAGTAATTCCAGCCAATTCCCACCGCCCTGCCTTGGAGATGAGCAGCTGCCAACAGAAAGGGGTGAATAGGCACAAGCTAAAAGAAGGTTACACTTCCAAAATGCTTGAGAAGTATCACTCTGGAAATAAGATGTTAATGAATTTACCCTCATCACTTGAATGCCTAGTGATGTAAACTCCATACCTGACACCATAAGGAAACTGTAGGGACAAAACAATTTTTCTACTTCATCAACTCATACAGTGGAAAAATTACTTCAGAGGCTTTCAGCACATCTGTGTTTTAGCTTGCAGCACTGTCCCTACCATTGCTTAAATCAAGCTGAGCAAGAAATGAAGAACTTCTATTTTCTGCTCAGTTCCCTTATAAGTTACAGTTACATTTCCAAACACTCCATTCAAAGATATATCAATAAATGGTGACCTAATGTGACAGATCTGCTGTGCCCATACTTTTTCTCCTCCTATCTGACAGCACTTTTTAAAGGTAGTCATTTTTTGACTGCTGTTCTAACACCTATGTTCTTCGCACTGTGCACCATGGCCGATTTCATTGTCAAGCTACATTTAGTCTGGCATATATCTGTGTGTGGTTTAACCATAGGTTTATTGAAGCGATCATGGTCATTATCTCTTATTTCCCTTGAATGGATATCATCTGACACAGAGCTGTACTATTATCCCTGATATGAGCATACCTGAGCAGGGTCATTTTAAAGACTAATTCAAAATATCACATAATATTTCCTTTAATGGCACAAAGCTGATTTACAATTTTGCAGGAAAGTTATTTGCACTGTTATATAGCATGGTTAATAGCTGAGGTCCATAAAGACTGCAATCAAGACATTCCATCATGTTTATATCTGGCTGCCTTTTATTGATAGTTTTCTTCCCCACTATATATGCCCTCTTAAACGAAATATCTCTTCATTTCTAGTGAGTTAATTCACCCTACCTCTATTTTTATAGCTACTAGTGGATTGTTCACATGTTTAATAAAGGGTGGTGTAATTTTTTTCCAAACATCAAATTTCCTTTTTCATTTCCATAAGTGTGAAATTCTTAATTATGTATTTGCTGTAACATTAAACTAAAGAAAATAAATTAGATTTGACAAGATGGAGATGACAGTCTCAAGCCAAGCCACGCCATCTGGGAACAGTAGGATTTGTTTACAGTTTCATTTCTCACTCCAAATCCTACCGTGTCCTAGCATGTAAAGATCTGTTAAAGAGCAGTGCCATCAGCTAAAACATGTTGGATACCCTTGAGTGGCCAACAGAACTGTACAGTGGGCTGTAGCCATGTTTAAAAAAACTACAGTCAGTTTACAAGCACTCAGAGAGCAAGGAGCAAGGAGTTGGAATTGCCACAGCCTGCAATCCTGCATCCTTTTAATGTGCAGCAGTATCAAATGAAGGCTGGCATAATTTTTGTTTAAAAATTCAAAACTTCAGAAAAACTCAAAAGTGCTTGCAGTTCTGAGCTGCAGGGCTCAGGTGTGACTTCATTTTATATGCTTCCTTGTAGAGGAGAAAGAAGAGGATGTGCATAAGCAGGAAAATCACATGGAAGAGCAAGGAGTGAACCACAACACGAGACAGGGGTCTACTCCTGGTTCAGGAACTGATTCCTGACACTCTGCAAATCGTTTGACTTCCTTATGTACAACAGAGGTGATAATGTCTCCTGCAGTGGAGACATGTTTTTAAAGCAGGTGTTTTCTTCCTGTTCTCGTATATATGAAGCCCAGCAACAGGGGGCCGTCACTTTGGTGGGGGCATGTACACACTCCTAGGAGATAGTATTTGCATTGAGTCTGCTTTGAAAGGAAATCATATTCTAATAGTTTTATTCCTGTCATTCTACTCTTTCTTGAGCTATATCAAAACTCTGAATTTCCTCTGAGTCCTTGAGAAGCCTCTCATTTTCTTATTTAATTTAGTAATTTATATAATGCTTATGATCTTGGTAGTTGGATGCTTGGCACAAAAGTATAAATTTAACATTACAAAACCCACCCACAACAGGTAACAGAAGTTAAATTACTGCTGTTGATGCTATTGAAAACCTTGACAGTCAAATTATCTAGATTTTTTTTAAAAAAAAAGCAAGCAAAAAACCCCACACACACAAACCACAAAAAACAAAACCCCAAAACCAAAATCCAAATCCATCAAAAGCTAAACACAACACATCCGATTTGCATTACACTCTCCAAACCACAAAACTCAGAGACTGGCTGGATCCTAGTGCCAAATTGGAAACTCCTTCCATGGCAAAAGCCCTGCCCCAGTCCTGGTCACATCTTGCACCAGACTGGCTGGCGAAGCTTCCTCACTGCCAGACAAGCAGGAGTGATGGATATGGACATGCCTCTCAGTTTTCTTGGTTATTTGCTTTAGAATAATAAAAGCATTTTTCTTCTCTGGAATGGGACAGTAATGTGGCTACCACCCATTTCAAGGAAGAAGCGGGTAAGGTTCAGTGTTCCCAGGAAAATGGACAGAATTCTCCCAGAGCCATGAGCCTGCACTGTCAGGCTGCTGTTTTCCTCCTCGCACGTAAGATGCACACCCTCCCTTACTCAGTTTCACGTAGACCACAGTTCCTGAATGCTGGTTTTACATAATGAGAAAAATCTCTGGGATGTAAGGGATTTTCAGCTCTGGTGTGTACGCAGAGAACAGTACGTTAATTGATTTAACTAAACTTATGTGCAGCACTCTCTAGGAAAATAAAATCTTGCTTTGAGAGGTAATGTTATCCTACGAATTAACACTGGGATGAGAAGTAATTCATTCAACAGACTTACTGAAATGTCACATGTACCTGGCCCGCACTGGCAAAATCAGGAACCTCAACAAGATGCAACCTGCTACACCCACCCCACCCCCAGCACTCCCCCCTCCCAATTAGTGAGCTAGGCAGGTGGCCTGATCTTCAGAGGTGTTGAGCACCTGCAACTTGCTCTGACTTCCACATCTAAAAAACAGTGGGAGGTGTGAAAGACTATTGTCTCTCAAAATCAAGCCATTAGGGTAAAAAGGTGGTGGTTTCATGATCTTTTTTTTTTTTTTTAGGTTCTGGCTGCATTATGCTTTGTTTTTTCCCACTTCAGAGATCATAATAGTTTAACCAGCTTCATACGAGCATAATGTTTGTTACTTCAGAAAACACTAAATAAATGCTGGATGTTACTAATTTCTCATCTCTTCTGCAATGAACATGTTTCTGACAGCTGCTGGCTCCAGAAGGGACTGAGCGAGTCTGGCTTGACAGCTGCTCTGAGGGCAGAGATGCCCAGCCTGCAGCCAGGTACCACTCTCCAGTGGCAGAGCCTCGCTGCAGCCCAATGGCTGCACATCACTACCCCAGGCAAAGAGGTGGCTCTGAAACATTCAAGTTCCTGTGCACAACAAACCCAAATAATGCTGGCAGTGATCACAGGAGCCCACAGGTCGAGCAGTAATCCCATAAAGAATCCAGTTTAGGAGTTCAGTCTGCATGAGAGACATGGAGCTGAAATATAAAAGTATCATGAATACAGGGATGTAACCATTTTTCATGAATATTGCAGTAGTCATACAGCCATGATGGTCTAAGAGCAGAAGTAAAGAAAAGTTTGTGAGGAGAGGTGAAATGTTTCATTAGACTGGTTTGCTAAACCTGGAAACAACAGAGAAGTGATTGGACACACAAGATCCCTTTCAGGTCTGAAATAGAAACAGCAGCTGCAAAGCCGAAATTAACCCTTCAGACTGTCTGAAACAAAAAAGTAGTAAGTACCTGTGGACACTTGTTAAATAAACTTGTTAAATACTCTGGAAAAGAGTGAGAAATGTATCTATCTGTATTCAAGGCAAAGAAGTGAGCTTGGAGTGGAGGGTGTTAAATGAGAACAAGCCTAAGAGGCTTTAATCTTAGCATTTGTAAGAGGGATGACTTCTAGTACCTGTACTCCTGTTTCAGAAGTGTTTCATTGTGTCTCTATGTGAATAACGCCAAAAATCCCAGAGATGGTGTGGCTGTATTGAGAGAACTGTCTCCCACTGGAAGATGGGTCCATCATCGGCTGTGTGAGCTCATCCTTGTGCATCACGGTGGTTTAGTCTTAGTTGTTGTGTCCAGGAGGGCATATGGCACAGTGGATGGGCTGCAGAAATGTCTAGTAAAGGCTCTGAGGACGACTGTTGTGAGAAGTTGTGCTGCCAGATTCAATGTTTGTCGCTCAAATACAGTCTCAATGTCTCTGGTACACAGTAGCCCCAAGTATTCGCTTCTGTGGCTGAAGTTAGTGAGGCTGGAGCTATATTAAAGGTAGGAGTTCTGCTTCTGACAAAATTTCTTTTGGTTTAGGATCTTGAAAATTGTTAATGACCTTTTATATAAGTCCCAGATTAGGCTGGTAACAATCATGTTTGACAGTGCTTTAGATGCCATCCACCTGCCCAAGTGAGTACACCTGTCCAGTAAAGGACACCTAAATAATTACAGTGATCTCCCTATGTGATGTCTTCAGAGCAAATGAGATGAGGTCTGAAACGCACCTCACTATCATGGCTGATTTTGTTCAGACAAGCATATTTATCTGTGAGTCTCTTACCACAATCTGTAAATTGTAGTTTGATACTGATTGAGTTATCTAAGGTGATTTCAGTGCAGTGATGTTCAAGACAGTTAGGTGGAGGAAAAATTGTTATTGAGTTTGATAAAAATCAATGAGGAAATTCATGTTTTCGGTGTAAAGTCCATAGCTTATACTTCAGTAGATAAGACAGAGCACAGGCTTAGTGAGACAAAAACTTAGAATCTCTTTTTATTTTCCTTTGCATTTTCCTTATTGCTTTTTATTTTTTTTTTTTGAGGTAGCTCATGATAAAGTCAAAATATTATAGAATTTTCTTTATGCTTATACTATGCCCATTGTCTGAAGAAAATTGACAGAAATGAAGCTGCATAGGTTGAGGATGACTTAGATGACTTTTTGATTTTTATGGGCTGGAGGACAGAAGGTTGGTATTCACAAGGTTGGTATTGGGGACATTCTGAGGACAAAGCAGGATGCTATCAGAGGTGGACAGGCTGGGGTCATTCCTGGTGGACATGACAGTACTATAGTAGGGAGGTAGTTTTGGTCAATAACTTGTTTGGTGTGGAAAAAAACATGTTGTTTTATGCACATAATTTTCCTTGACTTCATTAGTCATAGTGCCATCTAGTTGCATGCTTGCACTACTTGTGATTTAGGACAGTCTTTCTTTGTAAGACACAAAAAAATTGCGATGATGGTTTGGGTTTTGTCTTCTGGCTCTTTTCCTGAAGCAATCAATATAGCAGTCCAAGAGGGGTTTTTGTCTTGAGACTTCAAATCCAACATGTTTCCTTGCCTTCTTCCTGAAGTTGCCATAGGAGAAGTGGTACTAGAGTTCATTTCTGGCTCTTAAAGGAAGAAGGATGAAGTCAGCAAAGTAATTCCAATTCCCCATAGGCAAGTATGTCATCTCCTTGTTCCTCTAGGGAGACATTTTGGCTTATGGAGCAGACAGTTCACCTTCAGTTAGCAGATTGTTCATTGACTGAAGGTGTTTGAATGGTTCTTTATCAGGTAAAGGCTGGGGTAGCTGTTGTATTAGCTGGTTCTTCTGTTCAGCATCTGTCATGGTTATTTTTATAGCATTTTGGAGTCTTGCGAAATGGTTGGGAAAACTTCAGAAGCACTGCATTTCAGTCTGCTTCTTATTTTAGTTCATTATTTTTGAATGCTTAGATAAAGGAAATTATTTTCCAGATTTTTCTAGCATTCTCATACATAACTCCTACGATGTGTTTGGAATGGTGAATCTTAGTCAAATGGTTACCGATGGTCATGTCTTCTAGGAGGCTACAATGCTCCTGGAATAATCTAAGCAGAAAGCTTTAAAAAAAAAAAAAAAAAAAAAAAAGAGACAACTATTTATCACCCCTCCCTCTGCTAACACACAGTCTCCGTTTCACAGATACCAGCTGCCTTTTCTTTTTGGTAATCTAACTTGTTAACATAAAGAAATTAAGTTTAGAGTAATTGCTCCCTACCTGCATTTATCTCTGAAGCTCTCACTTCAAACGTACACAAGGCCTTGCATTCCTGAAAGCTATCTGTTCTCTCCAACCACAGTTAACTGGTCGTCCCCCCCCCCCAAAAAAAAAAAAATATCACCTCTGCCCACAAACCTTGCTCTGCCCTAAGCCACCACAGCTCCTGGTTGAAGTGTAATGGCATGCTTCCAGGTTCTCAGCTGAGGCAGAAGGTCAAAAGGATTATAAACAATTAAAAACATCTTAATCCTCATTAAATGGTGGTGAGTCATGGAGGAATACCCAGGGCAGATCAAAAGCTGTTGCAAGGAGACAAGTTGATAGAGGGAGGCTCTGTGGGAAAACCCAAAGGCAGTTGGTCCTTCCAAGGTCCCCATGCAGGGGGTGGTGGATAGGCACCTTAAAAATGGGCGTGATTTATTTTGGTTTTTAAAAAGTATTTTTCAGCAGTAGTGATTTTGCCCCGAAAGCTAAGACACTGAAGAGCCTGCCTGCTCATTGCGTTATTCACTACCCTTGCCCTCTGAGAGTGCGGTGTTTCAGGATGGGAGCTGCCATCAAGCATGCAGAATACTCCACATTTAATGGCTAAGTACTGCAATCCAGGAATGACAGCTTCACGTTGTCGTGTCCCAGGTCATGCCTGCCTGTGGGAAAGTGCACGGTTAGCATCTGAGTCAGAAAGTGAGTAAGACCTAGGAGGGAGAGGAGGAGAAAACTATTTACAAGGTTTGTTAAGTCAAGGATACTTTTCATATGTCAGCTGTGATAACACCTATGAAGTGGGCATTTAGATGTGTCGATGTTTCTTGAGTTTAAAAAGATCTTAAGGAGGAACTGATGTATTTACGCATCATGGAAACGTCCAGAATTCTCTTATTCAGGAGAAAACAAAATACTAGTGCTTTGGGTACTGTTGCCTTGATGTGCCATCCCACAAGCTAGACTTGCCCGTTAAGCAAAAATCTTCTGAAACTCTCAAGGATGGATTGTTTCTCAATTGCACAATCCTCTTTTTAAGTTTCCTTAGAGTACTTGATAACTAGCTACTGCCAGGCAAAAGATGTTACGAGTAGCTGGCCTGTTGTTTTAATAGGAGAACAAATCTTCCAGTCCCCAGAATCTATGATTGCCTGAAAGAAATGAGAGTGTAATACCCTTGAAATGGTTAGCAAATGAAGTGAGGAAAACCATTGTTTCAAATTGAATCTTTAGCCTACAATGCTGTCATGGGTAGGTATAAAAAGACATCTTTTATTCTGCCTATGGCTATCATAAAATCAAATTATTTTTGTGTTGTCCAGGCTTTGTTTCAAATAAAGTAATAAAGGAAGAAATGATGGGGCTGGGGAAGAACTTGTGCATCTTTTCTTTTCCAAGCTCTCGGATGAATCATAGTCACACATGTCTGAGTAATCAATTTCACTAGTACATTTCCCAAACTTCCCAGCTGTAACTACGACAACACAGTTAGAGATTGGAAATGTCTTCAAAAAAAGAACTTAATTCACCCATCTCCTTTGCAGCTTGTTAAGAGTAATTAAGTGCCTTTTAATCAAGGTAGCAGTAGATAACCTAGCACTGCAGTGACCCCTGCGAAGAAGACATGAGGCCACAGGGGCAAGCCATGCGTTCTATCTCCAGCCCATTGCTTTACAATCATTCTATAACTAAAGGATGTTGTCAAAAATTCTATGTTATGATGTAATTAAAGACAGTACTACAGCATCAATATAAACGTGTGTATAGATGGGTTGATAGCATGCTTATCGAATTTCTGCTGGTAAAGGATACCTTAATTCTGCCATTTCCTCACTTTGGAGCGCTTGGCTTCACAGCTGCTACAGTTCTGCTTTTCTCTTATTTTTGTAGTGCAAAGGAGACCACCGGGCTGCAGAAGGTCTGCGTGCCCTGAGCAGTAGGTGACGCAAGGGGACAGCATGGAGCTGGCCACCAGGAAATTTCACTCTGCTGCGGACTCCACCATCACCTTCTGCTCTGACCTTGGCTCACATCACCTCTCTCCTGGCAAATCTACCTCTAAAAGAAGGGTGCAATAGATTGGGTCTAGCCGAGCTCGTGTCAACCAGATGTGCCACATTGGCCTCAGTGGGTGCCGCTCTCCTTCAGGTGTGTGCCTGGTGCCCTCCATTAATCTTGGCAGAGATGCTTAGGTCTGACTGGTGAATAATGCAGTCTGAAAATAGGAAAAAGAAAATGAGGCAGTAAAATACACAGTTCTGCATTAGAAGACAGGAAAACCAGCAGAGAACTTAGTTTGCTTTCATACATAAATAAATCTAGAAAATATGAGAAAGTTCTGTATTAGACTGAAGGTATTAAAGTGTACTACCTGTGTTTATTGGTTTTTGTTTGCTGGAAATTATCCATAGCTGCTGAGGATAGTTAATGGCTGTTGCTTAACAACTTCTGCCAGACAGAAAATTATTCATGTGAGCCAAGTTAATGCAGGCACTAAACAGACCTGATTCTTTGTGACTGGCACTTGTGCTCTCCTGAATTCATCATCAATCAGTTAACTGTCTATCTCAAGTAAAACACTGAAGTCACATTAAATGTATCAAGCAGATATCTGATTAAATGCTTACTAGTGCCAAACTGACACTTTGCTACAGCAATAAATGATTTTGCACATTGCTATCTTTGGGTCAGGAGAATTTCAAAGTTATATGGTGGGGTTTTTATTAACCAATTATTTTTTTCCATTTTCCTGTTTTTCCCGAGTATAAATTTACTGTTGTGACAACTAACAACCACTGATGTTTTCTGTTACATTCTGAAAGAATTTTGGTACAAGGTTCATTATTCGCAAAAAAAGAACTGCTGCCTTAAACAGGTTTAGCTTCTTTCTTCTTCTCCAGTAAGTAACATCTAAAATTAAAATGTTTCTGTATGTCCAAACTTCTTTATTTTTATACTGACTAGGCAAAATCTCTTCTGAGGTGATTTTCTGTCTATCCAGAATTATTTCAATGGCATACTATGATTTTTTTTTTTTTTTTTTTTTGAGAATGCAAGTTGCCTTGGGGAAGGGGCCATTTAAGACAAAAGATATATCTAGATGTCCAGTAGTATTTGAACCAGCTTCTCCCTCTTTTACATCTTCCTCTTGCTCCTGAACAGGTATGGAAAGAGATCATTAACTTGGCGTTCCTGGAGGAAGGAATGCAGTGTGTGCTGATGCGTGAGTGTCTACACGCTCCTTTTGATATGCCTCTTTGTCTAAACCACCTGTACCAGAACAGACCAGAGTAGAGTGAAGTACATGATAGGTAGGAGAATTAATCTCTGATGTTGTCTTCTATTACTAATTATGTCAGGCAATAACTTTCATAGCAAGAATATACGTCTTTTCAGAAATTAAAAAAAAAGGGATCTATTTTTTCACTTAGGAAGTCCTGTTACCTACTACTCTGCAAAATTACTCCTTGCACAATGCTTTTTCCATTCAATTTTTTAAATGGGGGACACTCATCTGTCTTTTTTATAAAACTATACAGAATGGGTTCAAAGCCCACAAAAGCCAGGGAGAGTTTACAACTGCTTAGGATAGTTTTGCATCAAGACTATACTTCAAACACTGAGTTTTATCTGATTTTTTTTACATTCTATACACCTTTTCTATAACAGCTACACAAAGGAACTTTAAGATAGAGCCGTACCTCCACACAGATAAAGAAAAGATAAAAAATAAAAAAGCAGAATAACAAGCTACTTCAGAAATAGAGATATCACGTTAGATACACAATACACCATTCTCATTATCACCATTATTCATACGGATGACTCACACCAACAACGGATGTGTGTTTTTTGAAATCTTTTTCCATTTATTGTTTTCTATGGAATCAGAAATGATGAGGTGACAGTATGTCTCCTTTCTTTTATACATTGATTAAAAAAAGTAAAAAAGAATCTGCCTCATTTCTATGAGCAAGTAAGCATAAAATGCTTGTCTGTATTTCTTATGCATTAAAGAATCTGCATAGGGTCACGAGCAGTCAGCATTTATCCAAGCCCACTGATGCATGGGTGTTTCCAGATGAACTCCCATTAACTTTACAGTAAATTATAGACACAAATCTCTGTGCATGCTTCATAGAAGATTAGGCACCTATTGTCAAAGAAGAGTGAACAAAAATTTGACCAAACCACACCAGACATAGATTTTACTTGGTTGTACTTTAGAAGGATATTCTGTTCAATAAACCAAAATCACTCTTAGTTCCATATATTGGGAGAATTTATGCTTGTTTGTTGCTCACCTCATTTTACAATTCCAGACTCATTCACCTAATAGCATAGTGTCAGAAAGGGAAAAATTACTACAGTTTGTTCATCTTTTATTCACGTGCTCTGTGATATTTTGTTATTTGAATTATAAACAGTCATTTTATGCATCTGACTCCTTGCTACACATCAGGAATTTTCATATAGAACTGGGACCTTGCAAGTGCACCTACCGTCTGTTAAGGGAGATCTTTACTTCAGGTGGTAATGGAGTTCTGATTCAGATGGAAAAGGTAATTTTGCTGTTATTTCCACTTGACAGAAGCTCAAAGGTCAAGTCCCAGATTCTGACATACATGTTGGACTTTCCTAGAAATTGTCCCAGATTCCTTCATACATTTTGAACTTAGCTAGAAATTACCTGTTCTCTGCATCTGAATGATTTGATGGCATTTCTGGGTCTTTTTTTCCTAATGCACTGTCAATCTGGGAATCCAATCCATCTTGTAAGAAGTTGGCATTGTATTATGACTTTTCCCTGAGAATCAAAAAGATGTAAAGTATCCAAGATGCTTTTGTTCAGTCATTAGCTGAATGACAGTTCAGCTAATTAATGTTACAGAGAAACAGAAGCATTAGTCTAGCACAGACAGCTCCATCCTCAACACAGCTGCTTTTCAGAAAGCTATTTGTTGGCTTTCCTCATGCGCTGTAGAGGGAACATAAACTTTGGGCTCTGGACACCACCCTGAAAAGGTCTTTGCTAGTATGTTTGCATTGCACTGGCTAAATACTTTATGGGCTCTTGCTTTTGGATTGGTGACTCACACTAAGACTGGCAATGAAGGTGGTAGAAAGAAATGTGATGGTGAAAGATTGAGAAAGGAACTTCATAGCATTTTGAATTCCTGTCAAATTTATGCATATGGACACTTAACAGGTATCCCGTGATGGAGGGTAACCTGTGATGCTGAACTAAATACTACATCTGAACCCTAACTAAGGATTAAAGCAGACAGTTATCAAAATAGGTCAGTAAATCAGTGAGTTACTACTGAATTAGTCATAGCTTAGTCCAGTCATCAGGCATGATAGAAAATTAATTTATACAAGTCCTAAAGTAAGATTTAAAACTGGCAGCTCACTATTTAGTTAAAAGTAATTGGTGCTTACATAAATATAGATCAAGATTTTCAGGCCTAGTTTGAAAAGTCTTTGTGGGGCAGGGAAATTATCTATGTCATCAGAATATTTTACTTTTGAAATAACATTATTCTGTACTCAGAAGCCACAGTCTGAAAGCTATTAACATCCCATCATTCAGATGGCTCTCTTCTGTTGTGGCCAGTCTCCTCTCTTCTTCCTCATTACCCACACTCAACATAGATGAGAAGCCAGCAAAAACATTCAAATGAGGCACAACACTTGGTGGTGGCTCAGCCTCTGTGGAGTTCTTCAGAAAACAGAGAACTAAACATTCAATAGTTTTGTAGGACAGAGTTTAGGCTCATTCTGGCTTCGGGGCTCTGTTCTCCTGGTGCATTTTCACATGCTTTCATGTACCCATGCATACATGCACATGTTTTTTTCACACACCACAATAATAAAAATATGCTACGTCTAAGTGGAAATACAAAGATAAAATATAAAATAGAAGATTCTTCAAAGAGTTTGAATTCCTGAACACATTTTGTTCTCAGTTTTGTAGGAGTTACTAATTTATGTCTGCAAACATGATACATTCACAGCAAAATCCAGTGTTTCAAGACAGCAGGTATCTATAAATGCAAGAAAACTGCAAATGCTGGCATTAATTCAATTTATATTGTGAATCTTACTCTCAGAGGGAGTCAACTGCTGGATCTTAGGACCTCACTCCTTGTAAGATAGTTTGCTAAGCTGAAAGACAAGACCCATATCCTTCCTCTCACCTCCAGTGATGACAATTTGAGTCTACTTCATCTGGGAGGAGGTCTTTTTTTGATTAGTCTGTAAAGCAGATGTATATTGATATACCTCTCAGCATATCAAGACTCCCTGCTGGTGCCTTCAGGATAACATTAATTCAGAAAATCCCTGCCTAAAGTCCTAGCATTTTCTTAAATACCAGCTATTATATGTGATCTGAACACAAAACACTAAAAATCTGAAGTGCTTGTGGAATTCTAGAGAATGGTAGTCGTGTATATCCATCAGCATCTTAAACCATGTTTCACACCTCAGGATAAAAACAAATGTCACATCGTCATGTTTTCAAACTGAGTTGAACAATTTGGTACACCTAACTGAATAGAAGGTCATAGGTTTATCTTTTCAGTAAATCACAGCACAAAGGAACTTTCTAACTTTACTGTGAAACTGAAGTCTACTGTGAAACTCAGGTCTATCCTAGGCCTGTATTTTCATGTGAACCTTTTCTTCCAGAAAGTCATCTTGAAGTCACAGATTGCTACAGCATCAGTTTTGCCAAAATCACTTCCCCCATCACATCATTCCACAAACGGTTTCAGCAGCAATTAGAAGAAAAAAGACTAAGCGACCATAATGATTTATATTTAAAAAAAAAAACAAAAAACAAAAAAACCTATGCAAGTGTCCATAATACAGCAGTTCAGAAATTTTCTTGGTAGTGAAACAGCAAGCATTGAGACTCATATAAGCATCTGGTTGCTATCTGAAGGCTGTGATGGGCTACAGGCACCTTGGAGCACTACCTGCAACAATTTTCCCCCACATCTAAATTTAGTCATTTGGCATATTTATCTGACATGTAATATCTTCCCAAAAGTTTTCTTAGACAGATTTTCTTTAAGGCCTAAAGGTGTGGTGCAGGCTTTGGGACAGATAGAGTCCAGCATGAGAAACCAATAGTAGAATGAGGGATTATGTATTTGAGAAGTGATCTAATAATATGTTTTCTCAACTCAACAGAGAATGAAGGAGTTAGACGTTGCCTGGTAGGATGTTACCTAGTTTAGAGGCAATTTTGGCTGGGAGGCAAAGGACATGCTACAAATTCACTGCTATTTTCTATTCCATTCCTCCACTTCTATCGTCCTGGATACAATTCATGAAATGGATCTTCTTCCCCTACATCTGGGGTGGCATTATAAATACATAGCTCCATCCGTGGATGTGCAGATAAAAAGGAGTGTGTACTTTAATGAACAGCCTCTCCATGTAAACTACTTCCTTTTCTTTGAGTTGCCGCTGACTGCCTCCAGCACTGATTAATCTGATTACTCATAGCAGCTTGATGTTGCATTATCTGTGGCACTCTTTCCTCATCAGTGAGAGCAAGACTTGCCCATGTGTAATGAGGAGACAATCTGAATTGTACAACCTTATTCATGAGGATGTACTAAGCCCCAGTCTGATTCCCTGCTTGAATTCCCAGACCTCGCAAATATAACTTAAAAGGAAAAAGTGAAAATAAGCGTAATTTCTATGGGTGGAAAAAATTAAAAAAAATCTATTTTGTGTAAGTTCTTTTCCTACTCTTATCAACACTGGAACAGAGCATCTTCCACTATGAATAGAGTAAAAAACTCATACCTGTCACTTGTGGTTCAATTTTTTCTCTCAAAGTAGACAATAAACATCAAATCCCACGGTACTAGTTTTTTAGTTACTTCCCAGGGAAGAAGCCTTTTTTATAAAAAGTAATTCAAGTCCCTACTGTATGTGTTGCTCGGAGTATCAACAAATATGAACCACAGGCCAACCACACAGGAAACGGAACATAATTAATCCTATTTAGTTACTGGTGGGAAGAGTGTCTCTTCTTAATATTCAAAACACCTGAGCCTATTCTCAATTTTTTAAACATAATTTAACTTTAGTTATCTGTGCTGAAACTTCCTGAACTACATATCTACTTCAGGCTGGTTTTGTGGGCATGTGGTTTTAAAATTTCAGCCAAAACCAGGTTCTGCCATTTCTGAGAATGAGACTAAGGGAAAATACATTGGTTTGCTGTGCCAGAATATTATGGTGATGTGTTTCTTTTTTTGACACCTGCCCTTTTTGACACTTTTGAGGCAGACACTTCAGACTTGGAAAAGGAGTGCAGCTTAAAACAGCAGTCCAGTCATTTCCCCACATGACATCCTCTTTTTCCTACATCCCTCTGTATACACCTCCTTAGGTACTGGACTAGTTTGAATTTTACCTCTTAGACACTCACTCATATTATCACTCACTCACACCTGACGTGCAACTGGACGCCCATGTTACTGAGCATGTTACTTGCTTGAGCATGTTACGCCCATGCTCAAGCTGAACCTGGCTTTTTGGTTTACTGAGACTGATGCCCATTTACTATCAGCTGTGCTTGTCTGAATTAAGACCATTAGCTGTATAGTGTTGCTTTCATGACTGTGATCAGCCCTTTCACATTTGTTACAACCGTGTTTAACACCACACTGCATCGCTGCAGAGACCTACTGGATCTTGCATCGCTGCAGAGACCTACTGAATCTTGGTCTTTCCCCAGGTGACGTTTGTCTATCACCACTAGAGAAGCTTTGCAGCTACAGCTTGACAGCTGCTTTCATAAGTGACCAGTTTACATCACTCCAAATGATTGCAACAGCCTTTGGAGCTACAGAATGATGCTGACCAGTGCAAAGGAAAGAGTGAGGATGGATGGGCAGGTGGGTGGAAGAAGTTGGATAGAAGTGAAGCCTCACAGTCAAGTAATACATCGCAGCAAAACAATCTCTGTAGCAATTTTCCTTAATTACAAAAATGCTTTATCATACTGATTTTATTTTAAGTGGCAGTCTATCTTTTGTAAGTATAGGATAAATTATCATTTCAGATTTTTGCTCAACTTAATTCAAATACTGAAACACACAGCTCCTGATCTGGCAAATTACCAAGTATAATGGGTAATGCTTCCAAAACTTATTCAGAGATTCATGTATTTAATAATATTTTGTTGACAAGAACAACCTAAAATAGATCCCTTCCCAATTTTAGATTTCGCATGAAAACTAAAGAAAAAAAATCACATCTATATGTTAACGTTGGTAAGCGTTTGGCTCAGCTAATACTTCAAGCTTTCTTGTGTTGAAGTTCAAATAGAGTTCCCGTTGTCTTCAAGAAGTCTGGACCCACAAGAAACATGTATATATCCAACCTTGATCTCCTTATTTCCTAATGTGAATACATTAAATTGTTCAGCATGATTTCTTTCTGTATTTTTCTCTATGTACTGTTAAATAAGGTCTGAATATTACCATTAAAGTGTTAAAAGCTTGGCTACTCATCTTTTCAAATGTACCATAATTACGCAATGTAAATAAAGAAACAAAAAAAAGAGAAGAAAAATCTTTTTTATTAAGAAATATGGGGAAGACTTTCTAGTTATTTGCAGATTTGAAATTTCCCCTTTGATTTGTCTTCCTGTTATAACATGATGATGGACATACCACAAAAACTCATATTGAACAAAACAGGATTATTAGGTGTGAAATGTTCTTTGCATAGCAGTTCTTATTCATCTTCTGTCTTTCACTACAGTCTGTCTTCTCTGACTAATCAATATTTTTCAAATATTATTTTTTATCATAGCTGCAGGGAAATCATCATTATATTTCTTTGTAATATGAGGAAAACAATAGCTCCTGGTTTTCAGACAGTATTCCAAAACAAAATTGGAATTTCCTCTCTTTTTTTTGTGCCAGTGTCCTTCAACAACATGCAAGTGAAGTGACCTGCTCTGTTATGATGGAGCACTCTCACTGTCCTTACCTGCCCCTGCTCCTCTCCCTTCATCAGTATTTTGGTGAGTCATTTCAGGTTCTGGAACCTCTGGAATCAGTGCTGACACCCAAATTTTTCATTCTGTTCCTAAGAAACACACAGGCCTTCAGATAACCTATTATTTAAACAATTAAAGCACAAGACTTTTCAATAGTAGGATGGCTTCACCTGAGGGCAAAGTCTCAAGTTTAAGCATGTTCCTTTCAGACAGTAACATTTTTCCTTTTTTTTTTTTTTTTTTGGGGGGGGGAGAAAAAAAAAAGAAAAGAAAGAGGAAATAAAGATATCCCTGTTTGGCTAGAATCCCAGAAAAAAAGACTTTGAGATACATGACTCATACACATTACATCAGAAGCTCTGAATGTTGTAAATGCTAAAAGTACAAATACTTGAATTACGTGCAACCTGAAGAACCACTTAAATTGGCAACAGGGAGATTTGGGCTTTTTGGGAAAACTAATGGAGAAAAAAGTCCATGCTTTGTTGACTATAACAAATGCGATCCTGAAAGTTGCTACATCAGCAAAAGAAGAGCCATGCTAAGGGTTTAAAGCATGTAACCAATACTGCAGCTGAAGTCAGTCTAAATCAGCTGTTGCTTCACCTGACATACGGCAACACTATCAGTGCCCCAGGTGATATCAGAAACCTGTTGAGGGATAGTGGATGTATTAGGATACTTTTGTGATATTTCAAAAACATTTAGTCAAAAGAAGTCGCTAAATGTTTGTTCTAGAGATAAGCTCCCCAGAGATCATGATTTAGTCTTTGAGCTCCTTTAAACCCCAAAGACTATTGATTTCTCCTAGAGGAAAAAAAGTCTAAAAAACCCCAGGTTTATTAGGAACCGTTAGAAAAACCATTGTTTTTAGACGAACCAGGATTCGTCTTTTCTAATGACACAGACAATCACTGAGCAGCTGGAACACTGAAGGTGAATTTGGTACATCTGTTTTTCCCTACTTGATGTTTGCTTCCTTCTGGAAGGCATGGGAGTAAGAGTGTGGATGAAGCACTTAAAATGATGCAGTCCTTTTGGACACCACCTTTTAGCTACTAGTTTGAGAAATACTGCCCTAAAGGCTGAGACAGCTGGGAAGGCCCTACACGGGCTGGCATGAGAACCTGGCCTGTGTATTTTCTAGCTCATCTTCTGCCCTTCGTGGCAGCAATGGTTGTAAACAGATATGGTCACCCTGCAGGAACCTCTCAAGGCTTGACTGACTCATCGCTTGGCTCAGCATGACTGCTGGTGCATAATATGTTGAAGCAACTCACCTCCAGGTGCTAACAAAAGCCCCCAGCACATAAACAAATAAATAAATGGTGAGATCATTTCTGACAAAACTGCTGTCCATATTTGTACTGCATTGTTAGACAATTAATGTTTTTGTATGCAACAGGTATTAGAAATCAAGGGGAACCATTTGTACATGATTTGCCACATATCAGTGATGTTAAAAAAATTAAGAGCAAGCTCTGTTCAAAAGCTGTTGTTGCTAAAGATCATAAATTGATCAGATTTTACCTTCAGAGAAAAAAAGAAATGAAAAAAAAACCCCAAAACAACCAAAAGCTGCTGCCAAAGAGCCTATAAGCAAAGCCAGAAAGCTTACACTGTTTTGAACCAAAGGAGTTTGGCAACTATTCAAAATGCAAAATAATTTGTCAAAATGCCCACCTAAAATAAAAATCTCATGGTTATCTATGCAATACATATTTAATTCCCTGACAAGAAGGTGGTGTGCATTTAACTGAATGCACAGTGACTTAGCTGTGTAGCCTCCATTCAGCATTTTAATCTTAATGACTTCCATGGTGCCAAACATTCATCCAGCTCCACAGATTGCAGTTGATTTAAAATGACTTCAGGTCAAGCTCTATGTCTAATGAGGCCCAAATAACCGGGTTTCTTTAGAGTAATCTAAGGGAACATACAGGAGGAGTTAGAGTGGCAAATCTGAATCTTTCAGCAAAGATTAAGCCTTCTTATAGAGAAGGTGAGAAAAGGGCAATATTGCACAGGACAGTTCAGATAAGCATCCCCAAATCCCTGTGGCATGTGCTGCTGAATGCTGTTTGAGGGCGATTTAATGTACTTTAATTATAATGCTTCAGAGTATTTGTATTTTTATTGCCTACTTTGTTTCCATCTATAGTAATTTCAACCATGTTCTGTCAACTTCATCATATATTTGTGGACACTCTCAACTCAAGTGGCTCAGCCATGGAGCTGAGGAGTAGACAGTCTCGTTGATAGGCCCTTGAAATCAGCTTAATTATAAAATTCCCTACAAACTTTCCTATCATTCACAACAGTTATTGTAACCAACATGTGAAAATTAGATTCACAGGATCACAGAATGGTCAGTGTTGGAAGGGACCACAGGAGATAATCTCATCCAGCCTCCTGCTAAAGCAGGTTCACTCACAGCAGGTTGCACAACACCACGTCCAGGAGGGTTTTGAATGTCTCCAGAGAGGAAGATTCTACAGCCTCTCTGGGTGGTCTATTCAAGTGTTCTGTGACCCTCAAAGTAAAGAATATTTTCCTCATATCCAGATGGAACCGAACTTTCCTTTAATGCAATGTAGAATTAAGAATCTCCTTGTGCAAGAGGCACAGGTATTTCTGCTTCAGAGCATGATGCCACCTCATTTTGCCACAAAAGGCAAAATAACGTGTGATTGTGGCATGCAGCATGTTTAGATTTAGGCAAGGTATGTCTTGGCAGTGGGCATCAGATTAGGGCAAAAATCAGTCTTAAACAAAAGAGCAAAAGCTCCTCCAATTTTCATGAGAGTTAACACAGCTCCAAGACCGTCCTAAAGGGCAGCAGCAGCAGCAGCACACACCATTTGAGCTATCAGCTCTTCAGTCACCTCGATCAGAGAGGGCCTTTCATGAGACCATGTTTTTCCTCCACCAGGAGAAAGCTAAGTAAACAGTGGCAAGCAGATGAGAGGAAGAGGAGGGAGAGGAAGCTGGTCACTTCCCAGCTCCCCTTCCAGTCAGTGGTTATTTCAGCTACACTGGTCCCAGGACAAGAGGGCTTGCTTATTGTCTGTGCTCTGAACCTCTATGCCACCGCTGACTTTTGCCCAAAATGCAGAACAGCCTTGGCCTGGCCCTGCATCCCTTCCCCATCAGCTAAGCAGCACGTGCCGCAACAGCAGTGAGATGAAGTGGCACATGCTTGTGTCTGGGCTGGTATCCAGTGAAGGGGCTCTGCAGAGCCCCAGGGTATGTGTTCTCAGTGATGGCAAAGCCTGGACAAAGCCTGTGCCATTGCATCTGCATTGTTACTGTTGCTGGTGCTACCTACATTCAGCCAGTGAAGCTCGCTAACCTGTGCTGCAGTCGTACCTACAGATATGCTGGATGCACCTTGGAAACAATGTCTGGGTATTTATGATGTGTCCATCACTACATTACCTGGGCGCTTATAAAATTGTGCAGAACTTGAAGAACTGCTGATGCAGGAGTGAGAAATAGTTTGATTTTTCCTTGTTCTGTAACATATTCTGATCCCAGGGGACAAAAATGTGGATAACAGGAATTCTACTGCAGTAATCTTCAGTAGGGGAAAGGAGGCCATAATGAGGCACTGAAAGACTTTACAAAGGATTGTATGGCATTTTTCACACTTGAAATCTTCAGCCTATTAGAGGATGCCTTTCTAAAACGTATGGTTTAACTTAACTTGGTGTTTGTTACCTCACCTGACAAAGGACCGCAGGGATGTGTTCTACAGGTTGTGCTATTTGGGAGCTCACACAGCTGAGTGGCTTGTTATTATGGTCCTGCTCCCAAAAATTATTAATCTGTTTTCAACACTTCAACACATAACACATAAATTGCTTGAGCTCAAGAAAAGAATTCTATTATTTCACTGGAGTTTATTGTGATAAAGTTAAAAAGTATGGAAGGTTGTTATTCAGCTGACTGTGCTGGATAAGAAGCTAATGCAACTCCCATCCTTTGAATATCAGCCAAAAAATTGAAATCTTGGTGACGTTTTCAATTTGACAAATTGGAAATGCCAAGAGGAGGTGACACTTATTATGGAGAACAGTTTCTGGGAAGTAAGAGGCATTCATATAAAAAAAGCTTGGAGGACTTGCAAACAGCCATGCCATGTGGCTCTGTCTCTCAAGCTCTTACACCCCCACGCACTTTCATGCATATAATTGCATTTTCCAAAAGACTAGTGACTTTCAGCACTCCATTTCAAATGCATGCCGATGTGTTTTTGTCTTTAAATATAAGTATATTTTTTGTTTTGAGGCAGAGAAGACATAGAGTGTTATGTTTCTGCATATAACACCCATACAGCTTTAGATTTTGTCATAAGGCCAAACATTTAGTAGCTGTGGGGGCTGAGCCATCTGGGAGAGAAGTCTGTCTGTCTCTGACTATGCAGTTACATCTAGCGGGGCCCCTGTTCAACCACTGTCACTGTAGTATCTCAGTGCACTTACTGAAAAACAGAAATAGTTAAATATTTTCATGATCTAACTCCTCCTTTCTGGTTACTGAGAAGATCATATATTTTTATAGGAAGGGGTTTTTTTTTATTTTATTATTATTTCTGATGTATGTGTGTAAGAGGGGAGCATATTAAAGGAATAGCCTTTATATTGGTAATTTCTATGGTCAATAACATTTTCTATGAGACTCTGTAGGCTAGATCTATATATTCAGTAAGAATCTGTAGACTAGAGTAGCTCAAGAAAACATTTCATACACATGCTTTCTTCTTGTTGATCCACAAAACATTTGCCAAAAACTTTAAAGTCAGAGGAATCAAATGCCAAAAAAAATTATTGTAGAATATCTGTAGTTTAAAGGCTCTTCCTTTTAAAGATGGCAATTATGTATGAATGAGTCTCCACCAAGTTTCTACTAGATGGCTTTCATTTGTGACCTGCACAGGATATAGGACTTACTGGATTTTATCACTTTTAGCAGAAGTTCAGCAAAGACATTTCTGCTAGATCTTTGTTGCAGATGTAGCTTTTGCCATTCAACTGGGATAAAATGCTAGGATGGATGTGATAAAGCAAGCCACAAAAGAAACCCAAAGAATAGCCTGGAAGCACTGCCACACACTTACTTTACTCTCACTGAGTATCCAAGAACACCGAGCAGAAAAATTGGCTTTTTCCAATGTCCCCAATCTGTATGTACAGCAGGATTATAACATGCATCTGCTTATAAATTATTTGTGATGTATTATTCTCAGTTCCCTGCCAACCTATATATTAGAATGAGAAAGGCTTTACTTCATCATTACACCAAAAAAATCTTACAGTGACTCATTGGGAAATCCATTAGGAAGTGTATTTATGGAAGACGTGAGTTTGCCAGAGAATTCCACATTATCTTCAATAGTATTCTGATGGGTAAATTCAGCTTCCCAAGTTCCCTTTACATGAAGCACAATTATTTTTACTGAAATAAATAGCTGTTAAAATGAAATATACTCTGTTCATCATACCTCATATACATAAATACACAGAGTAGAGTTAAATTGAAATCTGAATGATTTAATTCCAAAGCCTAAATGCATACAAACAATATTCAGAATAGTAGATCTTTAGATCCTGAAAATCAGCACAATAGCCAAATTATGAAATTAGGAGTAAGAGAATACCACAGCAGTAGACTGCCTTACCTGAGTTAATGCTGCCTGCTTCTCAGCAGAGCTCATTAGCCTTGATGAAATTCTTGGCTAACATAGTCACACTGCAGCTGGTCCCAGGCTAATTTGTTTAGAACTGGTTTGGGTAACCCTGCACTACACATACTCTTTCAATGCACATTTACCACACAAAGAACTTTAAAGAAATTTAATTCAATTTATGAGGAAAATTCCATGTCTTATGCATCCAAAAGGTCAGATTATCACATCATGAGTCCTTCTGACCATATTATCTGTGACTAAAATTATCATTAATACTTCTCTTGCTTTTAAGGATATACCAAAGGCCTGGGAAAAAAGTGTTTGTTAAGTAGATCTACTTAATCAGAAAAGGTTTCAAGTTCTGCAAAACCAAAAGAAATACTTTAAAATCAGTTTGTAGTAAAAGTTTTGGAGGGTTTTTGGATGATGCCATCACTGGACTTCTTATTTTCCATTGCCCTATATCTTTTATGGTAAATTATGTGAAGTGGATGCGATATGTTATAACTCTTACCTGGAAAGATTTAATGTTGCTTGCTGAAAATGACTGGCAGAGAGGAAAGGAGAACATTCAAGGATCTGTAACTCTCACAGTGGTCTAATTTAGAGTTGGGATGACATTCAGAAATCTTAGAAATCTTATAATAACCATGAGACCGAGAATTTTAGCTAGAGCTAGGCAAAACTTGTTTCTCATGCTGCTGTACCAGCTCTGTTTCTGTAAATCCACATCATGTCAGCATCAAGCCTTTCTGCAGCAGATGAAGATTTGTTCTGGTTATATATTTGGGAGACAAAGATGCACCCAGGATTACAGCAGGTAGTCACAGTTGTGTTGATTATATGTACAATAAGAGCAAGATTTCTGAAACCGAACCATTAGAGGCTTAATATTATTCCTTGCATTTCCTGCCAGATAAGATGATTTTGCAAAGTTCATTCAGATAAGAGGCTGTAGCAAGGCAATGTTGTGTGTAAGAACTGACATCAGAGGCTTGGTCCTCAAGATCAGCTGAGACCTTGATGCAACTAAACCATTCCCATTATGTCTTTATCCCTTGTCTGGGATGGGCTAGCCTAACCCTCACTTTAAAATGTAGTGTTTCAAAGCTCCTCCTAATTTATGCCTGCCTATGCTGATCCCTAAGGATATTCCTGGAGGTAGTATTCCTCCAGCTATATTTCTTCTTCCACTGCAGGACTGTAAAGAGAGGGAGACAGCAGGGACCAAATGGAGATATTAGGTAATATCCAGCAGATAACAACCACAACACAATAAAGGATAAAATGATGATGTTCATTTTCTCTACGGGAGCTGCTTCTTTTTCCACCCCTTTTCTTAAGTCTTCCTGGTTAGCGTAAGGTCTACAGGTAAGTACAAAAAGCATTCCAGACATAACAAAAACATGATACGGTGGCGTGAAGTCTTGTTCAAGGCCAGTAACTAGCAGTGTCCCTCAGGGGACAATACTGTGTCCAATACTATTTAACATCTTCATTAAGGATCTGGATGATGAAGCAGAGTGGCAGAACGTCCACTCAGCAAGTATGCTGGTGACACAAAACTGGAGAGGTGGCTGGTACACTAGAAGGTCGTGCTGCCACCCAGAGGTCCCTCAATGGGCAGGAGAAATGGACTGACAGGAACCTCATGAAATTCAGTAAGGGGAAGCACAAAGTCCTGCAGCTGGGGAGGAATAACCCCAGGAACCAATATATGCGGGGGACACCCAGCTGGAAAGGAGCTTGGCAGAATAAGACCTAGGATGTCCTGGCAGACATCAAGTTGAATGTGAGCCAGCAATGAGCTCTTGTTGCAAAAAAAAAAAAGGTAGTGGTTCCCTGGGCATTATTAGGCAGTCGAGGGAGGTGATCCTTCCCCTCTGCTCAGCATTGGTGAGGCCACATCTTGAGTGCTGGATCCAGTGCTGGACTCCCCACTACAACAGAGGCATGGACATACTGGAGAGAATCCAATGAAGGACCACAAAGATGGTTAAGGGACTGAAACACCAGTCTTGAGGAAAAGCTGAGAGCTGGGGCAGTTCAGCCTGGAGAAGAGAAGGCTCAGGGGAGGATCTCCTCAATGTATATAAAGGGTGGTGTGCAAAGAGGATGGAGACAACCTTTTTTCAGTGGCGCCCAGTGGCAGGACAAGAGGCAATGGGCACAAACTGAAACACAGGAAGTTCCTTCTAAACGTCAAGAAACATTTTTGTTACCATGAGGATGAGGGTACCTTGGAGATACTCGAAAGCTGCCTGAACATGGTCTTGGACAACCTGGGTGGTCCTGCTTGAACAGGGGCTTGGACCAGACAACCTCCAGAGATGCCTTCCAATCTCAATTGTTCTGTGGTTCTGTGATGCCACATGACAAGAGAATCTGCGGTGTAGGAGGGATATACGACATTGTTATGTCCCAATCTATGTTGTTTCCCACATCATGAGAGCTTGAGAGGAGAATATAGACAGTTTCACAGATATCCATCTCCAAAATCTTTCAGTAGTTCTCCTTTTACTCCAACCTTCAGGTGCAGAATCCAGAACAAAGGGGATAACAGAAAGTCTTAGAAAGGAGAGAAGCGAAATATATGCAAAGTTCAGTTCTGTAAGATTACTTTTCAACCTTTCCACTTATTAAGCTCCCTTCTCACAACTCTCCCTTTCTGCAACAGGTATTGAGAATTAAAAACCTGCATTCATTCCCTTTTATGGCCTATACACAGAGCACTGAAGTAAGCCTTAAGAGAGCTGGCTTCTTTTCCAGATACTGTTCTATTGCATGATCTTGAAAGACTAGATTGTTTTACATCCCTCTGTTTTATTGTCCATCTGTATAGCAGGGATAATATTTCTGACTTGGTACTGTCTTACTCTGTTTGTATTACAGTTGGTATGTACTGAGAAAAAACACTATGTGGGTTCCGACCTCACGTGTATTTCAGACACAAGGCACCTCATCTCTACTGGCAGTATGCACATACATCATGTCTAGTAGTCTTACTGCTCGTATTAATCAAGACCTCTTCTTTAATTATCCCCTGGGTGTGGAAACACCTCAAGTACATGGGAACATGGATTGCTATGGCCTTTTCTCTCCCCCTAGAATGGAGGCAGACAGCAAAGAGTAGTGATGAACATTGCCTTGAAAACATATCAAGCTACAGTTCTGGGGTAAGAGAATGAGTTTTTCTGCTGTGCTCTGTGTGAGATGCCTTTTAGACCTCTCAAACAGAGTTTTGCCCTGAGTCATTACTGTGATGCATTACCATAGTGCCCTGCAATGGCTGCTGATGTTCTGTATCATAGTTACATGGCTGCACACAGGTCCGTGTTTAGACATAAACAGGCACTAATGTGTCTCCTGTAGCTGCAAGAGACACATTTCTGGTCATGTAAGAGGGAAGTTGCTGTGATATTGCTAGATTCTCCTTTCTCGTCTGGCTATGTCCAGCATTAAGACTTTATTCCAGGAGTCTGGTTCAAATTTCAAAGCAAAGGAGATTTTTTAAATAACTCCCAGATCTCTGACTTTGCAACCACTTCATTGCACCTTTTTACCATGTAAGAAATTCATTCTTTCGGCTGAGTGGAGCATGTTGAACTTTCCCTCTTACTGCACCTCCTGGTTTCACTCTTCCGTGCATGCTAACTTTTACAGCCTGACAATAGCAAAGCAAAGAAAAATCATTATTTCGCAACTCAAAATCTCTAGAAGACCACTCCTGTGAACTTGGTGTGCTGTATGGCTGAATCTGACCCATGCTTCTTAAACCATAAGCCATCTGTTCTTGAGCCATCTGGATTTGCTTTGATTCCTGATGGGCAGATAGCATTGCTGAAAGGAAGCATGTGTTAAAACAGAGCAAAATAAATGTCACCAGTCACCGGTATGGAGCTTTAAACAGAGAGATTAAATGTAAGACACTGCAGGTTGCAAAGTTCCTCCTTTTTCTGGATAATAAGGGATTTCTCTTATTTTTCAAAGACAGATCTTTTCACAATAAAACAAACTTACACAAAGTGTTCCTTTTAAAAATTGCATATAACAGCCAGACATTTTTCAGCCCAATGGCATGACCATCTATCTTATTACAGCAAAAACTGACAAGGGGAACATACAGCATTAGCCTTTTGATCTTTTATCATGTCACTAATAAGGAAGGAGTTTATAGTGAATTGATGTCAGCTTTTCTAGGAATCAAATGTTTCTTCCCCACCATTCATACAGTAAAAACAGGTTTTATATTGACCCTAGAGGAACACACACATTAGTTAATCAAGACCAAAGCAGCACCCAAAACTCAAAAACTCTGATATTTGTGACCTTTCAAGTCTGTAAGACAGACACATCTTTAAACACAGTTTCCTTGTGTGGCTATTTTAGAGGCTACAAAAGCCATGCAAGAGCCCACCGCACTTCACCACCAGGAACTGCAGCAAAGCCTAAAAGATGCTTGGGCTCGTTTCACAGTAGGCTTTGATTCAACACCAAAAAAGCACTTACCCAGCATCCTCTGTGAAAAAAAGTGCTCTACCTGCAGCTGGATATGCCCAGTAACTTACACTGCATGCACAGCATTGCAAGCAACAGCAAGGAGAAGGGTTACAAAGCTTCACGCCTGTAAACCACATGTAGCCAGATATTTTCCCTTCACATCCAGCCATTGCAGGTGACTGCTTGTCCGAAATATTTGAACGTGCCTTTGGCAAAGGACCACCTCATGAGCTGTGTGCCATGAATGACTAACTGGATACAAACAGAAGCTGATAAAACTTTAAAGTGGGAACTTCACGTTATTCAAGCAGCCACTTCTGTTTCATAAATCACACATCTGAAATTATAGAGTTGAAAGGCAGGTTCAGGTTGTAAACAAAGAACCTACTAAGTTCCAGTGTCCTGGTTTGTCCTCATACCACAGAACATTTTTATTGATGACTCAGTATGAAAGTGTTACTGCTAAAGCCTGTGGGTGTACAGATACCAGAGGAATTTCAAATGAAGCATGGAATAGATCAGTACAAGAGGCTGATGAAAAAAGGTGAAGGCAAAATCTGTGCCATTTTAAAATGGCCTAATGTAGAAAACAGGACAAGAAGCCAGATGTCATCCTTATAGGATAGGAAACTACATCTTAGAAAATGATAATTCTGAAATATTTGCAAACCACAGTGGATAATCTGTTGAATATGAGCTACAGTAAAATATGGTAGCCAAGAGGGATAACACACTGGTGAAGCTCTACCATCTGCATAATTGGTACTAGGATACAGTCCAGTACCAGTATCCATATTTTGACAAGGAATCAGACTAGAACCATGAGAAATAATAAAAGATCAGAAAACACATCCTATAATGAATGACTCAAAGACCTGAACTGATTAAGCTTATCAAAGCAGGGGCTAAGAGATAAACTGAACATAGTCTTTAATATATCTATAAGGGAAAACAAGTCGGTAATGGAGGGGCATCCGACACAACAGACGAAGGTTTTGAAAGATGCTACATCTGGAAGCTGAGAATCAAGCGGTTCAGGCAAAAAATTGTCAGTTGAATATTTTTAACACCTTTAACTCAGTTTTGGGAAGTTTTTCGAAAGGTATGGTCTAGTTCTTGAACAAATTCACCTAGCAAAGACCCATGTCCTTCCTGTAGAGGAGGTCACAGCTGATCACAGTGTTCTTCTCTGGCTATAGATTACAAGTGGTACAGGAAGGATTAAGCATCTCTAGAATGAAAAATATTCAGTCAAAAATATGCCCTGTTCCACTGGAAGAGCAAAATGCCAACAAGCAGGTGGAATATGAGCTGTACATTGCAGAAACAATAGGTCACATGTGAATGAATGATTGTTATTTCTGTTAAATTTAATTTTATGAAACTGCATTGGATGAAATAATTCATAAAGGCCAAAGCAGCTGAATAAGTTAAAGATAGTTTTTATGGACTGAGAATTTTTAGGGTGACTAGTTGCCACTAATAATATAATTTTATAATCTCTTATTTCCTTTATGTTCATGTTATCAAACACTGCTGAAACAGTGTCCGCAAGTCTTTGACGCCACTCAAAATTCCATTTAAAAAAAAAAAGTATTTTAAAATTTTTGTCATTAGTCTAGTTCAATCACAAGGAACAATATCAGTGTTCATTCTTATGGCAACAACAGTCTTTGCTTACATCCTCTCACTTCACCTACATAAGTGCTTTTACAATCTTTCAGCCTACGGGCCAAGCCTTTGGGTGAGAAAAACCAGCAAAACTCTACTGAAATCACTGCTACTTCATGCAAGATCATAGGATGATGAATACAATGAAAAACCGTCTAATAGACTTTCAAGGGCATCTTTTTTATTTATAAATGTATTTATATAATAATAATTTTTAACAAAAATTCTTTCTCAAATTACTTCAAATATGTATGACACTAATTCAGTACAAAATGTTAGTATGATATTTCCAGGTATTTTCATTTTTAATACTGCTGAGTCAAGGCCAAAGGCTCCACATCCGAGGGAATTTTGACTCAGCCCTGAATAACATGTTACATGTGTAGAACATGAATTAAATAGGCATGTGTTAGGAGCCAGACTTGCAGGAGTTTTCAGCTGGAAAGTGGAGGCTATTAGGAGTTATCAGCTGTAATACATGTATCATTAATAGTACATGAGCTATTTTGAGCAATACACAAGCTGACACAGAGCCAGATCTGCCCTTATCATTATTCATACCGCAGTTCCCAATACCTGCCACCTCCATTACCATGCTATCTTATAAAAATAGTTTCTAAATCACTGCTTTAAATGATTTAGGCTGTATTTGTTACAAGCAGACTGGGTGGGGGAACAAAATGCTCTCCTCCTTCAGGGACAAGCACAGCCTTGCCCAGAAGTGGTCATCAGTCAGGGATACCCCAACTGCACCGGAATGCACGCTGATGTGCAGAGTCCCAAAAGGCCACTAAAACAAAGGAGGATAGCTGAAGCTCCCCAAACAACGAACCATTTCCATGCTCCACAAGTTTCCTCCTGCAGAAAGAGTAATCAGGGAGCTGCATCTGACAATTTTCTTTCTGACTTGTACCAGCAGAGCAGAGCAGCATTTGGCACCACATCCAACCATTCAGCCCTTTAACAAAGTTCAGATCTGAATCCCAGTTACTTTGCCCAGGCAAGTTATTACCTTTAAAGTCATGTTGTAGTCAAATGAGCCTTTTCTACAAACTTAGGAGGTGAAGTGTAATTTAAAAGAGTGGATTATTTTAAGGTTGATTAATTGATTATGCACCATGCTGAACACCACTTCCAGAGGCAAGGGGTGCACTGTGCTACCAAATGATTATTTAATGACTCATAATCCCAGCGCACGAGATGTCACTCCTGAGGAATTAGTTTTAAATGGGGTAGTGGTATCTACTCAAGATGTGGAGCTAGGTATCAAATCATCGTAATAGCTACATTTTTGCATCAGGCAACATTGAATTTCAGCTTTTTGTAGCTGGAATCACTCATGCATAATACCCACTGCTACACTGATTCATGGCTGCAGAATAAGAAAAATTATTTTTAAAAAAGTTTTTGGTGTCAAGTATTATACTCGATGAATTAAACTTCGAACCAAAATATTAGCATTCCCACTTTTGAATATCCAGTTCAGTTTAGTGTTTGCCAATTGAGTTGGCTAGCTGCCTCTTGCAATTGTTATCCAGCCACTCACTACCTACATGTAAAATACATGCAGCACCTCGCAGCAGAATACTTCTCACAGATTCACCAGAACCATGAAAAAATGGAAGAGATCCAGAAGTAGCAAATTTTGTATGCTAGGTTTTCAGGATTCAACATTTCATCTGCCTTCAACAACAGATGTTATAGACTACTTAATGCAAACTTCTATAGTAAAAAGAAAGTTACAAAATGATGAATAGAATTGTTTCTTCTAAGAAAAGCAGGCATTTAACTGCTTTATACTTACTAAGAACTGTGAGGCATTCATAGTGGGTCTATACCATCTTTATAAAATACATTTCATTGTCCTGATTTAGAAAAGTACTTGAGAATATATGAATGGTTGCACCGAGTCAGATCAAAAGACCAGCTAGAGCCAGCAACATCTTCCTGACAGATGCTAACAAAGTTCCCAATAAAAGTGTTCAACTGAACTTTACCATGGGTTTAAAATAAATATGGCTAAACAGAGGGAGTGAGCTGCTGAACTTGATCTTACTTCTGAGATTATAAATATGTTGCCTATTGTTATAGTGCCATGGAAATCCCAAATAATCATAGATTAATAGAAGTTTCAATATCTGCTTCGTATGGATTTAGTAATCTTGATCTAAAGTGGCAGTCAAAGGGCAAAGGAAAAAGCTGCCATTTCTGAGGAAAGAATTTTGAACATGTTGAATTAACAAATTAGGTAATGGTCAACATTTATTTAAAACTGACTGAATACTGCATACAGAGTGACACAAAGTGTTTGGCAAACATATGGGAAGAATAAAATGTATTATCTCTAGCCATTGATAGCTCCTTTTTTATTTCTAGCTCATAGAAATATTGATTTATACTTGCTAATGGATTAAGGCACTGAAACCTACAACTTTGGGAGCACCATGAGCCTCACAAAGCCTCTGAGATCAGTACAGGATTAAAGGATTGTGATAAAATTATTTTACCTGATTTTAACCATACAAAATTAGGCATCTGTTTGGTTTTTAGTGGAAAGATATAGGCACTTACAGAGGCCACCATGTCCAGTGTTTAAGACAGATGATACATATTGCCCGTTGAAGTCATTTTTCACTTCTGCTTCCGCCGGCTGTAGGGGCAATCTAGACTAGATATCTGCCTTTTAAACAGCTGAAGTTAAGTAAAAAGAACATCACCTCAATGTCTGATCAATGGGAGAAGTAGAATCAACAGATTATTTTTTTCCCTTTTTAACCATGGATTAAAGTCTACCTCTTACAACCCTAATCTGAAGAAACACAGTGCTAACCATTTCCAGAGTACAAACCATGTGTACTAGTTACAATTAATTTCTTTAAGATAGCATGGATAAAATGTTTGCAAAGATTATCCAACAAAAGAAACAGATAAACTTTGAAGAGCTGAAGTAAATATTTCTGCAGAGAAGAAAACATGTTCTGAGATAATCAAAGTTGCAGGAGAAAACCCACAAAAGTCCAACAGTTAGTTAATACTTTCTTGCCATCTTATTTAAAGAATAAACAGTATTTTACACCGGTCAGTAAAGGTATGTAAATCTAATAACAATTAATGTGTATATCTACCTGTTGAATAGCAGTGTGTTCTGACCATTCATGGTCAGCAAAGTGTGATCTGGAAGGTTCTTCAAGAATACATACATGGGTCTGCTAATTTCATCCCACAGCATCTTCAAGTAACATATTATACATGTCACTTTCTTGCAGATCATTGCCATGGCACATGCTTGTCACTCTCTCCCTTTTAATTGTATTTATCATTTGTACGATGAATGTTAATGTTTGTGTTATTGCACTATCAGCCATCAAGGCAGATGGAGGACTGCCTAAAGCCACAGACATTCTAAAGTGAAGCTTCATGAGCACGGATAACTCTGCCTTATCTCTAACAGTATAGGCAGGGGTTAAGGAGAGTGGCTAGCAGGGCTTTCCTGCTAGGATTTGGGTCAAACATGCATGCCACATCCAAGCACCTAAAGAAGCAGCATGATCTTTCAAGACACCGAGCTGCCTTTGTTCCTGCTGACTTCACTGATCACTGAAGAAATTGTTTCAAACAGAACTAACATGGCAGGAGACCACAGGCACACACTGTCGTTCATTTAGATGGCCCTGGAGATCAGACAGCTCTTCCCATTTGTTTTCTTTTACAGCTGCTAATTAGACAGGCCATTTGGGATAAATGTGTGATGTGTTCCTCATTCAGCATCTAATGAACTATGTGGGATGTAGATTTTTAAGAGGCTTGTAACAAACTGTTTTAAAGATATATTCTCAGCTGTCCAGATTAAAGAACCAAATATAAAGCGGTATTTAGGCAAGATGATGTGCAGTGTCTTCACTCTTTCTTTCAGGATGTCAAATCCAGGAGGAGCGTATCCTGAAAAAACAAATCAGACAGCTAAGCATGTTACATAGTGAATGGGGAAAGACACCTACAAGTTAAAATCAAACCAGGATTCAGTCAAAAATCCAAACAGATGGAGTCCTATGAAAATCTGTCCATCTCCTGGTTGAGGGTACATGTTTGCAGCCTCATGATGTGCTTCTGTGATACTCAGAAGCTGAGCTGAAAATAGGTGTGAGCTGAGGTGCTTTAGATATCCATTTTAGGAGACTTTCAAAAGTGATGGTGACTCCCTTCCTCGTGGGTACTGACCTACTGATTGAACCACTTACCTGGTATGCATGAAACATACATCCAAGCAGTCTTCAGTTTAAAAGCATTCAAATCCACGGCTCCTGTAGAATAAATCCAGACAGAAACAAACCACCTTTAAAAGCTGCTTTGAAGATGTGTATTTAAGAATTCATTAAACCAGGACACCAAGAGGGAGTCTAACTCATTAGCTGAGCGTACCCTTGGGCAGCAGGGCCCAGCACCTGTGCCTCCCTCTCCCTGGGTGTTTGTGCTCTGGCACTAGTGGGCAGCTGGGCTTTTTGTCCCTGCAACATGAGCTTTGAGTGGACCCATGCCATTGTGATAACCTTGAATTACTGGGGAGGGGGATGTCAGATCACATCACAGGTTAGGCTGCTCAGAGGACTTAGGGGGTACTTAAAGTTTGCAAGTGCCACCTGTGACTCACATCTAAGTCAGTGGATAAGGTGCATGTGCAGTAGCAAAACTGCAGGTTCTTGAGGCTAAAAGCTCTCTGAAGTCCAAGTGGTTTAGCCTATTTGTTTGTGAATTATGGCCTTGATGTAGACACCTAAATTAAACCACAAATATTCAGAATTTTTTATTTTTTTTTTTTTTTTACTTCACCCTATACTCCCAAATAGCTAGCCAGGAATCAAGAGTACAAATGGTGCTGTTTGGGAAAGCAGGGATAAATCAAATGAAATAAAAGCAGAAGGACCTCATTAGGTAATATCTAACCTGCTTTTAGTGGTTTTGCCACACAAATTTGTTAAAAAGAAAATACCCGATCAGTACGTTGAAACCATAGTTTAGTGCATCAACTTTTTGTTGTATGAATTGCACCCTCAGTTCTTCAGTGCAGTTCAATGCCCATCACTGACATTGAAGAGGATTTCCTTTCTCTTAAGAAATGTTTGCCAGTTGGAGTCTGTATCTAGGTCATTCCTCTTGGGAACAGCTCTCTATCTCATCAGATTAGAAAGAGAAGCAACCTACCACTATAAGAGAAAGAATTCAGTTGGCATTATTATTCCAAATACCCTGTATGTGTATTGTTGTTTCCTAACTGCTTACAAAAAGCATTCTCAGAATAAAAACTTGGCTGACCAATGAGCAGGTTTCATAGCTGACCCCTGAATATTAGCTATGTGCCTTAAAAGCCAAGTCTCAGAAAGGTAGCTTTCCCTTTAACCCTATAGATTTGTATTGTGAAAGACAGGCCTCATAACAACTAATTGCTCTTTATTTATAATCTTGTATGAACTTTTAGGATCTTGAGATATTCGTTAATTTAACTGGAATAAGCTAAAGGGTCAAATTAGGCTGCAGAAATAATAATAGTAATAATAATAGTACAGCCAGACTGTGCATAGTTTTCCATCCATAAATCACAAAGGCATTAAGTATCATTAGAGCCATTTCAGAGACGAAACAACGAAAAGAGATGACTTGCCTGAGGTCACCAAACAACTTACAGCATTCAGACACATTTGCTGACATCTTACACCAGCATTTGCTGGCTTTGCGCAGCAGCACGTGGGGTCAATAAATGCTCTCTATTCTCAACCTAAATATTAAGCTGATTCTGTGGGCATGGAATTCTGTGGAAAAAAAAACGCAACGGGTACCTACAGAAATGAGTGCATGTGAGAGAAAAGGCAGACAGAAAATAGCCAGTGATCTTTTTTATTCAGAAAGGGGCACTATGACATGGAGAAGAGAAGAACAAACAACTGAGAATATAAGCATATATTTTCCAGAATAGAAAAATAGGAAAGAGAAGGGGGGAAAAGCTTGAAAAGAGTATAAAAGCCACAAGTTTCAGAAGGAAGAAGCGGAAAAAGAAAGTGAGAGAAAAGAAGAGCAACAAGGGTAGAAATGACAGTACTTTCTTTGTGAGAAAAAGCAGGACCATTTGCGTAGGGAGGAGTCAAGCCATCCACAGGCACAAAGAAAAACAAAAAGAACCTGATGGAGAATCACTGTCAACTGCAACTTCAGGTTGTCACCTGGGAGCCACCCATCTGCAAGCTGCTCTAACATACTGACAAGCCACATCTTGTCCAACAACATGGGTCCTGGCCTGTTCAGTAGCACCGGAGTTTGCTCAGCCCTGTGCTGGCAGGAGTGGTCACTGGGGAGCAAAGGCACCCAGTAGGATTCCCAGTTGAAGATGGCTGGGAGGACTTCTTGGCCGGTAGGTAGTGCTAGGAACAGAGTCCTTCATTATCTTGGAAGGAAGAAGTAAATTAGCTAGAAGGCAGCCTATTTTCCTTCAAATATCCATATACTCTTTTGAAAATAAAAGACCAAAAACCAAGGGTCAGGCATTTCTTCAGCTGTTTAAGGCTCTGGGGAAATGATGACTCAGCTTGTATTTTATTTGCCAGTTCTAGGGCTGAGAAAGTAACAGGCATGTGGTGCACAGCTCTGGGAATATGCCTACAAAACTTAGCAAAGGAATCAAAAAATATAGGCAAGGTTAAAATGTGTCTCAAGCAGGAGGAAACAGTCATTTCCAAGGAGGATGCTCGTGGCTGAGTAGAACAAAATTGATTTACCCTGCCTGGCTTGTCTTTTGAGTGACAAACAGATAAAAAGTTCCACCTGTGCATTGCTGGCAGAGGTCAGCAACGGCCCCAACCCACATTACACTAATTAAGATACCAGTACACTGTATAAATTTCCATTTGGCTCCAAAATGGCTGAATTTAAAAATACTAAAACTTTCCCATACTCATACATTCCAAACAGAAAGTTTTTCCAGACTTCTTCAGAAAAACAAATAAACCAAGATGAGCTATAGTTGACAGTAAAATAGTATTTGGTGAATACCAAGGGTGGCATTTCTGCTAAGTGACAGTGCTTTTTGTGTGGCTCCAAGAGGCTAGAGGAGCATAAAGTCACTGACAGCAATTTCTACACTGTTTTTGTCAAATACTTTCAGCACAAAATTTTAGGCATATACATGCTTTTTACACAATATGAAATATCTAATACTCCTTTTCAGTTTCTATTTATTTTTCCCCCTTTACATTTTTTTCTTAAATAACATGAAAATTAAATGCCAAAATTTTCCATAGTTCAAAAGTAAGATTTTTCTAAATATTCAAAAGTTAGAGCATTTGGCTCACCCCCATAAGCATATGTGCACATGCAATGAGTCTAAAAAACCCAAAAGCCTCTGAGAAGGTTTGATTTTGCATTTAATGAGTCATTGGGAGTTTAAGATTTTAATCTACATGAATATGATTCTGAAGTCGTGTCATGGTCTAGCCCCGGCCGGCAACCAAGCCCCACGCAGCTGCTTGATCACTCTCCCTCACCCAGAGGGATGGGGAGGAGGATTGGAAAGGAAGTTGAGATAAGAACAGTATAATAGGTAAAGCAAAAGCTGCGCATGCAAGCACAGCAAAACAAGGAATCCATTCACCACTTCCCATGGGCAGGCAGGTGTTCAGCCATCCCCAGGAAATCCGGGATCCATCACACATAACAGTTACTTGGAAAGACAAACGCCATAATTCTGAATGTCCCACCCTTCCTTCATCTTCCCCCAGCTTAATACTCAGCATGACATCATATGGTATGGAATATCCCTCTGGCTAGCTTGGGTCACCTGTCCTGGCTGTCCTTGGGTCACCTGTCCTGTCCCCTCCCAATTTCCCATGCCCCTCCAGCCCTCCTGCTGGCAGGGCCCAAGGAACTGAAAAGTCCTTGACTTAGTATAAACATTACCCAGCAACAAACAAAAACATCAGTGTGCTGTCAGCATTGTTCTCACACTAAATCCAAAACACAGCACTGCACCAGGTATCAAGAAGAAAATTAACTGTATCCCAGCTGAAACCAGGAAAAGTTGAGATTTCCTCAAACCAGAATTTAATTGCTCCCATAGAAGTCAATGGGAGTCTTGCCAGTATATATATGTATGTAGATGTCAGAACATGGGATAAAATTTATGTTTGGAAGCATCTGTCAGATATTTTCATGACACTGTGTCAATCACAGAGGAATGATAATCTTAGTACTTCTTGGCAGAGACCAAAAGAAAAGCCATAAATAATTAATCCTTAACATCCTACACACTATTTTTGAGTACTTGAGACAGTATTTCACCATGAATGTATACTAGGACATGAACCGAAGACTTTGCAAGTCTAATATAAAAAATGGAAATAGAATTGTCCTTATTGCAATTTTGGCCATTCTTCAATTTATAATAATTCCTGTCTGTGAGAAAGCTCAAAATGAGTCTTGTCTGATTTCGGATCAGTCTGGAAGAATCTTTTCTTCATGGTAATCACCTTTTTTCCAGGCTGGATCTGTTCCAGAAATCTTTCAATGGACACACCAGGGAGCCTCTGTTTATTCCCTAAGTGAGGATCCAGACTCCTTCCCTAGGCATTACCAGCATTCTTAAGGCAACTTCTGCTGCCTCATTGTCAGCCCTATTCATTCTGTAGATTATATAGCATGGAGGTCCCTATTTCACACATTTCTTGTATATCTGTTGGCCTCTTCTTGTTTCCAGGGCTGGACACAAGAATCACATGATCTTCTAAGACAAAGAATATTTGACTATACAGTATTGACGTATATAGTCATCGGTGGCAGGTAAGCAATCTTAAAATTACACAAAAAAAAAGTTAAGCACAGGATCTTCTACTTCTTTTCCGTCTTCCAGGGAGGCCTGATCCACCCCCTGATTTGAGTTTGGCTCAGAATGAAGTTTGAAATTTCCTGAAGTCACTTATGGCAGAGGCATTGCACCACACCACTGGAAGCACAAATTCTTATCTCAACATATGGATTGGTGTGGAAATGATCTGTAGTCTTGTGATGTTGACTGTCAAATCTACACTCAAGAACATCTGTTATTGACTGCACTGTGGAGTCCTCAGCAGAAGATACTGGAGTAGGATTTGTCTATAATTTGCTTAACTAGGAAGAGTTTTTTCCGTATTGGTTGATGCTCCCCAACTACCTTACCATGGGCAGCAAATATTTCCTTAGAAGTCTTTCCTGCCAGGGCACATGGAAGATCTCAAGACTTGAGACACAGATCTCTTAAGGGCTGCTTACATCTTGTGTGTACTTTGTCTGAACATTCATTGCTCTCTGTTACTGTTTTTCAATCAATAGCTTATTTAGCCCAATCATTTTTCAACAAAACATTAGCATAATAAAATAGTCCTTTGAATATTGTGGATAATTGTCCTCTACCTATTAGCTCTTCTTTCTTCAATTTGTTCCAGGATTGTTTCCTCAGGTTGTTTTGCTGTGATACTTATTAGCATCAATCAAACAGCAGTCAACTGCAAAAATTCCCACAGCCCATGAACTTATTTAGAACCACTCAGCTGCTCACCGCAGCATCCTTTACATGTGTTGCTCTTTCAGGCTTTTCTTGTCATCCTCACCACTCTTAGTTTCTTCTAATTAGAGATGGTTATTTTTTATGTGCCTGTACCACATCCAGCATCACAAACTTCATAATGTTTTGCAGCACAAGTGGAATGTTGGTAAGGTAAGTTAGTGGTGGTGTCTCAGCACCCTTTTTTGTGGTGGTTTTGTATGGAGAAAGGCTGATGTACAGCAAGGATTCAAGGCCACAGCCCTAGGAATGAATAAATGCACACAAATTATGTATTTTCATAACACATGAAACAGTGGTAGTGGTAGAATTACTTTTTTTGTGTGTCTGCAAATATGTAACTTTCAATGTGTCTCCTTAATGAAATAGTTAAATGAATTTGTATGTTTTGCCACTGAAGACATTCTCTATGTGCTTTGCACTCTTCCTGAAGTCTGGCTCAGAAATCTTCAACTTGCAATGGTCTTCTCAGGACAGAATACAGATGGATTCTGTGGACTTGCATGAGTGTAAAATAACATGAACTGTTCTTAAGTAGATACATTGGATAGCACCTAAACTGTAGTTATAGAACAACCAACGTAGATTAAAATAAATATTTCCCCCTCTCCCCTTCAAATTTCTCTGCAAAATAATACTTTGATGCTTAGTAAGTAAGCTACACTGACTGAAATTGCGCAAGATATTTGCACCAGCCCCCAAGAAAGACAAAATTGCTTTCCATTCACTTGTTTAAGAAAAAAACAGTAGTAAAATTAAAGTTTCCAAATAACTTCACATTCATGCGAATCACTGCAAACAAATCCCATGCCAAAAAAGTGGGAGAAATGGCATCTATATCCCAGATGATATAGCAGGCTCAGACACAGAAGTAGAACAACTCATCTTTTTTCCACAAAGGGTGCTCTTCAACCTTTTTAAGGGCAATATGACTAGGACCATGAAAGTTACAGCCAACCAGTTCGTCACTATTTTCCTTGGAGTCATTTTTCATCCACCAAAATGAAATCTTTCTACATATAATCAATTTACTTAACTCTTCATTAGTATTGCTTGTCTAATTATTTATAATGAAGTAAGTAACAAGGCATTGAGGAATGTGTAAGTAATAAATTTAAGATGTAAAGCACTGTAGATCATCTGACTGTTAAATGAAGGTATTATCATCACTGGAATGTTTAAGTACATCCAGTTAAAGGGTGTTCTAGTTTTATCTCTCACCCATGGACGGACTGTACATCATTCCCTGGAATGTTTTCCTTCTATCATTGTAATAACTTTGCACATTCCTGAACATCTGACATTATACTGCCCGTTACTATTTATTGTGAAATATCCCATTGTAGGTGATTCATTTGAATAGGTTTCTTTTGTAACAATAAATTCCCTGGACTGGGATTTCAGTTGACGAGCAACAATGCCCATTAACGGACCTAAAGTAAAGTCCCTCTTTCATTGATATTCCAATCGAACCACTCATGACTAAATACTTACATTCAATTACAGACTTAAAGGAAAAGATGTATGTATTTTAATCCTGTTTCTCCCACTTCTACTACATTTCCTTTTTTGATTGTTTGAGATGAGTGATAAGTGAAATCTTGGATCCCCTCAGTTAACTAGGAATTTTGCTAACGTTCTGATGGACCCAAGATAGTATATTTCCATGAATTTGGATAGCTTTAAAGTGTTGTAAGTAAAATGAAAAAAATATTATTTTACAGTGGTTTTTTAATGTGTTAAAACTATTTTTTCTTTTATTTTATCCTTGTAGCATTTAGTGGGTAAGAATGCCTAGATATTGTTATTATAGCTAATAATATCTGCATTTGCTGTGGTAGTACTAACACTTCTTTGTTAGACCCTGTAGAAAAAAATAGAACAAAGTCAGTTTTTACAGGCAGAGAATTGCAAACCAATACTCTTTGAAGACAGAAAGAGAGATAACAAGAAATGTGATGGCGTCATGGCAGGGAGATGGAAGGACAGCTTCATTCACATAAATTGTCATATGAACAGAACAGAATAAAACTGTGGAGGCAAGTCTGCTTAAAATGGAACTGGCTAGAATGTAGCTATCTTAAGAAGCGAAGATATGCCATAGTAGCTTTTGTACAGATACAGGAAGGCATCTGGTTTCTTCTTAGAACTGCGGAAGGCCTTCTCCTTCAGACATATGGGCTTTGCGTATGCTATCCCAGTGTAATGCCTCTCAAAGTACCTCTGTGACCTGACGGTTTTTATTTCCCCTGCTGTCTAGCCTCTGAAGTCCCCCAAGGGGAACCATAACTATGTCCAAGAGTGGTAAGAGGAACTTCAGAATCATCAGGGATTTTCTTGACCCTCTAGCAACCCTTCAGCTCTGCACTTGAGCTTACTGTTCTTTGAGCAACCCCCGTTTACCATCATGTTGCCCAAGTACGGGTGGTGGGTCACAGTTGTGCCTCCGCTTTGAACTGCTAAGTGGTGCAGCATGCCTCTTTAAACACCCCATGCAGGAACATTTGTAGCATGGCTCCATCACACATCTACTAAACCTGAGCCTATTGTCAGAGGAGAACATGAAGTCAAGCACCATCCCCATACACACCGCTGTGAAAGCCCTATACAGAACCATAATTTTGGAAATGTCAACCATAAGTGCAACATCTGGGTGAAAATGAGCAAAGGGTCAAATGAAGGACTTTGAGATTCGAGTCAAGGACAGAAAAGCTAAAGAATATTTGCAGCAGCAACAAACACCTTAGGTACAGAGAACTGCTCTTGATAGGTATTTAATGTGAAGGGTTATTGACGCAGAACAATGCTGCCTCCCTAAAGATCAAGAAGCTAAAAATGATGCCTCATGCAAACAAGAAATGTTTTTGCCGGGGAAGCAGATATCCTTTCTTGGCTAGATGAGAGATTTTGTGGCCAACAGGAAGCAGTTCAACACTGGTCAATACTGATGTGCTGGTGTACTTTTAAGAAATGCAGTTAAGGTAATACACAGTTGCACCTGAGACACTGCACAGGTGTAAAACCCCTTGGTGTCCTGAGAAAGAAAAGAGATCCTGTACCTTCTCTTTAGTTGTGTTGGTCTTAAAAGAACTGTGAAGTATTCAAAATCATCTCCTGAAGCTGGAAACATTCAGCAAAAGTCGATGTCTTTTATCTGATCTCAAAATCATTTCTAACCTGCCAAAATTCTTCAGGAGAGGAAGTGGCCTTAAATTTCAGCTTTGCAACAAACTCTGACTCAGACCCTTAACATAACTACAACATGGTTAAAAAAGGATTTTCCAGTGCTGTAGATTTCTGTTCTATATTCTACTTAAAAACACCCACAAGTATGAACTTACCTTGAAAATCCTGCTAACACATATCTCCTTTACAACACAGCTCTTCCAGATAGATTTTCTTTCCTTTCTGATTTCTGAATAGCACTTCTTTGATAGCAGCCTTATAGGTTTATCCAATACAGGGGTTTTGTTTGTTTGTTGGTTTGTTTGTTTGTTTTTCGTTGTTTTCTATTCCAGAATAGTGGTAGGAAAAAATCTCTTGGTATTTGTGACCTATTTGTTTTACCTCCCGGCTTGGACACAAACATTCAAAAACAATATTCTGGCAGTAGTGATTATTACTCTTTTTCACTTGTGTCTTGGTTACATATGTATATCTCATCATTCTGTGTGCAATTTGTTGCAGGATAACAACCTCACAGAGTTCATTATGGGGCTTTTTTTTTGGTGGACTCTTAGACTGTTGCAACTATAAACACAAAATCAATTAGGCTTGTCAGGGTTCATGCTGAACTTAAAATGAAAGCTTTGAGAGGCCAAGACAAAACTTTACAGCTGTTCACAAACAGAGCTTCCAGACAAGTCAGACAAACCTAGAGTCTTACTGTCAGTAAACTTGCTCATAATCTTTTTTACTGGAAAATCTTTTGAACATATCTCAAATGACATCTGCGTCATTTCACTTTTCAAATATTTAATACCTACCTGCAAAGAAAAGCAAACTTCCTGAGTCAAACCGGGACAGGAACTCTAACCAGCCCTCCTAGTCGATGGCTGTGAGCCTGCACACATGGGGCCTTCAGGATTTAGGAACTTCATCTAAAAAGCTAGTGAGGAGTAATTTAAAGTAAAGCAAGTTCCTATTTGCAATGTAATGACCGAAAAATGTTCCTGTTTTCAGGAATTTATCATTGTCTGTTATTGTCTGAAAATTGCTCAAATACACGGTAAACGATGGCAACATGAAACCATGGGCAAATTTAGCAGAGTCAAAATACCAAGCTGCAAATAGAAGCATAAACCCCATAATTACAGGAGGAGTTGGTTGTTTGAGAATGTACCTTGGCCACAAGTATATTTTATAAGTATTTTAGAAGTAAGTTGATAAGCCTACACTTGTCATCAGCTGTTGGATAAATCAGCTGTCTTTCATAAGTTGTTTCTAAAGTAAATCCACAACTCAGTGAACAGCCCAGCACTGCACATGGCTACTATTTGGGCCACTAATCTAGCTGTGAACTATTGCAAATACAGTCTCTGCGAATAATGAAGAATAAATTTAGTCTTTGGATACTTCAGCTGCATATGAACAAAAGTATAGCTGTACAAATAGTGTACAAACACTGCTTGGTGTGTGTTAAGGACCTAAAATCTGCACTGCCACCACAGCACAGAAAACACCTGATATTGTGGCAATTCAAATAATAAACGACAACATGCTTTATGGTTAAATCTGTATAAAATCTGCATCTTCAAATGATAACTTTAAAAAACACACAAATACATTTCAGAAAGCAATGCAAATGCTAAGGTGTTGCAGTAAAACATTAGGGACCATGTCCTGGGCACCTTATACCTTCATGCCTCAGACTTTTCTCATGCCACAAAAGTACATAGGATTCTCACCTTACCAAGGGTTAGGAACAGCTGAGGATCTGCTTGCTTTACCTGTCCTTACAATGATACACCATGGAATTCTGTTTTAACTGCCCGTGATAATGATTAGAGAGGAGGAACGCTGGCCTCTCAGATAAGTGGCCAGTCTGACTTTAACTTCAGACATCCCTCAAGCTGTCAGACATTCAAACTGCCTGTTGCTCCGAGTCCTGTGACACATCCATGCAACACTCCCACTTCAACTGAAGTTCCTAGAAAAGAAGGTCCTGCACCCTCATTGCAGGGCACTAATGAAGTCCATGAGTTTAGGGACAGCAAGAAAACTGGTGCTTGCTTGTCCCTATCCACACTTTACCTTCAGTCGGAACAAATTCACCCTGTTCAAATCCATTACCTTGCACAGTATTTATTGAAGAGCCACAGTGCCGGGACAACGCCATACATCTCCACACATTTTGACATACATATGGAGGAGAGGAATGCATTCTACAGAGATTCTGAGGAAGTCTGTGGACTTGGGGACAGAAGGTCCCCAAGGTTTAGTGTCTTACACTTACTGAAATTGGAATCTCCTCCTTACCCAGAGAACTAGGTAGAAAAAAGCCTGATGAGTTCTTTGTTTTAGATTATACTTGACACTTAACCACAACGTAACAGCACACAAGGAAATTCTTCATTCAAGCAAAGTCCAGCAGGGGAGTATGTAATTAGATCTCAGCAAAAATTAAGATAAGTAAGCCACTGTGATACTGTTACTCACCATTGCCTCATCATTTAACTAATCCCAATTTAATAAAAAAAAAAAAGAAAAAAAAAAGAAAAAAACCAACATTTTTTTTACAGTAAAATATGCTAGAAAATAAACCCACAGAAAATATCATCCTGTACTACATGCACGAGCATAATATTTTTTAGTTTATCTTTGACATGGACTTAATTTTCTGCACAAAAGTATTATGATGTTTTATATCTCCCACTGGTGGAATTCCAGATAGTCCTGTGAGGAGATATGTTCCAGGAGGAGATACCATCTTCATATTTTTACTCTCCACCATCTCTGTTCAGGGTCTCCTGTGCCATTTATGTAGGACCAAGTGTACTCTATTTTTGGTCATTTCTGCTGTAAGACAGCAGACATCTTGGTATCCTTTACAATTGGCAGAGCCTGTGTGTCATCAGATAACCTATGTACGGTGTGGTATTTGGTCATATGTATGGTGTCTCGGCTAGGCTTACAGGTCTGTTGTGAAACGAGCAGACTGTGCGCTGCCGTAAGGAGGTGCAGGGTCCGTCCTGCCTCACCCTAGCATCACAGACCATTACATCACCCTGCTCATTCTGGCATCGCTCGCTATCCTCAGAAGGCTGCACGGGTTTGTATGTAGGAGAGAGGGAGAGAATGTACAGAAAACCTTGACGAATTTCCCTGCTATTTCTGGAAGGCAGCACAGTGAAACTGTGATGTCCCCCACGCAGAAATAGGACCTGATTCCCCACCAGCAGGATGAACATGTTTTGGCTGAAACCCTGTGAAGAGCAGTTGCTAAGAAGAAGCACTAAATAATACCTAGCTTGTCTTTTATTGTTATATTTAACAGAAATGTAACAAAAATGATATTTCATAAGATAATATGTACCAAGATGGCTTGTGCAACATGGGCACGCAGGGGCCAGGCTTCCTCTCAAAGCTTTATTCAGATGTTAGACTGTCTTGAATAATCCTTCTTAACCCTATCATCAGTTGCCATTGTGTCAAGATATGTCAGGCTTAAAAATGAAGAAATATCTTAAGGAAATGATGCCTTGCAAGGAATAATGCTGAATGTGGATTTAGTAGGAAGATAATGACTTATCTTTTGTTGAAGAGACATCTTACACAACCAGCACTAATTTCCAAACACACACTTTGTTTCTAACAGCTGCTCAGGAACATTATTATTTTATTATTTTTAAACTTTTCACCTAAATTGTGCTTCAAGATAAAAAAAAAAAACCCACAAACAAACAAAAAACAACCTGCAATGGAGATCCAGCAGAGGTAATTGACTCGCAGCTGAATCTTCTAAGGTCTGGGAGCTGGTTGTAAATGAAACACAAGCTTGCATTTGAAAATGTACTCTCTTGAACTTGTATTGGAACAGAGAAACTTTAGCTAAACCTGATCTACAACTGGCTTACACTGCAAGGACTGGTATGCTGGAGTCATTGCTTATTAGCAGCGCTAATTGTCATGGTAATCACACCATTTTAACTATACTGGTTCTGAAAATAGAGACAATTTCAAATAATTGGTGCAAGCTGATTGCCATATGTAAAAACAGTGCTCCCAGAGAACTGTGGGAATGTTGGTTTTGTTCTGCTTTGGAGAGCTATTGCTGAACAATTATTCATTTGAAAGTAAAGCTAAATGAACATTAACAACAGAATCCTCAGGGTGAAATCATGGAGCCAGCCCCAACAACCTCACCAGCCCTTGCATCACAACCAACCAAAGAGAAAGGACTTTGCTTTTTAGTTAATGGACTTTATTTCTCCAGGAAGATGAAGAACTTAAACAGTGATGTTAATTTTGCTTGAGTATCTTTGGTGTATAGATGCTTACAACTACCAAATACCCATATCAACAGTACTACCACTTTCACATTACCATAGAGAACTAGGGAAGCCCAGGCTGAAGAGAGATGACAATTTATGATTATACTCCCATAATCCTTTCTCTGCTTATTTAATGAAACACTCCAAACCATCTTTCATTTCATTCCCCCATGTTTTATTTACCAAAACAGCTAAAACATTAGTACAATACTTCTATGAGGAATACATCTCTCTTCAGAAAAATGGTATGTGGTATTTTGCCTGTCCTAAATTGCCTTTCTCTCCATTGTTTTATCAATTAAGTGTTTAGTTCCATAAGACTAAAGAAAAGTTTTGCCCAAGAGATCCTTTGAACTCTTCTGCAACTCTATACAAAAAGAAGCAGATGGTTATGTCCTAGCTGCCAGCTTTCCAGGATTGAAATAGGTGAATCACCTTCAATCTCAGAGCTGTTTAGGCACATTAGTACGTGATTGTCCATGTTACTAAGTCTTGTCTCTCATGTTAGTCAGCAGATTGGTCTGACATATCCAAGTTGCGTGACTGCACCAAGGAGATCTCAGAAGAAAATAATCTCTCATCAGATGCTTCATAATTCACAGGGTCATGTATGAATACGTAAGGAAATACAGAAAAGATTTAGCCTGTTTGTTCTTTGGACTTGTTATTTTCTTATTCAAAATGAAAAAGTACAAAAAAATGCAAAAGTCAAGAACAACATATCTCCAACCTTTTAATTTCAACCCACTGTTTTTAATTTGGGAGAGAAATTTGAGTGCAGTTCTAGTTTTCACTGAACTAATTCACATGAAATTTGAACTGAGTACACCACCGAATTTCATCAGGTAGGTATAGAGTATTTTGACCAAGAAGGCAGAGGCTGGCATCAAGAACAGATCTCTGAGTTAGAAAACATCAGAGTGGCACTTTAGAAATACCCATAATGCAAAGGGGGATAAAGGGGAGGAAAAGCATTATACCATATAAATATCTGAAAAACTGGGGGAAAAAAAAAACCACAAACCAACTGGTTTTTTTCCCTAACAGTAGGCCACCATTACCTAAATTTCCTTAATGTAACTTTCCCAACAGATTAAAAATGTTTTCTGACTTGAACACTAATAGTTTCCATGACTGTTGGGTCACATTCAGAACTGCAACAAGAAAAAACTTAGCAATATTGTCTATAATATGCCTCCATATATATTCTTTCGGCTGCTTTATGTCTGATAATTAATCACCAGTTGTAATTGTTATCAAGCGCAGAAGACACTACAAGTAGTCTTCAGCACACAAGATCGATGGCAGCCATGGTAGGAAATTCAATCAGATATCAGATAATTTGTTCCAGGATAATTTGCTTCCTGTAACTTGCTTGGACTCCTGGGGTATTTTGCTAAAGATCTTAAACGCTACAGACTTTTTCTGCACACATGACAAATCTGATTATCTGTTTCTCTGCCCTTTGTACAGACGTAATCTCTCTTGCCAGTCTCAAGCGTACAAATATCATGAGTCAGCCCCAAACCATCAAATTATGAGTTTGGATAGAGAAAGGAAACTGCAGTATTTTAAAAGACTAAGCGTAGATGTTCTTATGTTGTTTCTGATAACATCTGGTTTATAATGTCAAGATAACAATTAGATAAAACAAATGCTTCCTTTACCATTTAGTGTCAGAATTATTTGGAAAAAGAATAAAGAAAAAAGTTATATAATGCGATCAAAGCTGCAAAGAAGCAAGGAAACTGAGATATACAGGGCCCACAGGCTCACACCAACAGCTGTCAGATGAGGGAAGGGCAGAAGGAAATATTTATGTTGCAGTCCTGTTGTTGTGTTGTTCAGCCTAAACATTATCAAAAGGAACCTCCCTAATTACCCTGAAATGGGTTGGAGTGCAACTCAGCACAGACAGGAATAAATAAGAATAATAACAGCAACAACAAGGCTAAACAGGCTGTAAACTCCCATAATTGAATTCATAAATCTGAATCTTTTAGAAGGTTGGTGCTAGGGCTAATGCGGCTTGACCTAGCATGGTTGTTGATGCTGCACCCGTTATAAGCCTCCTACCAGTGAGCAGTGAGGGGCAAAATAAATAAATAAATCAATGAGACTCTCAGGAGCACTTCAGGAATCACCCTTTCAGTCTGCCATAGTTATCATTCAGCCTGCAGCATCTCAGCGCTAGCTGGCTAGAGACAGCCATCTAATCATTACACTGCAGCAAGCCGGGAATACACCACCCCAGCTGTTGAAATAGAGGAAATACTTCACAGACAGTGGGCAGCTGATAATTGCTGATGTCAAACAAGCTTATTAAATGGAAAGATTTCATCCCCTCCACCCCACCCTCCCAGCCGCGGCACCCTGTACCGCAATGTGACAGTCCCCAGCAGTGATCTGAGACACTGCAGTTTACAATACTGGTACAAGCCTGAGGCTTGATCCTGCAAAGCACCAGCATGACCCTCACCCTCACCATCCTCAGTTGCTATTCACCATTCTGCTGCCTGAGAGGGATCCCTTGTGGTAATAACGTTTGCCTTGGGAAGGGTTGGCATTTTTGTGAGTCCTTGTTCTGCAGAGCACTTTCTACACAGCCATCCCATTCCTGCTCTATTTGCCTCTGTTTTGTTCTGGCTTTCTACACAGCCATCCCATTCCTGCTCTATTTGCCTCTGTTTTGTTCTGGCTTTCTACACAGCCATCCCATTCCTGCTCTATTTGCCTCTGTTTTGTTCTGGCCTGTATTATTTTCAGGGGATATAAAACACTGCATTGCTGTCAAATGCACCTTCAGGGCATAATCTTTCCTAAAGTTATACTGCACTTTAACAGCAGCTACCTGACACAAAGTAGCACATGATGCAGTCTCTACAAATAACAACAAGAGCATTTTGATGGCTTTATTAATATAGTAATCTAGCAGCTTGTAAAATATGCATATAGCACCTTTGAACTTCTGTAACTTGACAGAGTAAAGTCTCCTTTTAGTTGGGCAATAGCCTATGAGTTTGGCTGATCATTCAACATGCCACTGAAACATTGTTTCCACGAAATTACAACAAGGAGGTGATAATTAGTCCTGCTCTCAACATTTCTCAGCTTTAGCTATGATTCTTCATGTTATGGTTCACATATCTTTCAAAAGGTCTAGGCTGGAGCCACCACTGAGACCACCTTTGTACAGATCTCTGAGCATCTCTGGGTGGTTTTGCTTCCTTTCTTACAGCCCTAATACTGGAAAACATCAATTCTAGTTTCTTTCCAACTGAGGACAGTATGTCAGGACAGTGTCTATTTTCTGTGCTGTGCCTTCACATAATTCTTTAAATTTCCAATAAACCTTTTGGTGTAAGCAGGTTATAGTTTAGGGTGCTAGAGAGAAGTTGGCTTTGTAAATATTGTGGTACGATTGCACTAACATCCTTAGCTTGTGAAGACAGTTGTCAACCTGAATACAAGACTGGAAAAAGGGAAAACCCAATTTTCCACCTCATCCCTCAATAGACAATTGAAATTTATTTAATGTTTCTTTTTAATTAGAGTACGCTTTATAAGTCAGAATTAACTTTCAAAGCCTTAGCAAACTCAGTTTACACATACTTCCACAGCAAAAAAAGCCACAAATGCTTAAGAATTGTTCAACAGTTCATTGCAGGAGATTCTCCAGAGAAGATACAGGACAAATTTTTACCCATTTCCTCTGTCAGCACCTAATGCAATGTTAGTTTAGCTTTACTAAGAGTATTAAATGGCATTTCTTAATACTGATAGCATTCATAGTGAGTTCCACAATACTTCGCTATTCATTGGTTGGATATGATTTTTTTCTTATGCTCTGATTGTGGTTTATCACCTTCATATTTTCTATATCCATTTCTTATACAACTCCCATAAAAATTATTTCCAGGGTTACCAAATCCTCTTCTTAATGCAGCTTTTTGTGACCTCATTAAAATACTGTATTAATTTACATTAATTTCTGCACCAAATTTGGGTTAGGTGTTGTTAACCTCTCACTTGGAAAGCTCTTAATTTTACTGCATTGAGGCTCTGAGTTACCTCCTGGGTAGTGTTTTTTTACTCAGCTGCTGTTACATCAGTTTTGCTTTTGTCTTTATTCCTGGAAATGCTTTAGCCCAAGCACCTTAAACTCCAGAGACAGTACAAAATGCAAATCAGTCATGACCTGGGAATCATGCAAAAAATGCATCTGATGAATAAAATAATATAAGAAAAAGAGATAAATAAGAGGAAGTAATGGGTATGTTCTAAAGGCAGCTGCCTTCTCACTAGTAGGAAGCCAAATATTCATCTGTCTCTCGGGAAATCATCATTGCTAAGTACCAGAGATAAAGAGTACAGATTATTTTTGTGTTTTGTGTTATATAAAATGTTTATAATAGAGGTTTTGTTTAAAAGAGGAAGAAGAAAATGCAAAAACTGCTCAGCTATTACCTTCACCAACTCAACCTTAACGTAATTGTAAAAGGCCTCATATCCAGACTCAAAACTTCCTCCAACTTCCATGTTTAATCTACACTGACTAGTATCTGTTACTGAATCAATCAATACTGCACAAGACAGGATGGCAAACATCACTCTAGTTCATCAGTGTCAGCTTGTAGAAAGTTCTTAGACAATATTTTCCTTCAATGCTAAGCCACATTTTCTTACTTTGTTGCGTCTATCTTAGGTTCGCAAACATGTTAGATGGATCTTGTTCCTCTCACCAAATAAGAGGTACCTGTGGATGTTTCTCCACAAATATAACTCAGATGAAAGTGCTTCCAGCAGTAATAAAATAATTTCTACAATAAAAGTACTAGAAATAAGCTAGCTGTGACTTTGTTACACAAGTAATATGCCAGTATGCTAAAGATGGTGTCATCACAAGCTTTATTGTGGGTAACACTGGAGCTCATTTTGACACATGGGGAGAAGACCCATTTTTAGTCTCTGTGGAAATGTTTCAGCCTACAAATAATTTATAAAGGAGAGGGCATTGTACACTGAAAGTTGGTTTATTTGCTTTCATAAGTGAACTCTCAGAGGGCCTGGGTTTAGGAATGCTAGGCAGCACTGAGAATTCTGTCCAAAAATTAAAAGCAGATGGTGCATAGCCAGTTTTGTTCTATGGAATTTTTCTGTCTATACACAAAAAGTTGGTTAGTTTCTTTTCTAAATGTCTTTTTTTAAAAAAATATTCATAGACAGGGCTGCACTTCTGATCTCTTGGTCTACAAGAAGCATTGCAATATCTCATCATTACCTTTACTCTGTCCCAAACCCTCATTTTTTGATATATGAAGAGGCAAAGAAGAAAACAAGAGAGCTTCTCTCAGTGGCCATTCAGAGAACATGCTATGAGCTCTCTGTGTTAAGGAGATGCTCAAAGCAAGCATTATCCAAAAAAAGAAAGGAGGCTTCTAGGATCATGGTTTCCTACTAAAACTCCTGCCTGTCTAACAGGATATGAAACAGCTCCTCTGCTTTGTACAGGCCCAGTTGGAAGCAAGCACTCCTGGATCCTACAGTGCTACATCACCCCAAAGCATAGACTGCAACTAGCTACCATAACCTTGCACATCTCCTTTCTAGTGTTCGCTGACCAGCTGTAACTATCAGACCTGTGTATTAAGTATGAGACGTATCTGGCTACACCAACTAGTGGAGCGATTTGTAGCATGCAAAGATGAGCATGTGAAGGGCTCCCAAGCCAGCTAGAGTTTTGAGGAGGATCTACATATATCATCTCCTTAAAGTGAGCTCCCCAAAACAGACTTAAAGACTTTTCAGCTAGAGAAAGGGAAAAAAGAAATAAAGCTGCATTTTGTTAGAGCAGAAGTGTGAGGTTTTTTAACAGAAAACCCCCTCAAAGCCACTGTCTTAGAGTGCAAATGGAGTGGTAATCCAGTCTCTCCCTGTCCATGGTATCTCTGCTTATAGGACTAGTTTTTATCAAACGCAGTGACTCTCTGGGGTGCCCCAGGTTCTGCACAGCCCCTCAGTCCCCAGTAAGTTTCATTTCTGTTATTTCTGAGGTCTAGCTGCTCATTGCACCTCTTCACTGTGCTGGCCTCCCTGCAGGAGCCCAGGTCTGGGCTCTGACCCCCTTGGCTGCCAGCCCTGCTCTTTCTTCCCCTGATGGGGCTCCCACATCCCTCTCCCCACTTTCCAGGATGTTCTATAGAAAACCAGTTATTTATTTAACCATTACAAATTGGTATCAAAAAGTATGAATAAACACATCAAGTGCACTGGGTATCACAAATCCATATTTGCCTGCAAAAGAATCCAGGACAGACAAGGAAAACACATCTGTTTTCAGTCACACTTTCACTGTCAACTTGGAGTCCATACCTCCACTGGAAAACAGCTAGGGTTAATAGATCAGAAAGAGAAAACTACTTCCCAAAGATTACTAATGCATGATGACAAAATGATGTTATCATGGTTCCTGCTTTATCCTTCATCCTAGTATGCCTTATAACCTGGCTCTGCTCTTCTGTGAGCAACATTCAAGCTTAGTGTCCTTATCTCTCCACACTCAGCAGTCAGAAAAAATACATACTTGTATTAAAGCCATCACTTGGGCTTGGTATAAAATGCAGTCATAATAGAAATCCATTAAATTTTCCCACTAAATAATAGAAACCAGTTAAATATTTCCATCAAATAATCCTGTCTTACTCAGGAAACCTGTTAAACATGTAGCAACTGTAATTGTTAGAAGGAATGAACAGACACCTCTTTTTCCTTTTTTTGCCCCCTTTTTTGTCACAGTACCCTCAGATTCATTTAAAGCACCAGGAAAATTAAATAATGAGTTTCATTTAGAACTATAAAAACCTTACACTGAGTTATTCATCACAGAAAAATGGATTGTTTGAATTTATTTGTCTGACATCTATATGTACTATGTGTCTTCTGGAAACTATAAAGCTGTCAATGTATTATTTATGGAAACAAGAGGCCAGAAATAGGTGCACATGGTTTCAGACAACTGTGGTGTCTGTGCAAACACTCATTTCCTCCAATTGACACTTATTGCATTGAATACAATATAATGATGCAAAATTACAATATTCCAAAGGCTGGAAATCAATACTATGTCTCTAACACAGGTAGAGTGCTAATGTTGTTAAAGCACTGTATTTCATGCAAAGCGTGGTATTTCCTCCCAGAGATGTCAGCCTTTCTAAGATCATAATACTTAAGTGATGCCAAGACAGTTACTGTAGGGTCTTTTCAATTAACCCTTTAATTTTGCAAACTAGAAATTGCAGAAGCTTTCTGATTTTTCCTGGCTGTCACAAGAGATGAGAGAATAGTTTGCAACAGGCAGCTCCCAGATGCATTCCCACCTCTTTGTTTCAATTGCAGATACACCTGTATGTAAAGTGTGTGGTTTCTTCCCAAACACATTTATCATAAACGACTGATTCACCAACAGTGCTTCTACAAATCATAGCTATCTGCTGCGTGTTCTCTGTAAGATTACACTGGTTTGGGCCACAAATGAATCGGTATGTAAGGCTGGCAGCACATGGTGGTGAATGCCTTTGTAGCCTGGGTCCCTGTTTAAGATACATTCTGCTCCCGAGCAAACTCATGCAGGTCTGTCGTGCCCTGCTCAGGTACAAAGCAAGCAGGAATGGCTCTCTCAAGTGAGAGAGGATTCAAGATATGAAGTAACAGTTTCACAACATGACTCCCCAAACCAGCCAAATCCGACCTGAAATGTGTTATCTTACCCTTAACAGAACCAGGGCTATGAAAGGGAAGACTGCAGTGTACAGCCTTATATTTAGACAAGAACATAAGAGCACCTTGCAGGTTCTTGTCCCTTCTGGCCACAGTTAAAACAACTTAGATGAGGCAAAAGTACTGTCTGAAAATTTTTTCTAGGCCCTGCATTTACACTGCCCCATAATTAATTTACCTGTACTGGAGCAAGCCTTGCAGCTATCTCTAAAAGATGGGAAAAATCTCACTTGCCTCCTCAGCAGCAGGGAAGCTAAAACCTAACAAAGACACACCAACAAACCAACACAAGTCATAAGAACATAAAGATGAACTGGACCTCACCTACCCTGCTCCTGAGAGCAGCTTGTGCAAAGTGCTTAGGCAAGAAGTATAAGAAAAGAGTGACTTCCTCCACGTCCTTCTCCTGGCTCAGTGTGCAGCTGTAAGGTAGGTGAAGCCAATATAAACCAGAACACCACGCTGCTCCCCAACAACATAGTCGTGCCCACCCATTTGTCCAGGCATTGACACGTACCAGCACAACGAGATGACAAAAAAGTAAGGCTACGACTAAGGTATTAATTGGGCTTTTATTTCAGAGACTTGAAACAGCTCATCACAACAGGGTTGTGGGACAGGGACAGATGGACATCTGGCTTTGGATGGGGCAAGACCATAGCAGTGCTAGTCAATGGATTTACGTGGGACTGTGGGTTTTGCCTTTTCTCAGCCAGAGGCTGTAGCTACAACTCCCAACTGACATCTTTCCATATACCTGTTTTGCAATCACTATTTGGACCCATCTATATTTTTTGCCCCCACAAATACCAGTGAGTTCCAAGACTAATTCTGCCTTAAATGAAAGTCCATGTCTGAAACATGCTGCCTGATGACATCTCTCTTCTATCAACGCTCTCCCTTCCTACCTGAAGCATATCAGGCTATTTAATCTTTCCTTGTACGGGAGCTGCTCTATACCCCAGCAATCCTTACCACCTTATATATGTAACACATATAGTATAGATTATCAAAAGAGAGCACTATAATGTTTTTATAATTTTATTACACTTCTTTTTAAAATGCAGGGAGTGAATGCTCAGACCTCCGCAAACATACTCAGGACGCAGATGAACTATCATTATACACAATGACATCAAAGGCAAAACAGTAAACATCACATTTTTTCCCCTATAATAGTTCCTAATGCTCTGTCTGCTTTTTTGAACAGTGCTGAGCACACAGCCAACATGTTTATAGAACAATTTCCAGTGACTCCAGGCTCTCGGTCTTGCATGGAAATGCTGATTTAGATCTTCTCACTGTGGATGTATACCTACAATAGGTATTCCCGTGTGTTTTACTGCGCATTTGTAGATAAATACAAATTTCATGTCATCATCTGTATGTTAAAATATAGATGTGAGTATACATGTGCATATTATGCATGCAGACACACACTTTAATTATATAATGTATAATTATTTATTACTGTATTTAACAGTAAAGGCCTCAGCACAGATACCTAAGGAATTCCATTGTTACCTTCCTCCCTTGTGAAATTTGACCAGTTATTCCTACTTCCCATTTCTTAAACAGTTACTAATATGCAGAGAACCTTTTCCCTGTCCTACCACAACTTAATTTCTTTAAGAACCTTCCGCAAAGGACATTATCAAAAAGTTTTTTGGCAATCAACTGGATCACTTTTCCTGTTTATTCAGAGGTTATAAAACAGCTCTAATAGATTTGCAAGGTACTACTCTCCTTTCAAAAGCTGTGTCGGTTCTTCCTCATTATGTGGTACTTACCCTTTTGTCTGTTAGTCCTAGAGTAGCTTCAACAGCTCACACATTACCAAATTTATAGATTGTCTGAAGCTTTCCGAATTCCCCATTCCGCTGAAATCCTTTTAAAAAGTTGCATATATATTTGACATTTCACTCATATCTAGTACTACAACTGATTTAATCAATAGACTCCCTAGCATAGCTGGAAGTTTCCATTTTCATATTTATGTTCCCTTAGGGCTTCCAAGTAGACAGCACCTGGTTGTCGTAATTTGTCTGCATTCACTCCACCTATTTCTTCTAAAGCTTATTCTTTTGACACCTAAATTTGAGAAAGTTCTGTTTTAAACTCTGATCCATGTAACACAAAGCCCTCTGGTTTCAATGTCTTCTTGGTAGTGTCACTCACTGAGAAGAATTGGTTTAATTTTTCTGCATTTTTGCCCTGTGAGAACTCCTATTAAACCATGAGCATCTATTGGCCCCACAGCTTTTCTGGCAGGCTTCCTAATGTTTGACAAATAAGTATATTTTTAATTTTTATGCCTTTAGAAAATTGTTCCCCAAAGTATTTTTTTCCTGCCTTATTAATTTTACATTAACTTGTTTATGTTCTTTTTCCATTTGAATGTGATGTTCATTTTAGGTCTTTTAACCCCAACTAATCCCCCTTACTCTGATGTTTAACTTTGAAGACTTATTTATAGTTCTTCTCCAAGTTTTCTCTTTCCATAACTGAAATGCATTTATTCTGAGGTTCCAGTATATTATATTTAAGCAATCTCCATGTCACACCACAAACATTTTCCTTTCTTTTGCCTGTTCCTTTTCATTTCTTGGAAGTAGTTTCTTGATTTTTATGTAGTTCTGCATTGTTGCAGGCTAAATCTGAGTGCATTGCAATAAATTATTGTATCATGACTATTTAGCAGTAACTTTCTAAATTCAATCCTGGATTAGGAAAATTCAAGACGTGTTTTTCCTGATGTTGTTCCAATGACTGCTTTAAGACCCGCCTTTCCAGGGTCTAAAAACTATTCTCCACAGAACACACCTCATCATGACATTCACCCTTCTCTCTTGGGACTACCCACAATGTTAGTCTTTTCTGTCAGTGTGATCTCTGCCATCTCCATGAGGATGTCTTTGTCACTGCCACAAAACCGGGCAAAATTTCAGAGGACAATTTCAATCCTTTGTGTTAATTCTCAATGGACGTAGCTTGTTTACCGTATTCAATTATAAGTAGTCTAGAGCCAGGACTAAACCTCACATCTACTAATTCCAAGCTTTTCTTTAGTCAGCACATTTCTCTTCACATTCATTTCTGTCCTTAACAATTTGACTTTCAACAACAGCACGCAGATGAATAATCAGCAGTATGAATTTAATGTTCAGTTGCGGAGGTTCCCTGCCAGCAACTGGGATTTCAGGAGAAGGAGGGGGCTTTACCAGTCTTGTGGCTACTTCCCTAGAAATGGCCCTGAAGCATTCTGTGTCAACAAAACCCTTACAAAACAATAATGTGTACAAAACTTTCATGCTGTGAGCTTCAGCCATCAGTTCAGTGCTGGTTTGAGGTCCTAGTCCTCTAGGCTGAAGGACCATGAGAATCAGATATCTGAGACGATGCTTTATAGTGTAAAGCTTAGTCCTTTATTTTGACCGCAGCACAGCAAGGAAATGTCTGACCTTGCTCTGTGCTGCTTTGATGCCTCACCCTCTGCAAGGCAGCTCTGCTGTATGGGTCACGGGGCTCCTCCAAACACGGAGACCAAGTACTGATGCCTACTCCAGCCTCTCAAGGGAGGGAGGGAGGGAGAAAGCAGGGAAAGAGGAGCGAAGGTAGTTTGGTTCCTTACTTTTTCAGACACAAAAGGAAGCACAAAGTGGGGAGTCTACCTTCACTGCATTGTCGGTTTTGCACTGCAGGATAGCATGCAGAGAGCTGAGCCCATAAAAGGCACTACCATTGGTTGCATCTGGCATAAAGATTTCTAAAGGGATAACACACAACTTTCTTTGCTGCCATAATCTATTGCTGCCATAATCTAAGACACAACATTTTCTTTTTTCCCAAGAATGAATTGTGGGAGAAATTGATTGCCTTTCTTGTTGTATGCAAAAGGGCAGAATTATAGGAAACCAACATATGACTTGCAGCACCAACACAGACACAGCCCACATCGACACAGTCTAAGAAGCTGCAGTAACGAGGCAAGATCAGTTTGGGTGATCTAGATTAACAGTTGAACGTAGAAGTACTAACACACATTAAGGTTAAGGCGTTTTCCTTCTGCATGGAATTTGAGTTATAAACGGAGCTAACATCACAGAGAAAATAAGCCTGGGGCCATTTTCCTATGAAACAATGAAAAATGTGAAATATAACTTCAAATAATGGTTATTTTACTCGAGGACCTGCATAGCCATACTGTGCACTGAATGTTGCTGATTAATTAATGAAGTCCATCTGATGATGTCTCCCTGTGAAGGACGTACAATCTATATTTCAAATTACTTTTGAAAATTTAATCATCAGAAAGTAGAATTTGCTCATTAGTTAGTAATATTATATTAACTTCCTCTGTCTGTCCCCAAATAGGATGGGTAAAGACTAATTAATTAAAAGCATGCTACAGAATATGTGCAGTCCCACTGGTGGCATAAAAAGTAGAAAAGGAAGCTATAAATCCAGGATGTTAAATGTGCAGCAATGTGTTAGAGATGGACAGCCCGTCACTAACACAGATACTTTATACAAAATAATAAGAAATTACTTCAAAATATACAGTCTAAATGCAGATGTTCTTCATCCTAGCTCCAACATGAAATTTCTCTGTGATAGTTTTTTTCTAGAACAATATGGCAGTTGAGTCTTTAAAACCTTCGAAAGACATATTTCTGTTCTTGCCCTGAAACCAGTTAAGGCAATTTTACTGGCTAATAGAAAAATCTCATGAAAAGTACAACATATTTTGCATTGCCCACAAACATCTGTGGAAATATCCTAACTGGAATCATCACTCTTAACTCTAGCAGTCACCATCTGTCTAGCAAATGTGCAGAGCACTTTCTCAGGAATAGACTGTGGTATTTAGCTACAAATTGCAGTAAGCATCGTAGTCACGGTGTCCTGCAGGAGGGAGTAGAAGTGCTCTCCTGTCTCACTAGATGTGCCAGTTGCCCTGGAGGTGATGTCTATGTCCTTGACTCTTAATGCAGGAGGAAGTTAAGCCTGCCCTATGCAAGTGGCCAGCTTACTGAAAACAGGGAACTGCCATCTCCGTGACTTGCTCCCAGGAAGCATAGCCTTTGCAACCCTGAAAAAAAAGGACTGTCCCACCACTGAATGGAGGAGTATCTGCTCTGGTGAAGGGTAAAGGCTAACCACGATCCAAATTAATTAAGGTTAATTAAAACCTATCCTGAACATAGATGCTTTATGCAATTAATCACATCATAAAATACATTTACATATATATGATTAAAGTTCCTCAACATAAATCTAGTTAGTAGCACAGAAATAATATAATTTTCAACATTTCTACTTTTTGAGACACTCGAAAGCAACCAAATTTAATTTCACTTTACAGCAATTCACATTTGGCAAACTTACAGGGCAGCATAAGAAATTCAGATCACCACAGGAAATATATCTAAACTCTGATAGGAACCAATAGCATTTATATGAATAGTTACAGTACATAAACCAGAAAGTTAAAAGGCAAATATTTTTCCATTGTGATTTATTCTGTTACTTGAATACTGATTTGTATAGAATGTAATGAGGCTACAGATACTTGAAGCTTATTTTGCTCAAAGACCAATATCATGTATGTTAGTCCAAAGACAAGTTCTTACATTTTTCTTTTTGTATTCATACCATGCCTCATTCCTCTTAAAAAAAACCAGCATACACATTTTTTTCTTCATTTGTGCTCTTTACAAATTTTCTGTCAGCCATACCTATCATAGAGAGAATATCTTTCCTTCCCAGCCACAGTATGGGTTTTTTAATCGTCGCTGATTCTTCTCCCCTGACACTAAACACATGTACCTTAATTTGCATATTAAAATCACTGTCACGGTCAATCATCAGGTGTTTAATAAACTCATAATAGTTGACATGGGTATTTTTCTGTCTCCTGACTGCTGTGTAACATAAATGATCTTATAAACTTCCCATTTGCTCCTCATAGCATATCCCTCTCCTGGAGAGCAATTTAACTGCATTTTAAGGAAGCAGACCCCCAAAGAAGATTTATTTCTGAAGGAAGACAGAATGTACATAAAATTCATCTAAAGGAGTAGCTGGATGTCAGTCAAGTCACGATAGAGTTCTCCCTGACTCCCACACAGTCCTGTGTCTCCTTTGCATTGCAAGGTCAAAGACAGCTGCATGCTGACTAATCTCCATGAGTTCAGTGATGGGCAGTCATTTCTGATTCTCCAGAATAATAATTTTTAACCAACAGGTTTTTCCCCCACCCCCTGGCTCTGAATGCCAAAATAAATTTCCTGAACACAGCAAGAATAGAATCAAGTCCAGAAGCAGCTTTAAGTTCATGGGTCTCAAAAATCTTCAGCCACAGTCATGCTCACTTCACTACTGTGCTCCTTCATTAAAATTCCTCCTTTTAGAAATGCACTGCCATTTTGAAATATCTCTCTGATCCAGTTCTGTTTCCATCATTTTCTATTTTTCTGTGAAAATTCATGACTTTTTTTATTTTTCATCATCAAATATTTGTCAGGTTTTTATTTGTGCAGACTTACATACATTAGTATTTCTTTCTAAAATCTTTTATAATAAAAATATTAATGTCCAAAATTATGAGACAAACATCAATTTTTACCTCTTTCAGTGACTAGCCAGCTTCAATCTCATTCTCAGAACTGCCTACATAAAAATCTTTTCAAGATCCACACACATTTTCTACTACGGTGAATTGATTTTAAATATAGGATAGAGAAGATTTCTGCAGGTATTCATTAGCTGACACTGTCTGATTCATCTCTTTGGAACTGCTACTTACAGTTTCTACAGTTTCTAATAAACTAGTGCTTAATAACCAAGTACCTGCTTTTCCCTGTGTCCCAAAAGATTACTTCTTTATCTTGTGATTTTGCTGTTTCAGTCTCAAATGACGTCTCTTTCACTTTCTAGTTGGTTAACAGAGCTGGTCCCAAGTAACACAACATACATTCTATTAAATGTTTTATTGTCACATCTTTTGCTGATTATCTGGGCTGGCAAACCTGATATTTTAAGCTGCCCTTATAACAAGACTGCTGCAGACACCTCACCTGAGTCTTTTCTGTATCATCAATGTACTGTTGGAGGGCCACATACAGAAGATGTCAAACCCCCCTCTAACAACATGCATGCAATACTCCCAAGTGCAAAGACATTTTATGCACAGAATTGGGTTGTGTGAGAAGAAGTTCCCCTTGCCAGGATGAATTCTGTAGCTTGACTTGATCTCCCCTGTGACTACCATTTCCAGCAAACGAGCTTTCCTCCACTCACTTCTACCATAGCATGATCTAATCCCACTCTCTTGCCTGCCCATTAAAAACAGAAAGGTAAAGAATAATTGCTTTCACAAAAAAATAAAAACAAAAGGAATACGTCACATAACAGAACATTAATTATAAGATCCATTTATTTTAATAAAATTACTTTCAAAAGCACTTACCACTATCACCCCATCTTAATCCAGCATGGCCTATTGTCAGTATTCATACTGTTACTGGTCTAATTTAAATAGTAAATTTTGTAGAGCAGAAAATTTTCTGCTTATGTAGCTATGTGAATAAATATCACATACTTCTGCTATACTGAGGGCTAGCCTGTGCTTGACTCCTACAAACACCTGAAGAGAGAGGGATAGAAGGCCAGTCTGCTATCATGAATCTCTGAATTCTGTGTGAAATGCTTTTCTTTGGGGTTTTTCCTGACATAGCACAAGCTCCTAGGTAAAAGAGGAGACCTGGCTAATTACCATATGATTGATTACTTAATGCTATGTAATGAGTTATCACAGTTTTTAGTGTTTCTTCATGTAATAATCAGATGATTTTGTGAGGCATCAGCCAATGCGATGCCACTGCAAGAGCTGGTAGAGTACAAGACCCTGCAGTTCCACAAAGACCAAATTATTTTTCAGGATTTGCAAAATGTCAGTGTCCACAAATCTATTACATTTACACAATGTTTTCATAAAAATGAGTACTAAACAAAAAAATACAGCCACGATTTAAAATAACAAAATGCAACAGCAGAGAAACTGCTGGTTTATCTCACATGCAGGATGGGCCATACGCTTATCAGTGCGGGTTACCTTAATGCTTTCACCGTACCTGTGCTGACCATTGTGCTGGGGGTTCAGTGTGAGAAGGCTAGCTCATAAGGATTTTATCAAGCAGCTGCAAAGTCCTGCTTGGCTGCACAAAGGACACAGATGATGAAGATTCCAAAAGGTACTTAAATCCCTGTTTCCCAAAACTGACTGGAAGGATTGCCTCACCTATCTCAGAGGTCACGGTCCCATCTTCAGGTGGCAGGTGGTAGAGCTTGGCTGACCAAGCAGGCATGACACCATTCCTGCTGGCCTCAGCATTTTGATGGGTACCTGACTCCCCAAGTCCCTTGAAAGCAGGATATACAGGAAAACAGCCTTCTACAACTTCACTTTCAGTTCTCCCTGTGTTGAGGTGTAAAGAAATTGCCTTGCAATGAAAAATGTCAATCTTCTGAAAATAACATGGGGGAAGGGTGTGGGTTTTCTTTTTCTTTTTTTTTTTTTTTTTTTTTTTTTAATCTTCCTGATGATCTCCAAGGTAAACAATCAATCAATACTTCTCTTGGAACTGAAAAACCTTTTTTCGTCAGTTCTATTTTTAAATTCTTATATGACTTTAAAAAATGTGGTTTATCTTCCTAAGGCAGCAACTTGCTTTTGAAAACTACCTGAAATCAAGAGAATGCACCCAGCTAGCCACTTCTCTGATACTGGCAAACTAACGTACTAGAACACATGAAAGAAGAAAACGTGGTAGATCAATTTTTTGCTCCCATTTCTGTGCTTGCTAAAGCAATTGAAATAAAACATCTATTAATCTTTAAAAAACATTGAATTTAATTACCCTGACTAATGTGAGCTTGTACCAAATGTTACAGATATGTTTTCCTTCATACAGTACAGAATGTTCTTCTTATTTTAAGTTTGTGTAACTAAACTCAAGTCCTTTGAGTAATTTCCTAGCTAATTTCCACTGTCAATTGGCATGAAAGCAGCTTCTCTGTAGTCATCCAATCACCTAGTTCAGTTTTCTTCACCCAAACAAGTACATGAAATGCAGTAGTTTGATGTTTCTCTTTGAAAGTCCAACAGAAGTACAGAGTAATTTGGATCAGCTTCCATGAGATCACTACAGTTTTTATTAGAAACTTTGCAAAATGTGCTCTTCCTCACTATCTGGATCTGACTTACCTTGTTGTTTTTCAGTTGATCTAGATTGGCTGGGGAAGGGTTGTAGAACACAATACTTGTATTCTGATAAGGTGTTGCAGGGTTGATCCATAGGCAACTTGAGCTCTCATGTCCAGTAACAGGTTGTAACAGGTGAGAATAGATCATCTTTGTTCCTACGTTGCCTGCAGCGGAGCTCCAGCAAGCCAGACTGGCTGCTGCTTCTGCCACCAAGAGTTGACTGGTAAGTACTGAGGGGCAACTAGTTCTGAAGAGGTGCTTTGTGCAAGGACATCATAATTCAGAAACAGTAGTCTCCATCCTGACCCTTCCTGTTCCTCTGTCAACAGTGACAAAATGAGCCTAGTCTCCCAGGGCCCTCCCAGGACCCTCCTATTCCCTCAAATCCCCATTGTGGAGCAGAGTAAATGAGGCTGGACTGCAAAGCAAAAACAACAGCTGTTTCCTGTCAGAAGAAGTAGAACAGAATGTTTTCTACTATTCAAGTTCTCAAGCAAAAAAAAGAAAAAAAAAATTGCAAGGGTGTAGGAGAAAAAAATTGAAGAATATTCAAACCCAGCGGTTACAGAATGCAGGAAAAAAGAAGAGGATAAAAACATAAATCACTTTGCACAGATAAGCATGAATATGCGAATCATTAAACTTTTTTGAAGTGAAGATGCAGTCAAAGTGGAAGGGATAAAGATTGTTGTTGCTTTATATTCTTGGCCCAATGGTACCGAGTCCAACCGGGATTCTGAGACTGTCCTATGGAGGGTCGACACATTTTTCTTCTTAAAGAACATGAAAGTACTTTTAATCCAGTGCTGAGATATGGAATGCAAAATGTTAATGAAGTCCCTTGTTCATTAAACTTATCTTTGATCCAGTCTGAATTATGATTATTCTCTAACAACCATCGCAAACCACAAAACAGAAACGAAGTCGAATATTGCTGTTAGCTCCCTCTCCATACTAAGAAGTGGTCACTACTACTCATTACAAAGAAAATCCACATTGCCAAGAAAAGTCTAAAATTCTTTATTCATTATCTCCCACACTTACCTGTTTGCTAATGTACATCCATTAGCTTTCTTTCAGCAATAAGCTTCCTTGCCCGCTCGGTGAAGCAGTATGATTTTATAGTGTTTCTATCTTCCATTTTGCGTTTGATTTTTTTTTTAATGGGCTCAATGGACCATTCTTAATTGCAGCTCAAAATTGTTGATTATGGCTCACATACATTCTGAAAGTAATACTAAACTCTGGTTCAGCATTGCTGGATTCAGGCACACAAATAGCTTGAAATAGAATCACAGAAAAGGGAGAAGATTCTCCTTCTCAAAAATGCTGTGGTAATTTGCCAAGAACCACTACAGGTACAAATAAACCCGATGGGAAATAAATACAGTTAAAAATGGTAGGAAAGATTGATTCAAACTTCTTCAAGAAAAGTGCATGACAGCCACAAAAGGAAAAGCATTCATTAGAATGAAAAGGAACCACTTCATGTATGAATGAGAAGTTTTTGTTCAAGCAGCAATCACTCCTCACAACTATGTGCCATTTCCAGGAGAACATGACCGCTCAAGACAGAAACAGCACCTGGACAAGGAAACAGTATATAGAGAAGAAATCTTCAGCCTGGAAAAACAAAATCAAAGAAGGATGTGCTAGAGGTCTACAAACCCATAATTTAAAAAGCAGGGGCAACAAGTAAAATGTCCAGAGGACAGGTCCCAGAAAAAGGAGGTAATTTTTTAATGATATGTAGTTCAACTTCAGAACTCATTGTGTCAGAGTATTGTGTACAGGAAAGTTTCCATTCAATAAACTTTTAGATACATGTTTGGGTGGAAAAAAATCCACAAGCAGTGGAAAAGACATTCTAGCTCAAGTGCCTAAGTCATGGGTGCCTGGAAGTTCAGCAGGCATACCCAGGGGAACACACTTGGGCTTTGCTCTTTCTCTATTGCCTGTTGGTTGCGGTTAAAGCCAGAGTACTTGGCTAGGTGGACCTCTGGTCTGAATCAGTGAGGCCATTCTTGCACTCAAATGACTTCATGCACTTTATTCTCCAACGAACTAAATGCTTACCTTCCTGTCTGTTGCTCAGACCTCTTATTTTCTACAAGTTTTATCATTGTGTAACTGTCAAAACATAGGATTAACCCATTTTCCACATTATATAGATAAAAAATGGATGTTCAGGTTTGTGTTTTATGAAGAGGAAGACCTAGCTGCACAATTCAAAATAGATATCAGGTAGCTTTTAAAAATTTAAATCCATTGGCGGAACAAGTAAGATCCCAGGATTTCTAAAAATACACTTAGTTTCTTTGGTGGATTGGCAACTGAAGGATTTTCACATATTAAGGAGACACAGATTAATTAATTGGCATGCAGGAAAGGGAGATTATAAGCACCAACCACAGCTAGGATAAGGGACACACAGACAAGAGTCGGAAATGCTACACCATTACTACAGCCATGGTCAGGATTTTGGAGGCCATAAGCACACTTCCATGCAGAGGAAGCCCCCAGCCACACAGCAAGAAACTGTATCTAAAAAGAGGCTTCACACCCCTTGCTCAGTGAGCAAGGCCAGTGAGATCCATGGCAATGTCACAGGAAAATACTGCACAACAGCAAACCAGCTGCACAGGCATGACACCGTAATACGTAGACGGTGTTTTCCCAGCATCCAGATAGCCTGAGCAGTTCAGCATCCAAGCAGTAGATAACCAGAGTTGGGCCTGGGGGAAGAAATGTGATGTTCCATGTGCTTTTTACACAGGAGAACATCATGCAATGGTCATACTGCATGAGACAGTTTGCAGTGTTTTCACTGGCTGCTACTGGGGGTCCTCTCAACCTGGAGGACTGAAGCCCCTGCCTGAAGTGTAGTTTTGTATACCACATCCATACACACAGGAGCACAATGTACTATCAGTACAATGTCCCTGACAACATACTGTCAAGTCACTGAGATGGAAAGTCTGATTGCAGACTGCACAAATAATTAAGGAGGAGGAAAATAATGTAAAAAAAACACTTCTGACCCTACACAGAGACCTGTTAGCTTATGAAAGTCCAGTTTTCTTCTGAAAGTATTAAAGGAGGAGGAAAAAGAAGATAAAAATCTGAAATAACAGGGCAGAATTAGAGAAAATCTGAAATCTAGCACCTACAAAAGTTAGAAAAATGAATAATAACAGCATATATATGGAAAAATAAAATAAAAAATGAAGAAAAAAGTGGGCATTAAAAATATACAGCAGAGAAGAAGAATGAAGATAATCCATCACTCTTTCCTGACCCAAAAGACCGCACAAAATTATTATACCAGATGTCTTGAAATATTTAGCTTCTCACTGTTACACCTTTGCCTCTTTTCATATTTACATGGAAATATAAAGATACTTCAGCATAAAGTCCTGATTTAAATGACCACACTTACTTGCTTGCCATTAACATTTTGCACTGTTGATATCCTATTACTAGCTTCTTAGGCGAAATGTAATGTCTCAGCAGTGCCAGGTACGCACGGTGCTATGAGATAGTGACTGATTAGGCCTTTAAATGTACATTAGAAAGGACCAGCGTAATTTTCAGAAGAAATATCAGTCTCTGATGTATGAAAGGACTCAGTTAACAACTTTAGAGATACATTTTGATGTAATAATTTTCTGCCTCTACAGGAAGTTGAATTTTACTTTGATAATTTTGCTAAGAGACTTTTCCACACTGCCTAAACTTGCTGAGTTTTTACTTCCCATTAGTTGCCACAGTGCAGCCAAACTTTTTTTCCACCTGACAAAAAAGAGATTGGAGATGACCACATTCCCATATCTTGGGCAAGATCCTGATGGTAGCAAAAATGCCATAAGGGGTTTCATCTCACGGCTTTGTCCCAGACCTCAGGCATCCTTAGGCTGCCGCCACACTGTGGGACCAGCATGAGCTCTGGGCAGACCCTGCCTGCGCCACGCAAGGAGCCTGGCCTGAGTGCACTTGCTCCTGCCTCCATGCTCAGGGACCCCAACAGCCGTGTGCATGCACAGCCACACACAGGCAGCGTCACTGCTATAACAGCTGACAGTAACACACATGCAGCTTGCAATAAATATGTGGGCAGCATGCAGAGTGGCCCTTTCATATAGGGGCATATGCTAAAGTCAACTGGCACTGGCATCCAGTTTGTTCAATAATTACATTAACTAAATAAAAACAAGTCCTACATTGTGATAAGGATAATCCCAGAGACAACGAACTAAAAACCATTAATGACAACTTGTTAAAAAACCCACCTGACTGCTCTCATACTTTCTGTAAAACTTCTCTTTGTCCTTCAGTTTAGGCCTCATACTATGGGCTTCACCATGACAATGTGTTTCTTATTTTTTTAAGCAAAACATTGGAAGCTGAAAGAAAAAGCAAAGAAAGCTTTTAAAGAACTCAGAAGCGTTCAGTAGTGCTCTTTATTCTTATAATGCCTACACTGAACAAAAATAATGTGCTTTAAATTATAGCATGAATGAAAGAAGTGCCTCCACTTACAAAAATAAATAGCTGTTGCAATACTTCTGGCTTTTAAGTTTGCGAAAGTCAGATGCTTTTGGTTTCTAGAGAAATGAACCTTTCTCTTCATTGCTGGGCACAATCACCCAAAATTATGCTCTCAGCATAGGGCCAGCTTACAATAAGACCTCACTTGAACATACTAATGCAGTCTGTCAAGCTGCTGAGGTGGGGTACACCTCCCAAACAAACCTTTCCAGCACTTGGGTAGAAACAGAAGTTGCTTAAGGTTTGACTGTGCTCCTCTCCTTTGCATAGAAACATCCCATGACATGCAAGCTGGCAGCAGGGCCAGGTAAAACTGCTCCATTAGTTTTGCCACCAGGAGACTGCTCTTCAGAAAGGGAATTGCTACTGGTCAGTTGAAGTGGTCGTGTAGGTGCTTTGCGTCATTGGGCTGGTCACTGTAGAGCAAGTATTAAGGAAACCCAGCTACCAAAGGCTAACGGGGTTTTAAATTGCTGCAGGATGTCAGCCTGCTGTGGGCTAACAGTCCCCACCCAGGTGCAATTTTACTAGATGAGCTGAAAGGGCTCTAACCCCCTCCCTAGGAGCACTGTTTAGAGAACATGATACAAAAGCTGTCATTGCCCACAGCTGCCGCCCTTCATCCTGACTGCAGCTGGCCTCATCCACCCAGCGGCTGTCATGAATGCAATTTCAGTTATTGCTACCAGTTGCTATTTAAGTCTAAGATCCAAAGGCAAAGTCCAATACAGGCAAGAACTAACAATCCTATAACCCACCTTAGGCAAATAATGAGTCCCTGCACTAATTTTCATACCTTGCAGGATGACGGGGGTGTTGTTTAAAGTGCCAAAGGATCTATGTTCTTATTTCTTCTGTACATAAGAATTTGACTAGCATGTCATGGAACAGATAGGGAACTTGAGGTATGTCATGCAAATTTATGCAGAGCCAACTTAAAAAAAATAGAAACAGAATTTCTATATATATGCATGCCAATGACATTGTATGATTCCATTTTTATTTCCTCTTCTATGTTGCTCTCCCTTCAGTTGCCTGCTTACCATTTCACACAAGCACATATGGGGGACCACACCTTCCACTTGCACAAGCAAAACAAAAAAAAATTGCTATTTTTAAGAATCTGTCAGCAGCTATTCATTCAAAAATGTTCACAGCACTCATCTGAGGTTGCTAAGTGACAAACTATGTATTCACCTATCTCCTTATTAGCAAAAGTGGAGAATTTAGCAAGAAGTTGGAGTAAAGGACACTACTGATTTAAATACTGTCCACACAAAGTATGTCAAGGCTGCAGGAACTTGGGTTGTTAACTTGCTCATAGTTCTGTGAAACTTTATCCTCCTCAGCTGCAGGGAAGTACAAGTGTCAATTAGACAGAAGCTCCATCACACTTCTGAAAATGTTTTTTCATTATCCTGATTTGAAGTCTAAATATTTGGTTGTAAGTGACACTGCTTAAATGAGAAGTGTCAGTTAATAACTTGCAGTTGCAAATGCTTTTTCTTTATTTCTTTTTTTTTCCTTTTGGCAAATTCATTGTTGTTGCCAATACCTTGATTGTGAAAACAGGAATGACTGTGAATGACTAGAAGACTGGTAACCTGCAGGAATGCAGCAGATCTGCGTGGCACAGATCTATATGTAAAGCATTCAGATCTCTGCTAGGGAAAGCCATTAAAAGAGTGCACTGCTATACAACAGACCTTACTGGACACTCAGGCACCCTAAACTTTGTGATAAGTGTCCTACACATTTCATGACTTTATAGTTTCCACCCAATGTGGAGTTTAATGTCCTAAAATATCCTGACAGCTAGCAAACAATCACAGGTGTTTTAATCCTTTTATGAGGTTTACTTGCAAGGCTGCAAGGTGCTACTATGAAAACACAGATGATCTGAGGATGGCTCACTTAATAAGTAGAAAAGACCAGCAAGATAATGAGCAAAACCGTAATGGAATTATACAGCAGAACAGTCATCAGTCATCCAAAACTCTCATTGCACCCAGAAGAGAGTGAAATCAGAGTTAACTCCTCAACACTGAGCCTATCACCTGAGATGCTTTCCTTTTTCATGGTGAAATGTGCACCAAGGTGTTGTACAAGTTACAATTCATGTACCTTCCTTTCTTCTTGGCCTGTGTGATGCTAATTCTTTACCAAAATCCCAAAGAACACAATGTGCAGTACATGATACCGTATGCTGACAAACTGGGTACACTCACACCACAGATATTTGCTGCTGGAATAAAAAAGAGCTTGAAAAAGAACAACCCACGTACCGCCCAAGCCATTGCTTTCCATGTAAGGGCCCTGCAAAGCTCACACAAATTCAGGGACAGATTTGGTGTATTTATTTCCAGATGACTGCAGGTCAGATGCTGTGGGTGTACCAGGCAGGAGAGGAGGAAGGGTGAACACCTGTTCTTGCTCTCTTTGACTTCAGGTAATGGTTGCCTCTACTTCTGGCCTTAACTGGCAACTTGAGGACAGTGGGAGGGAAAGGGATGCTTGCCTCCATCCCATTTGCTCAGGAGGGCACTACTGCATCAACACCAGGATCTAATTAAGTGTGTACTTCCATGCACCCCAGCAGAACATTTAGAGGCATTCTTTAAGTGTGAGTATTGGAAAGTGACTCATCAGAAACAACATAAAAAATAAAAATCTAAATATCAGTTACCCTTTTCTCTCACCTCACCCCCTTCCTAAGCGGATTTTAAAACCATGTAGATAGTTACTCTATGGATCGTGCTTCCACTCCTTCCACCCACTCTGTGTAGTTTTTACTTGCGCTCTTTTACAAGCTTTGGTTTAAAAATTATATTCACAAAATAATTCATCTTCTTTCCTGCTCTGTTCCTCCTCTTACATGGGGATTTCTGTGATGGAACGCCTTCATTTCTCTGTTAAAGTCACATCATTCAGAATTCCAAATATTTGATTGTTTGAGTCTTCTAAAATTGAACTGTGTTAAGTTAGTTTTGGTTTGATTTGGTTTGGTTCGGTTTTCAGAAACCTCCAGATTCCACATCTCCTAGTAGAGAACATTATTGGTCTCAGTGCATAGCGTGGCTGAATCAGACAGCTCAGCACAGAAAACCAAGCAAATAAGATGTCAAAATGCTCAGCCTGAAAGAAAAACAGCAGCATCAACCATTGATTTTCATGTGTCACATCTTCCTGCTCACTGACATATTCTGATTAAAGGCTTACAAGTATAAACCCAGAATGACTTCATTGACTCTGGCAAAATAACTTCAGATTTACACATCTGAAATCAGGATCTCAGTCCAATCCTTATTTTGTAGAAAATAGCTCAATATATAACTTTCCCTAGATAGAATTAGAATTTATGAGCACAAGACCAAAGAACAAACAAAAATAACCCAGGAAGCAATAAACTTGGGGGCCTGTATCCACCTTTGTACAGTTCTTTTTCATAGCATCAGGGACGAATTTGTCCCTTCTTGTTGGCTGCAGCAACTTGTGGTGTTATTTCACATTGCTACATTTCTTTTTTTTGTTTTCGTTCATGCCAACAAGACCATGAGTAGGCGTCATATAAGATAAATCTCACTAATTTTAAAAGAAAAGCTAGTGAACAGGAGGTGGTAAATGCTGTGCTGCCTACTCAGGTTCTGTCACATAAGATGTCACTTCTTTATTTTAATTATATTTTCTGCCAACTCACAGAAGCAAGCAATTTGTACTGCATGTGATCCTACCTTTTGCTATGGAATGTTTCAGCATAGCCAATTGCAAATGCATCTACTTATTTCTGTCCCAGTTTTTTCCCATATTTGCTTTTATGGCTGCTTTCTGACGTTCTATAGAAATCGCCTCTTCAGGAAATGTTAATACATAAATATCAGCTTGTTCATTGCAAAATGACTCAGACTATTTGCAAGCGGAATTAATTTTTTTCAAGCATTAATAAAATACATAGGGAGCCTAAAAAATCATCTACATTTTAGCTAGTTTTGATAAAAAATTGTACCAGATTAAAAAACTGAAAGCTCAAAAACTCTGGGATCTAGAATGCACTAACAGCAAATTCTTGTCCGTTTGCATGGCAAGCAAGAATTCTTGTCATCCTAGGGGGTGAACTAAAATGATCTTCTACCAACACCAGCTGTTTGATCGACTGCTAATGTTGACAGATGCTTTGAGCAGAAGGGCTACCTGCAGCAGAACGGGGCTGATCAATGCATGTCACTGAAACAGCATCGCGTGTAGACAGGCCACAGAAACACTGACAAAATCCCACATTTCAGCAAAATAAAATTAACTCTGCAAATGGGAACATTTAAAAAAAAACACTCACTAAAATAAATGAAACCAAAGCCTGCGGAGCATGAACCAGAACTCAAGCACAACAACTATGTTCTGGAAGAGTTTAAAAAACAAGATTCACGCCGAATTTAGTGCTCCTGTGAGTGAAGGAGGTGGAACAGTGGCTTTGACTGATCAATTTTATTTGAAGTAACACAACCCAAGAATTCTTTTCAGTCACAGAATGAGAAGCAATGAAAAAAAAAATTTTGCTATTACCCTACTAAACTGGAAATCATAAACAGGAATGACAGCATGAATCGTAGGATGGAACCTACTTTAATTAAGAGTAGAAAAAGAAAGAACAGCACAAGAAGATCAGGTGGCTTAACCACACACAGGGGGCAATCAGATAATTGAATTGTGCTGCAGACAACTTCAGATTCAGACTTGGGTAGTTCAGCTAAATCAAAACCAGTTAGATCACAGTCTGAATGCAAAATTACATTTCTGAAGTAATCACTGTTGTGATTTTTGTACTATAACTCTCCAGTCAGCTGGGTAATATTTCTGATCATGTTCAACCTTGAACAATGGAAGAACATAAGGCCTTTTCATTTGACTATTTATTTTCCATTAATACAATATCCTTATTATGCAAAAAATGAGATTGAATTAGAGATTGAACATAAAATTGAATTATGTCTCAAAAATATGGATTCATTAATATTTTATCCTTGTCAAATGCAGCAACTACCAATTCAATGATCTCTTCTCTGTGATGGGCTTTCTCGGGACCCTCTGCTCGAAGATAAGTGAAATTCTACACCTCTTAAGTGCCTGGATCACTTCTCTGCAGAAATACTGCTCAACTCAAACTCCAGGTCTGCATAGCAGGGGAGCTTAGGGTGTTCAAAACCACAGCTTGTTTTCCTGGATCCATCTCTACTGCTAGATCAAGCAGAGTACTACGTGTACACCTGCTGAGACAAGTCTAACTTAGAAAAGAACTATTAATGAACCTCAGCATTTGTTTTCTTGACACCTCAAGCCTCCTCATGGGGAGGGAGCATCTACTTTACCTGATTATAAAGCCAGCCCTTTCTCCTTTAGGAAAAATTATATTTGAATGCCACTTACCTGATAGGACTGTACATAGAGTTTGCTCATATTTACAACAGACATTCTTATGTCCTTGTTTACATTTACACATTTGAAAATAATAAATATATCACCTACATTATCTATGTAAAATCTACATTTGCTGTTTACAGTATAGCATGTAAGCACTAAGTTAAAAATATTTTCACAAATAATTTGTATTTCCCAGAAGAAAAATTACTTTTTATTGTGGACTTACATCCAGTCTTTTCTAAGTATAAATAAATCTTCTTGGGCTGTAAGTTCTTTATTTGTACGAGACAGACACTGGAACTATGCATAACTGTGAGCTGTTTTGCAGATATACCTTCTCACCAGAGATTATCTGGTTTCTTTGTCTCCCAAGAATCTTGCCTTTAGGAAGATGCAGAGCCTTTGTTTTCCCCTTCTCTGTTTAGATCTGGAGACTTTTTCTCACCTCTTTGGTTCACAGTGTGTAAAGGAGGGGTCTTGCCTGGGTGAGGGCGGGGTCCTGACTTTACAGCTCTTGTACTCATAGTTTTATACTATTATTCTTCACTATAAATGGCCTTTGCAGGGTTCACACTGCCACAATATTCAGCAAAGCTGTATATCACGGAATATTCTGTACGGACACCTTACCCAGCACAACACCTCCATTTCCTCTTGGTTCTCTGCAGGATTCCTCCTGAAGCAGTAAGTGATGACAGGCTTGCTATCAGAGAGCTTGGAGTACCCTCCATCAGTTTAAGAGGTTTAACTGCACATAGCTCTCTGCTGCAGCAAGCACTTGTTCCACGAACATGTCAGCATTGTGTGCAGTGTAAAGATACCTTTCTTTCAGAATCTGTAGAAGCTTCAGGAAGTCAGTGTGAAGTTGAATCATACTTACTTTCATGTGCTAGGAAACCACCACAGTATTTGGGATGAACCAAAACTTTCATGGTATGTCAGAAAGTCTGCACAAAGTACACATTCTCCAGTTTGCTACCACATACTTAGCATGTGACTCTGAAATGGCTCGCTGCTTCCAAAAGCATTTACAGGGTATAACACCTAACTATCTATACTTTCTACAAGTTAGAGTCTTCATCGGGGCAAGTCCTTTTAGACAGAAATATTAATTCCTTTTCACCTTGGAAAGCTTGGCCTTGTGAAACAGCTCTTCTGCAAGTTGGATGCTGGTTACATTGCTGCTCACAGGAGTCAGACTTGGTAGCTCAGGCACTTCCAGCAATGTGTCAGCGGTAACACAGTGTGATGCCCTTACAAACCCTTCCTGAGCATGTACACCAGCTCCTGGCTTGCTCTGGGCTCCAAGTTTGCTCAGATCCACTGCTAACAGGACACCAGCCAGGTTAGCAGCTCTGATTCGAAAGCCTGAAGGACTTCAAGCTCATAAGCTGTCTGTAATACCATTATTGCACAACGAGGAACTAGAGCCTGGGATACTACGGAGCACCAAAATGGTGTCTTTTACTCAGGCTCTCAATAGCAGCAATTCAGTAAATGATTCGTGAGCAGCTTGATCATCTCACCGGGGACCTCTGGGGAGACAGTGGTGAAGGAAAGCAGACAACTAGGCTAGGCGGTATCACTTGCTTTCTAAAGACAAACCTGTTCTACTTAATAATTAGAAGCCTTGGGCTCCTGGTCTACATGCATGGCACCTTACACACGGTTTAAAATGTTCCACATACTGAGGTGGTGCTACTCCCTCTCCATCTTTTTTCTTTCAAGTTTGCAATCAAATAAACGACCACGATCAGATTATGTTCAAAAGAGGGCTTCCCCAGAAAAAGGGAAAATATTGAAAGTCCAAATCCTGGAACAGCCATGCCCTTCCTCTTGAATGGCAAAACTACCAAACTGAAAGCAGGCAAAGGGAAGATTTGACCCAGTACCCAAAATGAAAACACACTGTTGCCAGGTATATGACTATATGCATACTCTAGCCCAGATGTTGTGTTAAGCGGAGTTGTGATGGGGATGAGACGGATGGTCTCATGACTCACTCTGTGAAATCCATTCTGGCACAGATGAAGCCTAGCAGAGAAGCCACCACACTGCACGGTATGGAGGATTTTACCATCACCATGAAGAGAACGCCATTTCCTGCTCACCAGCAGTCAGGAGAACCATCACAAGGTATACAGCATGTACCTGGAGGAAACATGGCTTGTGGCCAGTGTATTACCCTAGTTTATTATATTCCACAGTCCTACATGTTAATGAGAACCCTAACTGAGCAACTGGAAAAAAAATTCTCACATAGAATATTCCCCCACCTTTGTATATCAAAGCTTTGTTATCCCTGTTCTGTGTTACCTGCCTATCTTGTTTGTCCCATCTAAAATCAGAGGAGCAAATGGAAGCAGGGTTCTGCTGAAATGCAACATCTTCGAGACAGAATGGGAGAGGCTGTAAAGTGCCTAGCACACGGACTGCTCAGAAGCCAGCACTGCCATATGGTGGGAAATTATCTCTTTTTTGCATTCTGAATAAGAAAAAATAAATCAAAATGTTAATGTTGCCCTGGAAAGGGATATTTTTTTTAATCAACCCATTTAATTTCAAAGACATGGACCTATTTTTTTCAAAAGATAGAAATATTTTTGTGATTTCATTCTCTCTGCTCTGTAAATAAACATTTTAACCACACAACTTTTAAAATTATTTTTCAATAATATAGCAATATTGAATAAGAACAAGAATATTGAGTAAGAACATTGAATATATTTATATTCTAACAGGTAATCATTACAGAAATGGTTCATTCTCAGTGATGTGAAAACCACTGCTTGGTTTACTTATTGACAGGTGGTACAGCAGCCAGTGGAATACAAGTTTGGAACTCATAATCCATAGCTGGCAATTTTTTATTAACTTTTCTTGGAACTATATTGACAAAATACAATACAATTCTAAAAAATGCAGCAGGTAAGGCTTTCTAGCTTCAGCTGAAATTACCAAGGCAGTCAACACACTTCAGTGAAACACTCTGTAAGATATTTTTTTTTTTAATAGAAACTATGTACATTATTATTACATGTTGTATCTATCTTACATAATGTATAAATTACATGTTTAAAGTATGAGGAACAATGGATTTACTCAAATCCAACAGAATCTCTCTAGAATTTAGTGCTATAAAACAGGGCCCAATGTCTATACAAGGATATCTCAAAAAGACACTACTTGCAAATGAGTGAAACACCCGTTCTTTTGGAGATAATGAGCAGGATCTTTGAACTGTCTCTTGAGGCAGGCTTTGCAGTTGTTCTGGAAGACACAGTTAGGGAACAAATCAGATGACTGGAAAAGTATATAGGCATTTGGGCATTTATTCATACCAGAGCTTGGAGTCAATAAAAATTACTTGATATTTGTTCACATTGTTCACCATTTCTCTGTTCTCATCCCTCTGTCTCTTCCCTTCAGTATCTTGTCAATTTAATGTCATTATAAGCTGTGGACTTGTAGCACATACCTGAAAGAGTTTTCCAAGACTGCTTCTTGTGTTTATTTCTCCTTCTGTTTTACCAATCTGCTAATAAATTCTTACATTGATAACAGAACAGTTAAAAAGACTGGAATTTACTATATGGGGTCAGCTTCTCTTTGATCTAAATGAATACATTCCCTGGACCAACTAAAACACTGTTTCTAATAAAAATACTGCTATCATTTTATTAAAAACATCACTGTGAGTGAAATTTTTTTCTATACCTTATATAGGAGCAGGGTATCAGTGTAGAGCTGGGTTTGTTAACTTAGCTAAATGTAGGGAAAGAATGGGAAGCTTCCACTAAATCATCTGATAACTGGGAGAAAATCACTAAGGGTGGTCTAAGTCCTATTTCAAATCAGTTTCAGGGAGATTTATACCTAATTCTTCTTCAAATGATCCATCTAGGATTTCTCAGCTCCTTTTCTATCTGGCATTTCTAAAGATCCTTTAGCAAGAAAATTTCAAAAAACAAATCACATTTTCTTTTTATATTGACAGTCTTCCTTTAAAAAGAAACATCTGTCAGCAGTTTTGCAGGGGAATTGGGACTTGGAGACTATGATCCTATTCCTGTTCCTTCCTGCTGCTCACTGGATGACTTTACACAAGTCACAGCATGTGTCTGTTACTTCACCTACCCCTTTTTGTCTTCCGATACTAAACTGTGCTGTCATTATGGCAAGGACTGTGACATACTATCCATTTCTATGGTGCCTCACACAATGAGAATATGATCACGGCTGGGGTCTATAGGCACAGGGTGGCCACACAAATCACAGAAGAGACCTTGAATATGGGGGAGGAGCAGCTGAGAAAATTCCCCCTAAGTTCTTGGATAACTTCTTATAATTTCCCACTAGAAATACAATAGAAACTGACTTAGAAAAGTGTCAGTGTCTTTATCTCGAGTCCAAGCAGTCCTTTCTAAGCACACGTCTCTGCCAGATGTACTAAGAAATTTCTGGCTGCATTTGCAATGAGTTCACTAAGAAAGAAAAGAAGAAGAGCAGCCTCTGTATTTGCATGAAAGAACTGGGTTCCTTCAGATCACTGTTCCACTTATGCCAAGGACACAAGGAGGAGTATCTGAAAACCGACTCTTAGAGATGGATAATATTTCACCCAGCTTGCCAAAGTCATCTGCCAAGGTCAATGCAAGCTGGAACAGAGCTATTGAGAAAGGTTAGTGGGGCCCCAGGCATGGGACTTCAGCTGTCCAAGTGATCTCAAGAAAAGGAGGAAATGTACAAAAATATACATGCAACAAGTTGGCAGGAAGGCAAAAGGCACCAGAGAACCATGCTGACATTATCAAGAGCACCAAGGAAGAACCTTCTCATGATTACTGCTTTTCTAAGAAATATTGGATAATACTATACCTGTAGATCATGTGAAACATTACAAGATACAGGAGGTCTCAGCGTACATCTGGTCTTGTTTATGGAACAAAGTCTCTTGGTAGCCCCGCTTCTAGCTCCCAGCATGCCTGAAATATCATGAATACAAAGTCTTTTCCTTCTAAATTGTATTTAAATGATTGTTCAAACCCATTGGCTCATTGGAAGCTGCTCAGTCTTCACAGATAACAAAGTCCATTTCAGCCAAAGTGAGATGACTGACGTGAGAAAGGTAGAGCCCGTAGCTATAACACCACCAATAATATGCCCCTTTGTATGACTTGGATTGTCTTTTGACATATTTAGCTGATTTATGTACTAGATGTCACATACCTGAAGTGACCCCTCTTTTGAAATCATCTTGCTTCAGCATGTTAAAAAAAAGAAAAAAAAAAAAAAAAAAAAGGTGTGGGTGGGTGGGGGGAGGGGAAGGTTTAGGAGCTGTGCAATGCACCAGATCTGGAAATAGTCATTTTCCCTTGTCATTATTTCCATTATTAGAAATCCTTAAAGCCCCATATGTTTGGGTTTTTTTCTGCAAGTGAATCACCTCAGTCGTTTCCAAGTGCTGTGAAATATCAGGAGAGGAATAACAATACCACAATACAAACACGTGTTACAAAAAAAGTTAACCAGCTTTTCTGACATGAACCCAAGATTCACATGCAGAAATGTACATGTGCTTCAGCATTTCTAGTTCTGCACAAAACTATTGCAGTTGTGCACCCACGAGTATTTTAGCTTCATGAACCACAGGAGGCTTACTTTTATAATTATAGACTCACATGTCCTAATGTGAATGCATTTTCCACCAAACTCAGATCTATTTCTCTATAATTTGACTGCATAAGCCACAATAATATTTTTCTTAGCTAAAAGTAAAGGTAATTCCCAGAAATCCACAGTTGTTTTTCAAAATTTCCTGTATTATACACTGGTACATTGTATAAAGTAATGGCTAAAAAGCATAGAAAAATGCATCAGTGTTTCACATACTAGTGTTTCACTGCAACTATAAATAGGTAAGTATTTATGATTTATATGTATTTTATGCGGCTTTGAGCTACCTGGTCTAGTGGAAGGTGTCCCCGCCCATGGCAGAGGGTTGGAACTAGATGATCGTTAAGGTCCTTTCCAACCCAAACCATTCCATGATTCTATGATTTGCTTAAGCTACTTATACATCTTTCCTAGCTGGATTATCTAAATCAAAGAAAATATAAACATCTTTGCCTAGAGATAAGGCTTCTAATTTTATTGGCCACATATACGGAAAAGCAGCCCAGCAACCCTGATAGTCACTGAATTCAAGGCCTTTCTTGCAAAGCAGTGAACACAGGCAACTTCATTTCACACCTTTAGTAAATTGCAGTGTACTTAAAATATTTTTAAAACACTTCCATATGTGTAAGTGTTGGTAAACATATTTTTATTGAGAGGTCCCCCTTAAATTATAAAGTAACAGCAATTTGTTTTTATTTAATTGACAGCAAGATATCAGTGCCTTTAAATACACAATGGAAGATCTCCAATAATGAGACCTTTGAAAATAAGCTTTAGCAATCTGGAAAGAACAAGCTGGATCTGTCAGTATACAAGCCTGTAGTGTTCCAAACACATGCAGTCCTATCTTAACGTTCAGCTAGAATTAGGATTCCAAAGAGCGGATGTACATCCCATCTGTGGCAAAAAAAAAAAAACAAAACCAAAAAACCAAAAAAACACCACCCAGAGACCTGGCTTTTCTTCTTTTCGCCATAGTGGAAGGGGAAAGCCTCCTCTATCTGTACTGTCTTCTATGCAGCCCAGCAGAGATACTGCTGCTTGCATTTCCTCACAAGAAGCAGATATGGGGGTTGGAAGACTATTTCTTCCTGAGGGTATGCACACCATGTCCTCCATACAAGGATTTCTCTCTGTGTATGTATATGCATGCTCTCTCCAGTATAACTCTCACTCTCTCTCTGAAGAGGGTGCCTAAACAAGCGAAGCTAAGCTTGAGGACTCCTTTTGTAGAAACAAATATATGCTTTCTTTTCTTGAGCAGATAAATCCAATGGTTTTCCAGATGGGAGAATGGAGTTCAGTTTACCAGCATCAAAGAACAGAGCTCCCACCTCTTGCACACCTCTTTCCCTCACCGTTTACATAAAATGCACACCTATTACCACAAAGAAGGGGAGAGGCAGTTAAGAGAAAGAGACCAAACAGGCACCTCCTCCTCCCTGGAGTTGGTTCTGGCTCTTTGTTGATGAAGGAGTCCTTTCCTCTCACAAGTCTTGGAGATGCTTCCTGGCCACAGCCCCACTGCATCTTGGGGCAAAGCCACTAAGAGCATCAGCCTGTCCTTCTCTGATCACCTCCTCCACAACCTTCTGACTGGGTTTCCCTGCTAAGGAGAAACAAGGACCCAGCTTACCTGGTCATGCTGCTGATCTGGACAGCAGAAGCCCCAGCACTGCACACCTCCGTGCTAGCACTGACCCACCACTACCTGCTGTTTCCTTCCGCACTGTGGTACATTCCCCTTTTCCTCTTCAACATAGCTTAGTTTTAAGATTATCTGTTCTATGCTGGCCAGTGAATCCTTATGGGATAAGCTGCAAATCATTTAGAACAGCTGGATTGACTTGTAGGGACTAGTTACAAGCAGTGAAAATTACAGTCTTATGCACAACAGGTAAAGGCACAAGAATTAAAACCTAGAAAGATGTATTGGAGACCTGAAAGAGAACAGAGATATACACAGGTAGCAATCACAGTTAGGATATTCTAATTTTGAATTTTTGACAGTTTATATGATTTGGTAGTTCCTTGCTGAAATCAGAAGAAACTAATTAAAATGTAATGGGAGCAATGGCAGGAAGTTAATGTATTGGAGTCTCTGGTTTGCAAATGCAAACTTTGAGTGTATCACCTAAAATACCTCTCATGAATTTGAGTAACCATGTGAAAACAGCTGAAAAACAAAGCCTAACTTAGTCACCAAACCACAGCTTTTCAGCAGCCAGGAAAAGGCTTCTCTAAATTGGTATTTTGTGTACATTTCAATGAAAGTTAGACACCCACGTGCCAGTATGTGTGCAAGAGGAGATGGCAGCATTAAAGGTAATATCAAACCAGCAATACTGTGAATCTTCCTAAACCTTACGAGTAGTTCTGACACATTCATACCAGGTGGAATAGGACTAATCCAGTCTCTGTCTGAATAATCCTGGGGGTCCTGCAAGTAACAGAATGAAGAAGTGCTACCAGGCACACAGAGGCAGAGGTGAGGGGCACTGCGGTGGGTGATAAATTCAGCTGACTCAGAGACATTGACCCAGACAGCCCCCAAACTGTTCTATTTCCTTCGTTCTGTGACACTGGGGGGAAGACAGGTGGCCTGATGCGCTTTTAGGACATGTTTTTCCAGTGATGCTTAATGTTATGTTGGCACTCAGGTATATACCTGACGTGATTTCTTCCTAAAATATTAACAGCAGAAAAGGGGTTAGAAAGCAGAGCCAGCAACAGGGTTGCAGGTGAGCACACAGACAGGCAGCTTTAAAAAACCTTAGGAAAAAAAAAATACCAGCTTTATCTCCCTAGAGCACCATTCCAAACACATAAGCATTGCTTTAAACTTCTGTCTTTAACTGTTGTCTGACACGCTGCTAGTGCTGCCCAGTACCTTGCATCTGAAATAAACTCTGGTAGTTTTCCACTTCAAGAAACAAGCTAAGAAAGGGAACTCCATTTGTACACTGTGTTGTTATAGAAACAAACTTACCTCACAGTACCCCTTCCACACTGCAGATCCAACTGTTGTTTCAAACAATAGAATAAAAATAATAATAAACAAGCCCAGAAGTTTGCTGATCGACAGCCACCTCAATTATCACATCTTGTTTTTATCATTTCCATCAGACTGTGAGGAGAAAGCACTAAGCACTGGAGTTTTACAGTATCCCTAAGCTGTTTCTGTATCAGTAAAAAAAAGGTTTGCTATTGAACCAAATTTGTTATGGATTGCTAATTTACAGGGTGGTTTAATAGAAACAACAGAATGTAACACACAGTGGTGACAGGACCTTGTTTGTCCATGATAGTTTGCACTGTTGCAGTCTTGAGCAGTGTATTATGGTGTTATTTGTGTTCTCTTTAAGTGGCAATTAGTCTGCCTAGGAATGTGGAACATGACCACTAGCATGTTAACAATCCTTTCTCTCAGAGAGGTGATAAAGGCAATCTACAAGTTAATGAGGATGCTACACTAAAACATGCAATGGTCAGATCTACAAAGCTGTTTAGTAAGTTCAAATGCCAGCAGTGAAAGATAGAAGCCTGCAATAAGCAAGATGAGCAAATGAGTTGTATCATTCAGACAGCAACAAAGGGAGAAGAGGGGCTGTAGTGCTATGAACAGATCTTCAGGACCAATATTAAGGAAACAGTCTCTGGGTCACAGGTAAAAAAAAATGACGAGATGAAACCGAAGATAGCAAAAGCAGCACAGCATGGGATATCATAAAATTGCAAGATCTAGGCGAAGTCCCATCCTCCTTCAAATAAAAGGCAATTTTCTTCTGCTGCCCCGTATTTGGAATTTCTATGCTGTGTAACAGTCATTTTGTCATGGTGACCAATTAAACGCATTAAATTGCATCTCACATACCCACTCCCTTACCCTCCTGATGCAGGATGAATATATCAGGTAGAGAGAAAATAGCTACTCCCCAAAATGGCTTACTGAGGGAGCTTTTCACCAGGCAATATTTGCTGCTGGTATGCCACACAACACATCTTTAACTGACTCAGGTCCTCCTTACGATCACTAATGGCAGACCAAAGACCACGTAAGGAGGAAGCTCTACTGCTAGCCAAAGACATCAGGCTGCAGGGAAATATACTGAAAAAGATACCAAAGACCCTTCAAACAAATGATGAAGCAAAACCACCCTGATGATATCACCATATTTGATTACATCTGTGCTGTAGTGCCTTTTGGTGTCTAACTTGTGCTCCTTCACCTTTTTGGGTTATGAAGAGATGTCTGCCATCCCACATCTGCACATACATCTAAGCCCTGAATCTCCCCATGGAGCTGCCCCTCTCTCTTCCCACAGTAACTACCCACGCAGACTGAGGCATCCTAGCTCTGAATGGAAGTGCCTCAGTCAAATCTCATGATTTAGGAGATATGAACTGCATATTCTTTGGGCTATAAACTCCCCCCACCCCACTCCGCATCATATGCACAGCCCTCATCCAAGGGCTGAACCCTTTTAGGGTTTACCACAGAATGAACAAAAGATGATACTTCTGGAGTCAGCTCTCCATTAGTTGGGACACAATTGACAATGTAGGTTATATGGTCTCTGGGCAGAGACTGTGGGGTTGGAGCTAACTCTGTTACACTCTTTCTGGATTCAAACCAACCTCGAGGATATCAAGCCATGCACATAAACCAGGAAGTCTAGCCCCAGTTGTCATTCTCTGCATTAATTTAATCCACCATCACATGATAATGGTCTTCACAGTAATACCCAAACAGAAACAAAATCTCATTTCAAAACTTAAGAAAAAACACAACCTTTTCATAACTCTTCTAAATGTAAAATCTTTTTATTTCTTTCAAAATTTAGTCTCAGCAATGGATATTTACATTTTTTGAGGTTCTACTGTTTTATCAACAGGTCATATTGGACAAGAAAACCTTTCCCTGGGAATATGTCCTCCAGTTCTCTAAGCCATTGCAGTTTTCCTTATACACTGCAGTGGTAGGTAACCATTTCCAATCAGCAGTATTTTTCTGAACTGACATTTTATGTGAAGAACATATTCCTGCCATCATCTGTGCAAGTGCTCATTGGCCCGGTAATAATAATGCAGATACAAAAGCAGTTGTACATGTATTCCCACTAATCCATGGCTTCACATGATTTCACACAGTATTAATTCTGCTTTTAGTAAAGGGGAAGTTCCAGAATCCTGACCCTGAAAGGGTAATCTCACATGAGGAAAATATAGCTATCTGCAGGAAACTCATATTTATTTACCAATACCAAATAAATGTGCTTTCTTGCACTATCCTACACTGTTCTTTCCCACTAGAATCAAGGAAACACATACGTAGAATATTCATTATATTCAAGGATCAGTAGTCAGATGGTATCCAAGCTTAAAGAAAAAACCAAACGTTTGATAGCATTTGGGGGAAAAATTGAAATGCTTCTTAAAAGCCAAGATCTGCTGCTGTTCTACTGCTGAATGTATTCATGCACCTTAAAATAGATATTACACTCAGTTTTGCTTGGTGTTCATATCTCCCAGTCACTAGATAGTGCTGTGAGAAGTCTGCATTATTTGTAGACATAGGGATAGTCTTAAATACCAATCCTAAAAGATACGTAATTTTGCTGTATGGATGCAAAGGATGTAAGGGTATGATCATAACAAGAGATGTCATTAAGTCTCCTTAAGTCATTTTTCTACTAGGCATTTGGCACACAATGGCAAGACACTCACAAGAAGAGGTCATTAGACTGAGTTTTTCCTGTATTAGTGTCCTGTAATGAGCTGAGACATCATTCGTGTGACGTGCAAATCCCTCACCAGACATCAATTTTTCCCCTGTTCTGATTCTCTCCCAGTACATACCAAAGATACCCTAGGCAGGAAGACTCGGATCCAGATCCCAGGACTGCCAAGATCCAGACATGCTCAAGGTCACATGAATACAGTAGGCTGAAAATAATTATCAAAGACTGGTGCATTTTCATACATGTGCACTTTTGTGTTTGAAGAAAAATGGAGAATATTTGTAAGAACAATTGTCTAGCACAAGACACAATCAAAACAGAGAATGTTAAGTCTCTTCACTAATTTCAATAAACTTTGTATCAAGTGTTGATGTTCAGTTTCAACGGCCATCTTTACATACACCGAAGCCTACCTTACTGTAGTGAGTTTTATTTGATCTGGTGGAATTAGCACAAACATATTTCTTGTTCTGAACAAGTTCCAAAAATCGGCCACTGTTCGAGGTATTCCACTAATCCTGATCTTCCTTCACCTTAGTAGCTTTCTTCCCAAATTTTAAGCCCAATTCAAAAAGAATACTGCAGCTTACCATGTCAGTAAAAGGAGGGACCACATTATATGCTACAATCCAAGTTGTACTGGCTTTGAACTTTAAACCTTTATCTGTCGTGACTCTTACCACAAACAGCCACCTTCTAGTAATCAAATGCCTTATTTTAATTTTAACTGTCTTTCTTTATCGCTAGTGTATTAATTTAAGATGGTCCTAGAAAGAGTCGCCTTTAAAATGCAAATGAAACATTTACTCTGCCTTGGGTTCTGGAGGTTATCATTTATGTAAATTACTGTACTGACTGGAGTTTAAATTTTGTAGGATTTAAATACAACAGACTCTGTGTTGATTGGATAAAGGCAGTTTATCACTGATCAAGCAAATACAGAATTAATTTCTAATATTTTACATAGGATAAAAGAGAGAATGGAAGAGAAACAAATATGCTCAGCTGCATGGTAGGTGCAATACACTGAAGCTTTGCCAAAGTCAGGGCACGCTAGCACAAAATATTTGATGTAGCCAATAAAACTGAGTACAGGAATCCCAGGAAATTAAAATTTCAAATTTTATATTTTTATTAAGGGAGGTCTTTATTAAAAAAATAAAAAAACAGCCTTTGGAGGTAGACAAAAACATTATAGTCACAGCTCATAGAATGTCCTCTTTACTGATAAACATTTACAAGAGCAGAATTACCCTGAGCTATGCAAGAGAGCACACAGCCCACCTGGTGTTCTGATACATCTGGGGGCTGATTAATCTCACCAGGTACAAAAAGGCTGTGATGTGGCATCCATATTGTTCACATTCCTCTGGGTGCTGTCAAGTCCTTCATCACAGCAGTTTCCCATGGCCAAAACATGTTTCCCCGACCAAACTACAGGAGCAGACGCAGCACTTCTAGTTTTCAGCATTAACACACAAAATCAACAAGACTTGATTATACACAGATGGTTTGTTCACTGTTTATGCAGACCCTGAACCGATTCCTTTGAACTCAGTAGCAGTTTTACTATCATCTTGAGAAGAAGCAAGTACAGAATAAAGAAGAAGCAGGCCAGTATGATAGTTTGCTGGTCTCATCACTTCCTAGGAAAAGAATAAACTTACTTAAAAAAGAAAAAAAAAAGAGTTTGTGGACCAGGTAGCATAAAAAAATGCAAGATTATCTGCTCACTAGTAATTCATTATGTCTTTAGAGTTAGCTACCATGGCTAGTTGACTCTATTTATTATCAACATTTAGTTTTCTGGAACTTATCAAAACCCTAAGAAAAACAAAACCCACAAAAGAATCAGACATCATGCTTTGTCTAATGATAGGAAGCCAGATGGAAAAGAGCTATGATAACAAGCATCTTATAATTTCATTACAAAGAGCAAACCCTCTGTTGAATACTTGTGCTTCTTAGTCAAATGGACTCTCATGAGTCAAACAGGCTCAGGAACAGCAACTGAATGTCATCAAACCTTTCCATTCTAATTCTCATAGACAGATAATTTTTTGAAGTCTCTTAAAGCTTTAGTTCTTAGGAAAGTTCTTGGCAGTAATTTGTGCTGATGATAAACAAGCCTCCACTAACTACATTTAAAGGCAAAAGAAGAGTCTTCACATCCTAAATTAGAAATACTTAAATGGGATGAAGGAATATAACAATAAAAACACCACCTCCACACTATTTCTTTCTTACAAATGGGTTCCAAACACAGTTTCTTTGTATGCAGAAGTTTGTTGACCTGATATATATATAAACTAGTAGGTGAGTAGTTTTTTATTATTTGTGAAAGCCTCAACAGTTTTGTTTCATTTCAGAAACTATGCTTGAACTGAATACATCCAACTGTACATCCAAATACATCCAAAGAAATACCACAAACCTAATTTTTCCTTGACAGCTCATTATGCTTACATCCACAATGGCAATAATCAGCACTCTTGACTTCTCATTCCACCTGGCTTAATTTATCTGCTGCTCTGTGGAGTTATTACTGGCAAAATGTATGGCAAAACATCAATGACAAAACAGTCTTTAAGAGACCTTAAATAGACAAGAACGTCCTGTAGCAAAAGGAAAAAAATAATGAACCATATGAAGATATTCAGTTTACCTATGGGCTTGTTTGAAATCTCACTAGTGTGAACTATTCATAGTCATAAAAACAGATTTTACTGCAATGTTTGGTTTCCTACAATCTTGCTGAACATCTAAAGAGAAGGGAAGCTGATACTACATATGACAAATGAAACTGTTAATGCAGTATAGCCTTGTTTTCACAGCTAAAGAAAAGCACCATTATTTTATTTTTTTCACCTGAGTAAACCACTATGAGAACAAGACAGGCAAGTTTTATGATGAGGTATATCAACAAAGGGTAGCCCTAAGTACAAGCTATGAGTCTTGCTTCCCGTGCACAGGAATTTGGAGAAGGTGAAGGAACAGTCAGATGAGATTCAGTAAACACACTATTGCCCCCTTCAGACCAACAGCATCTAAATTTATACCATGTTTTATTTTAGTCTTACTTGTCATGACCCATAAAATGACAAACCTTAGTCAGCTTTGGCCTCTAGGCTTTAAAGCCTATCACAGATAAAGTCCAGCTGAGATCTTGCAGTCCAGTTCTAAACACTACATTCCACAAGGCAACACATGACCCAGCCCCTGGAGACAAAGCCATGATGACCATGTATTGACAGAATTGATCAGTCTTAGCCTTACGTGTAACAACCTTCAGTATCATTCTAGGAACCATGATGGTATGGCTTAGCTGTATCCATTAGTTATCAACAATTATTTTATCCATATTTATATCCATAATTAGCCCATCCACAGCTGTTGGCAAAATTTTAATGGAAAAGAAGAAATTAATTGGCACTAGCTTCCCACCTCACGGTTATACAAAGTCTGTCTGTATCTTGCAATGTGACTGCTAAAAACATCGGAGAAGTCTCATTCCCAACTGAACCTAGGACAGGCAAGCAAGGCTTTTATTTATTCAGCAACCGCTCAAGCTAAGATGAAAATGTATAACTAGAAAGACAAACCTTTTTGCTGCAGGATTCAGAGGATGATAGTCAGAGGATAAATAGGTAGGGACATCTGCTTATCACCACAGCTGTCAGTTTTAACACAGACTGAACATAAAAAATGACTAAGAGCCTCAGAGAAGCCACAGGGGGTAAAAGAAGTCATGCTCATCTCTTTGCCAGCACACCTCTTTTTCACATTTGCTGCTGACCTATTCTGCAGCAACTGCTTGCACTTGCACCAGCGCTCTGGCATCTAAGTTGACACAGCAAAGCAAAAAGCTCACAAATTCTGACATTTCTTTTGTACCTGCTTTTTGAATACAGTGGTAGAAATTCTGTGTGCCTGAAACCGAGATTCAGATAGATTGTGTGATTTATAGGTATGCAAAACCCAAGCCACAATCTGGCCCTCAAATAGTATTAAGTAGTCCCCGAAGCAGAGCTTCTTTATACAAGTCATTTAAAATTGAATGAGACATATCACTGGAGAACATACTGTACAACAAACTTGTGTCCTGACTGGGTGGGGAAGGGGAAGGGGAAGGGGAAGGGGAAGGGGAAGGGGAAGGGGAAGGGGAAGGGGAAGGGGAAGGGGGGGAAGAAAAATTAATATCCCAGTTAGCAAGAATACACAATGTTTTGCAGTTACAAGGAAATCTGGCATTTCATAAACAAAAATAAGAAATGCCCAGGGGAATGGAGGGGAGGCACAGATTCAAACAGTGCCCCAGTAGAGAGAAGGCAGTGGCTGTCACGCAACTTGCATGAAGGGCACACAATACTCCAGTGAATTATAACGTAATGTGTTTTGTTTCCGCTCAGCACATTTCACATGCCCTTCACGAAAACAAAACAAGCACTGCTCAGTCCACTGCTGGAAGCCAATGAAAACAGGCAAAAGTTGAATCCTGTCATCTGCGTGGAGATGCATTACAACATGACAAGCATCCACAAGCAATAAATTTGTAATGCAAAAAGGAATCATAATTCAAGGCCTGCCCCAGCATATTTCAGGTTAGCACTTGAACCTGTCAGAAAGCCAATGGTTCAAAATTTTTCAACACAGAAAAAAGCAATTTTGAAATGGGGTCGTAGGTACAGACAAGGCTGAGATGATGTGCTGCTCAGCTGTAAGCAGCACCTTTCACCTTAGTTTCAGAGATTTAATAGGCATGGAAAATGAAGAGCAAATGTGAGAAGAGGGATCTGTGAATGAAAACAGAAAGACTGCATAAAGGTTAGTTGTGACAATTTTCTCAGGTTGAGGCCTTATTCAAAGACAAAGTAGTTTAGTGTTGAACAAAATGTTCTGGGCTGAAAGACAGGAAAAATATTGGCTGTGGTTTGCTGTGCAAGCATCATGCACTAACCTGCAGCCTCTTGATCAACAAAGAGCTCATCTCAAGCAAAATTACTTTCAAAAGAAAATCGCAAAACCTACAGAACACATCAATAATTGTCCTTATTACCTATATGAAAACACTATCATCAGGAAGTGCAAAAAAGTTCAACATTTTGCAAAACCATTAAATTATTTTTTTGTCATAAATTATTATAAGAAAAACTAGAAAGTGTAATGGCAACTTACATAAAAAGGACAGATACACACACCCCCCAATCACTAATTAAACACAGCCCTAGCAGTGAGGTCACTGAGGCATCTGCAATTGAATTGAAATCACAGACTCATAGATGTGTCTTCTCTAGAGTGATTACTAGTTTTAGGAAGTTTCCCATTTTTAGTTCAAATAATATTTCATAAGATTGTTACGTATGTTAACATATATATTATAGGTATTATTATATTTTCATAATATAATGATTCTGTAAAGAGTTATTGAAGTGAACCCAATGATCTGATGACTTTTACTTTGCATGACTAGAAAATGTCCATTGCTTACAGATATTACAAAACAAGGTAAGCACAAAAGACTACAGTGAAGCTGTGATCCCTAAAGTTCAGTCTTTCTGAAGAAGAGATTCTAAGAACATCTTTGCAGGTTTCTGTCACGAATCTTGATTTAGGATCCTGCCAACTATGCCAATTTGCTGTGAATGGACAATTTAGACTCCTTAAAGAACCACTGTCAAAGGTATCAGCAAAAGTGTTTTTACTGACATATGATGTTATAAAAGTGAGAGTTAATGACTTTCAATGACAAGGTTCACTCTATTACTGTACTGCACAAAGGATATAACAATGATTCAAAACTACCAAGATGGAATCAAAGTCACCAAGGCAAAATCTGAAGTTACCAAGACAAAATCTTAGTACACTATAACACAAGATTATGCATGATATCGGTCACTTACCACAGACCTGCAGTTGGTAAGAGGTGTTTCTGCCTTGAGGAGCAACCTTGAGAGGTGTCCCAGCTCAAGGGGAGATCACCGCCCTGCAACCAGTGTTCCTTGATAAATGAGTCTTGGAAAAGGTACCCGCTATTCATGTGTTTATCACATGATCAGTGTTCCAAGCTCAAATGTATCGATGCTCACCATGTCACCCTGTTCCTTTGTGGGTTTTCTGTGGCAGATTGGAACTAGAGAAGTTCTTGGCCTGGTTACAGCTTAGGTCAAGCTCCTTTGGAGCTTGTACCAAACTACCACTAGTTTGGTTAGGGTGTTGAGTGCATTTGTCACAGTTTCTAGGTTTATTCTTCCAATACATTCCAGACTGGGTACAAACCCCTCCCTGCTGAAGTCATTAGGAGTTTCATTATTAAGTTCAGTCATGCACAAACAATGAAATTATATAGGAAAGAACATTTCCTAATTTTCGTATTTGATTTCTTGATTATTCACCCTGCCATCTAAAGCAAGTTATTCTTAACATTTAATAAAAAGGAAGGTTCTACAAGATGTATTTCATCACTATTCTGCTGACAATGGAAGAAGCAAAAAAGAGCCAAGTTAACTCTCAGAGAAATTGGAGTGCTACAGAGTGTAAAGTACTAAAAACCTGGGAGTGTGTGCATGTGGGCAGGGAAGAGTAGGTTACGCTAAGGAGGTTCTATTTTGAATTACTTTTGTTGGGTAAAAAAAGCAGTTGATTTTTCACAAACTCTTTTTCTAGTAGATTATTAAAACACTTTTCTTTTTTTTCCCCAGAACTCATGTAAAATATAGTTCTATTTGAGCATGGGGAATTATACTATATCTGTTAAAAACAATTCTCATAGCTACACTGAGAAAGAATAATGCTCCTCCCCACTGCTACAAGATGCCCTGATGCTAGCTCCAGAGCTATTAGTGAATGTGTAATTATTGAATCAGTGTATAGTTTAATACATATATTAATAAATCCCTACTGCAAACCTTTTCACCCACAGCTAGCAAAGTGTTTTGTCCATAACAGGTAAGACCATCTTAATTTCCCTTTGCCCCAACCCAGTTTCCTTCTCTGTAGAGAGCAGTGACAGAGGGTCAGACCTGCTCTACTGGCACTAGAATCTTCTTTTTGGATTTTCCTTTCACCATCTTCCTTTCTCCCTAATGCCTCTCTCCTTTGTTTTGTTTTCTAAGGTTTCACAGATCTTAAGGAAGATCAAAGAGTGTAACTGGTGATACACAAATGTGAAACAAACCTCTGACCCCTTCCCTGATCCCAGAGAGCTCACAATACAGCAGAGCTATAAAGGACTCTCTGCAAGGAGGGCCAGCCATCACAAAGGAGTGAGTTTGCTTCCCCCTGCTTAGAGGAGAAGATTTTGAGACCAAGCAGGAAACAACCCGGAAAAGCCACAAATCTGCAAGAAAATGAGGAAAAATGAAGGTGAACCTACATCACATGCCTGGCCCAAGGGAGCTCCATCCCTCTTCACAGCCTGGTAAAAACGTACCCACAGGGGGACAGGAATAGTAGCGTACACACTTGTTCAGCAAATGGTACCAAGAAACCAAAATAGCAATGCAAGGCAGCTGGGAAGTTTGTCGTCTTCAAAAAATGACTCCTTTTGAAGGATATTCTTGGATGGTGAAGAATGCTTTCCCCAACAGATTTCTGGCAGCCTTCAAAGCAAGACTATGTAAGTAGGGCATGGGCTGAAGCACTCCTGTGTCCCAGTCACTCTCAACTGCTAGAAAAGGCCCACGGGCAATGGGCAGCTGGATCTAACTTAGAACAGATTGAGTCTTCACTCTTCTCTCGTACTCAGAAGAACCTGACTAAGCCACCATTATCCTTTCATCCATTATCTATTATTGTCCCCATGAAGGCACATCTCTTTTTTTCCTTTGAAATTATCCATGCTTATGCCACCCTTTGCCCATGCTTTTTTTGACAATTTTCTTCAACCATAAGCTAGAGAAGTAAACTTTATTAAATCAGTGCTATCTGACGAAAATATTGACAGAACTTCCTTGGAAGTGGCCCATTTAAGAAATAACAATACAAAAGTACATACTTTATAAGCTATTAATGCACACTGTGAATGGACTGAAGGCTCCAAGCTAAAATATGAATGTGCTTAGCTGCTGGAGGTAGGTATCAATTGCATTATAAAACATGGGAAAATGTCTCATATAAGTTTTATTGTCTTGTTTTAAACCTTAATTTGTTTAAGCCTTTTTAAAATCATCATTTCTACTTCACTGAATCTTTCTATTAGTTTAACTTCTTATAGGAGAAAATAGCAGGGAAACTTGCCTTATTTAACTCAACATGGACCAGCTACTCTTCAAGGTGGGAACTACCCAACTTACAAATCTTTACAGTCCATGAGGTTCCCTTTCCACTTTGGCACGGGTGGTGATTTTTCCCTTTTTCTTTTCTCCTGAGCTAGGTATCATACCAAATACCTGAGGTTTCCAAGGTGAGACAGCAGACATCCTGGTGTGTCCTGGTTTCCCTGTATCTCTGCAACTGCCTTGGGGTGCCCTACAACGAAAAAACATTGTCACTGTTATTGCCTTGAATCATTGCCACTGCAAGAATACTTTCTTCTTATGAAATGTTCCTTAGAGAAATGGAGACTCTTTACAATGGATCAGACCCTACAGCCACCTAGACGCAGAGCTGCTGGAGTTAGAAAGGCCTGCCAAACAAAGAGGGTCTAGGACTTGCACTGTGCCAGTGATGTACATCACCTGACCATCAGCAAGAAGTGTAAAAGGGAATTGTGGAGGGAAATCTTCTGTGAACTGCCATCCTCTGCTTCCCCTGCAGAGACCTTCCCCCAAAAGAACTGGGAACAACACGGTGGCATCACAGTCCTTCATGCAGTACCGCGGGTCAGCCGGCTACATGATACCAGTCTTTCCTCTGCTCTTGAAAACAAGTTTATGCTGTGCCTATGGAACTGAAAAGTGCACAAGAGCACTAAAAGACAACCAGGCCACTTAATTTTACACAATACAATTAAATTTTCCTACTCTGGTATAGTATAGAGCACGAATCATTACATTACATTACATGAGACAAGACAGAAAATAAATTGTGAACAGACGAGGAATGCAGTGGGAAGAGAAAGAAAACCATTCCACAATGATTAAGGCACACAGACAGATAAATTTTCTTTACGTCATTGATCCAGCTGGCCTTTAACCTTTGAGAGCTTGTCCTAAGACTTGTGACCTAGTCTAGGACAAGGAGGAGTATCTAGGCGGATCCAGAATTAGAGCCTGTGCTTCACGTTAACATTGCTGCGTATTAGGGTATAATGCCAACAAGGGAAAGAGGATGATCCCGTAGCTGAAGTACAAGACTAGGAGCAAAAAATGTTGAAACTTCCCAGCTGCGATACAAATTTAGTGATATGGCTTTAGGCAGAGAATATAGCCTCCATGAGCCTACTTTCCACCTCTATGAAAAGGTGGTAACATACTTCCTCTCCCTTCAAAGTTATACACACGTACAGTTTTATTCACCTGAGGGCTTCACCTGGTCTATAACATGCTAGCGTTGATATCTGAGCTGCTCAGAAAGGCAAGTTGTCTTTTAAATAAATAAACATCGTTTACCACAGGTTGATCCTTGTAAATAGTTTATTGTTTTGCTGCACAGGCTGACATGTAATTTCTTCCTGTTGACATATCCTTGGCTGAATAGATACAGTGTGACTCACAGAGCAAGGGAACGACAGGCCCCCCTCTCTGACCCATTGAATGTTTACTCACATATTTCATGCAAAATGCAATGAAGCAAACTCTAGGTAGTTAAAGGGAATCCATGTCAATGTATCTTATATCACGATGATTACGGAGAGGAAAAGCACTCTTGCTTTCCATGTCATTTTGAACAAAACAGTGCTTTAAAAGTAGATCTAAGAAGCAGGGAAGGGAAAAGAAGGGAAGAGGGAAAGAAAAAGAGCAGGACAGGAGAGATATATGAGTAGCTGAATTGTGGAGGAGGAGCTGAGACAGAGTAAAACAAATAATTCAATGCAATCTGTATTGGCTGATAATGATACTGTTATTGAAGCTTGGAACACTGAAGAGTTAAGAAGCCAGTGAACCACCATTAAAAAAACAATCTGAGTTTCCAATAGTGTTTAAACCTAACTGGCTTTTGCATACCTATTTTTTCCCTTCTCCAGTTACCAACTGCAAAGTTACATTGTGAAGGGCAACAAAATACTTGCTGTAGTACTGTTTAAAGCAGCTTTTTAAAGAATACAAGTAACACAGCTATCTAAAGGAACTCTAAGCTGGGACTGCTTCTCCTTTCCACTGGCAGTCCTGTACTTGGCTGAAAAAGGAAGAGAAGAAAGAAATACATTCAAATGTACAGATTTATTTTTAGCATGTATTTTTGCTACCCGCTTGCAATAGCCACTTGTTGTCTTGCATCTTGTACTTTGGTTGTAAATTCTCCACGTCAGGAACCATTTCCATTCCCTGCCTAGCACAATGGTGTGCTCTCCATGACGGTTGTAATAGTCAAGAACCACAGTATATGTAAATAGTAAACAGGTGTTTAGGACTGGTCATTATAATCACCTTCATGCTCAGAACTGTCATGTGTTTGTAGATGCTACTTCCTCCATGCTACTTGGTATAAAGCCTTCACTGTGGAGTGTCATGCAAGCCCTGGCATTGCATGACAAGGCACCACTTCTGAGAAGGACTTATGAGGAAGATGAAGGAGCAAAGAAGTGATTAACTTTTCAACAGGTAGACACATTAACCCACAGAGAGCCTACTCCCACCTATACTACTGCACATGGCAGCCTGGGAATGTTAAAGAGCTTCAAGTCTCAGCCTAGTCTTAGGCTGAAACTTGGCAGCTCCAGAAGGAAATCAGGACATGGCCAGATGGGAAGAGAGGTGAGACAGAGCCAAGAGTCCAGAGAGAGGGGAGCTGGCAGTCAGGAAACAAAACCTTGGTTTAACTACATAAAAAGCATCCTGTAATGTTTCCATCTGTCTTCCTCACTATTTTGTAATTTTTCCACATTAGTCATTCCACCCAGAACAGGGTAACACTGTACCTCAGAGCTGAAGTCTGGTGTTCAGTGCTCCAGCGGAGGACCAAAGGAAAAGTCCCAGGGGGGTTGGTGACTTGGGTATGGCTTAGCAACAGTAGAAAGATCACAGCTTAATTCAGTTTTTCTCCCCTGGGGAGAAAAAAAAAAAATAGAAAAAGAAAAAACCCCAACCAACCCACAAAAAATCCACTTCTGGAGTTTAGCTCTGCTTCTTATTTCTTGTATTTTGGTTTGCTCCCAGGATTGTTCTGGAGGGAGCGTACTAGACCTCTCCAAGTTACAGCCCAGTGTTGGTTCACTCTAGCTAAAAGACACTCTGTCTGGACAGTATGCATAATATTTAGTAATACTTTGGTTCACCACCAAACATTCATCAAACACTATATGCCCATGAAAGCACCAGTGTGGGAGTCAGTCACAGACTATCAGAGTACTTACGGTAATTTGAACTGGGGGGAAAAAAATGTGTGGTCCTAAGACCATCTAGCCATTGTATGATGGCCAGAAGAAAACCCTGCTATGACCTATGCTATGAACAGGGGCCTAACTGGTCCTGGAAAAAAATCTGCCGTAAGCAATGTGAGTGCAGCCTCTTGCTTTTTATCAGTATAGTTATGGACATGTTAGGTAAGCTCCCAATATCAGTTGTCATCTGGAAGAACCTCCCACTCCACTGACTGATTATAAAGGGAGTTTAAGGAGTCCAGTTCCCTAACTGACATGGCATTTATTCCCACTGGAATGAACACAAGAAATACAGGCAAGATTTTGCCCTGGGATGTAACCAGGACATTAACCACGAGAACAGCTGAAAAAAACATGATGTAGAATTACAGTATCTTTTCTTTATGCTGGACATCATTAACCATAAGCTTCATGCAGGACTTTCCACTGTAGAATCTACACTTGATGGCTGAAGATGGTATTATTGTTGCACCTAGTGCAATGGCAAGCCAAAGATCACAAAGGACATTTCAGTTTACACAGAGTGAGCCCTAATTCTCCTGATTTCCAAACACGTCATTTGGGTATGAAGCCTAGTTTCTCTCTGATGAGCAAAACCAATGTGAAATGTGAAACACAATATATGCTTTTCTCTCTGTCAAAATATTCAGGGGTAAATGAAGAGCCTTTAACACACAGCTTTTAGCAGGAAAACAAACTACCTGATAAATTAAAATTTTTACAGCATCATATCTTGGTTTAATCAAGGTTGTATTAGGAGAACATGTCTAGCAAATTTCAACAATCACTTAGGCAGTTCTGAAATTATTTTTGAAGGACAGGTTTTGTTTGTTGATTTTTTCCAAAAAGCCTCTGGATCCTGTAGAATGGCACTAATTCTTTTAGTAGTGATTAGACAAAGATGTATTTAGTTTAAGACAGGAGAGCTGGGAAAAAGAAACAAAACAACACTGTCATTCACTGAATATAACAGCATATATAGTTTACACTTTACCTTGGGGAGATCCGTCAGCACACAGACTTTGCAAGTGTCACTGTTAGACCAAAACATTACGATCAGTTATCTCAACAGTGTGGAACAGTTTCTAAGAGCAGAGAGAGTAAGAAAGGCTAAGCAGAGGCAAGGCACTGAAAGAGAATTATGGCACAACAGAACCACCATAACATGACATTTTGGAAAGATCCAAATCTGGTAGACAGCCATCAGAACTGGAATAACGTAGAGCTTTACAGAGCTTGATGGAAAGACCAAAATAAAACTCTGAAACAAAAACTAGAAGGAAAAGGGCCATTTCAAAAGAGTGCAAGTATTCTGAAACAGATGGTCCTGGAAAAAGAGACAAGACTAGGAAAAAAGACGAGCAAATGTTATCAATGCTTCATCTGAATGATTGCTAGCACTAAATTCTGCACCAAAACCAGGATTGATGGCAAAACTTACATCATCACCAAGAAAAAGTTATGCGTCATTACCAGAGTGCATTCACATGTCTAGACATGAACTTGGATAGCCAGAGCCAAAGACAAATTTGGAAGTCAGATGGAATGCAGAGGAGTCAAAATAAATGAAGCAGAACCAGCCATATGAAAGCAGATGGTTTGAGATGCTGCTGGACAGCCCTGACTCCTGCCTCAATGTCATTGCAAGAGTAGTGCCGTGGGGATGCAGAAAGTGACTAATTAGAACACTTCTCTGCAAGCAGATTTTTTTTTACCTTCCCTGATGCTTCATTTCCATTGAGATAAGTAAGTCTTAAACATGAGGCTGAGATCCACTGTAAGGCCTTTTCAAAAAAAGAAGCAGGTTTAGTCGCTTCATTTCAAACTGACACACACACACACACAGTGAAATCTTAACTCTGCCAGGGAGTAGACACTGAGAATTCCCTCCTCCTCTGTTTTATTTTCCAGGGTCCTTCTCTCCTCAGCTTCCCCCTTTCCAAAGGCCCAACTCTCTGAAAGCTTTAGTGACAATTCAGCACTGAATTAGCTACTATTGACAGTTCTACTGCGAACACGTCCAGTGCTCTTGACATGACAAACACAAGTGGGACTGTCAGAAACTGTCGGGCATGGAACTTCCCTACTTTTTGTAAGTTTAATGAGCTGCACTACTCCAAAGGAGTTACTGACTGAACTCCCTGACCTCCATCTATTACCCTCCTTCTGGCCATGAAGAACAGCATGTGAAGCATACACAGACTTTTAGTCCAGTAAAATTCCATAAGAAGAAAACCCACATTAGTAGAATCACCCTCCTTTGTCTGGTTTGAGTTCAGGTCACAACCGTGAGCATGGCAACATGCACACTTTGTAATTCTGGTTCTCTGCAACAAGTCTGTTATTTCTGCATTGAGGATTCAACTGGTTAAACCAGAAAGTATCTTTTATTCTTCCAGAAAATCTCTCAGTTAGTTAGTCCCTGAAACCAACACACATTTCATACTCATCTTTTGTTAATTAAGGAAAAATGTCAATATTACTCCAAAAGGTACACAACAATAGTTTCCACCCACACTATAATTTTTTCACAACCTGTGTTCATTCTTTTTTAATTGGAATCCTGCTCACAGAGGGCTAGAATTGCTAGGGCCCTTGGGAAATAACAGCTACAGGCACTGGCTGGGCTTTTTTTAAAAAAAAAAAAAGGATTCACAGTAAGGTAGAGAGCAGCAAAATCCCCATTTTAAAGATAATTTCTGCCTTTTTTTTTTTTTTTTTCTTTTTCTCTCAGAGCCTGATCTCAAGGATCTGTCACATATAGCAGCTGTCTTTACATGCCAAGAGTCTTTGCTGCAGGACCAGGACATCACCTTGTGACTTCAGACCTTCCCTCCAAGTCCCCACCACTCTATAGCAAAAGGATCTACAAGAACAAGACAGTGGGCCTCTTATGAAAGACCACTATACCAAACCTTAAGTTATATCACATGGCTGGTCTTAATCTCAGCATCTTGTGACAGAGGTAAGCAGATACAAATGACTGGTGGTTTGAGCAGGTGAGTATAGCAGAGGACCACACCTCCACGTGTTGTTAGCAGTCATATCACTGTTTCAATTGAACTAACATTTTCTAAGAGTCAAATTGCTATTTTTTACTAGCTATTACTCACAACAGGCTGCAAGGCAGGCCAGTGCTCAACACTCATTGTGTATCAATGTGGGTTAAAAAGCCCTCTCAGACTCTGCTTGTAGTAGGGTTGGAACATCAACACCTGCCCCTCCGGGACAGAATTCCTCCCAGACCACTGCTTTGTCTTCTGGCACATTTTTAAGAAGTGTTGTGTTCTCCTGCTTGAAAACATTAGAAAGAGAGTAAATGATTAAAAATGCTTAGGGATTAAAAATGGGAGCTTTGCAGTGGCCTTCAAATAAGGGTGGGATTTCATCTTGAAAATCTTTTCATTCATTATTTTCACTGGAGGAAGAGGAAAATAACAGTCAGCTAAGAAATCTGAATTATCCAAATGTATGAAGTTGTCTGTCTTTGCCATAGGGAATCTTGGCTTTTGTAGTCTGCTTGTAGGGATACTTTTGCTGCTTGAAAACGGGAAGCAGAAAAAAGAACCCTGCCTCTCAATCAAATACGGAGGCTTGCAGGGTTGATTTCCTCAGTTGTGTTATCTAAGCTGCAAGAGAGTAGAAATTATGTTAAATTTCTGCACATTTCTTCAGAACCTTTACTTTAGACAGACAAGATTGGTATGAAATTTACTTTGGATGATAAACACACGGTAAGAAAGAGCAGCCCAGGCAAACAGTTTTAAGGAGGGGAAATACAGCAACTGTGAGAAAAAAAGTTACACATCCTCCCAGATGATCTCCCTTCCTGTCCGCACATGCGGAGAGAGATCATAACTCACAAAAATCCAGCACTTCTATGACAGTACAAATCAAGTCTCTTAAAAAAAAGCAGGAGGGTGTAGTAGGAGGAAGACAATAATTATTTAGACTGTCTGAACACCGCAATGAAAAGAGGAGAGGAGACAAGGGGAGGGAAGGAAAAGGGAGGGGAAGGAAGGGGAGAGGAAAAAGATTTAAATCTGGGCTTTTCAAAACAGGTTAAAAAAAATGGTGGTGTCAGTTCACGTTGAATTTCAGTGTGAGGTAACTCCCTAACTCTTTTACACTCTACTGCAAGTCTAAGCCAAAAAAAGAAATTCCCAAACACTCCCTAATGGTTTCTATTTTTATCTAAGTTTAAGAAGGATTCTTTAAATTCTGCAAGGGCAGGGATAGGACTCCTCTCTCCTCCTCATCTCTCCCCAGCTGTATCACTCTGAGAATTTGAATATTAATGTTTACAAGACTGTTTCACTCATAGTTTGAGAAGGCAGCATGAAAAATAGCAGGATGGCCATTTTAAAACATTTTCTTAATTTGAAATGTTAAGATTTTGAAAAATTTCAATGTTTGGGAAGACCTTTTTCTGTTATGTCAGATTGAGACAGCCTTCCTCTGTGTTCTCCTGTAGACCAGCAGCACTATCTGAGACCAAACTAAACAGGTCTTCCAAAAAATCAGTTTTTAACAGTCTTCATATGACTGTAAATGAAATTTTTCAAGTATGTTTAAGCTTCTCTGAATTGAGAGCCACAACAAAGTTTTATAGTCCTGATATCAGAGTAGTCAGCTACAAAGACCTTGAAAAACCAAAAGGCATACTAGACAACAAATTAAATGGTATTTTGCTCTGACATGTAAAACTCTCATGTCTGTTTTCATATGGGGAGCATTAAGATTGTCTTCTTGAGGCACCAGACCTAAAGAGTTGATATAACTATAGCTCTGGGAACTTTCCCTTTCCCTGGAAAGTCAAAAAGGAATGAAAGGCAAACCCAAGTTTTAAGATGGATGAGAAAAGTCTGAGTACAGGCAGAAACCTAGAAATTAAAAAAAAAAAAAAAAAAGATACTATATGGCACACTGCCTGAGTGACAAACATATTTACCATAACACTACCAGAAGTACACACATTAAAGCAGTTGGACTATATAAAGTAACCAGTATTAAGGTGACCTGGCTTATACTATGGAGTGACATAAATTCCAAAGAAAAGGTTTAACCTTTAACCTTTCAGCATAGATCACTTATACTTCAATTGTAACAAAAAGGTAGAGAGAGACAAATCTAATTGATAAATTATCAGTTGAGAAGTCTTATGACTCATTCAGGAGCTAGCTACCTAGACCTTCATGAGGAAAGAGGAGCAAATTTCATTGGTTTTTTTCAATTTGCCTTTTTTTCAAATGAGAGAAGGAAGTCCTGCAAGGACAGGACTTTGGTTATGAGCTTGCTTAATATGTACTGGGAAAGCTTTCAAGGATGAAGCAGAAACACTCCCAAGTGTCAGAATACTGAGTAGGAGGCAAGTGACAATATGGAGCTCAAATAACCCATTTTTTAGACACAGTAGGCCTATTTCATTGTGGTTCTGCAAAAGAGTTACTGATGAATAGTGATTTTTACTGAGTTTGTGGAAGGCTTGCTCTTTATCTGAAAGTACAGCATTTGAAGGCCATACTGGAGGCCACTAAGCATCCCTGGCTTAAGCAAAAATTACTTAAAATGAGTGGGATTTGTAATTTTCTAAGAGACAAAAAATACAGACATCTTTTTTCTTCACAACTGAAAAATATGTATTTCAGAATTACAAGAACATACGAGATAATGGTAAAAACTGAAGTGTTTTTCAACCTGAATTTTTATAGAAGGTGTTAACATCCCATATAAGTATGGGCATATTGAATTATACTGTGTCTCCAGGTGGCCAGACTCAGACAATTTTGCATTTCTACAAGATTTGAATGGCAGATATCAGAACGTCACATTTTGTCACAGTAAATGTCAGACACAAGCCATGTTTTTGGCCAGCTAGACCTGTTCTCCCTGCCTGTCAGGAAAGCTAGGCAAGCAGATAGAAAGGAAATGGTGTATTCCAACATTTATTAAACAGTATTGATCATCGTGATTTGGAGTCAGACAGTAAACAGGGGCTTATTAAGGTGTCTTGGCATTATATTGTTACAGCATTGGATGCCTGAGACTAAGACAGAGAGGCTCGTTCACAATTCAAGTATCTTGACCTGTTAAAAATTAGAAAAGGTTGATCATTTATTGTTATCCTGACTGGGAAAAAGTCAGAACCAGAAAAACAGATAAGAACACACGAAACAGGTTGGGAATCCAGCCCCTGCCTCAGACACCTGGCCCTAGCAAACCCAGTTGTTAACACCCTACAGCATCCATCAAATGGCAGCAACGCTCCGCTCAGAACCACCGACATCCCCTTTTCCCTTCCTCAATGCCTCTCCCTGACAGTTGCTCCAGAACCTCACACCAGTAATAGTTAGAACCTTCTTCCATCTCAAATTATTCAGAGACAGTTTTGCACCCATTTGTTATTGTGCCAAACCATCTTCTAGGTCTATTACCTTTGGCACTAAGACATTGCCAGCTGCAGGCATAAGTAGAACCATCTTGCAGGAAATCTCAGCTGCCATCCCCTAACTCACGTCCCTCAGCGAGAAAGTGGTAGATACAACTCCAGCATCTGCTGTGGACTTCCTACAGCATTTGATACTGCCTGCCCTGAGCATCACTAGACAGCAATACCACCCTTTCATGCTGTGCAACTTTTGGTGTTACCCTTTCCAAATACTAAGGACTTTTGGGTTGACTTGCTTACTTCCTTTTTCAGTAAGCACAGAAATAGAATGCTGTCATGCCCTTGGATCCATCACCTCCACCAATTTCCATATATTTTGTGCTCTTTTTTCCAGAATGACATTCTGTCCTGCGCATCAGAGGACATGGGAATTCAGGGCAACATAGGGTAAGAGGAACTTTTGGGTCAAGACACAGAATATTATAGGATTCATTAGACTGAAATTATGTAGCATAGGCTTCTCAGTTTAAGGCAGGAAAGCTGGCAATGTTAACTGATTATGAAATGATTGGATAATTTTGCAAAAGTACACTAAAAATGTATATATGAACTAAAAAGTGATGCAACTAGTAATACATTGTATTTATTTTGCAAAAACCACATGGTACTCTTCTAGGGTTAGGAGCCCTTTAGGGAGTTCACGGGATGGGACAGCTGTCTTCAAGTACACAATAGCAATAAAGAGCTTAAAAGATGGTAAGTGAAGCTTATACAAAAGGGTATCTGCTCTGCTGAGGTCCTGCGCCCTGCAGAACCCCTTCCTGTCACTTACCCTTCCCATCATTCATCCACAGTCATGTCTACCCCTCCAGCTAAGACCATGAACACAGTGCTGCTGGCCACCCATGACTTTGTCATTGTCAGGATCTTGAACAAAGGCTTTCTCAAGACCTCCCACTCTGGACTTTTAAAGCTAACAAGACTGTGTGGAGGAACACTGAACCTCCTATGGAGGAATATGCAGAAAAAATAAGACAAAAGAAAATAGGAAAAAAAACATACCTGTGGTTTTACATGGGCCAGATGCTGCATACTGTGATCAGTCTGTGCAGGACCTTCCAGAAGGCTCCTTCCTACCACTGGTACACCAGGGAGTCAACAGAAAGCCTGAACACAGAACTTTAAAATATGAGCTGCCTTAACACCGTTTTAACATCATAAAGGATACATGCCAGTTATCCAATACTATGTACAATTTCAAATACCCTGATTTGGACCAAGTTTTCCCGTTACCTATGGTACTGTGAGTGGCTTAGTTGTGTGCTAAATGTAGAAGTCATCAAGCTTAGCACCATTTCTGTGCATTCACATTTTCATAACCTCTACCTAAACACGCAGACAATAACATTATACCAGTAAGTCTAAACTAGCAGTAAGATTAATGGCATAGATGGGATGAAGGGGAAAGTTTTTGTACATTTGAATATTATGAAATAAAAAGAAAAATCATATTATCTCTAAAAGCTGTAATTATTATAAAGTCTGGAAGCTCCAGGCATAAGCCAAGATGCCTTTGTGCAGGTCACCACAAAGTTACTTTTAAAAGTTACTATAAAATAAATCATGTTCCCTCTTTTCTACTTTACCTTTCTGCTACTGGTCACTGAGAGTGTTAGGATACTACAGACAATGGCAAAATAGTCTGATCCACTATAGAAAGTCTCATGTTTCAGTCTCCCAAAGTTGATTACTTCAAGTTTACATTTAGAGGAAAAGCACTTTGTCTTTAAAATTTGACAACAGATAAACAATAAATAGAAATGCCATTTATCATCTGAAAATTAAAAACACTAAGCTGCTTAAACCTGCTATCCTTTTGCAGGATCTGCATGAGTGTGTCTAAATATCACCGTGTTCTGGATTTCATGTGTGACGTATTCTGCAATAGACTGCACTAACCCACTTGATACAGCACCAGAAGACATAGTCAGGTTAAAGCTAAGAGTATAGGTACAAGGAGAGAAATAAAACAGAAAGCCTTGCAAGTAACCTCCTTAACAGGCAAATTTCTGTAATGCTGTCAATAAATCAGAAAGCTAGATCTTTTTCACATGAAGAAGCTTTGCACTAGCAATGCTGTAAACCTGCTTCAGTTTTCTCTTGACACAGATGACTAATCGCAGGGAAAAATCTAAAATAAAAAAGACCTGAGGGAGGTAAATAATGTTAGTTTAGTTTACTAGATGAGCAAAGGGAAACAGACAAGCAGAAAAAGCTAAAGGAGAACTAATGGCAGGAGAAATGCAAGCCATTCAGAAAAGCCTACTGTTTCACCGAGAGCAGTGCCAGAGCCTTGGGGATTCCTGGTATTCAGCAGAGATGATGCGATCTGTGAATGTAAGTCAACTTGGTTTCCCCACTAATCACACACCCCATTAAAAAATAACTAGGGGAAAAAAACCCTGGCAGCAAATTAGATTGAGGTAGACAGCAATTTTCTGTGGTCTTTTCCAAACTATTGGCATAAATCCTACTCATCTTCAAAGGAATGGCTACCCTTCCACCAAATCAAGTCCTGGAAATGATCGTTCAGTGCAGCAGGAACTGACAGCTCGGTGGAGAATGATAAGAAAACCAAGGACAGCCAGAAATGACTCACAAAGTGTCATTGTTCATGCTCCAACATGCCACTCTGCATTTAGATTTGTATGGTACTTAACACAAAAATAAAACCTCTAAAAAGTTTTTGAAGTAGTGCTCTTCCTTTTTATAAACAGTACAGACATGTCTTTTCCACTATTCAGTCACTCCTCCTCTCTCACAGCTAGGCTTAAAATACATTTTCCTTCTGGGAGGATATATGATACAAGCCATTTGCAACAGCATGGAGCTGAACAGTGTTTCTCAGCCTTCTTTAACCTGAGACAACCCTGCCCTGCTTGTGTCACAGCGACTCGCAGTATTGTTGCAATTGTTCCTTTATAACCAAGTAAAAATTAGAGTGAACTATGACTGTTCATTCATTCATTTTATTTTCTCTCACTACTTTGTAAATAAATGCACATTTATGTTAAGAAAATAAAGCAGTTCCAGTCATTTCATGGACCACAGTCTCTGCCTCAAGGAGCATCTTTGGATCACCAGGTAGAAAGCACTGGTGAAGCAAAGCATAAAAGCTATTTTTAAACCAGCAGGACAGCCTGATGGAAGCACTATTCCCACACAAGAATGGAGTTTCTTTACGGCCACAGCTAGACTGCTTCTGCTACTCTATCTTAATTACAGCTAGCTTAGCTGTTTCTCCAGTGCAAACACACTGACAGATACTATTAGCAGTGCTTTGCTTCTTCCCACCAACACCAGTGGGAGATGCGGAGTCATAAAGTCAGATCAGGTAAAGGTCAGAGCACACAAACCCTCCAGCATGCTAGCCGAAAGGAAAATGTTATGCTTGAGTTGGAACTGCTACCTCTAAAAATCAACCATCTATTAGAAAAAGAATATCTCTGCCCATTTACATACATTGCCCATACACACATATTTACATATTTATGGAGAGAGAACTTTCCTCATCAATACACTTGCTCAGCCAGGCTTCAATAACTTTGACTGAAGTCATAAGTAACACTTTGTCATCTCTGTTAACACACACACTCAGTTCAAATGAAATACCCTCTTCAATCAAGTCCTAAAAACAGCTCTACTCCATCAGTTTATCTGAAAACTAAATATATTTGGCACTGCCTTTACTCGTTCCTGAATAAAATCAAGGTAAGGAATGAAACCCCATTGTAAGTAAGGATACAGCAACCTTTGCTAAAGTTTTACTTAATGCTTAATACTTAAGAACTTTGGATCAGCTTTGGAGGGAGGGAATCTAGCTAGTTCATATATTTGTTTTACGCAGAGACACAAAGGATATTTTCTCTTAGGATTTTTCTAGCATAGAAAATAAATATCAGAGATTAGTTTAATATTTTCAGGTATAATGGTAAATTGCTGCAGAAAAACTACTGTGCTGGAAACCTGACCAGAACTTGGTCAAGTTATGTTTAAACTAGAAAACACTGGATAGCTCCTCTTCAAATGAAAAGCTGAATAAAAAGAAATTATGATCCCTTCTCCACCTAGATTTTGAGTTTAAAAAAAGCTGCACTAACTACATGTGCATTTACCTGAATTTAAAAATCTACATTTTTTGGGAACTATGTAAAGCTACTAGAATACAGAAAATGTTATTCTGGGAGTTATTGAAAAACACTTGAGAGACAATGCAGTCATTGGTCATAGCTAGCACGGGTTCACAAGGGGAAAGTCCTGCTTAACAAACTTACTTTCCTTTTATGACAAGGTCACCCGTCTAGTTGACCAAGGGAAGCCAGTAGATGTGGTGGGTTTGCATTTTAGCAAAGCTTTTGATAGTGTCTCTCGCAGTATCCATCTGGATAACATGTCCAGTACACAGCTAGACAAGTCCATAATATGCTGGGAGAGCAACTGGCTGACGCTTCAGGCTCAAAGAGTTGTAGTAAACAGGGTTACATCAGACAGGCAGCCAGTCACCAGTGGGATCCCCCGGGGCTCAATTTTAGGGCCAGTTCTCTTCAATGTTTTTATAGATGATCCAGACACAGGAACTGAATGTACAGTAAGTTTCCCAACATACTAAACCAGGACTCCCTTGAGGGTAGAGAGGCCCTACAGAGAGGTCTGGATAGACTTGAGAGCTGGGCAATCACCAATCAGGAAATTTAACAAAAGTAAGTACCAGATACTCCAGCTGGGATGGGGCAATCCTGGTTATACAAAATTGGGAGACGAGGCTGAAGAGCAGCCCCGCAGAAAGAGATTTGGGGGTTTGGGTTGATGGCAAGTTGCATATGAGTCACCAGAATACCCTGGTAGCCAAAAAGGCCAACTGTGTCCTGGGGTACATCCAGCGCAGCACAGCTAGCTAGTCAAAGGCAGTGATTCCCCCACACTACATTGCACTGGTGCTGCCCCACCTTGAGTATTGTGTGCAGGTTTTGGTGCCTCAATATAAGAAGGACATCTGTTAGAGTGTGTCCAGAGGATGAGGGCAAGCAAAATAGTGAAAGATCTTGAGGGCAACACAAGAAGCTGCCGAGGTCACTTGGCTTGTTCAGCCTGGAGAAGAGAAGGCTGAGGAGTAACCCCATCACAGCCTACAACATCCTTAAGGTGGGCAGCAGAGGGGAAGGTTCTGATCTCCTCTCTCTGGTGCCCAGCGGTAGGACCCAAGAAAACTGAATGAAAGTGCATGAGGTGAAGCTCAGACTGGACATTAGGAAAAGGTTCTTCACTGAGAAGATGGTCAGCCAGTGGAACGGGCTCCCCCAGGGAAGTAGCCATGGCACCAAGCCTGTCAGAGTTCAAGAAGCATCTGGACAATGCTTTTAGTCAAATAATTGAATTTTAGGTAGTCCTCCAAGGAGCAGGGAGTTGGAGTCGATGATCCTTATGGGTCCCCTTCCAACTTGAGATAATCTATGATTCTGTGTCTATTTAGGTACTGTACTTACACAAAATCTGTAACTGGACCATTTAATATAGAATTAGATTTAGGATCTCAGTATTGTACTGCATGACACAATGAAACTTTACATCAAGATAGTAACCTTCAAGCTGCCACTTGAACCAATTTCTAGTGCATACACTGGTTCACAGACCTGCCAGTAAGTACTGAGACTGCATTCTGGACAGAAAAATTAGAGAGTGTATGTCCAAAACCAGGACATATTGTACAGGAAACATTTAATTTCAGGTAACTGTGTAAATATGAAAAGAAAATAGAAAACTGGATTATTCATCAAAGTGATTGGGATGACTTCCCTCTTATGTAAAAATGTAGAGACCTCTCCTCTGACAAAAGTGGTAGTCTTTATATGGCACTCTTAGTCCTTTTATTAAAGCTGCTCAAATAAATAAACAGTAACAGGGGAAGGACTACCAGTCTGGTATCTCCTACATGAGTTAAATGTCCTTGCTCCTGGCTACAGGGCCTTTGTAGTGGGGTTTGTCAGTCTCTTCTATCAATGCTGTTTCATTTACCCTAAAAATATGGTTTCAAGAGAGCAAGCTAGATTACTCAGTCCGGTTTTTAGGGCATTCACTATGGAAAGCGGGACAGCTGAGTCGATTCGCCACTCAACAAATATCGAGTTATGCATACAGGGTGGGAAAGTTTCAGGGTGAGAAAACCTCAGAATGAGTTTGGTCTTCTAGGAGGCACAAAGAACACACCAATCATCATTTACTTTAAACAGAGATCCTGTTCAAGGCTACAGATCAGGCTCAGCTATGTCACAAATATATTCTGCTGAAACCTACCTATCCACTTGAGATTTATTTGAAGTAGTTTAGGTAAAACTGTGGAGAAAGCAATGCCGGACTCTTTAAACTGAGCTTCAAATTGGGTATAGAGTACTAATTATTGGCTACCAATAGCCATGCACACTTATGTTTCTATGGTCCTGTTCTCAGGGCAGTATCAACATGAGAAACCTATTTTGGAAGTTGCAGGAGTAGCCTCACTTCAAACCTGGTGAACTGTCTCAGGTGGTTGGGGAGGATGGGGAAGATGTATCTGATGAGATCATACAGTAGACTTGCAAGGAGTACAAAGGATAGACAACTTCACCTATGAAATTCAGAAAATCTTAACTAATCAAAGGAAGAAAACCCAAGATACTAGCAAGACAGACAAAAATAACAGCCAAGGACTTGCGATCATGACAACAGTTGTCAAACAGCATTGAATTTTAGATATATTGTTAATGTAACATCTTCCGCGTTTTGGCTTGCTCACAAAGCTCTGCCTAATACAATCAGTACTGGGGCTGGTGAACCATGAAACACAGGGAAGCAGCACTCTCGAGGCATCCATTACACTCATCAGCTCACCCCTATGAAAGATACCAAATCACATCTATTCTTCCAAGCTAGATAGAAGTCTGACAACACTTTTCAGATGTTGCATGTGAAACCCAGTTGTAGTTTGCCTTGCTAACATCATTCTCAATATACTGGTCTTTTGAGATTCCTACTTGTGGGCACGGCATACACAGAGCTCCATTTTCTGTGAACACCTGCTTTCCAGGCACTATGTTTTGCTCAGAGATGTTCTGCACACCCCACACGCACACCCCATGTTGGAAGAGAACCCTTCCATACACCAGGAAAAAGTGTTGCACGGAATAGAGTATTTCTATTTCCTGTCAATGCATCATGTTAGGAGTGATGAACATACCCATCTGCCTGACCCTGAAGGTGTCTTCTCAAACACTTGACCTTAATCTCTCACTTGAGCTATGCTGGTGTTAGTGCTAAAAAGATTCCTGCAGACAGAGCTCCAGCAGCTCCTATTGTTTTCCTCTTCACCCTCTTAGCTAAATTAGAAGGAAAATGAATGTAACTATAGTTGAGCATTCTACATAGAAGACGGCAGACAAACCCAAATTCACTCTGTGCACAGACCATGTTGTCTACAGGCCAGTAAACATTTGCTCGAGGACAGCCCATGCTCGTAATATTATGTACGTCCTGGACTACAGCAGTAAAAAAATGCTTAAGCTTGTTTCCATCTGCCCATGGAGATATGTCTGGCGATAAAGAAGGGGTCAGGATGCAGCCTACTCCCAGTGCTCTGAACTCATCTGTAAAGTGCCCTTCTGCAAGGTGGCTTACTGTGACAGGCCAGGCAGTAGAGCTGTGAGTGAGAGGCCTTGTAGCCTGCATTTATTTCTTGACAAAAGAATGCAGCTGTAGCCACAGCAAAGAGGTCCCTCTACCACAGGAGGAGGGATTCTCCACCACAGCAGATAAACACTGCAAAGCACCTGCTGCTGCCTTCACTACCACAGCCATCTGCCTCCTCCCCACTCAATGGCTCTTGCAGCTTTCTCCAGGACTTCTAAACCCTATCACATACATCCAGCAGCCAGAGGAGGCTCCATGGAAGGGGAAAGGGAGGTCATGACTCCAAGCAACTGGAAGGGAAGGTGAAGGGCAGAAAAGAAAGACCCTGGCTCCAACAAGTAATAAAAGATGTAGAGATGCAGGGGAGAAGAAGGGTGGAGCAAAGCAGAACTGGTGATGGGGGTATATCCTCATCACCCAAGTCTCTCACTGCAGTTCTGGAAGGAAACATTTAAAACCTGTTAATGCCAGCAATGTTAAACAGCCAACGTAACATTTTGGCAGTCAGCTTCACCACCACCTGCAAAAGCTAAGAATGTGATAAGAAACAGAGTAAATGAGCAGCTGCCACACGTGTACGGTATCTTCAGCCCCTGCATTATCCTGCCACTTGAACTTGAACAGAGTCACAGGGCTGGGAATACCCAGTTCTCCAGTTCTTCAGGTTCCAGGCAGATCCACCAAGAACTTCAGAGCTATCCAGAATTTCCCTCTAAATTCAGCAAAAGTTCATTGAACTGGAGTTGCTCTGAAACACACTTTTCTTTGCAAAGGAAGAATTTTTATTCTTTAGTAATTTTCCTACATGGTACTGTCTGTTCCCAGACAAACAAGAGTAGTGAGCAATAGTCTTTCTCTGAGAAACACATGTTGTATTTCATGCTCATTTCTATTCTCTTCTACATTCCCAATGAGGTTTTCTCTCAAGAATTGCTTTAAAACTGTTAACACAGATAACAGGTCCTGAAGTTGCCTGAGTGACCTTTTCCACTCAAATAAACTAGGGCAAATTAGCAGAAAATCAGCTGTGCGGTTTTTTACTTCCCTAAGTGTGGATCAGCTGGGGATAATGCTAACTGTATTGTAACAAAGATAAGCATTAAAGACTATTTCCCTATATGAGAAGTAATTTCTGTTGGTAGTAGTTTTCCTGACAATTTTTATTTTAGACATCATTAATGCTTAAGGCAGTGCAATTACTATTTAATAATTATGGTTAGTACTAACAGCACATCTGTTTGGTTTGAAAAGGTTGGCTCTGCTTCAGAAAGGCTAGGCATCCATTTTATAAATAACTTTGACACCACATAAAACATCAGATGACTAAAAAAGAAACCATAAATTTGCACGATAACAGCTTAGCAGTCTCCTAGCTCACTATTCATGGCTACCAGGAAGAATGCATGAAACATGAACCAAGCATGCAGGGTGTAAAACAAATTTCAAAAAATATGAAAATTAGGAAATATTTCTCATTTACAATTGCTTTAGTTTTTCCAATTCATTAGACAGACTATTGAAGGGGAAGTTTCCCACTTTATCGATTTTCCTCCTGTGAATGCAATACAGACTTTATAGTTTTAAGGCATTGGCAAAGCAGTTTAGGAATCCTCTGGGGTTTTTATGCCAGATCCTCCTCTGACATAGAGAGGAACTAATGGCTGCAATCACCTTCCCTGCAGGAACATCAATGTTTTTAAAATACAGGCCTCTGGATTCTTTTAAGTATCACTGAAATTCTATTCGCAAGGAAGCTACTTATAAGCAAGGATAGAGGCCTCGTGAGTGGATTGATCTTTCCCATAACTGAAACATTCTTTGCAGTACATTTCATTTCAAATTCGTATTAGAAAAAACAATTACTGACACACATATGCTAGAATTGATTAATTTCCTGTCCCCTCTGGCTAAAACCTTACATTACAAAAGATTGCATAGCAGCACACCACTAGCAAGTTAGAATAGTATTTATTTATTTAGTCACTGGAAAATACAATTTATATGCAATTTCAGTGAGGACTGCATCTGCTTCCCTTTTCCCCTTCTGTTCAAAAACTAATGAGTGAACCATTCTTCCTATTTCTCATGTATGATGGGACCTTTCCTGGGATCTAGACTTTCTGCATCACTTTAAGTCTTCAGACTCCTGAAACTGTCAAAGGACAGAGCACTTGCTCAGGCCCTACTGAAGGACTCAGACATCCTACCTAACTTTGGCACCTACGATAAGAGTTCAGTTGCCAAAACTCCTGTTATATTCAGTGAAAGAGACAGGCACCTCTGAAAGAGTAGTTCAGATGAGCTCATCAAACCTGCCTATTTCTCAACATTAATTACAAAGGCAACCAAAGGAGTCTGCAAGCTATGTTCTGTACCACTAAACTAGTCTACATTAGTAGACAAAGATCTGCTTTCCAGTTTTCAGGGGCCGTGTATATGCCTTGGTTGTCTCCTGGTGGGACAAGGGCTGACTGCACATTTACCCAATTCTATTCTTCATCTTATACTTTATTTTCCATGCAAAGGAAGGCCAGGAAAAACATGGGAATGAGTGGGACGCCATGCTACCTTCTAAGAGGTCCCCAGCACAATCCTTGGGAACTTCTTGCCTTATTAAAACAAAAGCCTCTGATGTCATCTATGCAACAGACTCACTTTCACCCACCTGCTTTCTTTTAATTTTCTTTCTGTCATGGCATGACATATTCCCATCACAAATTGTTTGCTCCTGTACTGGAAAAGAGAGATTGGCCTGGCTGTATTCACCTGCTTGAAGATACAAGCACTGCAGGTTTCAGCAAGGGTGGAAGACAGCTTTGGCCCTCCACCCTGAAGCTTCATTTTAAATGCACAACACAAAGTGTGAATGGCATCTCATGTGGTCACCGCCATGACAGCAGCTCCTGAGCACAATCTCGAGCTCTACACCAGAGAGCTCAGTGAGATGTGGTCACTGTAACATGGAGACCAGCACAATATTAACTCACAGCCTTCCCCTCTTGGGAATTCTTAGCCAACACAATGGTAGCTATTCTGACAGCATTGGGGCTGCTTAGGTTAATGTTAGCTCAGGTATATCTTCACAAACTGTGCACACAGTGAAGACGACAGTGTTCACAGTTCCTAAGAACAACCTTTATTCTCTCTCTCTGTTCAAAGAGGACACGAAACCAGCTAGTTCCCTGAAGCAGACTGTGTTTTAACTCTGCTCCAGTTTGAAGCATAATGAACAAGTGATACTCTGGTTTGTTTTGAGTGCTGAGACGCTTTTAACAAAAGAAGCTCCTTAAAACTGTATAAAAAGTAGAGGGAAAAAATGCCCTGGAAAATGGTTAAAGATCATATTAGTTTCCCATAGGCAGAGGTTTAGGAACACTGAACTGATTTTTTTCAACCATGGAAACCTTTCCAAACGACAGTTCCAGAGAACAATTTTCAAGAAAAGATATTTAAGTTTAAATGGAGCTCAATTAAACTAAATGGAACTTCTATAAATAATGATCCGCATACACCATTCCAGGGGCCCCACAGCTAATTTCTAGAGTGTTCCCATAAGGAAAAGAATGTATACTCATAGCTATTGAGAAGCATGCTTGCAAATAATACAGAGAGGGGAAAAACTAGCACTTGGCAGAAATTATTTATGCAAAATTCAAAAAAGTTCTTAGTTAACAGAACTGGGCAAGGGGAAAAAGCAAAGGGTATGTGAACCATGCAGTTATAGTCAGGGGCAGAGTTATGCAATGACCCTATATCCTAACGGGCATTTGTAGCAAACATCAAATTTTGGGGGTCTTTGCACCTTTATATCCTCAATCCTAGTTTTAAGTCTTTGTTCTCTTGCAATACCGGATTTTTAATGGATCTGGAAAGCTATATAATTTATAAATTCCATGGTGAGCAAAAGCACAAACATAACACACTGTTTTTACATACAGCCACATAAAACACTTCTCAAAGGATAAAGCCCAAACCATACATCAAATCAGTCAATCAATATTCTGCAGCAGAGTCTGCATAATTACTTTTTTCTGTGTTGTAATAGGGCCACATCGTGCTTTATGGCCATCATTAATTATTAAAATAGTTTCCTGCACTAGTGTGCATCCACACATAGCACCTGCTATCAGTCTTCTCAGGTCAAAGTCTTTCCCACTGACTTGTGTCTGTCTTGTGGCTATCTGTCTAGGCCCTCCAGCATCCCACTGGGATTGCAGTCAAATGCCATGCAGTGTTTCCCTGGCTCACTGTTCAATCTGTCTCCAAAGTCCTTGAGCCTTTTGCAATCAAAACCAACCTGTGTTTACACTTCATTATAAAGAAATACCAGGGAGTTTCAGCTATGTTTTGGCTTCTTCCAGTTATATGAGGATAGCTGCTGGCACAGAAATTTTAATACAACAAAATGACAAGATACACACAACTTGTCAACAGTGGGACCCCACTCAAACCAGTCTGTAGCAATGGGTGCTCCACAAAAAGGTATTTGTAAGCATTTTTTAGCTGGTTACCAGGAATACTGTTGAGTGGCCTGAGGCCTCTGGTTTCTTTGGTTCTTAACACCCAAGACATACAAAAATCAAAGAGGAAAACTCTCCCAAGATGAGCAGTCCTTCCTTTTCAGCCCTTACAAAATATCAATTCACTTTCCAAATGATAGTAGAAGTATTTTGGTGTGTGGGTTTGCTTAATTTTTTTTTAAATATAAAGTCAACTTTTATATTTTGTTATCATTTCTTGTAACTTTTATGTAAATCATCTTTCTGTTTGATTTTCTCTTTTTAAATGCTTTCCTTTTTCAGGTGCAGCCTCTTACCTACCATGAGGGGAACAAATTCCATTTTTAACATATGTTTTTTCCTCATATCTAGCTGGCTGCTTCTTATTCCTATTAACTTGGTCATGTTTCTTCATAACAGTAGATGCAGGAGGCAATCAACAGCATTTTTGGTATGGGTAATAAACAGCATCTAGATACTGACTTGTATGAAGTTGTAGACACATTTGAAGCATTTCAGTTGGTATTTAGGATTTTCTGTGTTTAATGCTACCTATCTTTAAGTGTCAAACACATGCAAGAGAATTTTGGAAGATTTTGCAAAAATGGGGAAAAAAGACACTTTTAACAGGTATTATTTTTTGTTATTTTGTATAATTATTTTCAGGGCATCTGTCCATATTAGGTCTAATTCTCCTTCTCTCTGAACCTCATTCCAGCTAAAGAAAACGAAGACTGACAGGATATCCTGGTAAGCCATGAATTAGAGAGGGAACAACTTCTTCGGTAGCTGATATCCCTTGAACATAGTCATTTAGTATCTAAACCTGTATCACTTGTCCCTATCCCTTTCTGACTCAAGATTTTTTTATCCCAAAGGAAGAATTTCTGAAAAATATGCTAGTGAAAGCAGGGCTCATTTTAGAATTACAGTTTTATTAGCCACCACTGCTCTTCTGCAGTTATCACTTCCACAATTCCCCACTGGGGTGAAACATAACAAGCACTTAAGAGTACCTAGCAACAGCACACAACAGCCTAGGACAGAAAGTAAAGAACTACAACTGCAAGAGGAATTAAAGTAGGTGGTAAATAATTATCTCATTGATATTTGGTCATGATACAGGGTTTAGCACTTCCACTCCTACGCAAAGCTCCACAAAGTCTTTCAGCACCCTAATAAGCCTGTTGTTAGCTTTTATATGCTCTCAACTCTGATTACCACATTGCCTAGGATGAACCCACTGATCCACTCACAGTTGCTAGGTTTACTTGAGGTCTCCCACCAAGAAGCAGTTAAGTGTAATTCTGCTTCACAAAATCCCGATTAGATCTCACTGGGAAGAATGTGAAAGAGATGGATCACTTCCCAGTGTAATGCTGTTGAAAAAAAAATGCATTAATTCCTTCACTGGGTCAGTCTAAAAAAAGAAAAATCAAAGCTCCTTTGTCAGCCTAAAGCTCACCTGGGTTTAAAGTTCAGTTGCACTGTGACACTGCAGGACACTGCCTGATTCTTCACTGCATCACCCCTCATGCGCACAGCTGTGCAAACATGAGTGCAGAACATCTGTGCGTGCTCTGGGCACATTTTGTACTCCATAATGGAAATCTTGAACTTTGTGAGAGCCGAAACCACTGCAAACGAGGAGCAAAGTGACAACATATTCTCTCTCTCACTTTTTTTTTTTAGTGTTAATTTTAATTTAATTAGACTTTGTGATTGTTAAGTTTCCGCTTCGGTTAAAATAGCTTCAGGAATTCTAAACTTGCCAGAGCCCTAGTAAATGGGCTGGCTGCCTGAAATAGTTACAAGAAAGACCTAAAAATTACCCATTTCCTCTGGGTATGCTAAAGACTTGGAGATACCTGCATGGAGGAAATTCCTATATATAGCTATATAAATTTAAGACAGAATATTGAAAAAGATTAGCCACTTGTATAACAATTCAAATACGAATGTAGTATGAACCACAACCTGCAGTCAAGCACAGTGTATTAACGGCTTTTATGTGTTGTTTTGTAAGACAACTTACCTTGATTTTCCTATTGCCTAATGGGCACTAAGAAAAATCAAATCTAGTTTACCATAACCATCAGGGATTTTACTATCCTGTCGATACTAATCAGTTTAGGCTTTCCAACAATTTTATCGAGCTTCTAAGAAAATTACATAAAGGTACATTAAAAAAATCTGTGTTTTTTTGAATAATTTCTAGTTCCTGCTCAGGAGAAGTAATTTCCTAAAGATTCAGTCTAGATCTGACATTTTCAGTCCTCAGGAGTGTGCATATTTCAAAAACGTAGCATGTGCATATTTCAAAAGCTCAGAACAGTCAGAGTCTATGAAATTAAGGGCTGTAATATAAAACTGATTAGCTGAAATCCCACAATGCTGCAACCAAAGACAGGAAGTATTCCTAAGGTCAAATCTTTACAAAAGCTGTAAAAAAGTCTTCAGGTTACTATCCCTAAATTACAGTGACAAAACTCCTCGAGTAAATGAGTTTAGGATATGGCAAAGATACTGTATGCTTGCATTATCTTATTTTAGTTGCCATTATTTTGCTTTGAATAATAAACTCAACAGGTCAGTTTACAGCTACAGGAAGTACTATTTTATACAGAGATTAGTACTAGGAAAGTCTCTTCCATTCTAATGCTACAGTTTGTATATGCATACCGCACATGGAAAACAGGGAATATAAACTTCTTGAGCACAGCCACTTATTTTTGTATTATGAGCATATTGTGACACTAATTTCTGTTTCCAGCCAGCAGCTGCTACTGTCTCAGCATGTGAAAGGGTAAGAAAATGGCTGGCCTTTTCATCTGCAAACTTGCTGGTTATATTATCAGAGAAAAATGCAACCGTTTCCGAGTCTCAGGTTTTGCTTCCTTGCTGGGTGCCACAGTCTTTCTGTGCAGAGCAATATAACAGCATGTGCAAAACCAAAGGACACAAGAGTTGAATTATTCAGACTGACATACTGGCCACAATTCAGAAGGGAAAAATGAGATTGTGGGAAATGCTCCTATTTGTGCTCCATCACTGCTGAGTGAGCAGGGTAGTAATGGCAAAAAGAGCTTTTGACTTCTCTGCCTACAGGAACCACAGAATACTAATACTAATAATAATAACAAGAAGAATAAAAAGTATTATTTTTCTTATTTTGCAAAAGGAAAGTTTCTGACAAGCCTACAAACTTCTCCCAATCATTACCAGATAATTAGAAGGTATGACACTGGTACGGAGTGATCACAAAGCTCAAAACATTAACTTCAGGCATATTAATCCTACTTACTAGGCCACATTCCCATCATATCCCCAGGTCCTTCAGAATCGTCTGTGTACTGATCATGACAGGAAAAAGAGGAAGAATAAGTAACCCTTGTGCACATACATGTGCAACTTCAACCCAACAAGACACGGTCACACTTTTCTTAAACTGATTATCAATTTTTAATTCCTTGAGATTTTTGTTTACCCATTTGAGAGATCCAAAAATATTCCAGTTTTGAGAGAGTGGTAGGCACTGTCCCCTTGGAAGCTGGCATAGCCTAAATCAGCTCGTGACTTCAGAAAAACACTGGCATAAGTAAAATTGACCAAAACAACAGAAGCCTGCGGAAAAGCAAGCCTCTTACAGCTCAGGCAAAGCTTCTACCTACCAGATTCTCATTGCCCTCCACCTTGCTCTGTGATTTCCTTGGAGTGGCTATGCCGCCTGGAACTGAAGAATATACCTCAATGTATAAGTAAATGAAAGCATGGATTCTGGACACATTTACAGTAGACTTAGTAGTAAATCATACTTGGCCATAGTCTCCATAGTCCTCCTTCTCCCTCTTCTTTTCAATCATTTATACTACCATTTTATGAGCATAAGTCAAATTAAGGTCACACTGAAATTACAGCTGGTTGCTTAACATTTTTTCTGTGCATAATCCTTATAAATTCCAAATATGCCAACACACAATAGTGTGACAGGAATTTATTCATAAATAAAATTAGTCAGAGAAAGGGCATTACCTGGTTTTGTTATTATGCTATCAGCTGTATATGCTAAGCCCCCTGTGTAAGATAATTTCTTCAGACATTCAAAGGCCATTTATTACTTACTTTACACAGTTAGTACACTGTCCTTACATATTTGGATTTTTTTTAGTAAGAGGTTAAGGAAAGAAAGAACCTTTCTTCAGTCAGAGTTGTGTTTTGTTTGGTTTTTTTTTTAAGATGCTGAAGTTAGCTATGTGTTTTCTGTTCTTCTTATCAAATGAATAGTTACGAGCAACACAGGAGGTGATAAAAGCCAGGTAGCTTATCTAAAGTGCTGCTCTCTGGAGGTGAACTATTACCTAGACTGTGGCTCAAGGAACTTGAATGTTCTAGAATAGGGTATTTAGAAGTTCAGTACTCCTTCCTGATCACTGTGCCATCCATAAAATCACTCGAATGTAATCGCCAGAGACTGGCAATATTAAACATTTCTGACCTAAAAGAACTACCATGTAACTACAGAGAAATGCAAATTTGCCATAATTTGAATTAAAGTGGAAAAAAATGACAAATACAATGTGTCTGACTTGTCATGCCACTGATAAATGCTGATGCTTTGAATGACATTACTAATTTTCTTCATGTTTTTCAGGGTCTTCTTTTGGTGAAGAATCACAAAGACAGTACTCTGTAGAGCTCTAACCACTGCCATCTAAACTGCTTGCACAGTTCAAAGTATGTTTTGGAAGAGTTTATTTATAAAATAACTGTAGTTTTTAGCCAAAGATATTTTGCTTTGGCTTAGCTAACCACATCTTCACTATATATTTCCTTCTATGGGTGTTACTAGAGCAGCAACACAGCAATCTGTGCTAACAATCTCCACTGTCTGAAACAGACTTCAGATAGATTTCTCAGAGGTCACAGATTACTCCTGTGAAATTCTTATCTGCCTGCCACAAACGACTGTGCCATATAATCTCAGTTGTCAGTTAATCAAGTTCCATCTTAAGACAGGCCAAGTCACTGCTACCCTTAGCATCAGTGGTACCTGTTCCTCTGCTCCTTAAAAGGAGCTTTCAAAGCACAGGATTCAGAAGTGTATGGGTGTATAGTCCACTACACTGGACTAAGATACCTGCTGCATTACTTGGAGAGATGGCATTTGGATTATGAAGGAAAGATTAAAAGATGCACGGCTGGTGAGGGAGACAATGCTAAAGAGTGTCTAGTTTCCAGTTGAGGATTTATCCTTTTTTTTAGTGCCACAGTAGAAGGAATCCACCTCATACTCCTTGTTCTGCACCATCCTGCACATTAAGTCTTACCTAAATTTAGTAGGAGAGCTCCAAGGCAAGGCACTATTTGCATCAGCCCTGCTTCTCGAAGAAAGCATCTTCAAAGAGAGATTATTGAACAGGCGTTTGATGTGTTGGCTATCAGAGGTAGGGACTTAAACCTGGAGAGAAAGTACATTTTCCCTACTTCCCCTGCAATTTTCCACATCTCCAGCTCAACAACTGCACTCCCATTACCAATTCAATTGAATCAATGTAGTTTGCTGTCTGTGAGTAGCCTTCCCAAGAGATGAATCCGTTAATGAAAAAAAAATCAAGGCATTTGGAAAAGGTATTGTGCTTTTAGGGAAGAATAGGATTGCTTTCTAAGACATAATAGGCAACTTCTGAAAAACAGCTTATAAGATAAATACTTGTGGTTGTCTATAAAAGCTATGTTCACAACTCATAGACCAGGCCAGTAATTTTGCAAATGGATTGTGGTGGTTGATGTCCATTAGGAAAAATATTTTTTTTAACACAGATTACCTCATCATATAGAACACAGACAATATAAACATTTTAAAATAGGATAAAGCACACTGTTTTCAACATTGTCAAAGAGTGGAGCACATAGCACCCATGATTCTCCTCCTTACTTCAGAACTCCAGGCTTTGTAGGGTTTATTCTGGTCTTCTGAAAAAAAGGCTATGACCTGATTAGATAAGAAGTCTCCTTTATAAAACTGCAAGACACTTGAAAGACAGTCCTCTCATTTGTGCAACACAACCTCACTCTCTTCCCTATCCAGTATGGTTAACATGAAAAATGCACTTGACTAAACCACTTAAAATGTCATAACAGGTGAAACTTACTATGTCAAAGTTCCATAAAAGTCAGACCATTTTTATTTAAATTATCTCCATTTCTATTAAGAATAAAACTGTGCTTCTCTAAATCATACCATTTAAACTCTGACACTGAAAATTAATTAGAGAAAATATTTTTTTTTCAAAGGTGGACTTCTGAAGCTGAAAATATTATTTGAAATTTAACAAATGTAAGCATAAAACAATGGTAAACATTACTTATCATAGATTCCAAATGCCAATATACAGAGTTACATCATTTATGTAAATTTTGGTACCATCTGACTAGTATAAATCTAGAATTTAATACTGGAATTAAGTGAAATACAATTATGTTTGAAAAGGAACATCAAATTAATAAACTTAATCATAGTTCCAGTCTGTTACATGGAGAAGACAACTGACTGAGCACTAACAAATATATAAAGTTGGAATAATATTAACTCTTGCCATTGAACTCCACCACTTCACTTACCCACTGGAAGTCCACTGTCATCATTCCATCTAAGATAACACCTCCTGGCTTTCATACTTTAGAAAAGAAAAACAATTTCAGCTTCACTTTTGAAACTTCATTTAAAAGACAATGGACTATTAGGACACAAGCAGAGGGCAGTTCAGAACTCAGGCTATTAAATGAATTGTCATTACAGCAGAGGCACTTATTTAGAAATTTTTTTGCTATTAAGTTAGTTACTCTCCCTTCTCTAGCCTTCTATTGCATATTCAAGTGTGGGTTTAGGAGTTCATCTACCCATGGCAAACAATTTTGCTACCTGAAGTTACCACAGGACACTGCTTTCCCAGTCCCAAATGATGAACTGCAGGGATCTGGGGAAGAACCAGGCATGTTTGTCATTCAAGCAACTGAGTACGTTCTTTGTAGCTCACAGTTCCTCAACCTCAATATCACGTCAGATCTATCAATAATCATAGCAATTACCTAGCTAATACTTAAAAAAAGTATTCTAGTAGAACACAAGAATATGAACAAGACATGTCCCAGGGCTTGTGTTAGATAAGAGACTGATGAAACCAAGGGTCACCATTAAGCCAGACCTCCAGTGACTTACATTGCTATGGAGTACCACGGTCAGTTCAGCAGTACAAAAACCACCTAGTGTCACAAATGGAAGAACACAGGACAGTCCAGGTGCACCTGAGAGTGTAGGAATCTATATTTTAAAGATGAAAAGCATGGAGCAAATCGGCCCTATGGTCATGGCACCGTACTGCCTCTGTCCCATGAGAAAAGTGTTGTACAACCAGTTTGCAAAGAATGTAGACAGCATGATGTAGCAATTCCCACAGATTCTAACTTAAGTCTACAATGCTTCCTCTTCCCTTAACTGCAATATAGTGTAGAAGGACAGCTGTAAGACCCTTTCCGATGCAAATAAGTTATTGCTACGTTAGCAATTTAATTCAGAGAAGTGCTGAGTTAAAGCAAACCCCACCATCCTCACTTCTTGGGCATTGATGCAAATTTCAAAGAGGCTTGGTGTGTGCAGGCTAGGTACCTATGGAGGAAATTAAACCAGATTTTTTGCTCCATGTGCATTTCCCATTTGTTAGGACACACAAATATCAGCCTACCACTCTTTGGGTCATCACAAAATACTCAAGCATTTACTGAGGCCACAAGTTTTGACAGAAAGTTCCCAAAACACAAGGAGTTACATTCTGAAACACAGATATGCTTGTCATGTTATATTAAGAAGCAATGACTTCTGTACCATTGTATTTACTGTCAGCTGTTGCAGCACAAACTAACAACAGGCTGCAACAAGGCTTTTACCATCCCTTACCAGGTTAACTTCAGCAAGTAATTGTCAACCCTTGCCCTGGCACAGCCACCAATCCCCCACAAGATTTCAAAGGGTCATCTACTGTTCATGCTTGTTTCTTCATATTCTTCAGGCTAGTCCCTCTGCTTCTTGCCTCTGCTGCATCCTTAGCCTTGTCTCTCCTACATCCAGGCCACTCTGCCTTCTCCCCACCCCCTACTTTTTCCAGGTCTCTCTTCATTGGCTGTTCCTCCTATACAGTCCTTAGAGCTATTTAACTACTTAGCAGGAACCAGCCACAGCTGCACCTTATCCACATCAGCCAACCCACCACCCCTGAGGCCAGCCCACAGCTGTATATTATCAATGTTAATTAACCCAGCTGCCTTCATTCCTCTATAGTCAGCCACCAGCCATCACATTTTGCTTACTTCTGTACTTACCTACCCTACACTTCTCCTGCCTTGATCGCCTTTGCCTTTCTTACTCACTGTACTTTTTCTCCCATTCCTAATTTGAAGCCCTTGTCCCATCATTCTCTTTTACTCCCCTCCCTTTCCCACCGCTGTCTTTCCCGATGGTAGAACCAACCTTTCCAGCACCTGAGACCCACTGTAGTTCTGCATGGGGTGCAGATGAAAGGACATGGCAAATCAGCTTGAACTACAAGAGGCTCAAGAGCTCCCATAGCAGCAGCTAACGCCAGTGAAGAAACAGAATGTTGCCACCTCATGGGTGCCACCAGGGGTGACAGGTCTAGTATTGGTACCATATCGAATTCCGGAAGGGGGTCACCTTCCTAAAAACATGTGACAATTGCACCCTAGGACAGCCTAGGACCTCCTAGTACAAATGCCTAGAAGAGACATCTCTACCCAAATACCTGAAAGTCCAAACACTATACCGGGAGCTCTGCAGAACACGTTGTATTTGAGGAATTAGTGATCTTGAACAAGCCATGTCTGCTCTATCAGGCCTTGTTCTTAGGGCTTGAGAAGCCCTTCTGTTAGTAATGCACTCTGTAACTTCCAGTATCTTTGGGAAAGGTAAACTGTACGTGGGTCAAGGTAGTGATCCTGACCGGGAGACCGCTGTACACCAAGGAGTCAGTGACCCACATAACAGCTTTCCTGAGCAGGTGCGAGCCTGTGCTGTGCTGAGCTATGCTGCATGTCCAGCCTTGCCTTCAGGTTGTGCTGTTGTAACCAGCACCCTTCTAGCATGGGGCATTCATCGGACACGACAGGAGAGCACAGCTTGGAGCAGGCTCACCACAGACACCTTTAGCCTTCAAATTTGGGGCAGGCAGGGTGAAAGCTTGACTGCTGGAAGCTTTGAAAGCAGGAAAGGGAAGACAATTTTTGGGACGCAATTCAGAGCAGGGGGTATGGGCCATGAAGTGTGAATGGGCATGATCCCTCTGAGCAGTGCTTAAAGTGTTGGCTGAAACCCAAGACAGGTGAATGATTTGCCCTAAGCATTGGAGTAGGAGATGAGGTAGGAAGCTTTTGACTCCCAGAGGAGAGTGGAAGGACAAGGTGAGAGGCTACCTTTAAATATGGACCATAGAAATCTTTAATTAAAAACATACCTGAAGTAAGGTGTATGGATTTACTTAGGTGCAGACTGTACATTATTAAGGAATAAGCAAGAAGGTGATGAAATGGCCCAATAGGTTCTCTCCCATTTAGAAACAGGAGAAACCCAGAAAATGTTTCTACTCCTTTTCCGCAGACGACTTCAGTTTACTATTCAGATAGTAATTATTATTAAAATCAGGATTAACTAATGCAGTAGTTTTTGTTCTAGTTATGGCACACAGAAAAGCTTTGATTTTATGTAAAATTAGCTTTCTTAGTAATACAAAATTTATGTTAAAAGAAGCCTATGTGTGAAGAATTACTGACAGCCACTATGCAGCCAGTAGGTACTACTTTGAAGCTCTCTGGTGGGAATTTCTTATAAATATGCCTGACTTTTAAAAATTCCTTATCCATTCGAAGTCTCATTTGAAGTTTCATTCCTTATTAAAAGCCAGTTGGTACACATTCTTAACGCAGGTATACAGATAGGAGCAAAAATATTGGTGTGAAACAGAAAAGAACCTGATACATGACACGTGAAGGAGTGGGAGAACTCAGCACTGATTTGAATTGTTCTGATATCCCTCAAAGCCTTTTGTACCTGCAACACCAAAACACATAATTCACCTCATACCTCTCCCAGTCCCTGTCAATTCATTCTCCTCCACCAACATAATTCTCAGATAGTGTTAGTATCAAGAAAGATAAGCAGAATTGCCAGTCTACCACTGGAGGCTCCGTGGCATCTCCTGCAACTTTGCCTCCTTTGAAACACATAAAATAAGACAACGGGAGTCCTGAGGTGGGCTTTTCTTGCCCATCCCTGCAGACAAAACAATCTCTGCTCTCCTGGAGTCAAGAAGGAACATGATTCCTGGAGTTACCTGTTGATCCTTTCCATGCAAAGCAGCTCCTCATTCTTTTTTGTGCTCCTATCACACAATATAGCTCTGACCATCTATAGCAGATTACCTTTTTGGCACCTGCCCTTCAGATATTTTGATTTTCTAGGCCATCAACTACTCCATCTTAGCAGCATCTTTTCTCAATATAGGAAATTGTCTTTTGATCATTACCAAGGATGCCTAGCTATGAAGGTGCTGTTAATTAATTCTTACTGAGCAGTGACATCTAGTATTTATTATCAAAACTGATGTGGGCTTTACAGCAGGAACTGACCTCAGCAGTCAGTTTCTATTCATCTCTGATTCCTGGAAATGCAAAAGAAAATTCCTTTTGCTCTTCCTCTTATCTGTTGGGTTTTTTTGCAGTGGGCATTTTTTTTCTTCTATCTTTTTCTTGGGTTTTAGCTGTGTTTATTGTGTTCTTAATTAAAAAATGTATTGGTTTCATTACAGCATGCTTGCTTATAGATTTATTTTTGCAGTATGTTGCTTTTTACACACAAACTAAGTGCAGCAGTTGTATAAAGGCATGTCACACATACATGACGTGTTGTTTTTGTAATACCTTGCTATCTGGCAAAAATTCTTATAGGTATTTTCCCACAGACTGTGGACAGTATCAGTATGGATGGAATAAGAGCTAACGTATACTGGGTTTATGTAGCAAAGCTTTGGTAGTGACAGGGCTGAAGGGGTGACTTCTGTGAGAAGAAACCAGAAGCTGCCACCGTGTCAAACACAGCTAGTTCCAGCTGGCTCCAAGACAGACCAGCTGCTGGCCATAGCTGAGACAATTAGTGATGTCAGTAGCACCTGTGATAACATATTTAAGAAAGGGTAAAAAAATCTGTGCAACAGCAGCTGGGAAAGAGTGAGAATATGTGAGAGAAACAACTATGAAAACACGTCAGTGAAGAAGGAGGGGTAGGGGGTGCTCCACGTGCCGGAGCAGACATTTCCTTGCAACCCCTGGAGAAGACCATGGTGAAGCAGGTTGTCCCTCTGTAGCCTATGGAAGACCATGGTGGAGCAGATATCCACCCTGAAGCCTCTGGAGGACCCCACACCAAAGCAGGTAGATGCACCTGAAGGAGGTGGCTGTGACCCCATGGAAAGCCTGGCACTGCACCAGGCTCCTGGCAGGACCTGTGGCCCATGGAGAGAAGCCCATGCTGGAGCAGGCTTTCTGGAAGGACCTGTGACCCTGTGGGTGACCCACGCTGGAGCAGTTTATTCCTGAAGGACTGTAACCTGTGGAAAGGATCTGTGCTGGAGCAGTTTGTGAAGGACAGTGTCCCATGGATGGGACCCCACACTGGAGCACAACAAGAGCATGACGAGAAAAGTGTCAGAGAAAATGCATTATGAACTGACTGTAACCCTCATTCCCCATCCCATCCCCCTGAGCTGCTCAGGGAGGAAGAGGCACAGAAGTTGTGAGTAAAGTTGAGCCTGGGAAAAATGGAGGGGTGGGGGGAAGCAGGTTTAGATTTGTTCTTATTTCTCATTACCTTACTCTGTTATTAATTGGCAATAAAATTTCCAAGACTGTTCTGCCCATGACAGTAATTGTTGAGTGATCTCTTTGTCTTTATCTTGACCCACGACCCTTTTGTATTTAGTGCCCCTGACCTGTTGCAGAGGAGGAGTGACAGAGTGGCTTGGTGGGCACATGGTAGCCAGTCAAGGTCAACCTGCCATATAAGGTTAACCATAAGAATAAAAAAATTCATTTTCTGAAGTGTTCCTACGTCCTGAGTTGTTCAGATAGATGCCTGGCACAAACATACGACTGAATGCCAGATATGCAAGGTAACAGGCAGAGCTGATTAATGGGTCTTTGAAGGTGAACTTCTCCTCAACCAGTTACTCTGTTCTTCAGGTCAGATGAAATGAACCACAGATATGTTATGTGTATGTTATTTCTTTTAAGTAAAATGAAGTAAAGGCAAACCTTGATGTTCAGTTCTACCTGGAATAGTTCAAGACAATTTCAACCAGTTAACAAAAAAATAAAGGAAATGCAGCATGAAGTTTTTAATTTTCCAAAAACAAATACACTGGGCATGAAATCTCCAATAATCTCCCACCCCCATTCACATGCACTCCAAGTTAAGGGTAATTTTTTTTTTTTCTCTGGATGACATTTTAAGGACAGGCTGCCAAGCCCATCTGTCCCCTCATTTGCAGTTAATTCTTGTTTGCATGAGCTTTCCACATGCTGTTCAATTTTCTGGTAGAGAACAGTTCGTTTTCTTTCTGCTGTGGGTTTCCTTTCTGAGAATATGCTATCCTCCCACCACCTGGGGAGCTGCAACCTTCACACAAAACTATGGTTGATCTGTATTTCTGAAAAATAACCAAATACCCGATACAGTCAAACACTCAACAACTCAAGAAGTCATGTCTAGCATAATTCAAGCATGTAGCTTAAAATAGAAGCACCCTAAGTCAGCAGGCAGTTTTCACCTATGCTCTTCCGTGACCTTATTCAACTGCTTAAAGAATTCCACCACCACATTTGCAAACAATACCTCCACTACATATGATCTGAAAACAATGCCTCAGTCCCTAAGTAGCTATTTAACAGGCATGGCCACTCAGTTAGTTCTGATGACACTACCAATGACAAGAGGTAGAGACCTCAGCCCTCCAAATACTGCCTTGATTCATGCTGCTGCATAATTGCAGTTTTAATAACTTTGTTTTAAAAATCTTCTACTACAACAAAATTAAAATTTAACTGCACAAAACTTAAAATAATCAGACTAATTGTGCCTTTCTACTCTCAGAAGAGCTAAGCTATAGCTTTTTAAGGAAACCACAGGAGCAAAAAAATCAGACATTATCATATTAGAAAACCACTCTAACCCCCATAGAGGGAAATGAATCACTCTCTCTTAGAAATAGCAACAGCTGAAAAATGTCCTTTAGAAAAACAACTAGAATTCATCGTTGTTATCAGATTTCCTAACATCTCTTCATTGTCTTCAGTGCAGTGGAATATGCTGCTGTCTTCTTAATACATGAAATATCATCTAATCATTACAGATTACCAGATTCTCACAACGCATTTCCTTTGATCTGATTTATTAATAATTTATTCTGTATGTGGGACAACTCACAGAATTTCAGGAAATAATATAGTTCTATTATTTTCGGGGGGGGGGGGGCGGGGGTGGTGTGTCCCCCTCATTTATCTATTGCTGTTATACAATAAAAGACAAAGCAGAGTTTTATTATACGAAGATTTTGTATGTCAAGTTTCAACCCAGAAGGAATTCCTATAGGCAAACTATCTGCATGTTCAAGCTTTAAATTTACAGCATGCTTTACAGTATGGTTTTTGGAGAGAGAGAAGTGTGTCTGAATAACAAAAGTATTTATTAAAATAAATGGGAACTAGGTTTGGAAAGCAATAAATTGCACTACGTAGATCTCACCATAGTAGAATCTGCAGATACTTCATGTTCATGAACTAACATTGACTTCTGGATTAGAATGTCATTTTCTCCATTATCAGATACATTTCTACTTTACTAAGTACCAAAGAATGCAGCGCAGTCTACCCACTTAATGGCATTATTTGTATAGCACACTAGAGATATGTCTTTACAACCTATGCATTTCCGTTTGTTTTATAGACTACCCAATGCACTTTGTCCATCATCAACTTGATAGTTTCCGGGCAGAACCTTCCACATCTCTCACTCTCCATCTCCCTCTCACCCAGCATTTCACATTTAATGATGCCATTTCCTTGTTGATATACACAAAGGGACAAATTGCATTGGCTGTTGCTTCAGGTTTGCTTAATACTCTGAAAGTTAGGTTATTATCTGTCAGACTAAGCTGAGACATCTGCTTTTTGGAAAACAGTAACTTTCAAGTTTGCAGCCTTCAACCTTTTACACCAAGCATCATAAAACCTGAAATAAATTTCATTTTCTTAACCAGAAACTATTTTCTTTTCTCTTCTTAAAAGATGCAAATGATAGCCACCGATACCATGTGATATCCTAACCACTGAGCACATGGAGGGGACTAAGAGGCTTAAATTATGTCAAATAAGATTTAGGTTAGACATCCAGAAGAAAGCTTTTCTGATTCTATGAATAGTGAAACACTGGAAGACACCATTGAGAGAAAATGAAGTTGTTGCCATATTTTATATCCACCACATATATATATATATATATCTCCAGCTTTAATGGAAGATTTTCAGGGAGAGGTTTTATTTCTTTGTTAGACTAAGTGATATAATTGCAAAAAAAAATGCACATCTCTTGTGGCACATTAGCCCTTCTTTAGGTACAGTAACAGCACAACAAACATCAAGCTAAGTGCATGCTGAGACTAAACTAATCGACTAGATAAATTGAAGGAGTAGATTGATGCAATCATCAACAAAAGAATGAAGGTGTAGCAAAGATCGTATTAGGAAAATTATACATGATCATAAAAATTATCTTCATTGAGCTTTCCATTTTATTAATACTTATTACAAATTTCAGTCTTCATCTTTTAAGGTTATTTTCTGTAAATCTTCATCAAGGATCAGGACAGAGCAGTCAGACATGGAGAGGTTGTTTGTCAAAAACATATCCATGCTTATAGCTACTCATTTCTGTTCTTTATCAACTGCCAATGTGAAAGTATTCTGCCTCAGAGAGGTTGTTCATTTTCACTCACATTTTCCAAGAATGCAGTGAGGGAAATACACCACAAAAAACACTCTTGAGCATGACTCATACAAGTGCCCTTACAGCAGAAATTTCACTGCAATGGAAATGTGTTTGCCACTCTTCCAAGGTTTGGTTTCATTTAGCATTTGTTGGTCTACAGAAATTCTGGTGATGTGTTTGGCCAGGTTGGGAGGTTTGAAAGTGGGGGGTGGAATCCAGGAAAATGTTTTTTATTTTGAGTCTCATTTTCTTCTACATAAATGCCTGATAACTTCTAAAAGAGATTTCAGCATCAGCCAGCGTGCGACCTTTGCTTATAAGTTTTGTGAGACTTTTCTCCTTGCACCCTAGTGATAGGAACTTGGCTTATTCAGAAAAATTATTTATTTGCTGCCCTGGTTACAGATGGGGTAGAGTTAATCTCCTTCTTACTACCTGGTGCAGTGCTGTGTTTGGGATTTGGTGTGAGAACAATGCTGGTGATGTACTGATGGTTTTGGTTATTGCTGGGTGATGTTTATACGAAGTCAAGGACTTCTCAGTTTCTCAGGCCCTGCCAGGGAAAGGGCTGGAGGGACACGGGAAACTGGGAGGTGACACAGCCAGGACAGCTGACCTGAACTGGCCAGAGGGATATTCCATACCATATGATGTCATGCTGAGTATATATAAGCTGGGGGAAGAAGAAGGAAGGGGGGGATGTTTGGCATTATAGTGCTTGTCTTCCCAAGTAACTGTTACGTGTGATGGAGCCCGGCTTTTCTGGGGATGGCTGAACACCTGCCTGCCCATGGGTAGTGCTGAATGAATTCCTTGTTTTGCTTTGCTTGTGTGTGTGGCTTTTGCTTTACTTGTCAAACTGTCTTTATCTCGACCCACAAGTCTTCTCACTTTTACTCTTCCAGTCCTCACCCCCATCCCACCATGGGGGCAGTGAGCAAGTGGCTGCGTGGTGCCTGCTTGCCAGCCAGAGTTAAACCACAACATTTGCCTAGAGGAGTGGCTTTGATCTAAGTCCTCTTCAATTTTCTGAGGCTTGTGATATGATCATTTTTCCAATAGGAGGTGTGATAAACATCCGGACTGTCAGATACAATCAGGGTCTTCAGAGTGTTTTAGAGGGTTTCAGATTTTGTGGAGAAAGATGTTTGGGTCAAGAGGTTTTCTACATATAGTAGATTTTAATATGCAATTTTTATGATGCCCATGTAACCGAAAAAGTTGATGTTGTGGACTGGTACTCCCAAGACATTTTCACATTAGTTATCAATGAGATACTATGAAAACAGTGCAAGTTCCCTATCCAGGTAAGCAAGGTGGTAGAGGCAATCTGTGTTAGGTACAGTAGTGGTTTAGTGATTGAAGTATCTCAAAAATCTTCTCAACATTATTCCCAAAACATGCTAATTAGTTCAAGTACTGTCAATGTACCTAACTATGCCTAGAACCTAAAGCAAATGGTGGCTGTTTAAACTGAACTTAAAAGACAAGATCCTGGACCAGTTGATCTTCCAAGGCCCCCTCCCTCAATCAGTTCAGCTTCATAGTTCAGTGATTCCTACATATAGTAAGAGTGTACAGGGAAATTCTCCAGTGTTGAGCAATAACTTTGGATTCACAAAGGGGATAGATAATCCAGCAATTCATGTGGTAAGCATACAAAAAGAGGAATGGTACTCCTCACTATTGAGGGGAGTAGAGGATGGCTTCTTTTTGAAACTGAGAAGGTGTTTACACAATATGCCTTTCAAAGTGCAATAAGAAGAACAGTAAAATGAGGACACAGTGATAAATAAGATGGTCAAAAGCAGAGCTTGTTTGCATTGCCATTTATGTTTTGTTTTGGAAGAGGTATGGATTGAGGATGATTACTAAATTCAGTTTGATATTCTTTCTAAATAAAAAGAGGTTTATTTATATTTGACCTAATTAGAAGTAGAGCTGAGGAGCTTCAGGTGCTTCAGACTTCAACTGAAGATGAAAATATTCACTATTGTCTATACCCATAAACAGCAGCTGCACCAATGTTCTAGCAAATTTACAGAAAATAAAACATGTTCAGTCAAATTCTACTTCCTTATAGCTCCACTTTTTTCAACAGAAAGTGGATAGGATTAAAAAATAAAACTGAAAATCACAGACCTTGAAGATTAGAACTTTTAACAAGATTTTAAAATACTAAATATCATTAATTGTATTTTCCAAACCACCAAAGCTAACATGGAAAAAGAATTAAGTGTTAACATTGCACAGTATTTCACCTTAGACTCCCGGTAACAATAAAGTTTGTCTATCTCTACAATAGTTTTACTTTGTCATCTTTCCCCCTTCAGTTTCTGGGGTTTGAATTTAGAGATTACACTTACTATCTTCAAATAAAAACTGTTCATCCTTCATTGCACAAAAGGTGACACTTTGTGCTGGTGAAGATAGTGCTTCATTGACATATTCTTTCCAGAAATCAAAACTTTTTAAAAAAAAATTTTTTAAAAAATCGTCATTGGATTTGATCACTATTTAATGACAAAGATGCACATTCAAGATCTTGTCCAGTTTTAGGATAAAAGCTCTCTGTTAAAACTACAAGATCCTGCTGCTTGGAAGGAAGGAGCATGGCAACTCTTGTTAACAAAAACAACAGAGCTATTCCACAGAGCAATCAAGTAGCATGGACGAGGAGCAACACACCGTACAGCAGCGTGATGGGAAATCATCAGGTTTTAGCTAGGAAGCTTACAACTGTTGTCATACAGTTTATGTGCTGTAAGTATATTGTACAGCATGAGGCTCAGGGTACATACATACCCCTTGTGGGGCACAAATGGCATCCATAGAAATGTCTCCTCATTTTGAAAGCACATAATCTTCAGTTAAACATGAAAAACCTCAAGTGGATTTCAATTCTGCTGTGTGAGGTGGACTGATACCTCATGCAGCATAATTGAGCCAAACTTACTGTTTACAAGTTCGCCAAATACATCTTCAACCCATAACATGGGCATAAATCCAGTATCAGACACAAAACCAGCTATTGGCAAACTAGTAGACATTTACAGGAAAGATGTGGGTCCACAGAGACTAGACTGATGTGACCAGGATTAGATGTCCATATATGAGGGAATAACCTAATCTCCTTTGGTCCTATGGAGAGAGGAATTTCTGGAACACCATTCACTTCAGCCCAAGTTGGATATCTAATGTACATTAGCATGAACCCTGCCCTCAAACTACCTGCTCATTTGCACTGACTATGAAGAGAGTTCAGAGTGATCTAGCTCAGGGCAAAGTTTAATGTTATAGATGTCTAACGTTAGGTAAAATGAATCCTACACCACATGACTCCTGGAAGATGATCTGAAACATGAACTTGTCTTTGTTTATTTATGAAGATACAAAGTCAAAGAAATTCAAGCACAAAACTCATGCTCGGGAGAATTTTATCCACCTTAAAAAACTCAGATTACACTCCATTTACAGTAGTACTTAGGACTACAATAATCATAATTTAGTAGAAAGTGCATGCATGGGTCACACTGGCACTTTCTGTGGTAACATGATATAATTGCATACAAGGCTGATGCCAGTAGAGCTGTTCAGTCTTCATTTCAGAAGATGCCATTCAACAAATTTTTTAAAAGCTTGGTAAGGAACTTTCTGACACACATTTTAGGCTGAATGTGAGGACTTGTAACCCAGAAAATCCTATTCTCAGAGAAGCTGCAAACTATTGTAGAGAGTGTGGAAGTCTGTATCACCTTTGATCTCTGTGAGTTCCAGTGATGTCAACAGACACGTCTGGTCAGACTGAGGGTAACACACATGGCACTGGCAATAGAGCTACCATTTCAACTTCACCTTTAGCAATACTACAATGCTGTTTCTTTTTCTTTTTTTTTTCTTCACAGTAGAGAGCAAAGCAGAGAAAAGACCTCTAACAGGAGCCAGGGATCTTCAGCCAAGCTCTCTTGTCAGCATGAATGCTAATGCACCAGCCCTTCGGGGAGCAGCTGATACCTGATGATTCATTCTGACAGATGCTATCAATTCATTGCACATTCTCAAGGGAAGTGATGCACCAGTAGCTTTAGGCAAGCAGGAGTCATAAAGAGTCCTGTGTTCAATGGAGCCAAGATGAGTTGCTCTCAAGTAATTCATTCTTGAACACTCCCCTCGCATAGTTCGCTATCCTAGCCTGTATATGTATGTGTACATCCACCTCACCAGACCACCTTGGCAGGTATTACTCTGCTCTCCATGTGACCCAGTGAAACCATCCTAGCACGTGCTGTAGAAAGTCAATCATGCTCTTTGACAAAAGGTCAAATATTAAGTAAACATAACAATATCACTTCTTTCTAAAGACTGCAGCACAGGGAATGTCTCTCCAGAGACAGAAAAGACTCTAGGTAACGCCTAGGGGAACTTGAAGCTTTAACAACAAAACTGGATCTAGCTATTGGATTTTAGAAGAAAGCTGTAGCTTTCTTGATTATTAAGAATAGAAAGACTTCCTCTTAAGACCGGTACAGAATCCTCTGTCAATGACTGTGTAATGATACAGCTAGCAACAATTTAATTGCTGCATACCATACCTTGTGGATTAAGCGTATAAAAATAAGCATAAATATATAGCTCTGGTTAGTGGTGTGTAACGAATTTTAGCCACCACATCTCATTTCCCTCTCATTTCCTCCTTCCCTTTCCTTGACTGTGGAAAAGAAATGTCTGTACCCATAGTCAGGACTGATTCAGAGGTCCTGCTCAATCACCTGCTTCACAGACAATAATATCGGGGCTGGGGGCAGGGAACAAACAAAAAACCCAACCACCACAGTTTCTCATGTACCTGGAAAATACACTGAATTCCCAAGAGCTCGACAAAGTGTGGATAAAACTGGTGTGCTCAAAGGATTACAGCATATAGAGGAAGGAGAACCTAAATGATTCAGGCTAGTTTGGTCAAAGCAAACATCAGTTCGTAAACCACAGGAACAGACTGAAGACCCTGCTGCGACAACCAAGGAAAGTAGGCAGGCCGGGGTAGCTGCCTTTTTGTACTTAGCTCTACAGCAGCATTCCAGCTGCGGCAACGCAAGGCACAGCCTGGTCACCTCGCAGTCGCCCGGCACACATCCCGGTCTCAGCTATAGTTAGGCAGCTACCAGTGCCCGAGCCGCTGTGTTCAAAACTACCAGCGGCATGTTTATACCAGATTCCCACTCACAGCTCTGCCAGCATTACTCTGTAGGATTCAAGCCTTGTTACGCCAAAGGAGGGGGCGCATCCTATGACATTTAAATGCTGAGCAAATCCATGAAGAATATACAGTAAGCAATAATGCTACACCAGCTGGGATGCTCTCAGGTACGTATTATAATGTGAGATCATTTTCTATGGTCCAACAATTTTTATGCCTGATTCAACAAATAATTCTGTGATACCCTTTTCCACAACTGAATTACCATTATATAGGTATTCTGTGAAATATAGAAACATACTTTAAACAATTTTTTTAATACTTATAAAACTGGTGATATAGTGTAGTTTTCAGTCCAAATATATTATTCTGTAATACAGCCCTGGACCTGCATAGCAGAGCTTGGGAGTATGTTCATTGCTAATCTGACAGGCAATATATTTTAACTAAATGATCTACCTATACATATTACAAATTATTAGTTGTCAATTAGATATACTGGTAATACAGATAATTACATACTTCAAGTAACAGACCTGTACTTTGACATGCATTTACAGACTAATTAGCACTTCTGGCAAGCTTCTAGAAATAGAGCATTCAAAGTTGCAGTAACAAAGTAGTTTTGATCCAGTTCTTTCTTTTACCCTTCTTTTACCCCGTGACTTTTTTCTTTTCCACACATTTAGGTTTCACCTTAATGGGGAGTATTTAGTCTCTCAGAAATACATATATATATATATATATATATATATTGTTCCTTATGGAGATTTCTGGCAATAGTTTCCTTTGCATTTGAAGTATAAAGCAAAACAATCAAAAATTTTCTCATCTCCATGAATCTGTTTTTTCAGCATAAGAATTCATCCTCTTCCAAGGGCCTGGCCTATAAAGAGCAGAACTATTTGGTGGTCTTGCTGAAAAATAAATGTTTCATAGACATATGGAAGTGTCATTAGGAAAGGGATTTGAAGCCAGTGCTAACCAAGAAAGAGCAACTAGTGGAATGTAAGAAGCCTTCCTCCATTAAATAGTCCTGGCTGCAAGCCAAAATTCAAAATCATAATTCTGTTTCTAAACAGCACTTGGAATGTTTTGGTCATGCACTAACGACAACATGTATTGGAACAAAAACAAAATGCAAAACCTTGCAAGTCCCTAAGTTGCATGAGGCAGATGACAAAGGACAGAATTTTTACCCATGATTGAACAGATACAAGAATTATTTTTTTGTTTTCATAAATTCTAGAGAAAGGTTTTTAGAGGTGTCCATGGAGGGATGACTAGAAGGAATGCTGTTCTCTGAAATCCTAAACGAAAGAGTTTTTTATGACTTCTGCTGGTGAAGAAAATCCTAACACACAATGGTCTCTTAAGACCCACAAAACCAGAGAAAACAGAGGAGCTAGGGGTTTACAGTGCAGGGGAATTTATGGATGTCTGTGGTGTCTGGGGGTGGGAATGACTGGGATTTTAAAAAATGAGAAAACCATTACTAAGAAAACACTTCTTATCAATTGCAGCCTTCATCCCAATGCTGCAGGCTTCACCAACAGCTTCTGGTTTTGAGGTTTATGAATGAAGTTACCTATATAAATCTTAATATAATAATTTATGGTTTCCATATTTAATTTGACATGACCTATCCACTTGAGGGACTATTAAATCAGTGTTGGAATGAAACACAAACATTTCCAAAACTACAAGCTTACTAGCAGAGCTTCCTTCAACAATGAAAGGCATTGTAACTGTTTAATATTCTATGCTCTTTATTAAGACCATACAGAGTTTTATAGTGAGATACGAGATAGATACAGATTCATAACATATACCCAAGTATTTTTCCCCTCCGAGGACTTTTCTAGCTGGGATGTATAGAACTTAAACAGGGCTAGCTGTTTTGTTCTCCTTTCTACAATGAATACCCTTCTGCACTGAAATGCCTTCCAGTAGGATAACGCAAGCCAAACCGAATTGAGCAATTTGAATTAAAAAAGATGTTTGTCACACAGGCATGCCTAGCATACAGTAAGGGAACCTCCAGCATAGATGTCCAAAGAAATAATCTGATTTCTTATTGTTCACCCTTATCTTACTGTGTCCTAAGAAACATTCCGTGAAGGCAGGACAATAATTTTGCCAACCAGAAATTGCAAAAGCAATCATAGCACTGTGCAAGTTAAACTTTATGTAAAACTATCTGTGTCTACTAATTGTCTAGTTTTTGTGATGCCTTTTAAAAGGCTGGTAAGGGAGAACACTAGGAAAAAAAAAAAAAAGGTATGTTGGAATTCACTATGCTTCATACCAAACTCCTTTAGGAATTCAGCTGACTATGGAAGAGCACACAGTGACAGAAAAAGTTAGCAGGAATTCCAGCTTAAATTCACTCTTGGGCTTCTGCTGTCATTATCAGCAGCATCACCACTACTGTAATGGTGCCCAAACCAAGATAGTTGCTGTGATGTGCACCATATCAATACAGGCTAATAAAAAGAGTCCCATGAAGCTTCCAGTCCTAACTTGAAGGTCTCCTTTTAGTGTCAGTTCCCAGAAAACATTTTCTCTTCTGTTTTCAGAACAGGACTGTGAAACACTCCTCACTTACAGCATGCCCTGCACACTTCACATGAAGCTGCAGTTTCACAAGATTGGAGATGAGCCATCCAACAGTACTCAAAAATCAGGAGGTGCCAGAGTACCCAAGTGAATATGCTGTATCCTGTCCTTCCTCACCCACTGACAGCCAGCACTCTGGACTCTGATAAGAAGAAAGAATTACATGCCTTCAACCCAAATAAGAATGAGCTTCATGTCCAAAATGCAGTCAACACAGCAACCTCTCGATGTCAAAAGCTACTATGCATTTTGATACTATGTTACATGATTACCTTACATGATATTAAATGGGGATTTTGTGATCCCTGATCTAATATAAAGGAACTTCCATTTTAGACCATCCCAAAACAAACTATGACTCCCATTATATTTATCACCCTTCCCAACACAATTTAGCTCTCAGTTACTCTTCCTTTAGTCTCTAATCCCCTAACAAGAAAGCTCCCAGAGGGAAACCTGCAAAATAGATAAGTGAATTCTACAAAATTATTCACTTTTCACATAGTTTAACAGATTTGTTAGTGCAGCAAATAATCTGTTACTAATTAGCACAGAAGTGCCTACATCACTAACTAAACACAGCAAAACTGCATTCCTTTGCAAGCTCATCACTTCATACTACTTCTGTAGCATATCATTATCTCCTGTATTTTAATTTGAGAAAATCAGATCTGCCCTTTCTGACCACAGCACATACAATGTGAGTCTTAATTATTATTTTTTTTCCACAAGGCACTGTAAATACATATATGTTCCAGGAAGCTTAAAGATGTTAAATTGCAAAATGTTATTTTATACAATTAAATAACAAATGCTGCCCCATGAGTCTACCCTTTCTCAGTGCATTGTTTGATGCATCATAAATATAGCACTTCCTAACTATCTACTGCTAGAGTTTGCAGACTTGATATTCATTTAGCTCTGTGTGTGTATGTGTATGTGTATTTGTTAGTTTATCATCTTCATGGGTTTTGTAGTATATCATTTATGCTGCAATACTCAACTATTTTCTCTAGCTACAAATCTTTTCTGAGAGAAGCAAGAAACAATGACTTAAAACAGAAAATTCCTCTGCTAATCATCAAAGACAAGCTATAAACAGCCATCTTTGAGACCTCTCAAATAAAAGATTGCCTTTATAGTGGAAAGCATAAGATGACCTAAACACAAGGGAGACCATAACATTTCCCCCTAATTCATATGGATAAAACAGACGTGTTAATGCACACTCACGAGAGAGTTCTGAAAATCTTGCATAAATGTTCTCCATAATAGAAGTCCATATGTTTTCAGCCATAGTCCCTCCTTTTCAGCCTCTGTTAGGATACACAGCCATGCATGCTAGCTGAGAATGGTGGGCAGACTCTGGGTTACAAAAATTAACAGTCACTGAAATTGCTTACAAGACAGGTACAGAATTCTTCGTATGTCCATTCCAAGTCTCAGTCTGCTCCTAATAGCAAGCTGTACCTTAAAGACACAGTCAGACACCAAGATACTAATTTTAACATATATTTCAAGTCGAATGGTTAGGAAAATAGAAGTTTGGTTATACTGCCCTTAAGGTTTCTCCAGTCAACAGCACAGGAAGAGTCTGCTTCTAATCTAATCTTGTTGATTTCAGGAAAGATTCAGTCAAGTCACAAAACAGCAAAACTTCTGCAAAGTCAGGCCCTGACATGTTTTATAATTTTGAATGGAATTATGACATTGCATAAATTTGTGTTTCCTGAAAGGTGATGGCAGCAGGACTTATTGGGAAATGGGAAAGCCAGGACCCCAGTGCCTGAGGGGGAAAAAATGTTTATTACTTATGGACAGGACAGATTGAGGATACACAGGACAAGAATTAACAGGCATAATCTTCAGTAAAGGGTCTTGACTAATGCTACCTGACTAATTCCATTCATTTACTTAAAACTTCCTCTGGCACCTGTCCCAGTCTCGAACCATCTCACATCATGAAATTCACATTTAATATCTTCAATAATTCAGCTTTTCAATTAGTCAGCCAATCAATTATTCAGCTATTGATCTGCCCCAGAAGAAAAATAAAACTTTAATGGATGGACAGTTTACCTTTCACAAACAGGAGAAACTGAGTTGCTGATTACAGCTTAGATTTGGTTTCTGCCCAGCCACAACACTCTGGGGGAAACAAAACTGTCTATTTTTTTTTTCCCTTTGCAGTTCTCAGATTAGCCCTGTTACAGATACAGAAAATGAGAAACATCTAAAAGTTTCTGAGTCTCTGCCACCATGAGTAACATTACAGGTGATGCTTATCTACCTCATTTGCTTCTTGCTTAGGAAATCATTAGAACTAAAACGATGCTTTGTGCCGGAGATAATTAAACATGCTCCTCTAAAAGCTATTATGGAATTTTTAAAACTCAGTTGCATTGTTTTGTTTCTTGCTTTTACTATGCTAGATGTAATTTCTTCATAACGGAACCTTTCAAAAGGTTTTTCTTTCTTCTTATGAGCTCCTTACTTCTGATCTACATCTTTCTTTTTAAACCTGCTACCCACCAGTTCCTCCTCCTGCCTTTCTCAGTGACCATTAGGCTGAAAGGCCATCTCTTCCAATCTCCTCTCAAAAGACTGATGCTGAGCCTTGTAACTTTCTACAAGGACTGTGCTTACTTTGGAATAGCTCCTACAGTTGGACACTGGCATCCCAAAGCACTGAGACCCTCTTAAACAACTTGGCCAACCAAGTTCATCCCAGGGCACAGACCTTATTCCTGCGATTACTCCAGCTTCTGTGCTGCTTAAATGCTGCCACCACCAGTTTCATATCCTCCTGTCAGCACCAAAAAGGGAAAGCACAGCCGGCCAGTTACTGAAACACCACCATAAGCTTACAGGGTATTTTTTAAATCAAATCTGCTTTCTACTTTCACAGTCTCTAGCTCTTCATTCTATTCCATTTCTGGAAGGAAAGAAGGAGGAGAAACCAGAAGTAAAACCAAAGGAGAATATCTTACACGCTTTCCAGAAACAAAGGCAGCTGTTTTCAAAACATTTTATGATGAACCACAGGTATCACAGGTTTGGTATTTTTATCAGTAAGACTAGCAAAGGAAAGTGAGAGGAAAGTGGGTCACAGATTGGCCTCAACCACCAGTCCCCCTGCACAGAGACAGTCAGCCCAGTACAGGTGCTAAACTAACCCAAAAGGGGCAAGGTGCCTGCATCTCCTGCTAGAGCTCTCAGCACTTATATGGTTCTTACCACACTTACCAATGCCCCTGTCAGCTGAGCTCACACTACTCTGACCGTTACTGGTTATGCCATAGGCTGATGAAAGGTCTAAGACCTACCTTAGGGAAGGAGGGGAGAGCTCATGCAACATTTGTGATATATAGTTCACTAACACATGCACCTGTAAGAGATTTTAGCTTCATGATAAAGTATTTTTCCCAACTGCAGGCACAGGAAACACAGCAGCCATTGCTTTGCATGATTGTAGCAAAGTACTATTTACAGACATGCTACTTACAATACAGACATGCTATAAAATGTATCCATCTTGAAAATGAGCTTTCAATGCAGTGAAGAATTTCTAATCAATAATTTGTAGCTTGTGATCATTTTAAATCACAACAGTGAATGCAAGCAATGGCACTTCAAAAAAAGGCACAACTCTAATTTTTGGTTTAATGTGTACCAAATTTATGTAAGCTTGTGCAGATAAGTATTTCTTTTAGTCAAGCACAAATATACAAATAATAAATCAATTTCATCAAATTACTGGGAAATAGTCCCTGAAGAGGAAAAAAATCGGTAGCTTTACATTAATGCCAATAGAACTTGAATCACAAAACTGTCAAAGATAGCTTATTAGTTACTTTAAATAGGCATTCAATAATTGAAGTACCCTGAGGAATAATTGCAGGCTATATTAAGATGACGGGAGTTTAAATTCATACAGCTAAGAGTACATGCCATGAAGTGCCAAAGACACGTTGAATGAGTCCCAGTTTCCTTTGTATCTATTCCTACCCCCGCATTTCTCCTCCCTCTTATCTATGTACAAAAAACAACCAAGTGCTTTCAATCTAAGTCAATTCTTTTAGATCTTTGGAAAAGTGCAAACGCACAGAACTGACCTGAGAAAAGAAGCATCAGTGAAACCTCCCTGAGAAACGCACTACACTTGTACTATTCATCAGCTGGGAAGTGCCTTCACCAGAGTGAGACTGCCCAGAAATGCACCTGTGTGGTAAACAGCAGATGAATGGAAGGCGCTCCTTACACAGTCTCTCCTAATGTATCAGTAATATCATGGTATTCATGCTAAATTTCTGGAATGCTAGCATTTCTCACAAAGTCTTGAGCACCATCTCTGAAAAATACATATCCCATCAGGAGACTATCTCACTTGAAGACAGGCAGTTTTTCTCTCCTTTCTTTCTACCAGCTTAGACAAGGCAAAGGCACCAAAGGATGCCAAAATCTCTGTAGAACAATGGAAAAGAACCAGACATGATACAGGGTGCTTGGCCTGATTCTGGATGCCTCTGCTCTCACTAGTCTCGTGTTTTCTTCCCCCATGTGTCTCTCTTTTTTTACAGATTGTAAACTCACCAGTTCTACCACCTTCCTATATCCCGAACGCCTCTCATCAATGAGACTGCTTACAGTGTTGTTCAGGCAGAGCTTGCCTGGATGTTCCCACGTTTCTTTTCAGCCACATCTTTGCAGGGAGGTACAGGCCAACACTCCATGAACTGGAAACTGAACAACCTCACATGAGATTCACTGCCATGAAAAAAATGCTTCTGAAATATATATGAAAATCAGCAGCAGGGGGGGAAAAAATGCAGTACATTACCACTGCTATTTAGTGGCAAATCACTAACTCCACAGTTCATTGCTGTGAGAGACCAAAGATCTTTTCTCCCTGCAGTGAAACAGCCCAAATTTTAAAGCAGTTACAACTGAAGTGTATGATGTTAAATAGGAGAATATAATAGGAAAAAAAAATACAGGAACATAGAAATTATTTTGATTTACACAAAAAAACAGTTATTATTTTACACGGCTAAATGTTAGCACTAACATATACAAAAATAAAATTATGCAAGCAGACACTTCTGTTCCTGTACTTAGTGTCCTAAACAAGTAGCTTGAATTCCACAAGCAAGGAGCATCTTCAAGTCCACATAACCTTTACAATACTTTCAGAACACTCTGAAAATCAGATTACTTCTATTTAGGATCTCACATGCTTATTTTTAGGCAGAAATGCAAGCCACCCAGACTGAATGTTTTGGCCTATGGATAAAATTGACAGTAAAATGCATCTGCAAAGGATCCACAGGATAGGGCAATAGCAGTGTTTGCCAGATCAATAAGACTGTAGTTGCTTTGATTTATTTGGCTTTAAAGAAGGCAGTGCATCTTTTCAGATTAATGTATCTTTTATCCTCTGGCATTCTTTATTTTTTTCTCTCCAAAAATCCATGTTCCAGCTTATGCTGGAAGTTGCGTTCTCAGTCTAATAATTAGTTGTTGTATTGGGTTTGTGTGGCAAGGTTTGGGGAGGTGTGTGGGGGGTGTGTGTGTGTGTGTGTGTGTGCGTGCTACAGAGATGGCTTCTGTGAGAAGATGCCAGAGTCTTCCCCCATGTCTGACAGAGCCAGTGCCAGCCAGTTCCAAGAGAGACCCACTGCTGGCCAAGGCTGACGCCATCAGCAACAGTGGTAGCCCCTCTGAGATAATATATTTAAGCAGGGATGGTGGGGTGGTGGAACTGCTGCACAGCAGCAGCTGGAAGACAGAGTGAGAATATGTGAGAGAAACAACTCTGCAGACACCATGGCCAGTGAAGAAAGAGGGGAGGAGGTGCTCCAGGCACCACAGCAGAGATTCCCCTGCAGCCCATAACTGTTAAGACTGGAGCAGATATCCACCTGCAGCTCGTGGAGGACCCCACACTGGAGCGGTGGGTGCCCAAAGGAGGTGACTGTGACCCCATGGGAAGCTCACACTGGAGCAGGCTCCTGGCAGGACCTGCGGCCCCATGCAGAGAGGAGCCCAGGCTGGAGCAGGTTTGCTGGCAGGACCTATGACCCCGAGGGGGACCCACGATGGAGCAGCCTGCTCCTGAGGGGCTGCACCCTGTGGAAGGGACCCACGCTGGAGCAGTTCGTGAAGAACTGCAGCCCGTGGGAAGGACTCATGTTGGAGAAGTTCGTGGAGGGCTGTCTCCTGTGGGAAGGAACCCACGCTGGAGCAGGGGAAGAGTGTGAGGAGTCCCCCCTCAGAGGAGGAAGGAGCAGCAGAGACAGCTGTGATGGACTGACCGACACCCCCATTCCCTGACTCCCTGCGCTGCTTTGTGGGAGAAGGTAGAGAAAATGTGGAGTAAAGCTAAGCCCAAGAAGAAGAGAAGGGTGGGGGGAAGGTGTTTGAGATTTGTTTTTTTTCTCATTACCCTACTCTGATTTGATAATAAATTAAAATAATTTCCCTGAGTCTGTTTTGCCTGTACAGTAATGATGAATCTCCCCCTGTCCGTATCTCGACCCACGAGCCTTTCATTATATTTTCTCTTCCCTGTCCAGCTGAGGAGGGGAGTGACAGAGCAGCTTCAGTGGGACCTAGGCACCCAGCCAGGGTCAACCCACCACAGTTACATTAATCAGTTTAAAAATTAATTCCCAATGAAGTGAAATTTCTTGTTTACATGTCACTTTCCCTTTGAGATATAAAAGACAAAGCATAAATACAGCACTACTTAAGTAACTGCTGGAAAAATATAGTTTATCTGATGTGAAATTTCCTTCTTTTTTTAGCTCTTTGCTTTTCTTAGCTTTTTCTTTTTTCCATGTCCTTTTGAGGAACACCAAGGTTTGCATTTAAAATTAAAATCTCCAAGCAAAATCATCATCAGTTCTAAGTACTATAGTACACTCCTGTATTCAGAGTACACTATATAGCTCAGCAACTACCTTGAAATACTAGACTTTTTCATCTCTGTAATTTCCAAGTGGGGCCGATACATACCTTTATTCAGCCTTATACTTTAGAGACATACTTAGTCTTGAAATATGTTGATCTGCAAATAAAGCAAGGTTTTTTCCTCAGAAGTTCAACAGGCTGACTGTATTGTAGCCATACTGTGATTATATTGCTAATAATCGTAATTTCTCAGGCTATGAGATACAACTCTAGTTTGTGACACTGTTACTAGTTGCAGGGTAGGAAATACTTCAGTGAAAAGCCAGTATTATCTTTCCCACCACTGAAAAAATAAAATCTTTGTATGCAGATTTCTGTATACAGACTTCTCTACAAATGGTGATTTCTGTATTTTCACATCACTCCTAAACAGGGGGATGCCTGAGCTCCTTTGATTAATATACATCAGAAAACAGGCTGCATGGAGAGCGCTTTGGGTCAGAAAAGCCCTCCCTGAAGTCATGTCTGATTCTTAGAAGTTTGAAACAAGAAAGTTATTTCCTTCAAGCCTCCAAGTGCACCAGGCATCAGAGAGAGCATTCCCTCCTGGGAAGCTGCTGCTAAACCCAGGCGTTAGGAGTACATCTGTAACTACTGAATTCAAAAAGCAATGTTCTACATGTTATCTTTGAAGTTTATCTCAAGGCCCAATGGGTATAAACAGAAGCAATCCTTAAACTTCTCCCCTCAGAATTCCACCGTAACTACCCAAGGCAACCAACACTTGTGCACACAGGGACTCTCAAAGTATCTTATTAATGTCTAAGTATACATGCAAACTGTTAAGAAGTATACACTGACAAGCAAAGAAACAGATTAACCCTGCAGACCTTTAGGGGAGGGGAAAAAAAAAAAAAAAAAAAAAAAAAGGCTGTTTTCTTTGGTTAGAGACTTAAGCCATTGCTTCCTCAGCGAGTTTAATATTTTCCTCCCACACTACGTTTATTTTTTATTTTAATTCTTTCCTGCAGCACTGTCTGAAGGGCCTTCTACTGTGTGCTTGGCAGCCATTCTTGCACTGTCCAGCTGCTTTCACTTGCCATTGATGCCAGGATGCCTTTTCTATCAATGGATAAAATTTACAAGCATGTTACAAGCAAAATTACAGGTAGTCTTCCTGCTCAACAGGAACAGTATTGAATTACGATTTCCAGAGGCGTATCTTCCACAAACAATGTATGCAGTTTCTCATTTCCTCTTGGCAGGAATGGTGTATGCAATCTCTGCTGATTGCTTCCTGTAACACACTTCTAAATGCACACGCGTGCGCACACACACACAAATTAAGATACTGATTAGTTTAGGCAAATCCTTCTCAGTTTAAACTATCCATATAGGAAAATAACCTGAGACACACCACAGCAGTAGAACCTTAATGTTTATCTCCTTCCATGGAATGCAGCAGGATTTTGCAGATGTTTAATTCACCTGTGTATGAAGCCAGGCACAGGTAAAAGTGCTCAGAACAATTTGCTGTTAGATCAGCTTTGAAAATTACACCTAAGCTATCTTTCAAAAACAGTTCATTTCTTAACCTAGAAGTGAATAAGCTAAATGTCCTGACAAGACTTAGAGCTGTCCAATGTCAGCGATACTAGTATGAAAGACTTTTCTCATGTATGCACTTTGGCAGTATCCAACTTGTGTTCTGAAGTTCAAAATTCAGACTTAGAGTAAACATAAGTAAATGTGTGTCCTGGTTTCAGATGGGGTAGAGGTAATTTCCTTCTTACTACCTGGTGCAGTGCTGTGTTTGGGATTTGGTGTGAGAACAATGTTGGTAACGCACTGATGTTTTTGGTTGTTGCTGGGTGATGTTTATACGAAGTCAAGGACTTTTCAGTTTCTCAGGCCCTGCCAGCGGGAGGGCTGGAGGGGCACAAGAAATTGGGAGGGGACACAGCCAGGACAGCTGACTCAAACTAACCAAAGGGATATTCCATACCATATGACGTCATTCTGAGTATATATAAGCTGGGGGAAGAAGAAGGAAGGGGGGGATGTTTGGCATTATGGCGTTTGTCTTCCCGAGTAACCGTTACATGTGATGGAGCCCAGCTTTTCTGGGAATGGCTGAACACCTGCCTGCCCATGGGAAGTGGTGAATGGATTCCTTGTTTTGCTTCGCTTGCGTGTGTGGCTTTTGCTTTACTTGTCAAACTGTCTTTATCTCGACCCACAAGTTTTCTCACTTTTACTCTTCCAGTCCTCACCCCCATCCCACCGTGGGGGCAGTGAGCAAGCAGCTACGTGGTGCTTAGTCACCAGCCAGGGTTAAACCTAAACCACAACAACGTGCCAGACACCAAAAGACCACAGAAGACACTGATAAATCAGTCCATATTAAATGTGACAATATTACCCAAATAAGTGACGTCTAGTAGATTATGCACCTGATAAAAGTCAGGACATTTAAGCTGTTACTGGCTCTGGCTATAACTTGTTAGACGATACCTGGAAAGTATAGACTTCTCATGCTTCCTACCCCTCTATGTATATCCTCCAGACCTTTTACAGTGCTTCCAGTGTGAGGTTCTGTTTAAAAATATCACATTTTCGCATGCATATCCCACAAGCTACCTGTGAAAAACTAAAAATTTACCAGCACAGATTGTAAGTGTGTATAATTGATACCAAGGTTACCTAAGAGATCACCTTTCCTGCTATCTTCCCAGTCCCAAGTCCCCACAACCTTCTTTCTTTCCCCAGTACATTCCTTGTCTCTCATTATCTAAGGGATGCATTTCCAAACACTACTTTTTTGTAAGGGTAAAAACTGAACACATGAAAATACGTGTACTCAACACTTGCCTGCTGCCGTTGTATTTCTGTTTTTCATGAAGACATGAAGAAAGGAACATGTGGAGCCAACAGGGATCTGTTCCATTTTAAGTGCAGTAACATATAAAATATGGTCCAACTGGCTAATGCTTCTCAACACAGGGTGAGACAAAGAGGTTATTGCAACGGTGCACAGGGACTGTACACTGCAACATGCCTTCCAGGACTGCCTGAGCTTAAAACAGTGGTGACACCACAGTGACCTCCATCTTTTTTATAACTAGGATATATACTTTCCCTACTTGCCACCTAATTCCCATAATACAAAGCAAAACAGGAGTACATTCAGTCCAACTTCCTCTTTTTTAATGACTGATCTGAATACAAATGTCAAGACTTGGGTAATGTGTGAGTTTGGGTAGTTTTGCCTACACAAATATACACAGAGTATTAGTATTATTAAAGTATAAAGTATTAGCTTAATATTACATTAAGATTATGTTGGTTGGATAACTAGAAATTGATGGCATGAGTCAGAAAAATAACCTTTGAATGGGATGGGTTCTCTTACAAAAAGGATCACTGCAGAAACCTATGCAGTGGTAAGTGTCAGAAAACAAGATTAAAAAGTTAGAGAAGATGAAGATAAAAAGAAAGGCCCGATACAAAAAGAGGGCTTTTTTTACACTCGAAAGGCTTTCAAACTGAAATATTGTTGATTTAGACGTAAGCTCTCGGAGGTTAATTTCTTTAATGCAATTCTGCATTCAGATGACGAGCCCCAGATAAATGCGCAGCTGACTCTGTTGACTGCACAGTGAATTTTACCTCTTGCTTTCCAAGTGCCATTCAGTTAGCTCTGGTTTTGATTCCTTAGTTTACTGCTTCTGCAGTAGCAGGAG